>NC_066243.1:2216099-3416099 GCF_024542735.1 Bombus huntii
TGGTATAACGTTATAACGTATTACGTTATATGGTATGACGTCATATGGTGTATCGTTATAACGTATTACGATATATGGTATAACGTCATATGGTATAACGTTATAACGTATTACGTTATATGGTATAGCGTCATATGGTATAACGTTACAACGTATTACGTTATATGGTATAACGTCATATGGTATAACGTTATAACGTATTACGGTATATGGTATAACGTTATAACGTATTACGTTATATGGTATGACGTCATATGGTGTAACGTTATAACGTATTACGATATATGGTATAACGTCATATGGTATAACGTTATAACGTATTACGTTATATGGTATAACGTCATATGGTATAACGTCATATGGTATAACGTTATAACGTATTACGTTATACGGTATAACGTCATATGGTATAACGTTATGACGTATTACGTTATACGGTATAACGTCATATGGTATAACGTTATGACGTATTACGTTATATGGTATAACGTCATATGGCATAACGTTATAACGTATTACGGTATCTGGTATAACGTTATAACGTATTACGTTATACGGTATAACGTCATATGGTATAACGTTATGACGTATTACGTTATATGGTATAACGTCATATGGTATAACGTTGTAACGTATTACGGTATATGGTATAACGTTATAACGTATTACGATATATGGTATGACGTCATATGGTGTATCGTTATAACGTATTACGATATATGGTATAACGTCATATGGTATAACGTTATAACGTATTACGGTATATGGTATAACGTTATATCGTATTACCTTATATGGTATAACGTTATAACGTATTACCTTATATGGTATAACGTTATATGGTATAACGTTACAACGTATTACGATATATGGTATTACGTCATATGGTATAACGTTATAACGAATTACGTTATATGGTATAACGTCATATGGTATAACGTTATAACGTATTACGTTATATGGTATAGCGTCATATGGTGAAACGTTATAACGTATTACCTGATATGTTATAACGTTATAACGTATTTCCTTATATGGTATAACGTTATAACGTATTACGTTATATGGTATAACGTCATATGGTATAACGTTATAACGTATTACGGTATATGGTATAGCGTTATAACGTATTACGTTATATGGTATGACGTCATATGGTGTAACGTTATAACGTATTACGATATATGGTATAACGTCATATGGTATAACGTTATAACGTATTACGTTATATGGTATAACGTCATATGGTATATCGTTACAACGTATTACGATATATGGTATAACGTTATAACGTATTACGTTATATGGTATAACGTCATTTGGTATAACGTTATAACGCATTACGGTATATGGTATAACGGTATAACGTATTACGTTATATGGTATGACGTCATATGGTATAACGTTACAACGTATTACGATATATGGTATAACGTCATATGGTATAACGTTATAACGAATTACGTTATATGGTATAACGTCATATGGTATAACGTTATAACGTATTACATTATATGGTATAACGTCATATAGTGAAACATTATAACGTATTACCTTATATGGTATAACGTTATAACGTATTACCCTATATGGTATAACGTTATAACGTATAACGTTATATGGTATAACGTCATATGGTGTAAAGTTATAACGTATTACGTCATATGGTATAACGTTATAACGTATTACGTTATATGGTATAACGTCATACGGTATAACGTTACAACGTATTATGGTATATGGTATAACGTCATATGGTATAACGTTATAACGTATTACATTATATGGTATAACGTCATATGGTATAACGTTATAACGTATTACGGTATATGGTATAACGTTATAACGTATTACGTTATATGGTATAACGTTATAACGTATTACGGTATATGGTATAACGTTATAACGTATTACGTTATATGGTATAACGTCATATGGTATAACGTTATAACGAATTACGTTATATGGTATAACGTCATATGGTATAACGTTATAACGTATTACAGTATATGGTATAACGTCATATGGTATAACGTTATAACGAATTACGTTATATGGTATAACGTCATATGGTATAACGTTATAACGTATTACGTTATACGGTATAACGTCATATGGTATAACGTTATGACGTATTACGTTATATGGTATAACGTCATATGGTATAACGTTGTAACGTTTTACGTTATATGGTATAACGTTATAACCTATTACGGTATATGGTATAACGTCATATTTTATAACGTTATAACGTATTACGTTATATGGTATAACGTCATATGGTATAACGTTATAACGTATTACGGTATATGGTGTAACGTCATATACTATAACGTTATAACGTATTACGTTGTATGGTATAAAATCATATGGTATAACGTTATAACGTATTACATTATATGGTATAACGTTATAACGTATTACGGTATATGGTATAACGTTATAACGTATTACGTTATATGGTATAACGCTATAACGTATTACGGTATATGGTATAACGTCATATGGTATAACGTTATAACGTATTACGTTATATGGTATAACGTCATGTGGTATAACGTTATAACGTATTACGGTATATGGTATAACGTTATAACGTATTACGTTATATGGTATAACGTCATTTGGTATAACGTTATAACGCATTACGGTATATGGTATAACGTTATAACGTATTACGTTATATGGTATGACGTCATATGGTATAACGTTACAACGTATTACGATATATGGTATAACGTTATAACGTATTACGTTATATGGTATAACGTCATACGGTATAACGTTACAACGTATTACGATATATGGTATAACGTCATATGGTATAACGTTATAACGTATTACGTTATATGGTATAACGTCATATGGTATAACGTTATAACGTATTACGTTATACGGTATAACGTCATATGGTATAACGTTATGACGTATTACGTTATACGGTATAACGTCATATGGTATAACGTTATGACGTATTACGTTATATGGTATAACGTCATATGGCATAACGTTATAACGTATTACGGCATCTGGTATAACGTTATAACGTATTACGTTATACGGTATAACGTCATATGGTATAACGTTATGACGTATTACGTTATATGGTATAACGTCATATGGTATAACGTTGTAACGTATTACGGTATATGGTATAACGTTATAACGTATTACGATATATGGTATGACGTCATATGGTGTATCGTTATAACGTATTACGATATATGGTATAACGTCATATGGTATAACGTTATAACGTATTACGGTATATGGTATAACGTTATATCGTATTACCTTATATGGTATAACGTTATAACGTATTACCTTATATGGTATAACGTTATATGGTATAACGTTACAACGTATTACGATATATGGTATTACGTCATATGGTATAACGTTATAACGAATTACGTTATATGGTATAACGTCATATGGTATAACGTTATAACGTATTACGTTATATGGTATAACGTCATATGGTGAAACGTTATAACGTATTACCTGATATGGTATAACGTTATAACGTATTTCCTTATATGGTATAACGTTATAACGTATTACGTTATATGGTATAACGTCATATGGTATAACGTTATAACGTATTACGGTATATGGTATAACGTTATAACGTATTACGTTATATGGTATGACGTCATATGGTGTAACGTTATAACGTATTACGATATATGGTATAACGTCATATGGTATAGCGTTATAACGTATTACGTTATATGGTATAACGTCATATGGTATATCGTTACAACGTATTACGATATATGGTATAACGTTATAACGTATTACGTTATATGGTATAACGTCATTTGGTATAACGTTATAACGCATTACGGTATATGGTATAACGGTATAACGTATTACGTTATATGGTATGACGTCATATGGTATAACGTTACAACGTATTACGATATATGGTATAACGTCATATGGTATAACGTTATAACGAATTACGTTATATGGTATAACGTCATATGGTATAACGTTATAACGTATTACGTTATATGGTATAACGTCATATAGTGAAACGTTATAACGTATTACCTTATATGGTATAACGTTATAACGTATTACCCTATATGGTATAACGTTATAACGTATAACGTTATATGGTATAACGTCATATGGTGTAAAGTTATAACGTATTACAGTATATGGTATAACGTCATATGGTATAACGTTATAACGTATTACGGTATATGGTATAACGTTATAACGTATTACGTTATATGGTATAACGTTATAACGTATTACGGTATATGGTATAACGTTATAACGTATTACGTTATATGGTATAACGTCATATGGTATAACGTTATAACGAATTACGTTATATGGTATAACGTCATATGGTATAACGTTATAACGTATTACAGTATATGGTATAACGTCATATGGTATAACGTTATAACGAATTACGTTATATGGTGTAACGTCATATGGTATAACGTTATAACGTATTACGTTATACGGTATAACGTCATATGGTATAACGTTATGACGTATTACGTTATATGGTATAACGTCATATGGTACAACGTTGTAACGTTTTACGTTATATGGTATAACGTTATAACCTATTACGGTATATGGTATCACGTCATATTTTATAACGTTATAACGTATTACGTTATATGGTATAACGTCATATGGTATAACGTTATAACGTATTACGGTATATGGTATAACGTCATATGGTATAACGTTATAACGTATTACGTTGTATGGTATAAAATCATATGGTATAACGTTATAACGTATTACATTATATGGTATAACGTTATAACGTATTACGGTATATGGTATAACGTTATAACGTATTACGTTATATGGTATAACGCTATAACGTATTACGGTATATGGTATAACGTCATATGGTATAACGTTATAACGTATTACGTTATATGGTATAACGTCATGTGGTATAACGTTATAACGTATTACGGTATATGGTATAACGTTATAACTTATTACGTTATATGGTATGACGTCATATGGTGTATCGTTATAACGTATTACGATATATGGTATAACGTCATATGGTATAACGTTATAGCGTATTACGTTATATGGTATAACGTCATATGGTATAACGTTACAACGTATTACGATATATGGTATAACGTCATATGGTATAACGTTATAACGTATTACGTTATATGGTATAACGTCATATGGTATAACGTTATAACGTATTACGTTATACGGTATAACGTCATATGGTATAACGTTATGACGTATTACGTTATACGGTATAACGTCATATGGTATAACGTTATGACGTATTACGTTATATGGTATAACGTCATATGGTATAACGTTATAACGTATTACGGTATATGGTATAACGTTATAACGTATTACGTTATATGGTATAACGTCATATGGTATAACGTTATAACGAATTACGTTATATGGTATAACGTCATATGGTATAACGTTATAACGTATTACGTTATACGGTATAACGTCATATGGTATAACGTTATGACGTATTACGTTATATGGTATAACGTTGTAACGTTTTACGTTATATGGTATAACGTTATAACCTATTACGGTATATTGTATAACGTCATATTTTATAACGTTATAACGTATTACGTTATATGGTATAACGTCATATGGTATAACGTTATAACGTATTACGGTATATGGTATAACGTCATATGGTATAACGTTATAACGTATTACGTTGTATGGTATAAAATCATATGGTATAACGTTATAACGTATTACATTATATGGTATAACGTTATAACGTATTACGGTATATGGTATAACGTTATAACGTATTACGTTATATGGTATAACGCTATAACGTATTACGGTATATGGTATAACGTCATATGGTATAACGTTATAACTTATTACGTTATATGGTATAACGTTATAACGTTTTACGTTATATGGTATAACGTCATATGGTATAACGTTATAACCTATTACGGTATATGGTATAACGTCATATTTTATAACGTTATAACGTATTACGTTATATGGTATAACGTCATATGGTATAACGTTATGACGTATTACGTTATATGGTATAACGTCATATGGTATAACGTTATAACGTATTACGGTATATGGTATAACGTTACAACGTATTACGTTATATGGTATAACGATATAACGTATTACGTTATATGGTATAACGTCATATGGTATAACGTTATAACGTATTACGGTATATGGTATAACGTTATAACGTATTACGTTATATGGTATAACGTCATATGGCGTAACGTTATAACGTATTACGTTATATGGTATAATGTCATATGGTATAACGTTATAAAGTATTACGGTATATGGTATAACGTCATATGGTATAACGTTATAACGTATTACCTTATATGGTATAACGTTATAATGTTTTACGTTATATGGTATAACGTCATACGGTATAACGTTATAACCTATTACGGTATATGGTATAACGTCATATTTTATAACGTTATAACGTATTACGTTATATGGTATAACGTCATGTGGTATAACGTTATAACGTATTACGGTATATGGTATAACGTTATAACGTATTACGTTATATGGTATAACGTGATATGGTGTAACGTTATAACGTATTACGTTATATGGTATAACGATATAACGTATTACTTTATATGGTATAACGTTATAACGTATTACGGTATATGGTATAACGTCATATGGTATAACGTTATAACGTATTACGTTGTATGGTATAAAATCATATGGTATAACGTTATAACGTATTACATTATATGGTATAACGTCATATGGTATAACGTTATAACGTATTACGGTATATGGTATAACGTTATAACGTATTACGTTATATGGTATAACGCTATAACGTATTACGGTATATGGTATAACGTCATATGGTATAACGTTATAACGTATTACGTTATATGGTATAAAATCATATGGTATAACGTTATAACGTATTACGGTATATGGTATAACGTTATAACGTATTACGTTATATGGTATAACGTCATATGGTATAACGTTATAACGTATTACGGTATATGGTATATCGTTATAACGTATTACGGTATATTGTATAACGTTATAACGTATTACGTTATATGGTATAACGTCATATGGTGTAAAGTTATAACGTATTACGTTATATGGTATAACGTTATAACGTATTACGTTATATGGTATAACGTCATATGGTATAACGTTACAACGTATTACGGTATATGGTATAACGTCATATGGTATAACGTTATAACGTATTACGATATATGGTATAACGTCATATGGTATAACGTTATAACGAATTACGTTATATGGTATAACGTCATATGGTATAACGTTATAACGTATTACGTTATATGGTATAACGACATACGGTATAACGTTACAACGTATTACGGTATATGGTATAACGTCATATGGTATAACGTTATAACGTATTACATTATATGGTATAACGTCATATGGTATAACGTTATAACGTATTACGGTATATGGTATAACGTTATAACGTATTACGTTATATGGTATAACGTCATATGGTATAACGTTATAACGTATTACGGTATATGGTATAACGTTAGAACGTATTACGTTATATGGTATAACGATATAACGTATTACGTTATATGGTATAACGTCATATGGTATAACGTTATAACGTATTACGGTATATGGTATAACGTCATATTTTATAACGTTATAACGTATTACGTTATATGGTATAACGTCATGTGGTATAACGTTATAACGTATTACGGTATATGGTATAACGTTATAACGTATTACGTTATATGGTATAACGTGATATGGTGTAACGTTATAACGTATGACGTTATATGGTATAACGATATAACGTATTACTTTATATGGTATAACGTTATAACGTATTACGGTATATGGTATAACGTCATATGGTATAACGTTATAACGTATTACGTTGTATGGTATAAAATCATATGGTATAACGTTATAACGTATTACATTATATGGTATAACGTCATATGGTATAACGTTATAACGTATTACGGTATATGGTATAACGTTATAACGTATTACGTTATATGGTATAACGTGATATGGTGTAACGTTATAACGTATTACGTTATATGGTATAACGATATAACGTATTACTTTATATGGTATAACGTT
Organism: Bombus huntii; assembly: GCF_024542735.1. Classification (NCBI taxonomy): domain Eukaryota; kingdom Metazoa; phylum Arthropoda; class Insecta; order Hymenoptera; family Apidae; genus Bombus; species Bombus huntii. Next base: position 2,224,242 of record NC_066243.1, read on the forward strand.
ATAACGTATTACGGTATATGGTATAACGTCATATGGTATAACGTTATAACGTATTACGTTGTATGGTATAAAATCATATGGTATAACGTTATAACGTATTACATTATATGGTATAACGTCATATGGTATAACGTTATAACGTATTTCGGTATATGGTATAACGTTATAACGTATTACGTTATATGGTATAACGCTATAACGTATTACGGTATATGGTATAACGTCATATGGTATAACGTTATAACGTATTACGTTATATGGTATAAAATCATATGGTATAACGTTATAACGTATTACGGTATATGGTATAATGTCATATGGTATAACGTTATAAAGTATTACGGTATATGGTATAACGTCATATGGTATAACGTTATAACGTATTACCTTATATGGTATAACGTTATAATGTTTTACGTTATATGGTATAACGTCATACGGTATAACGTTATAACCTATTACGGTATATGGTATAACGTCATATTTTATAACGTTATAACGTATTACGTTATATGGTATAACGTCATGTGGTATAACGTTATAACGTACTACGGTATATGGTATAACGTCATATGGTATAACGTTATAACGTATTACGGTATATGGTATAACGTTATAACGTATTACGTTATATGGTATAACGCTATAACGTATTACGGTATATGGTATAACGTCATATGGTATAACGTTATAACGTATTACGTTATATGGTATAAAATCATATGGTATAACGTTATAACGTATTACGGTATATGGTATAACGTTATAACGTATTACGTTATATGGTATAATGTCATATGGTATAACGTTATAACGTATTACGGTATATGGTATAACGTCATATGGTATAACGTTATAACGTATTACGTTATATGGTATAGCGTCATATGGTATAACGTTACAACGTATTACGTTATATGGTATAACGTCATATGGTATAACGTTATAACGTATTACGGTATATGGTATAACGTTATAACGTATTACGTTATATGGTATGACGTCATATGGTGTAACGTTATAACGTATTACGATATATGGTATAACGTCATATGGTATAACGTTATAACGTATTACGTTATATGGTATAACGTCATATGGTATAACGTCATATGGTATAACGTTATAACGTATTACGTTATACGGTATAACGTCATATGGTATAACGTTATGACGTATTACGTTATACGGTATAACGTCATATGGTATAACGTTATGACGTATTACGTTATATGGTATAACGTCATATGGCATAACGTTATAACGTATTACGGTATCTGGTATAACGTTATAACGTATTACGTTATACGGTATAACGTCATATGGTATAACGTTATGACGTATTACGTTATATGGTATAACGTCATATGGTATAACGTTGTAACGTATTACGGTATATGGTATAACGTTATAACGTATTACGATATATGGTATGACGTCATATGGTGTATCGTTATAACGTATTACGATATATGGTATAACGTCATATGGTATAACGTTATAACGTATTACGGTATATGGTATAACGTTATATCGTATTACCTTATATGGTATAACGTTATAACGTATTACCTTATATGGTATAACGTTATATGGTATAACGTTACAACGTATTACGATATATGGTATTACGTCATATGGTATAACGTTATAACGAATTACGTTATATGGTATAACGTCATATGGTATAACGTTATAACGTATTACGTTATATGGTATAGCGTCATATGGTGAAACGTTATAACGTATTACCTGATATGTTATAACGTTATAACGTATTTCCTTATATGGTATAACGTTATAACGTATTACGTTATATGGTATAACGTCATATGGTATAACGTTATAACGTATTACGGTATATGGTATAGCGTTATAACGTATTACGTTATATGGTATGACGTCATATGGTGTAACGTTATAACGTATTACGATATATGGTATAACGTCATATGGTATAACGTTATAACGTATTACGTTATATGGTATAACGTCATATGGTATATCGTTACAACGTATTACGATATATGGTATAACGTTATAACGTATTACGTTATATGGTATAACGTCATTTGGTATAACGTTATAACGCATTACGGTATATGGTATAACGGTATAACGTATTACGTTATATGGTATGACGTCATATGGTATAACGTTACAACGTATTACGATATATGGTATAACGTCATATGGTATAACGTTATAACGAATTACGTTATATGGTATAACGTCATATGGTATAACGTTATAACGTATTACATTATATGGTATAACGTCATATAGTGAAACATTATAACGTATTACCTTATATGGTATAACGTTATAACGTATTACCCTATATGGTATAACGTTATAACGTATAACGTTATATGGTATAACGTCATATGGTGTAAAGTTATAACGTATTACGTCATATGGTATAACGTTATAACGTATTACGTTATATGGTATAACGTCATACGGTATAACGTTACAACGTATTATGGTATATGGTATAACGTCATATGGTATAACGTTATAACGTATTACATTATATGGTATAACGTCATATGGTATAACGTTATAACGTATTACGGTATATGGTATAACGTTATAACGTATTACGTTATATGGTATAACGTTATAACGTATTACGGTATATGGTATAACGTTATAACGTATTACGTTATATGGTATAACGTCATATGGTATAACGTTATAACGAATTACGTTATATGGTATAACGTCATATGGTATAACGTTATAACGTATTACAGTATATGGTATAACGTCATATGGTATAACGTTATAACGAATTACGTTATATGGTATAACGTCATATGGTATAACGTTATAACGTATTACGTTATACGGTATAACGTCATATGGTATAACGTTATGACGTATTACGTTATATGGTATAACGTCATATGGTATAACGTTGTAACGTTTTACGTTATATGGTATAACGTTATAACCTATTACGGTATATGGTATAACGTCATATTTTATAACGTTATAACGTATTACGTTATATGGTATAACGTCATATGGTATAACGTTATAACGTATTACGGTATATGGTGTAACGTCATATACTATAACGTTATAACGTATTACGTTGTATGGTATAAAATCATATGGTATAACGTTATAACGTATTACATTATATGGTATAACGTTATAACGTATTACGGTATATGGTATAACGTTATAACGTATTACGTTATATGGTATAACGCTATAACGTATTACGGTATATGGTATAACGTCATATGGTATAACGTTATAACGTATTACGTTATATGGTATAACGTCATGTGGTATAACGTTATAACGTATTACGGTATATGGTATAACGTTATAACGTATTACGTTATATGGTATAACGTCATTTGGTATAACGTTATAACGCATTACGGTATATGGTATAACGTTATAACGTATTACGTTATATGGTATGACGTCATATGGTATAACGTTACAACGTATTACGATATATGGTATAACGTTATAACGTATTACGTTATATGGTATAACGTCATACGGTATAACGTTACAACGTATTACGATATATGGTATAACGTCATATGGTATAACGTTATAACGTATTACGTTATATGGTATAACGTCATATGGTATAACGTTATAACGTATTACGTTATACGGTATAACGTCATATGGTATAACGTTATGACGTATTACGTTATACGGTATAACGTCATATGGTATAACGTTATGACGTATTACGTTATATGGTATAACGTCATATGGCATAACGTTATAACGTATTACGGCATCTGGTATAACGTTATAACGTATTACGTTATACGGTATAACGTCATATGGTATAACGTTATGACGTATTACGTTATATGGTATAACGTCATATGGTATAACGTTGTAACGTATTACGGTATATGGTATAACGTTATAACGTATTACGATATATGGTATGACGTCATATGGTGTATCGTTATAACGTATTACGATATATGGTATAACGTCATATGGTATAACGTTATAACGTATTACGGTATATGGTATAACGTTATATCGTATTACCTTATATGGTATAACGTTATAACGTATTACCTTATATGGTATAACGTTATATGGTATAACGTTACAACGTATTACGATATATGGTATTACGTCATATGGTATAACGTTATAACGAATTACGTTATATGGTATAACGTCATATGGTATAACGTTATAACGTATTACGTTATATGGTATAACGTCATATGGTGAAACGTTATAACGTATTACCTGATATGGTATAACGTTATAACGTATTTCCTTATATGGTATAACGTTATAACGTATTACGTTATATGGTATAACGTCATATGGTATAACGTTATAACGTATTACGGTATATGGTATAACGTTATAACGTATTACGTTATATGGTATGACGTCATATGGTGTAACGTTATAACGTATTACGATATATGGTATAACGTCATATGGTATAGCGTTATAACGTATTACGTTATATGGTATAACGTCATATGGTATATCGTTACAACGTATTACGATATATGGTATAACGTTATAACGTATTACGTTATATGGTATAACGTCATTTGGTATAACGTTATAACGCATTACGGTATATGGTATAACGGTATAACGTATTACGTTATATGGTATGACGTCATATGGTATAACGTTACAACGTATTACGATATATGGTATAACGTCATATGGTATAACGTTATAACGAATTACGTTATATGGTATAACGTCATATGGTATAACGTTATAACGTATTACGTTATATGGTATAACGTCATATAGTGAAACGTTATAACGTATTACCTTATATGGTATAACGTTATAACGTATTACCCTATATGGTATAACGTTATAACGTATAACGTTATATGGTATAACGTCATATGGTGTAAAGTTATAACGTATTACAGTATATGGTATAACGTCATATGGTATAACGTTATAACGTATTACGGTATATGGTATAACGTTATAACGTATTACGTTATATGGTATAACGTTATAACGTATTACGGTATATGGTATAACGTTATAACGTATTACGTTATATGGTATAACGTCATATGGTATAACGTTATAACGAATTACGTTATATGGTATAACGTCATATGGTATAACGTTATAACGTATTACAGTATATGGTATAACGTCATATGGTATAACGTTATAACGAATTACGTTATATGGTGTAACGTCATATGGTATAACGTTATAACGTATTACGTTATACGGTATAACGTCATATGGTATAACGTTATGACGTATTACGTTATATGGTATAACGTCATATGGTACAACGTTGTAACGTTTTACGTTATATGGTATAACGTTATAACCTATTACGGTATATGGTATCACGTCATATTTTATAACGTTATAACGTATTACGTTATATGGTATAACGTCATATGGTATAACGTTATAACGTATTACGGTATATGGTATAACGTCATATGGTATAACGTTATAACGTATTACGTTGTATGGTATAAAATCATATGGTATAACGTTATAACGTATTACATTATATGGTATAACGTTATAACGTATTACGGTATATGGTATAACGTTATAACGTATTACGTTATATGGTATAACGCTATAACGTATTACGGTATATGGTATAACGTCATATGGTATAACGTTATAACGTATTACGTTATATGGTATAACGTCATGTGGTATAACGTTATAACGTATTACGGTATATGGTATAACGTTATAACTTATTACGTTATATGGTATGACGTCATATGGTGTATCGTTATAACGTATTACGATATATGGTATAACGTCATATGGTATAACGTTATAGCGTATTACGTTATATGGTATAACGTCATATGGTATAACGTTACAACGTATTACGATATATGGTATAACGTCATATGGTATAACGTTATAACGTATTACGTTATATGGTATAACGTCATATGGTATAACGTTATAACGTATTACGTTATACGGTATAACGTCATATGGTATAACGTTATGACGTATTACGTTATACGGTATAACGTCATATGGTATAACGTTATGACGTATTACGTTATATGGTATAACGTCATATGGTATAACGTTATAACGTATTACGGTATATGGTATAACGTTATAACGTATTACGTTATATGGTATAACGTCATATGGTATAACGTTATAACGAATTACGTTATATGGTATAACGTCATATGGTATAACGTTATAACGTATTACGTTATACGGTATAACGTCATATGGTATAACGTTATGACGTATTACGTTATATGGTATAACGTTGTAACGTTTTACGTTATATGGTATAACGTTATAACCTATTACGGTATATTGTATAACGTCATATTTTATAACGTTATAACGTATTACGTTATATGGTATAACGTCATATGGTATAACGTTATAACGTATTACGGTATATGGTATAACGTCATATGGTATAACGTTATAACGTATTACGTTGTATGGTATAAAATCATATGGTATAACGTTATAACGTATTACATTATATGGTATAACGTTATAACGTATTACGGTATATGGTATAACGTTATAACGTATTACGTTATATGGTATAACGCTATAACGTATTACGGTATATGGTATAACGTCATATGGTATAACGTTATAACTTATTACGTTATATGGTATAACGTTATAACGTTTTACGTTATATGGTATAACGTCATATGGTATAACGTTATAACCTATTACGGTATATGGTATAACGTCATATTTTATAACGTTATAACGTATTACGTTATATGGTATAACGTCATATGGTATAACGTTATGACGTATTACGTTATATGGTATAACGTCATATGGTATAACGTTATAACGTATTACGGTATATGGTATAACGTTACAACGTATTACGTTATATGGTATAACGATATAACGTATTACGTTATATGGTATAACGTCATATGGTATAACGTTATAACGTATTACGGTATATGGTATAACGTTATAACGTATTACGTTATATGGTATAACGTCATATGGCGTAACGTTATAACGTATTACGTTATATGGTATAATGTCATATGGTATAACGTTATAAAGTATTACGGTATATGGTATAACGTCATATGGTATAACGTTATAACGTATTACCTTATATGGTATAACGTTATAATGTTTTACGTTATATGGTATAACGTCATACGGTATAACGTTATAACCTATTACGGTATATGGTATAACGTCATATTTTATAACGTTATAACGTATTACGTTATATGGTATAACGTCATGTGGTATAACGTTATAACGTATTACGGTATATGGTATAACGTTATAACGTATTACGTTATATGGTATAACGTGATATGGTGTAACGTTATAACGTATTACGTTATATGGTATAACGATATAACGTATTACTTTATATGGTATAACGTTATAACGTATTACGGTATATGGTATAACGTCATATGGTATAACGTTATAACGTATTACGTTGTATGGTATAAAATCATATGGTATAACGTTATAACGTATTACATTATATGGTATAACGTCATATGGTATAACGTTATAACGTATTACGGTATATGGTATAACGTTATAACGTATTACGTTATATGGTATAACGCTATAACGTATTACGGTATATGGTATAACGTCATATGGTATAACGTTATAACGTATTACGTTATATGGTATAAAATCATATGGTATAACGTTATAACGTATTACGGTATATGGTATAACGTTATAACGTATTACGTTATATGGTATAACGTCATATGGTATAACGTTATAACGTATTACGGTATATGGTATATCGTTATAACGTATTACGGTATATTGTATAACGTTATAACGTATTACGTTATATGGTATAACGTCATATGGTGTAAAGTTATAACGTATTACGTTATATGGTATAACGTTATAACGTATTACGTTATATGGTATAACGTCATATGGTATAACGTTACAACGTATTACGGTATATGGTATAACGTCATATGGTATAACGTTATAACGTATTACGATATATGGTATAACGTCATATGGTATAACGTTATAACGAATTACGTTATATGGTATAACGTCATATGGTATAACGTTATAACGTATTACGTTATATGGTATAACGACATACGGTATAACGTTACAACGTATTACGGTATATGGTATAACGTCATATGGTATAACGTTATAACGTATTACATTATATGGTATAACGTCATATGGTATAACGTTATAACGTATTACGGTATATGGTATAACGTTATAACGTATTACGTTATATGGTATAACGTCATATGGTATAACGTTATAACGTATTACGGTATATGGTATAACGTTAGAACGTATTACGTTATATGGTATAACGATATAACGTATTACGTTATATGGTATAACGTCATATGGTATAACGTTATAACGTATTACGGTATATGGTATAACGTCATATTTTATAACGTTATAACGTATTACGTTATATGGTATAACGTCATGTGGTATAACGTTATAACGTATTACGGTATATGGTATAACGTTATAACGTATTACGTTATATGGTATAACGTGATATGGTGTAACGTTATAACGTATTACGTTATATGGTATAACGATATAACGTATTACTTTATATGGTATAACGTTATAACGTATTACGGTATATGGTATAACGTCATATGGTATAACGTTATAACGTATTACGTTGTATGGTATAAAATCATATGGTATAACGTTATAACGTATTACATTATATGGTATAACGTCATATGGTATAACGTTATAACGTATTACGGTATATGGTATAACGTTATAACGTATTACGTTATATGGTATAACGTGATATGGTGTAACGTTATAACGTATTACGTTATATGGTATAACGATATAACGTATTACTTTATATGGTATAACGTTATAACGTATTACGGTATATGGTATAACGTCATATGGTATAACGTTATAACGTATTACGTTGTATGGTATAAAATCATATGGTATAACGTTATAACGTATTACATTATATGGTATAACGTCATATGGTATAACGTTATAACGTATTTCGGTATATGGTATAACGTTATAACGTATTACGTTATATGGTATAACGCTATAACGTATTACGGTATATGGTATAACGTCATATGGTATAACGTTATAACGTATTACGTTATATGGTATAAAATCATATGGTATAACGTTATAACGTATTACGGTATATGGTATAATGTCATATGGTATAACGTTATAAAGTATTACGGTATATGGTATAACGTCATATGGTATAACGTTATAACGTATTACCTTATATGGTATAACGTTATAATGTTTTACGTTATATGGTATAACGTCATACGGTATAACGTTATAACCTATTACGGTATATGGTATAACGTCATATTTTATAACGTTATAACGTATTACGTTATATGGTATAACGTCATGTGGTATAACGTTATAACGTACTACGGTATATGGTATAACGTCATATGGTATAACGTTATAACGTATTACGGTATATGGTATAACGTTATAACGTATTACGTTATATGGTATAACGCTATAACGTATTACGGTATATGGTATAACGTCATATGGTATAACGTTATAACGTATTACGTTATATGGTATAAAATCATATGGTATAACGTTATAACGTATTACGGTATATGGTATAACGTTATAACGTATTACGTTATATGGTATAATGTCATATGGTATAACGTTATAACGTATTACGGTATATGGTATATCGTTATAACGTATTACGGTATATTGTATAACGTTATAACGTATTACGTTATATGGTATAACGTCATATGGTGTAAAGTTATAACGTATTACGTTATATGGTATAACGTTATAACGTATTACGTTATATGGTATAACGTCATATGGTATAACGTTACAACGTATTACGGTATATGGTATAACGTCATATGGTATAACGTTATAACGTATTACGATATATGGTATAACGTCATATGGTATAACGTTATAACGTATTACGGTATATGGTATAACGTTATAACGTATTACTTTATATGGTATAACGTTATAACGTATTACGGTATATGGTATAACGTCATATGGTATAACGTTATAACGTATTACGTTGTATGGTATAAAATCATATGGTATAACGTTATAACGTATTACATTATATGGTATAACGTCATATGGTATAACGTTATAACGTATTACGGTATATGGTATAACGTTATAACGTATTACGTTATATGGTATAACGCTATAACGTATTACGGTATATGGTATAACGTCATATGGTATAACGTTATAACGTATTACGTTATATGGTATAAAATCATATGGTATAACGTTATAACGTATTACGGTATATGGTATAACGTTATAACGTATTACGTTATATGGTATAACGTCATATGGTATAACGTTATAACGTATTACGGTATATGGTATATCGTTATAACGTATTACGGTATATTGTATAACGTTATAACGTATTACGTTATATGGTATAACGTCATATGGTGTAAAGTTATAACGTATTACGTTATATGGTATAACGTTATAACGTATTACGTTATATGGTATAACGTCATATGGTATAACGTTACAACGTATTACGGTATATGGTATAACGTCATATGGTATAACGTTATAACGTATTACGATATATGGTATAACGTCATATGGTATAACGTTATAACGAATTACGTTATATGGTATAACGTCATATGGTATAACGTTATAACGTATTACGTTATATGGTATAACGACATACGGTATAACGTTACAACGTATTACGGTATATGGTATAACGTCATATGGTATAACGTTATAACGTATTACATTATATGGTATAACGTCATATGGTATAACGTTATAACGTATTACGGTATATGGTATAACGTTATAACGTATTACGTTATATGGTATAACGTCATATGGTATAACGTTATAACGTATTACGGTATATGGTATAACGTTAGAACGTATTACGTTATATGGTATAACGATATAACGTATTACGTTATATGGTATAACGTCATATGGTATAACGTTATAACGTATTACGGTATATGGTATAACGTCATATTTTATAACGTTATAACGTATTACGTTATATGGTATAACGTCATGTGGTATAACGTTATAACGTATTACGGTATATGGTATAACGTTATAACGTATTACGTTATATGGTATAACGTGATATGGTGTAACGTTATAACGTATTACGTTATATGGTATAACGATATAACGTATTACTTTATATGGTATAACGTTATAACGTATTACGGTATATGGTATAACGTCATATGGTATAACGTTATAACGTATTACGTTGTATGGTATAAAATCATATGGTATAACGTTATAACGTATTACATTATATGGTATAACGTCATATGGTATAACGTTATAACGTATTACGGTATATGGTATAACGTTATAACGTATTACGTTATATGGTATAACGTGATATGGTTTAACGTTATAACGTATTACGTTATATGGTATAACGATATAACGTATTACTTTATATGGTATAACGTTATAACGTATTACGGTATATGGTATAACGTCATATGGTATAACGTTATAACGTATTACGTTGTATGGTATAAAATCATATGGTATAACGTTATAACGTATTACATTATATGGTATAACGTCATATGGTATAACGTTATAACGTATTTCGGTATATGGTATAACGTTATAACGTATTACGTTATATGGTATAACGCTATAACGTATTACGGTATATGGTATAACGTCATATGGTATAACGTTATAACGTATTACGTTATATGGTATAAAATCATATGGTATAACGTTATAACGTATTACGGTATATGGTATAATGTCATATGGTATAACGTTATAAAGTATTACGGTATATGGTATAACGTCATATGGTATAACGTTATAACGTATTACCTTATATGGTATAACGTTATAATGTTTTACGTTATATGGTATAACGTCATACGGTATAACGTTATAACCTATTACGGTATATGGTATAACGTCATATTTTATAACGTTATAACGTATTACGTTATATGGTATAACGTCATGTGGTATAACGTTATAACGTATTACGGTATATGGTATAACGTCATATGGTATAACGTTATAACGTATTACGGTATATGGTATAACGTTATAACGTATTACGTTATATGGTATAACGCTATAACGTATTACGGTATATGGTATAACGTCATATGGTATAACGTTATAACGTATTACGTTATATGGTATAAAATCATATGGTATAACGTTATAACGTATTACGGTATATGGTATAACGTTATAACGTATTACGTTATATGGTATAATGTCATATGGTATAACGTTATAACGTATTACGGTATATGGTATATCGTTATAACGTATTACGGTATATTGTATAACGTTATAACGTATTACGTTATATGGTATAACGTCATATGGTGTAAAGTTATAACGTATTACGTTATATGGTATAACGTTATAACGTATTACGTTATATGGTATAACGTCATATGGTATAACGTTACAACGTATTACGGTATATGGTATAACGTCATATGGTATAACGTTATAACGTATTACGATATATGGTATAACGTCATATGGTATAACGTTATAACGAATTACGTTATATGGTATAACGTCATATGGTATAACGTTATAACGTATTACGTTATATGGTATAACGACATACGGTATAACGTTACAACGTATTACGGTATATGGTATAACGTCATATGGTATAACGTTATAACGTATTACATTATATGGTATAACGTCATATGGTATAACGTTATAACGTATTACGGTATATGGTATAACGTTATAACGAATTACGTTATATGGTATAACGTCATATGGTATAACGTTATAACGTATTACGGTATATGGTATAACGTTAGAACGTATTACGTTATATGGTATAACGATATAACGTATTACGTTATATGGTATAACGTCATATGGTATAACGTTATAACGTATTACGGTATATGGCATAACGTCATATTTTATAACGTTATAACGTATTACGTTATATGGTATAACGTCATGTGGTATAACGTTATAACGTATTACGGTATATGGTATAACGTTATAACGTATTACGTTATATGGTATAACGTGATATGGTGTAACGTTATAACGTATTACGTTATATGGTATAACGATATAACGTATTACTTTATATGGTATAACGTTATAACGTATTACGTTATATGGTATAACGTCATATGGTATAACGTTATAACGTATTACGTTGTATGGTATAAAATCATATGGTATAACGTTATAACGTATTACATTATATGGTATAACGTCATATGGAATAACGTTATAACGTATTACGGTATATGGTATAACGTTATAACGTATTACGTTATATGGTATAACGTGATATGGTGTAACGTTATAACGTATTACGTTATATGGTATAACGATATAACGTATTACTTTATATGGTATAACGTTATAACGTATTACGGTATATGGTATAACGTCATATGGTATAACGTTATAACGTATTACGTTGTATGGTATAAAATCATATGGTATAACGTTATAACGTATTACATTATATGGTATAACGTCATATGGTATAACGTTATAACGTATTTCGGTATATGGTATAACGTTATAACGTATTACGTTATATGGTATAACGCTATAACGTATTACGGTATATGGTATAACGTCATATGGTATAACGTTATAACGTATTACGTTATATGGTATAAAATCATATGGTATAACGTTATAACGTATTACGGTATATGGTATAATGTCATATGGTATAACGTTATAAAGTATTACGGTATATGGTATAACGTCATATGGTATAACGTTATAACGTATTACCTTATATGGTATAACGTTATAATGTTTTACGTTATATGGTATAACGTCATACGGTATAACGTTATAACCTATTACGGTATATGGTATAACGTCATATGGTATAACGTTACAACGTATTACGGTATATGGTATAACGTCATATGGTATAACGTTATAACGTATTACGATATATGGTATAACGTCATATGGTATAACGTTATAACGTATTACGGTATATGGTATAACGTTATAACGTATTACTTTATATGGTATAACGTTATAACGTATTACGGTATATGGTATAACGTCATATGGTATAACGTTATAACGTATTACGTTGTATGGTATAAAATCATATGGTATAACGTTATAACGTATTACATTATATGGTATAACGTCATATGGTATAACGTTATAACGTATTACGGTATATGGTATAACGTTATAACGTATTACGTTATATGGTATAACGCTATAACGTATTACGGTATATGGTATAACGTCATATGGTATAACGTTATAACGTATTACGTTATATGGTATAAAATCATATGGTATAACGTTATAACGTATTACGGTATATGGTATAACGTTATAACGTATTACGTTATATGGTATAACGTCATATGGTATAACGTTATAACGTATTACGGTATATGGTATATCGTTATAACGTATTACGGTATATTGTATAACGTTATAACGTATTACGTTATATGGTATAACGTCATATGGTGTAAAGTTATAACGTATTACGTTATATGGTATAACGTTATAACGTATTACGTTATATGGTATAACGTCATATGGTATAACGTTACAACGTATTACGGTATATGGTATAACGTCATATGGTATAACGTTATAACGTATTACGATATATGGTATAACGTTATAACGAATTACGTTATATGGTATAACGTCATATGGTATAACGTTATAACGTATTACGTTATATGGTATAACGACATACGGTATAACGTTACAACGTATTACGGTATATGGTATAACGTCATATGGTATAACGTTATAACGTATTACATTATATGGTATAACGTCATATGGTATAACGTTATAACGTATTACGGTATATGGTATAACGTTATAACGTATTACGTTATATGGTATAACGTCATATGGTATAACGTTATAACGTATTACGGTATATGGTATAACGTTAGAACGTATTACGTTATATGGTATAACGATATAACGTATTACGTTATATGGTATAACGTCATATGGTATAACGTTATAACGTATTACGGTATATGGTATAACGTCATATTTTATAACGTTATAACGTATTACGTTATATGGTATAACGTCATGTGGTATAACGTTATAACGTATTACGGTATATGGTATAACGTTATAACGTATTACGTTATATGGTATAACGTGATATGGTGTAACGTTATAACGTATTACGTTATATGGTATAACGATATAACGTATTACTTTATATGGTATAACGTTATAACGTATTACGGTATATGGTATAACGTCATATGGTATAACGTTATAACGTATTACGTTGTATGGTATAAAATCATATGGTATAACGTTATAACGTATTACATTATATGGTATAACGTCATATGGTATAACGTTATAACGTATTACGGTATATGGTATAACGTTATAACGTATTACGTTATATGGTATAACGTGATATGGTTTAACGTTATAACGTATTACGTTATATGGTATAACGATATAACGTATTACTTTATATGGTATAACGTTATAACGTATTACGGTATATGGTATAACGTCATATGGTATAACGTTATAACGTATTACGTTGTATGGTATAAAATCATATGGTATAACGTTATAACGTATTACATTATATGGTATAACGTCATATGGTATAACGTTATAACGTATTTCGGTATATGGTATAACGTTATAACGTATTACGTTATATGGTATAACGCTATAACGTATTACGGTATATGGTATAACGTCATATGGTATAACGTTATAACGTATTACGTTATATGGTATAAAATCATATGGTATAACGTTATAACGTATTACGGTATATGGTATAATGTCATATGGTATAACGTTATAAAGTATTACGGTATATGGTATAACGTCATATGGTATAACGTTATAACGTATTACCTTATATGGTATAACGTTATAATGTTTTACGTTATATGGTATAACGTCATACGGTATAACGTTATAACCTATTACGGTATATGGTATAACGTCATATTTTATAACGTTATAACGTATTACGTTATATGGTATAACGTCATGTGGTATAACGTTATAACGTATTACGGTATATGGTATAACGTCATATGGTATAACGTTATAACGTATTACGGTATATGGTATAACGTTATAACGTATTACGTTATATGGTATAACGCTATAACGTATTACGGTATATGGTATAACGTCATATGGTATAACGTTATAACGTATTACGTTATATGGTATAAAATCATATGGTATAACGTTATATCGTATTACGGTATATGGTATAACGTTATAACGTATTACGTTATATGGTATAATGTCATATGGTATAACGTTATAACGTATTACGGTATATGGTATATCGTTATAACGTATTACGGTATATTGTATAACGTTATAACGTATTACGTTATATGGTATAACGTCATATGGTGTAAAGTTATAACGTATTACGTTATATGGTATAACGTTATAACGTATTACGTTATATGGTATAACGTCATATGGTATAACGTTACAACGTATTACGGTATATGGTATAACGTCATATGGTATAACGTTATAACGTATTACGATATATGGTATAACGTCATATGGTATAACGTTATAACGAATTACGTTATATGGTATAACGTCATATGGTATAACGTTATAACGTATTACGTTATATGGTATAACGACATACGGTATAACGTTACAACGTATTACGGTATATGGTATAACGTCATATGGTATAACGTTATAACGTATTACATTATATGGTATAACGTCATATGGTATAACGTTATAACGTATTACGGTATATGGTATAACGTTATAACGTATTACGTTATATGGTATAACGTCATATGGTATAACGTTATAACGTATTACGGTATATGGTATAACGTTAGAACGTATTACGTTATATGGTATAACGATATAACGTATTACGTTATATGGTATAACGTCATATGGTATAACGTTATAACGTATTACGGTATATGGTATAACGTCATATTTTATAACGTTATAACGTATTACGTTATATGGTATAACGTCATGTGGTATAACGTTATAACGTATTACGGTATATGGTATAACGTTATAACGTATTACGTTATATGGTATAACGTGATATGGTGTAACGTTATAACGTATTACGTTATATGGTATAACGATATAACGTATTACTTTATATGGTATAACGTTATAACGTATTACGGTATATGGTATAACGTCATATGGTATAACGTTATAACGTATTACGTTGTATGGTATAAAATCATATGGTATAACGTTATAACGTATTACATTATATGGTATAACGTCATATGGTATAACGTTATAACGTATTACGGTATATGGTATAACGTTATAACGTATTACGTTATATGGTATAACGTGATATGGTGTAACGTTATAACGTATTACGTTATATGGTATAACGATATAACGTATTACTTTATATGGTATAACGTTATAACGTATTACGGTATATGGTATAATGTCATATGGTATAACGTTATAACGTATTACGTTGTATGGTATAAAATCATATGGTATAACGTTATAACGTATTACATTATATGGTATAACGTCATATGGTATAACGTTATAACGTATTTCGGTATATGGTATAACGTTATAACGTATTACGTTATATGGTATAACGCTATAACGTATTACGGTATATGGTATAACGTCATATGGTATAACGTTATAACGTATTACGTTATATGGTATAAAATCATATGGTATAACGTTATAACGTATTACGGTATATGGTATAATGTCATATGGTATAACGTTATAAAGTATTACGGTATATGGTATAACGTCATATGGTATAACGTTATAACGTATTACCTTATATGGTATAACGTTATAATGTTTTACGTTATATGGTATAACGTCATACGGTATAACGTTATAACCTATTACGGTATATGGTATAACGTCATATTTTATAACGTTATAACGTATTACGTTATATGGTATAACGTCATGTGGTATAACGTTATAACGTATTACGGTATATGGTATAACGTCATATGGTATAACGTTTTAACGTATTACGGTATATGGTATAACGTTATAACGTATTACGTTATATGGTATAACGCTATAACGTATTACGGTATATGGTATAACGTCATATGGTATAACGTTATAACGTATTACGTTATATGGTATAAAATCATATGGCGTAACGTTATAACGTATTACGTTATATGGTATAATGTCATATGGTATAACGTTATAAAGTATTACGGTATATGGTATAACGTCATATGGTATAACGTTATAACGTATTACCTTATATGGTATAACGTTATAATGTTTTACGTTATATGGTATAACGTCATACGGTATAACGTTACAACCTATTACGGTATATGGTATAACATCATATTTTATAACGTTATAACGTATTACGTTATATGGTATAACGTCATGTGGTATAACGTTATAACGTATTACGGTATATGGTATAACGTTATAACGTATTACGTTATATGGTATAACGTGATATGGTGTAACGTTATAACGTATTACGTTATATGGTATAACGATATAACGTATTACTTTATATGGTATAACGTTATAACGTATTACGGTATATGGTATAACGTCATATGGTATAACGTTATAACGTATTACGTTGTATGGTATAAAATCATATGGTATAACGTTATAACGTATTACATTATATGGTATAACGTCATATGGTATAACGTTATAACGTATTACGGTATATGGTATAACGTTATAACGTATTACGTTATATGGTATAACGCTATAACGTATTACGGTATATGGTATAACGTCATATGGTATAACGTTATAACGTATTACGTTATATGGTATAAAATCATATGGTATAACGTTATAACGTATTACGGTATATGGTATAACGTTATAACGTATTACGTTATATGGTATAACGTCATATGGTATAACGTTATAACGTATTACGGTATATGGTATATCGTTATAACGTATTACGGTATATTGTATAACGTTATAACGTATTACGTTATATGGTATAACGTCATATGGTGTAAAGTTATAACGTATTACGTTATATGGTATAACGTTATAACGTATTACGTTATATGGTATAACGTCATATGGTATAACGTTACAACGTATTACGGTATATGGTATAACGTCTTATGGTATAACGTTATAACGTATTACGATATATGGTATAACGTCATATGGTATAACGTTATAACGAATTACGTTATATGGTATAACGTCATATGGTATAACGTTATAACGTATTACGTTATATGGTATAACGACATACGGTATAACGTTACAACGTATTACGGTATATGGTATAACGTCATATGGTATAACGTTATAACGTATTACATTATATGGTATAACGTCATATGGTATAACGTTATAACGTATTACGGTATATGGTATAACGTTATAACGTATTACGTTATATGGTATAACGTCATATGGTATAACGTTATAACGTATTACGGTATATGGTATAACGTTACAACGTATTACGTTATATGGTATAACGATATAACGTATTACGTTATATGGTATAACGTCATATGGTATAACGTTATAACGTATTACGGTATATGGTATAACGTTATAACGTATTACGTTATATGGTATAACGTCATATGGCGTAATGATATAACGTATTACGTTATATGGTATAATGTCATATGGTATAACGTTATAAAGTATTACGGTATATGTTATAACGTCATATGGTATAACGTTATAACGTATTACCTTATATGGTATAACGTTATAATGTTTTACGTTATATGGTATAACGTCATACGGTATAACGTTATAACCTATTACGGTATATGGTATAACGTCATATTTTATAACGTTATAACGTATTACGTTATATGGTATAACGTCATGTGGTATAACGTTATAACGTATTACGGTATATGGCATAACGTTATAACGTATTACGTTATATGGTATAACGTGATATGGTGTAACGTTATAACGTATTACGTTATATGGTATAACGATATAACGTATTACTTTATATGGTATAACGTTATAACGTATTACGGTATATGGTATAACGTCATATGGTATAACGTTATAACGTATTACTTTGTATGGAATAAAATCATATGGTATAACGTTATAACGTATTACGGTATATGGTATAACGTTACAACGTATTACGTTATATGGTATAACGATATAACGTATTACGTTATACGGTATAACGTCATATGGTATAACGTTATGACGTATTACGTTATACGGTATAACGTCATATGGTATAACGTTATGACGTATTACGGTATATGGTATAACGTCATACGGTATAACGTTATAACCTATTACGGTATATGGTATAACGTCATATTTTATAACGTTATAACGTATTACGTTGTATGGTATAACGTCATATGGTATAACGTTATAACGTATTACGGTATATGGTATAACGTTATAACGTATTACGTTATATGGTATAACGTCATATGGTATAACGTTATAACGAATTACGTTATATGGTATAACGTCATATGGTATAACGTTATAACGTATTACGTTATACGGTATAACGTCATATGGTATAACGTTATGACGTATTACGTTATATGGTATAACGTTGTAACGTTTTACGTTATATGGTATAACGTTATAACCTATTACGGTATATGGTATAACGTCATATTTTATAACGTTATAACGTATTACGTTATATGGTATAACGTCATATGGTATAACGTTATAACGTATTACGGTATATGGTATAACGTCATATGGTATAACGTTATAACGTATTACGTTGTATGGTATAAAATCATATGGTATAACGTTATAACGTATTACATTATATGGTATAACGTTATAACGTATTACGGTATATGGTATAACGTTATAACGTATTACGTTATATGGTATAACGCTATAACGTATTACGGTATATGGTATAACGTCATATGGTATAACGTTATAACTTATTACGTTATATGGTATAACGTTATAACGTTTTACGTTATATGGTATAACGTCATATGGTATAACGTTATAACCTATTACGGTATATGGTATAACGTCATATTTTATAACGTTATAACGTATTACGTTATATGGTATAACGTCATATGGTATAACGTTATGACGTATTACGTTATATGGTATAACGTCATATGGTATAACGTTATAACGTATTACGGTATATGGTATAACGTTACAACGTATTACGTTATATGGTATAACGATATAACGTATTACGTTATATGGTATAACGTCATATGGTATAACGTTATAACGTATTACGGTATATGGTATAACGTTATAACGTATTACGTTATATGGTATAACGTCATATGGCGTAACGTTATAACGTATTACGTTATATGGTATAATGTCATATGGTATAACGTTATAAAGTATTACGGTATATGGTATAACGTCATATGGTATAACGTTATAACGTATTACCTTATATGGTATAACGTTATAATGTTTTACGTTATATGGTATAACGTCATACGGTATAACGTTATAACCTATTACGGTATATGGTATAACGTCATATTTTATAACGTTATAACGTATTACGTTATATGGTATAACGTCATGTGGTATAACGTTATAACGTATTACGGTATATGGTATAACGTTATAACGTATTACGTTATATGGTATAACGTGATATGGTTTAACGTTATAACGTATTACGTTATATGGTATAACGATATAACGTATTACTTTATATGGTATAACGTTATAACGTATTACGGTATATGGTATAACGTCATATGGTATAACGTTATAACGTATTACGTTGTATGGTATAAAATCATATGGTATAACGTTATAACGTATTACATTATATGGTATAACGTCATATGGTATAACGTTATAACGTATTACGGTATATGGTATAACGTTATAACGTATTACGTTATATGGTATAACGCTATAACGTATTACGGTATATGGTATAACGTCATATGGTATAACGTTATAACGTATTACGTTATATGGTATAAAATCATATGGTATAACGTTATAACGTATTACGGTATATGGTATAACGTTATAACGTATTACGTTATATGGTATAACGTCATATGGTATAACGTTATAACGTATTACGGTATATGGTATATCGTTATAACGTATTACGGTATATTGTATAACGTTATAACGTATTACGTTATATGGTATAACGTCATATGGTGTAAAGTTATAACGTATTACGTTATATGGTATAACGTTATAACGTATTACGTTATATGGTATAACGTCATATGGTATAACGTTACAACGTATTACGGTATATGGTATAACGTCATATGGTATAACGTTATAACGTATTACGATATATGGTATAACGTCATATGGTATAACGTTATAACGAATTACGTTATATGGTATAACGTCATATGGTATAACGTTATAACGTATTACGTTATATGGTATAACGACATACGGTATAACGTTACAACGTATTACGGTATATGGTATAACGTCATATGGTATAACGTTATAACGTATTACATTATATGGTATAACGTCATATGGTATAACGTTATAACGTATTACGTTATATGGTATAAAATCATATGGTATAACGTTATAACGTATTACGGTATATGGTATAACGTTATAACGTATTACGTTATATGGTATAATGTCATATGGTATAACGTTATAACGTATTACGGTATATGGTATATCGTTATAACGTATTACGGTATATTGTATAACGTTATAACGTATTACGTTATATGGTATAACGTCATATGGTGTAAAGTTATAACGTATTACGTTATATGGTATAACGTTATAACGTATTACGTTATATGGTATAACGTCATATGGTATAACGTTACAACGTATTACGGTATATGGTATAACGTCATATGGTATAACGTTATAACGTATTACGATATATGGTATAACGTCATATGGTATAACGTTATAACGAATTACGTTATATGGTATAACGTCATATGGTATAACGTTATAACGTATTACGTTATATGGTATAACGACATACGGTATAACGTTACAACGTATTACGGTATATGGTATAACGTCATATGGTATAACGTTATAACGTATTACATTATATGGTATAACGTCATATGGTATAACGTTATAACGTATTACGGTATATGGTATAACGTTATAACGTATTACGTTATATGGTATAACGTCATATGGTATAACGTTATAACGTATTACGGTATATGGTATAACGTTAGAACGTATTACGTTATATGGTATAACGATATAACGTATTACGTTATATGGTATAACGTCATATGGTATAACGTTATAACGTATTACGGTATATGGTATAACGTCATATTTTATAACGTTATAACGTATTACGTTATATGGTATAACGTCATGTGGTATAACGTTATAACGTATTACGGTATATGGTATAACGTTATAACTTATTACGTTATATGGTATAACGTGATATGGTGTAACGTTATAACGTATTACGTTATATGGTATAACGATATAACGTATTACTTTATATGGTATAACGTTATAACGTATTACGGTATATGGTATAACGTCATATGGTATAACGTTATAACGTATTACGTTGTATGGTATAAAATCATATGGTATAACGTTATAACGTATTACATTATATGGTATAACGTCATATGGTATAACGTTATAACGTATTACGGTATATGGTATAACGTTATAACATATTACGTTATATGGTATAACGTGATATGGTGTAACGTTATAACGTATTACGTTATATGGTATAACGATATAACGTATTACTTTATATGGTATAACGTTATAACGTATTACGGTATATGGTATAACGTCATATGGTATAACGTTATAACGTATTACGTTATATGGTATAAAATCATATGGTATAACGTTATAACGTATTACGGTATATGGTATAATGTCATATGGTATAACGTTATAAAGTATTACGGTATATGGTATAACGTCATATGGTATAACGTTATAACGTATTACCTTATATGGTATAACGTTATAATGTTTTACGTTATATGGTATAACGTCATACGGTATAACGTTATAACCTATTACGGTATATGGTATAACGTCATATTTTATAACGTTATAACGTATTACGTTATATGGTATAACGTCATGTGGTATAACGTTATAACGTATTACGGTATATGGTATAACGTCATATGGTATAACGTTTTAACGTATTACGGTATATGGTATAACGTTATAACGTATTACGTTATATGGTATAACGCTATAACGTATTACGGTATATGGTATAACGTCATATGGTATAACGTTATAACGTATTACGTTATATGGTATAAAATCATATGGCGTAACGTTATAACGTATTACGTTATATGGTATAATGTCATATGGTATAACGTTATAAAGTATTACGGTATATGGTATAACGTCATATGGTATAACGTTATAACGTATTACCTTATATGGTATAACGTTATAATGTTTTACGTTATATGGTATAACGTCATACGGTATAACGTTACAACCTATTACGGTATATGGTATAACATCATATTTTATAACGTTATAACGTATTACGTTATATGGTATAACGTCATGTGGTATAACGTTATAACGTATTACGGTATATGGTATAACGTTATAACGTATTACGTTATATGGTATAACGTGATATGGTGTAACGTTATAACGTATTACGTTATATGGTATAACGATATAACGTATTACTTTATATGGTATAACGTTATAACGTATTACGGTATATGGTATAACGTCATATGGTATAACGTTATAACGTATTACGTTGTATGGTATAAAATCATATGGTATAACGTTATAACGTATTACATTATATGGTATAACGTCATATGGTATAACGTTATAACGTATTACGGTATATGGTATAACGTTATAACGTATTACGTTATATGGTATAACGCTATAACGTATTACGGTATATGGTATAACGTCATATGGTATAACGTTATAACGTATTACGTTATATGGTATAAAATCATATGGTATAACGTTATAACGTATTACGGTATATGGTATAACGTTATAACGTATTACGTTATATGGTATAACGTCATATGGTATAACGTTATAACGTATTACGGTATATGGTATATCGTTATAACGTATTACGGTATATTGTATAACGTTATAACGTATTACGTTATATGGTATAACGTCATATGGTGTAAAGTTATAACGTATTACGTTATATGGTATAACGTTATAACGTATTACGTTATATGGTATAACGTCATATGGTATAACGTTACAACGTATTACGGTATATGGTATAACGTCTTATGGTATAACGTTATAACGTATTACGATATATGGTATAACGTCATATGGTATAACGTTATAACGAATTACGTTATATGGTATAACGTCATATGGTATAACGTTATAACGTATTACGTTATATGGTATAACGACATACGGTATAACGTTACAACGTATTACGGTATATGGTATAACGTCATATGGTATAACGTTATAACGTATTACATTATATGGTATAACGTCATATGGTATAACGTTATAACGTATTACGGTATATGGTATAACGTTATAACGTATTACGTTATATGGTATAACGTCATATGGTATAACGTTATAACGTATTACGGTATATGGTATAACGTTACAACGTATTACGTTATATGGTATAACGATATAACGTATTACGTTATATGGTATAACGTCATATGGTATAACGTTATAACGTATTACGGTATATGGTATAACGTTATAACGTATTACGTTATATGGTATAACGTCAAATGGCGTAATGATATAACGTATTACGTTATATGGTATAATGTCATATGGTATAACGTTATAAAGTATTACGGTATATGTTATAACGTCATATGGTATAACGTTATAACGTATTACCTTATATGGTATAACGTTATAATGTTTTACGTTATATGGTATAACGTCATACGGTATAACGTTATAACCTATTACGGTATATGGTATAACGTCATATTTTATAACGTTATAACGTATTACGTTATATGGTATAACGTCATGTGGTATAACGTTATAACGTATTACGGTATATGGCATAACGTTATAACGTATTACGTTATATGGTATAACGTGATATGGTGTAACGTTATAACGTATTACGTTATATGGTATAACGATATAACGTATTACTTTATATGGTATAACGTTATAACGTATTACGGTATATGGTATAACGTCATATGGTATAACGTTATAACGTATTACTTTGTATGGAATAATATCATATGGTATAACGTTATAACGTATTACGGTATATGGTATAACGTTACAACGTATTACGTTATATGGTATAACGATATAACGTATTACGTTATACGGTATAACGTCATATGGTATAACGTTATGACGTATTACGTTATACGGTATAACGTCATATGGTATAACGTTATGACGTATTACGTTGTATGGTATAACGTCATATGGTATAACGTTATAACGTATTACGGTATATGGTATAACGTTATAACGTATTACGTTATATGGTATAACGTCATATGGTATAACGTTATAACGAATTACGTTATATGGTATAACGTCATATGGTATAACGTTATAACGTATTACGTTATACGGTATAACGTCATATGGTATAACGTTATGACGTATTACGTTATATGGTATAACGTTGTAACGTTTTACGTTATATGGTATAACGTTATAACCTATTACGGTATATGGTATAACGTCATATTTTATAACGTTATAACGTATTACGTTATATGGTATAACGTCATATGGTATAACGTTATAACGTATTACGGTATATGGTATAACGTCATATGGTATAACGTTATAACGTATTACGTTGTATGGTATAAAATCATATGGTATAACGTTATAACGTATTACATTATATGGTATAACGTTATAACGTATTACGGTATATGGTATAACGTTATAACGTATTACGTTATATGGTATAACGCTATAACGTATTACGGTATATGGTATAACGTCATATGGTATAACGTTATAACTTATTACGTTATATGGTATAACGTTATAACGTTTTACGTTATATGGTATAACGTCATATGGTATAACGTTATAACCTATTACGGTATATGGTATAACGTCATATTTTATAACGTTATAACGTATTACGTTATATGGTATAACGTCATATGGTATAACGTTATGACGTATTACGTTATATGGTATAACGTCATATGGTATAACGTTATAACGTATTACGGTATATGGTATAACGTTACAACGTATTACGTTATATGGTATAACGATATAACGTATTACGTTATATGGTATAACGTCATATGGTATAACGTTATAACGTATTACGGTATATGGTATAACGTTATAACGTATTACGTTATATGGTATAACGTCATATGGCGTAACGTTATAACGTATTACGTTATATGGTATAATGTCATATGGTATAACGTTATAAAGTATTACGGTATATGGTATAACGTCATATGGTATAACGTTATAACGTATTACCTTATATGGTATAACGTTATAATGTTTTACGTTATATGGTATAACGTCATACGGTATAACGTTATAACCTATTACGGTATATGGTATAACGTCATATTTTATAACGTTATAACGTATTACGTTATATGGTATAACGTCATGTGGTATAACGTTATAACGTATTACGGTATATGGTATAACGTTATAACGTATTACGTTATATGGTATAACGTGATATGGTTTAACGTTATAACGTATTACGTTATATGGTATAACGATATAACGTATTACTTTATATGGTATAACGTTATAACGTATTACGGTATATGGTATAACGTCATATGGTATAACGTTATAACGTATTACGTTGTATGGTATAAAATCATATGGTATAACGTTATAACGTATTACATTATATGGTATAACGTCATATGGTATAACGTTATAACGTATTACGGTATATGGTATAACGTTATAACGTATTACGTTATATGGTATAACGCTATAACGTATTACGGTATATGGTATAACGTCATATGGTATAACGTTATAACGTATTACGTTATATGGTATAAAATCATATGGTATAACGTTATAACGTATTACGGTATATGGTATAACGTTATAACGTATTACGTTATATGGTATAACGTCATATGGTATAACGTTATAACGTATTACGGTATATGGTATATCGTTATAACGTATTACGGTATATTGTATAACGTTATAACGTATTACGTTATATGGTATAACGTCATATGGTGTAAAGTTATAACGTATTACGTTATATGGTATAACGTTATAACGTATTACGTTATATGGTATAACGTCATATGGTATAACGTTACAACGTATTACGGTATATGGTATAACGTCATATGGTATAACGTTATAACGTATTACGATATATGGTATAACGTCATATGGTATAACGTTATAACGAATTACGTTATATGGTATAACGTCATATGGTATAACGTTATAACGTATTACGTTATATGGTATAACGACATACGGTATAACGTTACAACGTATTACGGTATATGGTATAACGTCATATGGTATAACGTTATAACGTATTACATTATATGGTATAACGTCATATGGTATAACGTTATAACGTATTACGTTATATGGTATAAAATCATATGGTATAACGTTATAACGTATTACGGTATATGGTATAACGTTATAACGTATTACGTTATATGGTATAATGTCATATGGTATAACGTTATAACGTATTACGGTATATGGTATATCGTTATAACGTATTACGGTATATTGTATAACGTTATAACGTATTACGTTATATGGTATAACGTCATATGGTGTAAAGTTATAACGTATTACGTTATATGGTATAACGATATAACGTATTACGTTATATGGTATAACGTCATATGGTATAACGTTACAACGTATTACGGTATATGGTATAACGTCATATGGTATAACGTTATAACGTATTACGATATATGGTATAACGTCATATGGTATAACGTTATAACGAATTACGTTATATGGTATAACGTCATATGGTATAACGTTATAACGTATTACGTTATATGGTATAACGACATACGGTATAACGTTACAACGTATTACGGTATATGGTATAACGTCATATGGTATAACGTTATAACGTATTACATTATATGGTATAACGTCATATGGTATAACGTTATAACGTATTACGGTATATGGTATAACGTTATAACGTATTACGTTATATGGTATAACGTCATATGGTATAACGTTATAACGTATTACGGTATATGGTATAACGTTAGAACGTATTACGTTATATGGTATAACGATATAACGTATTACGTTATATGGTATAACGTCATATGGTATAACGTTATAACGTATTACGGTATATGGTATAACGTCATATTTTATAACGTTATAACGTATTACGTTATATGGTATAACGTCATGTGGTATAACGTTATAACGTATTACGGTATATGGTATAACGTTATAACTTATTACGTTATATGGTATAACGTGATATGGTGTAACGTTATAACGTATTACGTTATATGGTATAACGATATAACGTATTACTTTATATGGTATAACGTTATAACGTATTACGGTATATGGTATAACGTCATATGGTATAACGTTATAACGTATTACGTTGTATGGTATAAAATCATATGGTATAACGTTATAACGTATTACATTATATGGTATAACGTCATATGGTATAACGTTATAACGTATTACGGTATATGGTATAACGTTATAACATATTACGTTATATGGTATAACGTGATATGGTGTAACGTTATAACGTATTACGTTATATGGTATAACGATATAACGTATTACTTTATATGGTATAACGTTATAACGTATTACGGTATATGGTATAACGTCATATGGTATAACGTTATAACGTATTACGTTGTATGGTATAAAATCATATGGTATAACGTTATAACGTATTACATTATATGGTATAACGTCATATGGTATAACGTTATAACGTATTTCGGTATATGGTATAACGTTATAACGTATTACGTTATATGGTATAACGCTATAACGTATTACGGTATATGGTATAACGTCATATGGTATAACGTTATAACGTATTACGTTATATGGTATAAAATCATATGGTATAACGTTATAACGTATTACGGTATATGGTATAATGTCATATGGTATAACGTTATAAAGTATTACGGTATATGGTATAACGTCATATGGTATAACGTTATAACGTATTACCTTATATGGTATAACGTTATAATGTTTTACGTTATATGGTATAACGTCATACGGTATAACGTTATAACCTATTACGGTATATGGTATAACGTCATATTTTATAACGTTATAACGTATTACGTTATATGGTATAACGTCATGTGGTATAACGTTATAACGTATTACGGTATATGGTATAACGTCATATGGTATAACGTTTTAACGTATTACGGTATATGGTATAACGTTATAACGTATTACGTTATATGGTATAACGCTATAACGTATTACGGTATATGGTATAACGTCATATGGTATAACGTTATAACGTATTACGTTATATGGTATAAAATCATATGGCGTAACGTTATAACGTATTACGTTATATGGTATAATGTCATATGGTATAACGTTATAAAGTATTACGGTATATGGTATAACGTCATATGGTATAACGTTATAACGTATTACCTTATATGGTATAACGTTATAATGTTTTACGTTATATGGTATAACGTCATACGGTATAACGTTACAACCTATTACGGTATATGGTATAACATCATATTTTATAACGTTATAACGTATTACGTTATATGGTATAACGTCATGTGGTATAACGTTATAACGTATTACGGTATATGGTATAACGTTATAACGTATTACGTTATATGGTATAACGTGATATGGTGTAACGTTATAACGTATTACGTTATATGGTATAACGATATAACGTATTACTTTATATGGTATAACGTTATAACGTATTACGGTATATGGTATAACGTCATATGGTATAACGTTATAACGTATTACGTTGTATGGTATAAAATCATATGGTATAACGTTATAACGTATTACGTTATATGGTATAACGTCATATGGTATAACGTTATAACGTATTACGGTATATGGTATATCGTTATAACGTATTACGGTATATTGTATAACGTTATAACGTATTACGTTATATGGTATAACGTCATATGGTGTAAAGTTATAACGTATTACGTTATATGGTATAACGTTATAACGTATTACGTTATATGGTATAACGTCATATGGTATAACGTTACAACGTATTACGGTATATGGTATAACGTCTTATGGTATAACGTTATAACGTATTACGATATATGGTATAACGTCATATGGTATAACGTTATAACGAATTACGTTATATGGTATAACGTCATATGGTATAACGTTATAACGTATTACGTTATATGGTATAACGACATACGGTATAACGTTACAACGTATTACGGTATATGGTATAACGTCATATGGTATAACGTTATAACGTATTACATTATATGGTATAACGTCATATGGTATAACGTTATAACGTATTACGGTATATGGTATAACGTTATAACGTATTACGTTATATGGTATAACGTCATATGGTATAACGTTATAACGTATTACGGTATATGGTATAACGTTACAACGTATTACGTTATATGGTATAACGATATAACGTATTACGTTATATGGTATAACGTCATATGGTATAACGTTATAACGTGTTACGGTATATGGTATAACGTTATAACGTATTACGTTATATGGTATAACGTCATATGGCGTAATGATATAACGTATTACGTTATATGGTATAATGTCATATGGTATAACGTTATAAAGTATTACGGTATATGTTATAACGTCATATGGTATAACGTTATAACGTATTACCTTATATGGTATAACGTTATAATGTTTTACGTTATATGGTATAACGTCATACGGTATAACGTTATAACCTATTACGGTATATGGTATAACGTCATATTTTATAACGTTATAACGTATTACGTTATATGGTATAACGTCATGTGGTATAACGTTATAACGTATTACGGTATATGGCATAACGTTATAACGTATTACGTTATATGGTATAACGTGATATGGTGTAACGTTATAACGTATTACGTTATATGGTATAACGATATAACGTATTACTTTATATGGTATAACGTTATAACGTATTACGGTATATGGTATAACGTCATATGGTATAACGTTATAACGTATTACTTTGTATGGTATAAAATCATATGGTATAACGTTATAACGTATTACATTATATGGTATAACGTCATATGGTATAACGTTATAACGTATTACGTTATATGGTATAACGCTATAACGTATTACGGTATATGGTATAACGTCATATGGTATAACGTTATAACGTATTACGTTATATGGTATAAAATCATATGGTATAACGTTATAATGTATTACGGTATATGGTATAACGTTATAACGTATTACGTTATATGGTATAACGTCATATGGTATAACGTTATAACGTATTACGGTATATGGTATATCGTTATAACGTATTACGGTATATTGTATAACGTTATAACGTATTACGTTATATGGTATAACGTCATATGGTGTAAAGTTATAACGTATTACGTTATATGGTATAACGTTATAACGTATTACGTTATATGGTATAACGTCATATGGTATAACGTTACAACGTATTACGGTATATGGTATAACGTCATATGGTATAACGTTATAACGTATTACGATATATGGTATAACGTCATATGGTATAACGTTATAACGAATTACGTTATATGGTATAACGTCATATGGTATAACGTTATAACGTATTACGTTATATGGTATAACGACATACGGTATAACGTTACAACGTATTACGGTATATGGTACAACGTCATATGGTATAACGTTATAACGTATTACATTATATGGTATAACGTCATATGGTATAACGTTATAACGTATTACGGTATATGGTATAACGTTATAACGTATTACGTTATATGGTATAACGTTATAACGTATTACGGTATATGGTATAACGTTATAACGTATTACGTTATATGGTATAACGTCATATGGTATAACGTTATAACGAATTACGTTATATGGTATAACGTCATATGGTATAACGTTATAACGTATTACGTTATATGGTATAACGTCATATGGTATAACGTTATAACGAATTACGTTATATGGTATAACGTCATATGGTATAACGTTATAACGTATTACGTTATACGGTATAACGTCATATGGTATAACGTTATGACGTATTACGTTATATGGTATAACGTCATATGGTATAACGTTGTAACGTTTTACGTTATATGGTATAACGTTATAACCTATTACGGTATATGGTATAACGTCATATTTTATAACGTTATAACGTATTACGTTATATGGTATAACGTTATAACGTATTACGGTATATGGTATAACGTTATAACGTATTACGTTATATGGTATGACGTCATATGGTGTAACGTTATAACGTATTACGATATATGGTATAACGTCATATGGTATAACGTTATAACGTATTACGGTATATGGTATAACGTCATATGGTATAACGTTATAACTTATTACGTTATATGGTATAACGTTATAACGTTTTACGTTATATGGTATAACGTCATATGGTATAACGTTATAACCTATTACGGTATATGGTATAACGTCATATTTTATAACGTTATAACGTATTACGTTATATGGTATAACGTCATATGGTATAACGTTATAACGTATTACATTATATGGTACAACGTCATATGCTATAACGTTATAACGTATTACGGTATATGGTATAACGTTATAACGTATTACGTTATATGGTATAACGTCATATGGTATAACGTTATAACGTATTACGGTATATGGTATAACGTTACAACGTATTACGTTATATGGTATAACGATATAACGTATTACGTTATATGGTATAACGTCATATGGTATAACGTTATAACGTATTACGGTATATGGTATAACGTTATAACGTATTACGTTATATGGTATAACGTCATATGGCGTAACGTTATAACGTATTACGTTATATGGTATAATGTCATATGGTATAACGTTATAACCTATTACGGTATATGGTATAACGTCATATTTTATAACGTTATAACGTATTACGTTATATGGTATAACGTCATATGGTATAACGTTATAACGTATTACATTATATGGTATAACGTCATATGGTATAACGTTATAACGTATTACGGTATATGGTATAACGTTATAACGTATTACGTTATATGGTATAACGTCATATGGTATAACGTTATAACGTATTACGGTATATGGTATAACGTTACAACGTATTACGTTATATGGTATAACGATATAACGTATTACGTTATATGGTATAACGTCATATGGTATAACGTTATAACGTATTACGGTATATGGTATAACGTTATAACGTATTACGATATATGGTATAACGTCATATGGCGTAACGTTATAACGTATTACGTTATATGGTATAATGTCATATGGTATAACGTTATAAAGTATTACGGTATATGGTATAACGTCATATGGTATAACGTTATAACGTATTACCTTATATGGTATAACGTTATAATGTTTTACGTTATATGGTATAACGTCATACGGTATAACGTTATAACCTATTACGGTATATGGTATAACGTCATATTTTATAACGTTATAACGTATTACGTTATATGGTATAACGTCATGTGGTATAACGTTATAACGTATTACGGTATATGGTATAACGTTATAACGTATTACGTTATATGGTATAACGTGATATGGTGTAACGTTATAACGTATTACGTTATATGGTATAACGCTATAACGTATTACGGTATATGGTATAACGTCATATGGTATAACGTTATAACGTATTACGTTATATGGTATAAAATCATATGGTATAACGTTATAACGTATTACGGTATATGGTATAACGATATAACGTATTACGTTATATGGTATAACGTCATATGGTATAACGTTATAACGTATTACGGTATATGGTATATCGTTATAACGTATTACGGTATATTGTATAACGTTATAACGTATTACGTTATATGGCATAACGTCATATGGTGTAAAGTTATAACGTATTACGTTATATGGTACAACGTTATAACGTATTACGTTATAAGGTATAACGTCATATGGTATAACGTTACAACGTATTACGGTATATGGTATAACGTCATATGGTATAACGTTATAACGTATTACGATATATGGTATAACGTCATATGGTATAACGTTATAACGAATTACGTTATATGGTATAACGTCATATGGTATAACGTTATAACGTATTACGTTATATGGTATAACGACATACGGTATAACGTTACAACGTATTACGGTATATGGTATAACGTCATATGGTATAACGTTATAACGTATTACATTATATGGTATAACGTCATATGGTATAACGTTATAACGTATTACGGTATATGGTATAACGTTATAACGTATTACGTTATATGGTATAACGTTATAACGTATTACGGTATATGGCATAACGTTATAACGTATTACGTTATATGGTATAACGTCATATGGTATAACGTTATAACGAATTACGTTATATGGTATAACGTCATATGGTATAACGTTATAACGTATTACGTTATATGGTATAACGTCATATGGTATAACGTTATAACGAATTACGTTATATGGTATAACGTCATATGGTATAACGTTATAACGTATTACGTTATACGGTATAACGTCATATGGTATAACGTTATGACGTATTACGTTATATGGTATAACGTCATATGGTATAACGTTGTAACGTTTTACGTTATATGGTATAACGTTATAACCTATTACGGTATATGGTATAACGTCATATTTTATAACGTTATAACTTATTACGTTATATGGTATAACGTTATAACGTATTACGGTATATGGTATAACGTTATAACGTATTACGTTATATGGTATAACGTGATATGGTGTAACGTTATAACGTATTACGTTATATGGTATAACGATATAACGTATTACTTTATATGGTATAACGTTATAACGTATTACGGTATATGGTATAACGTCATATGGTATAACGTTATAACGTATTACGTTGTATGGTATAAAATCATATGGTATAACGTTATAACGTATTACATTATATGGTATAACGTCATATGGTATAACGTTATAACGTATTACGGTATATGGTATAACGTTATAACGTATTACGTTATATGGTATAACGCTATAACGTATTACGGTATATGGTATAACGTCATATGGTATAACGTTATAACGTATTACGTTATATGGTATAAAATCATATGGTATAACGTTATAACGTATTACGGTATATGGTATAACGTTATAACGTATTACGTTATATGGTATAACGTCATATGGTATAACGTTATAACGTATTACGGTATATGGTATATCGTTATAACGTATTACGGTATATTGTATAACGTTATAACGTATTACGTTATATGGTATAACGTCATATGGTGTAAAGTTATAACGTATTACGTTATATGGTATAACGTTATAACGTATTACGTTATATGGTATAACGTCATATGGTATAACGTTACAACGTATTACGGTATATGGTATAACGTCTTATGGTATAACGTTATAACGTATTACGATATATGGTATAACGTCATATGGTATAACGTTATAACGAATTACGTTATATGGTATAACGTCATATGGTATAACGTTATAACGTATTACGTTATATGGTATAACGACATACGGTATAACGTTACAACGTATTACGGTATATGGTATAACGTCATATGGTATAACGTTATAACGTATTACATTATATGGTATAACGTCATATGGTATAACGTTATAACGTATTACGGTATATGGTATAACGTTATAACGTATTACGTTATATGGTATAACGTCATATGGTATAACGTTATAACGTATTACGGTATATGGTATAACGTTACAACGTATTACGTTATATGGTATAACGATATAACGTATTACGTTATATGGTATAACGTCATATGGTATAACGTTATAACGTATTACGGTATATGGTATAACGTTATAACGTATTACGTTATATGGTATAACGTCATATGGCGTAATGATATAACGTATTACGTTATATGGTATAATGTCATATGGTATAACGTTATAAAGTATTACGGTATATGTTATAACGTCATATGGTATAACGTTATAACGTATTACCTTATATGGTATAACGTTATAATGTTTTACGTTATATGGTATAACGTCATACGGTATAACGTTATAACCTATTACGGTATATGGTATAACGTCATATTTTATAACGTTATAACGTATTACGTTATATGGTATAACGTCATGTGGTATAACGTTATAACGTATTACGGTATATGGCATAACGTTATAACGTATTACGTTATATGGTATAACGTGATATGGTGTAACGTTATAACGTATTACGTTATATGGTATAACGATATAACGTATTACTTTATATGGTATAACGTTATAACGTATTACGGTATATGGTATAACGTCATATGGTATAACGTTATAACGTATTACTTTGTATGGTATAAAATCATATGGTATAACGTTATAACGTATTACATTATATGGTATAACGTCATATGGTATAACGTTATAACGTATTACGTTCTATGGTATAACGCTATAACGTATTACGGTATATGGTATAACGTCATATGGTATAACGTTATAACGTATTACGTTATATGGTATAAAATCATATGGTATAACGTTATAATGTATTACGGTATATGGTATAACGTTATAACGTATTACGTTATATGGTATAACGTCATATGGTATAACGTTATAACGTATTACGGTATATGGTATATCGTTATAACGTATTACGGTATATTGTATAACGTTATAACGTATTACGTTATATGGTATAACGTCATATGGTGTAAAGTTATAACGTATTACGTTATATGGTATAACGTTATAACGTATTACGTTATATGGTATAACGTCATATGGTATAACGTTACAACGTATTACGGTATATGGTATAACGTCATATGGTATAACGTTATAACGTATTACGATATATGGTATAACGTCATATGGTATAACGTTATAACGAATTACGTTATATGGTATAACGTCATATGGTATAACGTTATAACGTATTACGTTATATGGTATAACGACATACGGTATAACGTTACAACGTATTACGGTATATGGTATAACGTCATATGGTATAACGTTATAACGTATTACATTATATGGTATAACGTCATATGGTATAACGTTATAACGTATTACGGTATATGGTATAACGTTATAACGTATTACGTTATATGGTATAACGTTATAACGTATTACGGTATATGGTATAACGTTATAACGTATTACGTTATATGGTATAACGTCATATGGTATAACGTTATAACGAATTACGTTATATGGTATAACGTCATATGGTATAACGTTATAACGTATTACGTTATATGGTATAACGTCATATGGTATAACGTTATAACGAATTACGTTATATGGTATAACGTCATATGGTATAACGTTATAACGTATTACGTTATACGGTATAACGTCATATGGTATAACGTTATGACGTATTACGTTATATGGTATAACGTCATATGGTATAACGTTGTAACGTTTTACGTTATATGGTATAACGTTATAACCTATTACGGTATATGGTATAACGTCATATTTTATAACGTTATAACGTATTACGTTATATGGTATAACGTTATAACGTATTACGGTATATGGTATAACGTTATAACGTATTACGTTATATGGTATGACGTCATATGGTGTAACGTTATAACGTATTACGATATATGGTATAACGTCATATGGTATAACGTTATAACGTATTACGGTATATGGTATAACGTCATATGGTATAACGTTATAACTTATTACGTTATATGGTATAACGTTATAACGTTTTACGTTATATGGTATAACGTCATATGGTATAACGTTATAACCTATTACGGTATATGGTATAACGTCATATTTTATAACGTTATAACGTATTACGTTATATGGTATAACGTCATATGGTATAACGTTATAACGTATTACATTATATGGTACAACGTCATATGGTATAACGTTATAACGTATTACGGTATATGGTATAACGTTATAACGTATTACGTTATATGGTATAACGTCATATGGTATAACGTTATAACGTATTACGGTATATGGTATAACGTTACAACGTATTACGTTATATGGTATAACGATATAACGTATTACGTTATATGGTATAACGTCATATGGTATAACGTTATAACGTATTACGGTATATGGTATAACGTTATAACGTATTACGTTATATGGTATAACGTCATATGGCGTAACGTTATAACGTATTACGTTATATGGTATAATGTCATATGGTATAACGTTATAACCTATTACGGTATATGGTATAACGTCATATTTTATAACGTTATAACGTATTACGTTATATGGTATAACGTCATATGGTATAACGTTATAACGTATTACATTATATGGTATAACGTCATATGGTATAACGTTATAACGTATTACGGTATATGGTATAACGTTATAACGTATTACGTTATATGGTATAACGTCATATGGTATAACGTTATAACGTATTACGGTATATGGTATAACGTTACAACGTATTACGTTATATGGTATAACGATATAACGTATTACGTTATATGGTATAACGTCATATGGTATAACGTTATAACGTATTACGGTATATGGTATAACGTTATAACGTATTACGTTATATGGTATAACGTCATATGGCGTAACGTTATAACGTATTACGTTATATGGTATAATGTCATATGGTATAACGTTATAAAGTATTACGGTATATGGTATAACGTCATATGGTATAACGTTATAACGTATTACATTATATGGTATAACGTTATAATGTTTTACGTTATATGGTATAACGTCATACGGTATAACGTTATAACCTATTACGGTATATGGTATAACGTCATATTTTATAACGTTATAACGTATTACGTTATATGGTATAACGTCATGTGGTATAACGTTATAACGTATTACGGTATATGGTATAACGTTATAACGTATTACGTTATATGGTATAACGTGATATGGTGTAACGTTATAACGTATTACGTTATATGGTATAACGCTATAACGTATTACGGTATATGGTATAACGTCATATGGTATAACGTTATAACGTATTACGTTATATGGTATAAAATCATATGGTATAACGTTATAACGTATTACGGTATATGGTATAACGATATAACGTATTACGTTATATGGTATAACGTCATATGGTATAACGTTATAACGTATTACGGTATATGGTATATCGTTATAACGTATTACGGTATATTGTATAACGTTATAACGTATTACGTTATATGGCATAACGTCATATGGTGTAAAGTTATAACGTATTACGATATATGGTATAACGTCATATAGTATAACGTTATAACGTATTACGTTATATGGTATAACGTCATATGGTATAACGTTATAACGTATTACGTTATACGGTATAACGTCATATGGTATAACGTTATGACGTATTACGTTATATGGCATAACGTTATAACGTATTACGGTATATGGTATAACGTTATAACGTATTACGTTATACGGTATAACGTCATATGGTATAACGTTATGACGTATTACGTTATATGGTATAACGTCATATGGTATAACGTTGTAACGTATTACTTTATATGGTATAACGTTATAACGTATTACGTTATATGGTATGACGTCATATGGTGTATCGTTATAACGTATTACGATATATGGTATAACTTCATATGGTATAACGTTATAACGTATTACGGTATATGGTATAACGTTATAACGTATTACCTTATATGGTATAACGTTATAACGTATTACCTTATATGGTATAACGTTATATGGTATAACGTTACAACGTATTACGATATATGGTATAACGTCATATGGTATAACGTTATAACGAATTACGTTATATGGTATAACGTCATATGGTATAACGTTATAACGTATTACGTTATATGGTATAACGTCATATGGTGAAACGTTATAACGTATTACCTGATATGGTATAACGTTATAACGTATTACCTTATATGGTATAATGTTATAACGTATTACGTTATATGGCATAACATCATATGGTATAACGTTGTAACGTATTACGATATATGGTATAACGTCATATCGTATAACGTTATAACGTATTACGGTATATGGTATAACGTCATATGGTATAACGTTATAACTAGATTACGTTATATGGTATAACGTTATAACGTTTTACGTTATATGGTATAACGTCATATGGTATGACGTTATAACCTATTACGGTATATGGTATAACGTCATATTTTATAACGTTATAACGTATTACGTTATATGGTATAACGTCATATGGTATAACGTTATGACATATTACGTTATATGGTATAACGTCATATGGTATAACGTTATAACGTATTACGGTATATGGTATAACGTTACAACGTATTACGTTATATGGTATAACGATATAACGTATTACGTTATATGGTATAACGTCATATGGTATAACGTTGTAACGTATTACGGTATATGGTATAACGTTATAACGTATTACGTTATATGGTATAACGTCATATGGCGTAACGTTATAACGTATTACGTTACATGGTATAATGTCATATGGTATAACGTTATAAAGTATTACGGTATATGGTATAACGTCATATGGTATAACGTTATAACGTATTACCTTATATGGTATAACGTTATAATGTTTTACGTTATATGGTATAACGTCAT
The DNA here is from genome assembly GCF_024542735.1 of Bombus huntii. NCBI lineage: Eukaryota > Metazoa > Arthropoda > Insecta > Hymenoptera > Apidae > Bombus > Bombus huntii. The sequence continues at coordinate 2,266,140 of NC_066243.1, forward strand.
ACGGTATAACGTTATAACCTATTACGGTATATGGTATAACGTCATATTTTATAACGTTATAACGTATTACGTTATATGGTATAACGTCATGTGGTATAACGTTATAACGTATTACGGTATATGGTATAACGTTATAACGTATTACGTTATATGGTATAACGTGATATGGTGTAACGTTATAACGTATTACGTTATATGGTATAACGATATAACGTATTACTTTATATGGTATAACGTTATAACGTATTACGGTATATGGTATAACGTCATATGGTATAACGTTATAACGTATTACGTTGTATGGTATAAAATCATATGGTATAACGTTATAACGTATTACATTATATGGTATAACGTCATATGGTATAACGTTATAACGTATTACGGTATATGGTATAACGTTATAACGTATTACGTTATATGGTATAACGCTATAACGTATTACGGTATATGGTATAACGTCATATGGTATAACATTATAACGTATTACGTTATATGGTATAAAATCATATGGTATAACGTTATAACGTATTACGGTATATGGTATAACGTTATAACGTATTACGTTATATGGTATAACGTCATATGGTATAACGTTATAACGTATTACGGTATATGGTATATCGTTATAACGTATTACGGTATATTGTATAACGTTATAACGTATTACGTTATATGGTATAACGTCATATGGTATAACGTTATAACGTATTACGTTATACGGTATAACGTCATATGGTATAACGTTATGACGTATTACGTTATATGGCATAACGTCATATGGCATAACGTTATAACGTATTACGGTATATGGTATAACGTTATAACGTATTACGTTATACGGTATAACGTCATATGGTATAACGTTATGACGTATTACGTTATATGGTATAACGTCATATGGTATAACGTTGTAACGTATTACTTTATATGGTATAACGTTATAACGTATTACGTTATATGGTATGACGTCATATGGTGTATCGTTATAACGTATTACGATATATGGTATAACTTCATATGGTATAACGTTATAACGTATTACGGTATATGGTATAACGTTATAACGTATTACCTTATATGGTATAACGTTATAACGTATTACCTTATATGGTATAACGTTATATGGTATAACGTTACAACGTATTACGATATATGGTATAACGTCATATGGTATAACGTTATAACGAATTACGTTATATGGTATAACGTCATATGGTATAACGTTATAACGTATTACGTTATATGGTATAACGTCATATGGTGAAACGTTATAACGTATTACCTGATATGGTATAACGTTATAACGTATTACCTTATATGGTATAACGTTATAACGTATTACGTTATATGGTATAACGTCATATGGTATAACGTTATAACGTATTACGGTATATGGTATAACGTTATAACGTATTACGTTATATGGTATAACGTCATATGGTATAACGTTACAACGTATTTCGATATATGGTATAACGTTATAACGTAATACGTTATATGGTATAACGTCATATGGTATAACGTTATAACGCATTACGGTATATGGTATAACGTTATAACGTATTACGTTATATGGTATGACGTCATATGGTATAACGTTACAACGTATTACGATATATGGTATAACGTCATATGGTATAACGTTATAACGAATTACGTTATATGGTATAACGTCATATGGTATAACGTTATAACGTATTTCGATATATGGTATAACGTTATAACGTAATACGTTATATGGTATAACGTCATATGGTATAACGTTATAACGCATTACGGTATATGGTATAACGTTATAACGTATTACGTTATATGGTATGACGTCATATGGTATAACGTTACAACGTATTACGATATATGGTATATCGTCATATGGTATAACGTTATAACGAATTACGTTATATGGTATAACGTCATATGGTATAACGTTATAACGTATTACGTTATATGGTATAACGTTATAACGTATTACGTTATATGGTATAACGTCATATGGTATAACGTTATAACGCATTACGGTATATGGTATAACGTTATAACGTATTACGTTATATGGTATGACGTCATATGGTATAACGTTACAACGTATTAAGATATATGGTATAACGTCATATGGTATAACGTTATAACGAATTACGTTATATGGTATAACGTCATATGGTATAACGTTATAACGTATTACGTTATATGGTATAACGTCATATAGTGAAACGTTGTAACGTATTACCTTATATGGTATAACGTTATAACGTATTACCTTATATGGTATAACGTTATATGGTATAACGTCATATGGTGTAAAGTTATAACGTATTACGTTATATGGTATAACGTTATAACGTATTACGTTATATGGTATAACGTCATATGGTATAACGTTACAACGTATTACGGTATATGGTATAGCGTCATATGGTATAACGTTATGACGTATTACATTATATGGTAGAACGTCATATGGTATAACATTATAACGTATTACGGTATATGGTATAACGTTATAACGTATTACGTTATATGGTATAACGTTATAACGTATTACGGTATATGGTAAAACGTCATATGGTATAACGTTATAACGTATTACGTTATATGGTATAAAGTCATATGGTATAACGTTATAACGTATTACTTTATATGGTTTAACGTCATATGGTGTAAAGTTATAACGTATTACGTTATATCGTATAACGTTATAACGTATTACCTTATATGGTATAACGTTATAACGTATTACTTTATATGGTATACCGTCATATGGTATAACGTTATAACGTATTACGATATATGGTATAACGTCATATGGTATAACGTTATAACGTATTACGTTATATGGTATAACGTCATATGGTATAACGTTATAACGTATTACGTTACATGGTATAACGTCATATAGTGAAACGTTATAACGTATTTCCTTATATGCTATAACGTTATAACGTATTACCTTATATGGTATAACGTTATAACGTATTACGTTATATGGTATAACGTCATATGGTATAACGTTATAACGTATTACGGTATATGGTATAACGTTATAACGTATTACGTTATATGGTATGACGTCATATGGTGTAACGTTATAACGTATTACGATATATGGTATAACGTCATATGGTATAACGTTATAATGTATTACGTTATATGGTATAACGTCATATGGTATAACGTTACAACGTATTACGATATATGGTATAACGTTATAACGTATTACGTTATATGGTATAACGTCATATGGTATAACGTTATAACGCATTACGGTATATGGTATAACGTTATAACGTATTACGTTATATGGTATGACGTCATATGGTATAACGTTACAACGTATTACGATATATGGTATAACGTCATAAGGTATAACGTTATAACGTATTACGTTATATGGTATAACGTCATATGGTATAACGTCATAACGTATTACGTTATATGGTATAACGTCATATAGTGAAACGTTATAACGTATATCCTTATATGCTATAACGCTATAACGTATTACCTTATATGGTATAACGTCATATGGTATAACGTTATAACGTATTACGGTATATGGTATAACGTTATATGGTATAACGTCATGTGGTGTAACGTTATAACGTATTACGTTATATGGTATAACGTCTTATAGTGAAACGTTATAACGTATTACGTTATTTGGTATAACGTGATATGGTGTAACGTTATAACGTATTACGTTATATGGTATAACGATATAACGTATTACGGTATATGGTATAACGTCATATGGTATAACGTTATAACGTATTACGTTGTATGGTATAAAATCATATGGTATAACTTTATAACGTATTACATTATATGGTATAACGTCATATGGTATAACGTTATAACGTATTACGGTATATGGTATAACGTTATAACGTATTACGTTATATGGTATAACGCTATAACGTATTACGGTATATGGTATAACGTCATATGGTATAACGTTATAACGTATTACGTTAGATGGTATAAAATCATATGGTATAACGTTATAACGTATTACGGTATATGGTATAACGTTATAACGTATTACGTTATATGGTATAACGTCATATGGTATAACGTTATAACGTATTACGGTATATGGTGTATCGTTATAACGTATTACGGTATATTGTATAACGTTATAACGTATTACGTTATATGGTATAACGTCATATGGTATAACGTTACAACGTATTACGGTATATGGTATAACGTCATATGGTATAACGTTATAACGTATTACGATATATGGTATAACGTCATATGGTATAACGTTATAACGTATTACGTTATATGGTATAACGTCATATGGTATAACGTCATAACGTATTACGTTATATGGTATAACGTCATATAGTGAAACGTTATAACGTATATCCTTATATGCTATAACGTTATAACGTATTACCTTATATGGTATAACGTCATATGGTATAACGTTATAACGTATTACGGTATATGGTATAACGTTATATGGTATAACGTCATGTGGTGTAACGTTATAACGTATTACGTTATATGGTATAACGTCTTATAGTGAAACGTTATAACGTATTACATTATATGGTATAACGTTATAACGTATTACGTAATATGGTATGACGTCATATGGTGTATCGTTATAACGTATTACGATATATGGTATAACGTCATATGGTATAACGTTATAACGTATTACGTTATATGGTATAACGTCATATGGTATAACGTCATATGGTATAACGTTACAATGTATTACGATATATGGTATAACGTCATACGGTATAACGTTATAACGAATTACGTTATATGGTATAACGTCATATGGTATAACGTTATAACGTATTACGTTATATGTTATAACGTCATATGGTATAACGTTATAACGTATTACGTAATACGGTATAACGTCATATGGTATAACGTTATGACGTATTACGTTATATGGCATAACGTCATATGGCATAACGTTATAACGTATTACGGTATATGGTATAACGTTATAACGTATTACGTTATACGGTATAACGTCATATGGTATAACGTTATGACGTATTACGTTATATGGTATAACGTCATATGGTATAACGTTGTAACGTATTACTTTATATGGTATAACGTTATAACGTATTACGTTATATGGTATGACGTCATATGGTGTATCGTTATAACGTATTACGATATATGGTATAACTTCATATGGTATAACGTTATAACGTATTACGGTATATGGTATAACGTTATAACGTATTACCTTATATGGTATAACGTTATAACGTATTACCTTATATGGTATAACGTTATATGGTATAACGTTATAACGAATTACGTTATATGGTATAACGTCATATGGTATAACGTTATAACGTATTACGTTATATGGTATAACGTCATATGGTATAACGTTATAACGCATTACGGTATATGGTATAACGTTATAACGCATTACGGTATATGGTATAACGTTATAACGTATTACGTTATATGGTATGACGTCATATGGTATAACGTTACAACGTATTAAGATATATGGTATAACGTCATATGGTATAACGTTATAACGAATTACGTTATATGGTATAACGTCATATGGTATAACGATATAACGTATTACGTTATATGGTATAACGTCATATAGTGAAACGTTGTAACGTATTACCTTATATGGTATAACGTTATAACGTATTACCTTATATGGTATAACGTTATATGGTATAACGTCATATGGTGTAAAGTTATAACGTATTACGTTATATGGTATAACGTTATAACGTATTACGTTATATGGTATAACGTCATATGGTATAACGTTACAACGTATTACGGTATATGGTATAGCGTCATATGGTATAACGTTATGACGTATTACATTATATGGTAGAACGTCATATGGTATAACATTATAACGTATTACGGTATATGGTATAACGTTATAACGTATTACGTTATATGGTATAACGTTATAACGTATTACGGTATATGGTAAAACGTCATATGGTATAACGTTATAACGTATTACGTTATATGGTATAAAGTCATATGGTATAACGTTATAACGTATTACTTTATATGGTTTAACGTCATATGGTGTAAAGTTATAACGTATTACGTTATATCGTATAACGTTATAACGTATTACCTTATATGGTATAACGTTATAACGTATTACTTTATATGGTATACCGTCATATGGTGTAACGTTATAACGTATTACGTTATATGGTATAACGATATAACGTATTACTTTATATGGTATAACGTTATAACGTATTACGGTATATGGTATAACGTCATATGGTATAACGTTATAACGTATTACGTTGTATGGTATAAAATCATATGGTATAACGTTATAACGTATTACGGTATATGGTGTAACGTCATATGGTATAACGTTATAACGTATTACGATATATGGTATAACGTCATATGGTATAACGTTATAACGTATTACGTTATATGGTATAACGTCATATGGTATAACGTCATAACGTATTACGTTATATGGTATAACGTCATATAGTGAAACGTTATAACGTATATCCTTATATGCTATAACGTTATAACGTATTACGGTATATGGTATATAGTTATAACGTATTACGGTATATTGTATAACGTTATAACGTATTACGTTATATGGTATAACGTCATATGGTATAACGTTACAACGTATTACGGTATATGGTATAACGTCATATGGTATAACGTTATAACGTATTACGATATATGGTATAACGTCATATGGTATAACGTTATAACGTATTACGTTATATGGTATAACGTCATATGGTATAACGTCATAACGTATTACGTTATATGGTATAACGTCATATAGTGAAACGTTATAACGTATATCCTTATATGCTATAACGTTATAACGTATTACCTTATATGGTATAACGTCATATGGTATAACGTTATAACGTATTACGGTATATGGTATAACGTTATATGGTATAACGTCATGTGGTGTAACGTTAGAACGTATTACGTTATATGGTATAACGTCTTATAGTGAAACGTTATAACGTATTACGTTATATGGTATAACGTGATATGGTGTAACGTTATAACGTATTACGTTATATGGTATAACGATATAACGTATTACTTTATATGGTATAACGTTATAACGTATTACGGTATATGGTATAACGTCATATGGTATAACGTTATAACGTATTACGTTGTATGGTATAAAATCATATGGTATAACTTTATAACGTATTACATTATATGGTATAACGTCATATGGTATAACGTTATAACGTATTACGGTATATGGTATAACGTTATAACGTATTACGTTATATGGTATAACGCTATAACGTATTACGGTATATGGTATAACGTCATATGGTATAACGTTATAACGTATTACGATATATGGTATAACGTCATATGGTATAACGTTATAACGTATTACGTTATATGGTATAACGTCATATGGTATAACGTCATAACGTATTACGTTATATGGTATAACGTCATATAGTGAAACGTTATAACGTATATCCTTATATGCTATAACGTTATAACGTATTACCTTATATGGTATAACGTCATATGGTATAACGTTATAACGTATTACGGTATATGGTATAACGTTATATGGTATAACGTCATGTGGTGTAACGTTAGAACGTATTACGTTATATGGTATAACGTCTTATAGTGAAACGTTATAACGTATTACGTTATATGGTATAACGTCATATGGTATAACGTTATAACGTATTACGGTATATGGTATAACGTTATAACGTATTACGTTATATGGTATAACGCTATAACGTATTACGGTATATGGTATAACGTCATATGGTATAACGTTATAACGTATTACGTTAGATGGTATAAAATCATATGGTATAACGTTATAACGTATTACGGTATATGGTATAACGTTATAACGTATTACGTTATATGGTATAACGTCATATGGTATAACGTTATAACGTATTACGGTATATGGTGTATCGTTATAACGTATTACGGTATATTGTATAACGTTATAACGTATTACGTTATATGGTATAACGTCATATGGTATAACGTTACAACGTATTACGGTATATGGTATAACGTCATATGGTATAACGTTATAACGTATTACGATATATGGTATAACGTCATATGGTATAACGTTATAACGTATTACGTTATATGGTATAACGTCATATGGTATAACGTCATAACGTATTACGTTATATGGTATAACGTCATATAGTGAAACGTTATAACGTATATCCTTATATGCTATAACGTTATAACGTATTACCTTATATGGTATAACGTCATATGGTATAACGTTATAACGTATTACGGTATATGGTATAACGTTATATGGTATAACGTCATGTGGTGTAACGTTATAACGTATTACGTTATATGGTATAACGTCTTATAGTGAAACGTTATAACGTATTACATTATATGGTATAACGTTATAACGTATTACGTTATATGGTATAACGTCATATGGTATAACGTCATATGGTATAACGTTACAATGTATTACGATATATGGTATAACGTCATACGGTATAACGTTATAACGAATTACGTTATATGGTATAACGTCATATGGTATAACGTTATAACGTATTACGTTATATGTTATAACGTCATATGGTATAACGTTATAACGTATTACGTAATACGGTATAACGTCATATGGTATAACGTTATGACGTATTACGTTATATGGCATAACGTCATATGGCATAACGTTATAACGTATTACGGTATATGGTATAACGTTATAACGTATTACGTTATACGGTATAACGTCATATGGTATAACGTTATGACGTATTACGTTATATGGTATAACGTCATATGGTATAACGTTGTAACGTATTACTTTATATGGTATAACGTTATAACGTATTACGTTATATGGTATGACGTCATATGGTGTATCGTTATAACGTATTACGATATATGGTATAACTTCATATGGTATAACGTTATAACGTATTACGGTATATGGTATAACGTTATAACGTATTACCTTATATGGTATAACGTTATAACGTATTACCTTATATGGTATAACGTTATATGGTATAACGTTACAACGTATTACGATATATGGTATAACGTCATATGGTATAACGTTATAACGAATTACGTTATATGGTATAGCGTCATATGGTATAACGTTATAACGTATTACGTTATATGGTATAACGTCATATGGTGAAACGTTATAACGTATTACCTGATATGGTATAACGTTATAACGTATTACCTTATATGGTATAACGTTATAACGTATTACGTTATATGGTATAACGTCATATGGTATAACGTTATAACGTATTACGGTATATGGTATAACGTTATAACGTATTACGTTATATGGTATGACGTCATATGGTGTAACGTTATAACGTATTACGATATATGGTATAACGTCATATGGTATAACGTTATAACGTATTACGTTATATGGTATAACGTCATATGGTATAACGTTACAACGTATTTCGATATATGGTATAACGTTATAACGTAATACGTTATATGGTATAACGTCATATGGTATAACGTTATAACGCATTACGGTATATGGTATAACGTTATAACGTATTACGTTATATGGTATGACGTCATATGGTATAACGTTACAACGTATTACGATATATGGTATAACGTCATATGGTATAACGTTATAACGAATTACGTTATATGGTATAACGTCATATGGTATAACGTTATAACGTATTTCGATATATGGTATAACGTTATAACGTAATACGTTATATGGTATAACGTCATATGGTATAACGTTATAACGCATTACGGTATATGGTATAACGTTATAACGTATTACGTTATATGGTATGACGTCATATGGTATAACGTTACAACGTATTACGATATATGGTATAACGTCATATGGTATAACGTTATAACGAATTACGTTATATGGTATAACGTCATATGGTATAACGTTATAACGTATTACGTTATATGGTATAACGTTATAACGTATTACGTTATATGGTATAACGTCATATGGTATAACGTTATAACGCATTACGGTATATGGTATAACGTTATAACGTATTACGTTATATGGTATGACGTCATATGGTATAACGTTACAACGTATTAAGATATATGGTATAACGTCATATGGTATAACGTTATAACGAATTACGTTATATGGTATAACGTCATATGGTATAACGTTATAACGTATTACGTTATATGGTATAACGTCATATAGTGAAACGTTGTAACGTATTACCTTATATGGTATAACGTTATAACGTATTACCTTATATGGTATAACGTTATATGGTATAACGTCATATGGTGTAAAGTTATAACGTATTACGTTATATGGTATAACGTTATAACGTATTACGTTATATGGTATAACGTCATATGGTATAACGTTACAACGTATTACGGTATATGGTATAGCGTCATATGGTATAACGTTATGACGTATTACATTATATGGTAGAACGTCATATGGTATAACATTATAACGTATTACGGTATATGGTATAACGTTATAACGTATTACGTTATATGGTATAACGTTATAACGTATTACGGTATATGGTAAAACGTCATATGGTATAACGTTATAACGTATTACGTTATATGGTATAAAGTCATATGGTATAACGTTATAACGTATTACTTTATATAGTTTAACGTCATATGGTGTAAAGTTATAACGTATTACGTTATATCGTATAACGTTATAACGTATTACCTTATATGGTATAACGTTATAACGTATTACTTTATATGGTATACCGTCATATGGTGTAACGTTATAACGTATTACGTTATATGGTATAACGATATAACGTATTACTTTATATGGTATAACGTTATAACGTATTACGGTATATGGTATAACGTCATATGGTATAACGTTATAACGTATTACGTTGTATGGTATAAAATCATATGGTATAACGTTATAACGTATTACGGTATATGGTATAACGTCATATGGTATAACGTTATAACGTATTACGATATATGGTATAACGTCATATGGTATAACGTTATAACGTATTACGTTATATGGTATAACGTCATATGGTATAACGTCATAACGTATTACGTTATATGGTATAACGTCATATAGTGAAACGTTATAACGTATATCCTTATATGCTATAACGTTATAACGTATTACGGTATATGGTATATAGTTATAACGTATTACGGTATATTGTATAACGTTATAACGTATTACGTTATATGGTATAACGTCATATGGTATAACGTTACAACGTATTACGGTATATGGTATAACGTCATATGGTATAACGTTATAACGTATTACGATATATGGTATAACGTCATATGGTATAACGTTATAACGTATTACGTTATATGGTATAACGTCATATGGTATAACGTCATAACGTATTACGTTATATGGTATAACGTCATATAGTGAAACGTTATAACGTATATCCTTATATGCTATAACGTTATAACGTATTACCTTATATGGTATAACGTCATATGGTATAACGTTATAACGTATTACGGTATATGGTATAACGTTATATGGTATAACGTCATGTGGTGTAACGTTAGAACGTATTACGTTATATGGTATAACGTCTTATAGTGAAACGTTATAACGTATTACGTTATATGGTATAACGTGATATGGTGTAACGTTATAACGTATTACGTTATATGGTATAACGATATAACGTATTACTTTATATGGTATAACGTTACAACGTATTACGGTATATGGTATAACGTCATATGGTATAACGTTATAACGTATTACGTTGTATGGTATAAAATCATATGGTATAACTTTATAACGTATTACATTATATGGTATAACGTCATATGGTATAACGTTATAACGTATTACGGTATATGGTATAACGTTATAACGTATTACGTTATATGGTATAACGCTATAACGTATTACGGTATATGGTATAACGTCATATGGTATAACGTTATAACGTATTACGTTAGATGGTATAAAATCATATGGTATAACGTTATAACGTATTACGGTATATGGTATAACGTTATAACGTATTACGTTATATGGTATAACGTCATATGGTATAACGTTATAACGTATTACGGTATATGGTATATCGTTATAACGTATTACGGTATATTGTATAACGTTATAACGTATTACGTTATATGGTATAACGTCATATGGTATAACGTTACAACGTATTACGGTATATGGTATAACGTCATATGGTATAACGTTATAACGTATTACGATATATGGTATAACGTCATATGGTATAACGTTATAACGTATTACGTTATATGGTATAACGTCATATGGTATAACGTCATAACGTATTACGTTATATGGTATAACGTCATATAGTGAAACGTTATAACGTATATCCTTATATGCTATAACGTTATAACGTATTACCTTATATGGTATAACGTCATATGGTATAACGTTATAACGTATTACGGTATATGGTATAACGTTATATGGTATAACGTCATGTGGTGTAACGTTATAACGTATTACGTTATATGGTATAACGTCTTATAGTGAAACGTTATAACGTATTACATTATATGGTATAACGTTATAACGTATTACGTAATATGGTATGACGTCATATGGTGTATCGTTATAACGTATTACGATATATGGTATAACGTCATATGGTATAACGTTATAACGTATTACGTTATATGGTATAACGTCATATGGTATAACGTCATATGGTATAACGTTACAATGTATTACGATATATGGTATAACGTCATACGGTATAACGTTATAACGAATTACGTTATATGGTATAACGTCATATGGTATAACGTTATAACGTATTACGTTATATGTTATAACGTCATATGGTATAACGTTATAACGTATTACGTTATACGGTATAACGTCATATGGTATAACGTTATAACGTATTACGTTATATGGCATAACATCATATGGTATAACGTTGTAACGTATTACGGTATATGGTATAACGTTATAACGTATTACGTAATATGGTATGACGTCATATGGTGTATCGTTATAACGTATTACGATATATGGTATAACGTCATATGGTATAACGTTATAGCGTATTACGATATATGGTATAACGTCATATAGTATAACGTTATAACGTATTACGTTATATGGTATAACGTCATATGGTATAACGTTATAACGTATTACGTTATACGGTATAACGTCATATGGTATAACGTTATGACGTATTACGTTATATGGTATAACGTCATATGGCATAACGTTATAACGTATTACGGTATATGGTATAACGTTATAACGTATTACGTTATACGGTATAACGTCATATGGTATAACGTTATGACGTATTACGTTATATGGTATAACGTCATATGGTATAACGTTGTAACGAATTACTTTATATGGTATAACGTTATAACGTATTACGTTATATGGTATGACGTCATATGGTGTATCGTTATCACGTATTACGATATATGGTATAACGTCATATGGTATAACGTTATAACGTATTACGTTATATGGTATAACGTCATATGGTATAACGTTATAACGCATTACGGTATATGGTATAACGTTATAACGTATTACGTTATATGGTATGACGTCATATGGTATAACGTTACAACGTATTACGATATATGGTATAACGTCATATGGTATAACGTTATAAAGTATTACGGTATATGGTATAACGTCATATGGTATAACGTTATAACGTATTACCTTATATGGTATAACGTTATAACGTTTTACGTTATATGGTATAACGTCATACGGTATAACGTTATAACCTATTACGGTATATGGTATAACGTCATATTTTATAACGTTATAACGTATTACGTTATATGGTATAACGTCATGTGGTATAACGTTATAACGTATTACGGTATATGGTATAACGTTATAACGTATTACGTTATATGGTATAACGTGATATGGTGTAACGTTATAACGTATTACGTTATATGGTATAACGATATAACGTATTACTTTATATGGTATAACGTTATAACGTATTACGGTATATGGTATAACGTCATATGGTATAACGTTATAACGTATTACGTTGTATGGTATAAAATCATATGGTATAACGTTATAACGTATTACATTATATGGTATAACGTCATATGGTATAACGTTATAACGTAATACGGTATATGGTATAACGTTATAACGTATTACGTTATATGGTATAACGCTATAACGTATTACGGTATATGGTATAACGTCATATGGTACAACGTTATAACGTATTACGTTAGATGGTATAAAATCATATGGTATAACGTTATAACGTATTACGGTATATGGTATAACGTTATAACGTATTACGTTATATGGTATAACGTCATATGGTATAACGTTATAACGTATTACGGTATATGGTATATCGTTATAACGTATTACGGTATATTGTATAACGTTATAACGTATTACGTTATATGGTATAACGTCATATGGTATAACGTTACAACGTATTACGGTATATGGTATAACGTCATATGGTATAACGTTATAACGTATTACGATATATGGTATAACGTCATATGGTATAACGTTATAACGTATTACGTTATATGGTATAACGTCATATGGTATAACGTCATAACGTATTACGTTATATGGTATAACGTCATATAGTGAAACGTTATAACGTATATCCTTATATGCTATAACGTTATAACGTATTACCTTATATGGTATAACGTCATATGGTATAACGTTATAACGTATTACGGTATATGGTATAACGTTATATGGTATAACGTCATGTGGTGTAACGTTATAACGTATTACGTTATATGGTATAACGTCTTATAGTGAAACGTTATAACGTATTACGTTATATGGTATAACGTGATATGGTGTAACGTTATAACGTATTACGTTATATGGTATAACGATATAACGTATTACTTTATATGGTATAACGTTATAACGTATTACGGTATATGGTATAACGTCATATGGTATAACGTTATAACGTATTACGTTGTATGGTATAAAATCATATGGTATAACTTTATAACGTATTACATTATATGGTATAACGTCATATGGTATAACGTTATAACGTATTACGGTATATGGTATAACGTTATAACGTATTACGTTATATGGTATAACGCTATAACGTATTACGGTATATGGTATAACGTCATATTGTATAACGTTATAACGTATTACGTTATATGGTATAACGTCATATGGTATAACGTTACAACGTATTACGGTATATGGTATAACGTCATATGGTATAACGTTATAACGTATTACGATATATGGTATAACGTCATATGGTATAACGTTATAACGTATTACGTTATATGGTATAACGTCATATGGTATAACGTCATAACGTATTACGTTATATGGTATAACGTCATATAGTGAAACGTTATAACGTATATCCTTATATGCTATAACGTTATAACGTATTACCTTATATGGTATAACGTCATATGGTATAACGTTATAACGTATTACGGTATATGGTATAACGTTATATGGTATAACGTCATGTGGTGTAACGTTATAACGTATTACGTTATATGGTATAACGTCTTATAGTGAAACGTTATAACGTATTACATTATATGGTATAACGTTATAACGTATTACGTAATATGGTATGACGTCATATGGTGTATCGTTATAACGTATTACGATATATGGTATAACGTCATATGGTATAACGTTATAACGTATTACGTTATACGGTATAACGTCATATGGTATAACGTTATGACGTATTACGTTATATGGTATAACGTCATATGGCATAACGTTATAACGTATTACGGTATATGGTATAACGTTATAACGTATTACGTTATACGGTATAACGTCATATGGTATAACGTTATGACGTATTACGTTATATGGTATAACGTCATATGGTATAACGTTGTAACGAATTACTTTATATGGTATAACGTTATAACGTATTACGTTATATGGTATGACGTCATATGGTGTATCGTTATAACGTATTACGATATATGGTATAACTTCATATGGTATAACGTTATAACGTATTACGGTATATGGTATAACGTTATAACGTATTACCTTATATGGTATAACGTTATAACGTATTACCTTATATGGTATAACGTTATATGGTATATCGTTACAACGTATTACGATATATGGTATAACGTCATATGGTATAACGTTATAACGAATTACGTTATATGGTATAACGTCATATGGTATAACGTTATAACGTATTACGTTATATGGTATAACGTCATATGGTGAAACGTTATAACGTATTACCTGATATGGTATAACGTTATAACGTATTACCTTATATGGTATAACGTTATAACGTATTACGTTATATGGTATAACGTCATATGGTATAACGTTATAACGTATTACGGTATATGGTATAACGTTATAACGTATTACGTTATATGGTATGACGTCATATGGTGTAACGTTATAACGTATTACGATATATGGTATAACGTCATATGGTATAACGTTATAACGTATTACGTTATATGGTATAACGTCATATGGTATAACGTTACAACGTATTTCGATATATGGTATAACGTTATAACGTATTACGTTATATGGTATAACGTCATATGGTATAACGTTATAACGCATTACGGTATATGGTATAACGTTATAACGTATTACGTTATATGGTATGACGTCATATGGTATAACGTTACAACGTATTACGATATATGGTATAACGTCATATGGTATAACGTTATAACGAATTACGTTATATGGTATAACGTCATATGATATAACGTTATAACGTATTACGTTATATGGTATAACGTTATAACGTATTACGTTATATGGTATAACGTCATATGGTATAACGTTATAACGCATTACGGTATATGGTATAACGTTATAACGTATTCCGTTATATGGTATGACGTCATATGGTATAACGATACAACGTATTACGATATATGGTATAACGTCATATGGTATAACGTCATATGGTATAACGTTATAACGAATTACGTTATATGGTATAACGTCATATGGTATAACGTTATAACGTATTACGTTATATGGTATAACGTCATATAGTGAAACGTTATAACGTATTACCTTATATGGTATAACGTTATAACGTATTACCTTATATGGTATAACGTTATAACGTATAACGTTATATGGTATAACGTCATATGGTGTAAAGTTATAACGTATTACGTTATATGGTATAACGTTATAACGTATTACGTTATATGGTATAACGTCATATGGTATAACGTTACAACGTATTACGGTATATGGTATAACGTCATATGGTATAACGTTATGACGTATTACATTATATGGTAGGACGTCATATGGTATAACATTATAACGTATTACGGTATATGGTATAACGTTATAACGTATTACGTTATATGGTATAACGTTATAACGTATTACGGTATATGGTAAAACGTCATATGGTATAACGTTATAACGTATTACGTTATATGGTATAAAGTCATATGGTATAACGTTATAACGTATTACTTTATATGGTTTAACGTCATATGGTGTAAAGTTATAACGTATTACGTTATATGGTATAACGTTATAATGTATTACCTTATATGGTATAACGTTATAACGTATTACTTTATATGGTATACCGTCATATGGTATAACGTTATAACGTATTACGATATATGGTATAACGTCATATGGTATAACGTTATAACGTATTACGTTATATGGTATAACGTCATATGGTATAACGTTATAACGTGTTACGTTACATGGTATAACGTCATATAGTGAAACGTTATAACGTATTTCCTTATATGCTATAACGTTATAACGTATTACCTTATATGGTATAACGTTATAACGTATTACGTTATATGGTATAACGTCATATGGTATAACGTTATAACGTATTACGGTATATGGTATAACGTTATAACGTATTACGTTATATGGTATGACGTCATATGGTGTAACGTTATAACGTATTACGATATATGGTATAACGTCATATGGTATAACGTTATAACGTATTACGTTATATGGTATAACGTCATATGGTATAACGTTACAACGTATTACGATATATGGTATAACGTTATAACGTGTTACTTTATATGGTATACCGTCATATGGTATAACGTTATAACGTATTACGATATATGGTATAACGTCATATGGTATAACGTTATAACGTATTACGTTATATGGTATAACGTCATATGGTATAACGTTATAACGTATTACGGTATATGGTATAACGTTATAACGTATTACGGTATATGGTATAACCTTATAACGTATTACGTTATATGGTGTAACGTCATATGGTGTAACGTTATAACGTATTACGTTATATGGTATAACGATATAACGTATTACTTTATATGGTATAACGTCATATGGTGTAAAGTTATAACGTATTACGTTATATGGTATAACGTTATAACGTATTACGTTATATGGTATAACGTCATATGTTATAACGTTACAACGTATTACGGTATATGGTATAACGTCATATGGTATAACGTTATAACGTATTACGTTATATGGTATAACGTCATATGGTAGAACGTTATAACGTATTACTGTATATGGTATAACGTTATAACGTATTACGTTATATGGTAGAACGTCAGATAGTGAAACGTTAGAACGTATTACCTTATATGGTATAACGTTATAACGTATTACTTTATATGGTATACCGTCATATGGTATAACGTTATAACGTATTACGATATATGGTATAACGTCATATGGTATAACGTTATAACGTATTACGTTATATGGTATAACGTCATATGGTATAACGTTATAACGTGTTACGTTACATGGTATAACGTCATATAGTGAAACGTTATAACGTATTTCCTTATATGCTATAACGTTATAACGTATTACCTTATATGGTATAACGTTATAACGTATTACGTTATATGGTATAACGTCATATGGTATAACGTTATAACGTATTACGGTATATGGTATAACGTTATAACGTATTACGTTATATGGTATGACGTCATATGGTGTAACGTTATAACGTATTACGATATATGGTATAACGTCATATGGTATAACGTTATAACGTATTACGTTATATGGTATAACGTCATATGGTATAACGTTACAACGTATTACGATATATGGTATAACGTTATAACGTGTTACTTTATATGGTATACCGTCATATGGTATAACGTTATAACGTATTACGATATATGGTATAACGTCATATGGTATAACGTTATAATGTATTACGTTATATGGTATAACGTCATATGGTATAACGTTATAACGTATTACGGTATATGGTATAACGTTATAACGTATTACGGTATATGGTATAACCTTATAACGTATTACGTTATATGGTGTAACGTCATATGGTGTAACGTTATAACGTATTACGTTATATGGTATAACGATATAACGTATTACTTTATATGGTATAACGTCATATGGTGTAAAGTTATAACGTATTACGTTATATGGTATAACGTTATAACGTATTACGTTATATGGTATAACGTCATATGTTATAACGTTACAACGTATTACGGTATATGGTATAACGTCATATGGTATAACGTTATAACGTATTACGTTATATGGTATAACGTCATATGGTAGAACGTTATAACGTATTACTGTATATGGTATAACGTTATAACGTATTACGTTATATGGTAGAACGTCAGATAGTGAAACGTTAGAACGTATTACCTTATACGGTATAACGTTATAACGTATTACCTTATATGGTAAAACGTTATAACGTATTACGTTATATGGTATAACATCATATGGTATTACGTTATAACGTATTACGGTATATGGTATAACGTCATATGGTATAACGTTATAACGTATTACGTTATATGGTATAACGTCATATGGTGTAAAGTTATAACGTATTACGTTATATGGTATAACGTTATAACGTATTACGTTATATGGTATAACGTCATATAGTATAACGTTACAACGTATTACGGTATATGGTATAACGTTATAACGTATTACGTTATATGTTATAACGTCATATGGCATAACGTTATAACGTATTACGTTATATGGTATGACGTCATATGGTGTAACGTTATAACGTATTACGATATATGGTATAACGTCATATGGTATAACGTTATAACGTATTACGTTATATGGTATAACGTCATATGGTATAACGTTTTAACGAATTACGTTATATGGTATAACGTTATAACGTATTACGTTATATGGTATAACGTCATATGGTGTAACGTTATAACGTATTACGTTATATGGTATAACGTCATATAGTGAAACGTTATAACGTATTACCTTATATGGTGTAACGTTATAACGTATTACGGTATATGGTATAACGTTATAACGTATTACGTTATATGGTATAACGTCATATGGTATAACGGTATTACGTATTACGGTATGTGGTATAACGTCATATGGTATAACGTTATAACGTATTACGTTATGTGGTATAACGTCATATGGTTTAAGTTATAACGTATTACGTTATATGGTATAACGTTATAACGTCATATAGTATAACGTTACAACGTATTACGGTATATGGTATAACGTTATAACGTATTACGTTATATGTTATAACGTCATATGGTATAACGTTATAACGTATTACGTTATATGGTATAACGTCATATGGTATAACGTTATAACGTATTACGGTATATGGTATAACGTCATCTGGTATAACGTTACAACGTATTACGGTATATGGTATAACGTCATATGGTATAACGTTATAACGTATTACATTATATGGTATAACGTCATATGGTGTAAAGTTATAACGTATTACGTTATGTGGTATAACGTTATAACGTATTACCTTATATGGTATAACGTTATAACGTATTACGTTATATGGTATAACGTCATATGGTATAACGTTATAACGTATTACGGTATATGGTATAACGTTATAACGTATTACGTTATATGGTATAACGTCATATGGTATAACGTTATAACGTATTACGGTATATGGTATAACGTTGTAACGTATTACCTTATATGGTATAACGTTATAACGTATTACGTTATATGGTATAACGTCATATGGTATAACGTTAAAACGTATTACGGTATATGGTATAACGTTATAACTTATTACGTTATATGGTATGACGTCATATGGTGTAACGTTATAACGTATTACCTTATATGCTATGACGTTACAACGAATTACGTTATATGGTATAACGTTATATGGTATAACGTTACAACGTATTACGATATATGGTATAACGTCATATGGTATAACGTTATAACGAATTACGTTATATGGTATAACGTCATATGGTATAACGTTATAACGTATTACGTTATATGGTATAACGTCATATGGTGAAACGTTATAACGTATTACCTTATATGGTATAACGTTATAACGTATTACCTTATATGGTATAACGTTATAACGTATTACGTTATATGGTATAACGTCATATGGTATAACGTTATAACGTATTACGGTATATGGAATAACGTTATAACGTATAACGTTATAACATATTACGTTATATGGTATAACATTATAAAGTATTACGTTATATGGTATAACGTCATATGGTATAACGTTATAACGTATTACGGTATACGGTATAACGTCATATGGTGTAACGTTATAACGTATTACGGTATATGGTATAACGTTATAACATATTACGTTATATGGTATAACATTATAAAGTATTACGTTATATGGTATAACGTCATATAGTATAACGTTATAACGTATTACGGTATACGGTATAACGTCATATGGTATAACGTTATAACGTATTACGTTATATGGTATAACGTCATATGGTATAACGTTTTAACGAATTACGTTATATGGTATAACGTTATAACGTATTACGTTATATGGTATAACGTCATATGGTGTAACGTTATAACGTATTACGTTATATGGTATAACGTCATATAGTGAAACGTTATAACGTATTACCTTATATGGTGTAACGTTATAACGTATTACGGTATATGGTATAACGTTATAACGTATTACGTTATATGGTATAACGTCATATGGTATAACGGTATTACGTATTACGGTATATGGTATAACGTCATATGGTATAACGTTATAACGTATTACGTTATGTGGTATAACGTCATATGGTTTAAGTTATAACGTATTACGTTATATGGTATAACGTTATAACGTCATATAGTATAACGTTACAACGTATTACGGTATATGGTATAACGTTATAACGTATTACGTTATATGTTATAACGTCATATGGTATAACGTTATAACGTATTACGTTATATGGTATAACGTCATATGGTATAACGTTATAACGTATTACGGTATATGGTATAACGTCATCTGGTATAACGTTACAACGTATTACGGTATATGGTATAACGTCATATGGTATAACGTTATAACGTATTACATTATATGGTATAACGTCATATGGTGTAAAGTTATAACGTATTACGTTATGTGGTATAACGTTATAACGTATTACCTTATATGGTATAACGTTATAACGTATTACGTTATATGGTATAACGTCATAGGGTATAATGTTATAACGTATTACGGTATATGGTATAACGTTATAACGTATTACGTTATATGGTATAACGTCATATGGTATAACGTTATAACGTATTACGGTATATGGTATAACGTTGTAACGTATTACCTTATATGGTATAACGTTATAACGTATTACGTTATATGGTATAACGTCATATGGTATAACGTTAAAACGTATTACGGTATATGGTATAACGTTATAACTTATTACGTTATATGGTATGACGTCATATGGTGTAACGTTATAACGTATTACCTTATATGCTATGACGTTACAACGAATTACGTTATATGGTATAACGTTATATGGTATAACGTTACAACGTATTACGATATATGGTATAACGTCATATGGTATAACGTTATAACGAATTACGTTATATGGTATAACGTCATATGGTATAACGTTATAACGTATTACGTTATATGGTATAACGTCATATGGTGAAACGTTATAACGTATTACCTTATATGGTATAACGTTATAACGTATTACCTTATATGGTATAACGTTATAACGTATTACGTTATATGGTATAACGTCATATGGTATAACGTTATAACGTATTACGGTATATGGAATAACGTTATAACGTATAACGTTATAACATATTACGTTATATGGTATAACATTATAAAGTATTACGTTATATGGTATAACGTCATATGGTATAACGTTATAACGTATTACGGTATACGGTATAACGTCATATGGTGTAACGTTATAACGTATTACGGTATATGGTATAACGTTATAACATATTACGTTATATGGTATAACATTATAAAGTATTACGTTATATGGTATAACGTCATATAGTATAACGTTATAACGTATTACGGTATACGGTATAACGTCATATGGTATAACGTTATAACGTATTACGTTATATGGTATAACGTTATAACGTGTTACTTTATATGGTATACCGTCATATGGTATAACGTTATAACGTATTACGATATATGGTATAACGTCATATGGTATAACGTTATAACGTATTACGATATATGGTATAACGTCATATGGTATAACGTTATAACGTATTACGGTATATGGTATAACGTTATAACGTATTACGGTATATGGTATAACCTTATAACGTATTACGTTATATGGTGTAACGTCATATGGTGTAACGTTATAACGTATTACGTTATATGGTATAACGATATAACGTATTACTTTATATGGTATAACGTCATATGGTGTAAAGTTATAACGTATTACGTTATATGGTATAACGTTATAACGTATTACGTAATATGGTATAACGTCATATGTTATAACGTTACAACGTATTACGGTATATGGTATAACGTCATATGGTATAACGTTATAACGTATTACGTTATATGGTATAACGTCATATGGTAGAACGTTATAACGTATTACGGTATATGGTATAACGTTATAACGTATTACGTTATATGGTAGAACGTCAGATAGTGAAACGTTAGAACGTATTACCTTATATGGTATAACGTTATAACGTATTACGTTATATGGTATAACGATATAACGTATTACTTTATATGGTATAACGTCATATGGTGTAAAGTTATAACGTATTACGTTATATGGTATAACGTTATAACGTATTACGTTATATGGTATAACGTCATATGTTATAACGTTACAACGTATTACGGTATATGGTATAACGTCATATGGTATAACGTTATAACGTATTACGTTATATGGTATATCGTCATATGGTAGAACGTTATAACGTATTACTGTATATGGTATAACGTTATAACGTATTACGTTATATGGTAGAACGTTAGATAGTGAAACGTTAGAACGTATTACCTTATATGGTATAACGTTATAACGTATTACTTTATATGGTATACCGTCATATGGTATAACGTTATAACGTATTACGATATATGGTATAACGTCATATGGTATAACGTTATAACGTATTACGTTATATGGTATAACGTCATATGGTATAACGTTATAACGTGTTACGTTACATGGTATAACGTCATATAGTGAAACGTTATAACGTATTTCCTTATATGCTATAACGTTATAACGTATTACCTTATATGGTATAACGTTATAACGTATTACGTTATATGGTATAACGTCATATGGTATAACGTTATAACGTATTACGGTATATGGTATAACGTTATAACGTATTACGTTATATGGTATGACGTCATATGGTGTAACGTTATAACGTATTACGATATATGGTATAACGTCATATGGTATAACGTTATAACGTATTACGTTATATGGTATAACGTCATATGGTATAACGTTACAACGTATTACGATATATGGTATAACGTTATAACGTGTTACTTTATATGGTATACCGTCATATGGTACAACGTTATAACGTATTACGATATATGGTATAACGTCATATGGTATAACGTTATAACGTATTACGTTATATGGTATAACGTCATATGGTATAACGTTATAACGTATTACGGTATATGGTATAACGTTATAACGTATTACGGTATATGGTATAACCTTATAACGTATTACGTTATATGGTGTAACGTCATATGGTGTAACGTTATAACGTATTACGTTATATGGTATAACGATATAACGTATTACTTTATATGGTATAACGTCATATGGTGTAATGTTATAACGTATTACGTTATATGGTATAACGTTATAACGTATTACGTTATATGGTATAACGTCATATGTTATAACGTTACAACGTATTACGGTATATGGTATAACGTCATATGGTATAACGTTATAACGTATTACGTTATATGGTATAACGTCATATGGTAGAACGTTATAACGTATTACTGTATATGGTATAACGTTATAACGTATTACGTTATATGGTAGAACGTCAGATAGTGAAACGTTAGAACGTATTACCTTATACGGTATAACGTTATAACGTATTACCTTATATGGTAAAACGTTATAACGTATTACGTTATATGGTATAACATCATATGGTATTACGTTATAACGTATTACGGTATATGGTATAACGTCATATGGTATAACGTTATAACGTATTACGTTATATGGTATAACGTCATATGGTGTAAAGTTATAACGTATTACGTTATATGGTATAACGTTATAACGTATTACGTTATATGGTATAACGTCATATAGTATAACGTTACAACGTATTACGGTATATGGTATAACGTTATAACGTATTACGTTATATGTTATAACGTCATATGGCATAACGTTATAACGTATTACGTTATATGGTATGACGTCATATGGTGTAACGTTATAACGTATTACGATATATGGTATAACGTCATATGGTATAACGTTATAACGTATTACGTTATATGGTATAACGTCATATGGTATAACGTTTTAACGAATTACGTTATATGGTATAACGTTATAACGTATTACGTTATATGGTATAACGTCATATGGTGTAACGTTATAACGTATTACGTTATATGGTATAACGTCATATAGTGAAACGTTATAACGTATTACCTTATATGGTGTAACGTTATAACGTATTACGGTATATGGTATAACGTTATAACGTATTACGTTATATGGTATAACGTCATATGGTATAACGGTATTACGTATTACGGTATATGGTATAACGTCATATGGTATAACGTTATAACGTATTACGTTATGTGGTATAACGTCATATGGTTTAAGTTATAACGTATTACGTTATATGGTATAACGTTATAACGTCATATAGTATAACGTTACAACGTATTACGGTATATGGTATAACGTTATAACGTGTTACGTTATATGTTATAACGTCATATGGTATAACGTTATAACGTATTACGTTATATGGTATAACGTCATATGGTATAACGTTATAACGTATTACGGTATATGGTATAACGTCATCTGGTATAACGTTACAACGTATTACGGTATATGGTATAACGTCATATGGTATAACGTTATAACGTATTACATTATATGGTATAACGTCATATGGTGTAAAGTTATAACGTATTACGTTATGTGGTATAACGTTATAACGTATTACCTTATATGGTATAACGTTATAACGTATTACGTTATATGGTATAACGTCATATGGTATAACGTTATAACGTATTACGGTATATGGTATAACGTTATAACGTATTACGTTATATGGTATAACGTCATATGGTATAACGTTATAACGTATTACGGTATATGGTATAACGTTGTAACGTATTACCTTATATGGTATAACGTTATAACGTATTACGTTATATGGTATAACGTCATATGGTATAACGTTAAAACGTATTACGGTATATGGTATAACGTTATAACTTATTACGTTATATGGTATGACGTCATATGGTGTAACGTTATAACGTATTACCTTATATGCTATGACGTTACAACGAATTACGTTATATGGTATAACGTTATATGGTATAACGTTACAACGTATTACGATATATGGTATAACGTCATATGGTATAACGTTATAACGAATTACGTTATATGGTATAACGTCATATGGTATAACGTTATAACGTATTACGTTATATGGTATAACGTCATATGGTGAAACGTTATAACGTATTACCTTATATGGTATAACGTTATAACGTATTACCTTATATGGTATAACGTTATAACGTATTACGTTATATGGTATAACGTCATATGGTATAACGTTATAACGTATTACGGTATATGGAATAACGTTATAACGTATAACGTTATAACATATTACGTTATATGGTATAACATTATAAAGTATTACGTTATATGGTATAACGTCATATGGTATAACGTTATAACGTATTACGGTATACGGTATAACGTCATATGGTGTAACGTTATAACGTATTACGGTATATGGTATAACGTTATAACATATTACGTTATATGGTATAACATTATAAAGTATTACGTTATATGGTATAACGTCATATAGTATAACGTTATAACGTATTACGGTATACGGTATAACGTCATATGGTATAACGTTATAACGTATTACGTTATATGGTATAACGTCATATGGTATAACGTTTTAACGAATTACGTTATATGGTATAACGTTATAACGTATTACGTTATATGGTATAACGTCATATGGTGTAACGTTATAACGTATTACGTTATATGGTATAACGTCATATAGTGAAACGTTATAACGTATTACCTTATATGGTGTAACGTTATAACGTATTACGGTATATGGTATAACGTTATAACGTATTACGTTATATGGTATAACGTCATATGGTATAACGGTATTACGTATTACGGTATATGGTATAACGTCATATGGTATAACGTTATAACGTATTACGTTATGTGGTATAACGTCATATGGTTTAAGTTATAACGTATTACGTTATATGGTATAACGTTATAACGTCATATAGTATAACGTTACAACGTATTACGGTATATGGTATAACGTTATAACGTATTACGTTATATGTTATAACGTCATATGGTATAACGTTATAACGTATTACGTTATATGGTATAACGTCATATGGTATAACGTTATAACGTATTACGGTATATGGTATAACGTCATCTGGTATAACGTTACAACGTATTACGGTATATGGTATAACGTCATATGGTATAACGTTATAACGTATTACATTATATGGTATAACGTCATATGGTGTAAAGTTATAACGTATTACGTTATGTGGTATAACGTTATAACGTATTACCTTATATGGTATAACGTTATAACGTATTACGTTATATGGTATAACGTCATATGGTATAACGTTATAACGTATTACGGTATATGGTATAACGTTATAACGTATTACGTTATATGGTATAACGTCATATGGTATAACGTTATAACGTATTACGGTATATGGTATAACGTTGTAACGTATTACCTTATATGGTATAACGTTATAACGTATTACGTTATATGGTATAACGTCATATGGTATAACGTTAAAACGTATTACGGTATATGGTATAACGTTTTAACTTATTACGTTATATGGTATGACGTCATATGGTGTAACGTTATAACGTATTACCTTATATGCTATGACGTTACAACGAATTACGTTATATGGTATAACGTTATATGGTATAACGTTACAACGTATTACGATATATGGTATAACGTCATATGGTATAACGTTATAACGAATTACGTTATATGGTATAACGTCATATGGTATAACGTTATAACGTATTACGTTATATGGTATAACGTCATATGGTGAAACGTTATAACGTATTACCTTATATGGTATAACGTTATAACGTATTACCTTATATGGTATAACGTTATAACGTATTACGTTATATGGTATAACGTCATATGGTATAACGTTATAACGTATTACGGTATATGGAATAACGTTATAACGTATAACGTTATAACATATTACGTTATATGGTATAACATTATAAAGTATTACGTTATATGGTATAACGTCATATGGTATAACGTTATAACGTATTACGGTATACGGTATAACGTCATATGGTGTAACGTTATAACGTATTACGGTATATGGTATAACGTTATAACATATTACGTTATATGGTATAACATTATAAAGTATTACGTTATATGGTATAACGTCATATAGTATAACGTTATAACGTATTACGGTATACGGTATAACGTCATATGGTATAACGTTATAACGTATTACGTTATATGGTATAACGTTATAACGTGTTACTTTATATGGTATACCGTCATATGGTATAACGTTATAACGTATTACGATATATGGTATAACGTCATATGGTATAACGTTATAACGTATTACGATATATGGTATAACGTCATATGGTATAACGTTATAACGTATTACGGTATATGGTATAACGTTATAACGTATTACGGTATATGGTATAACCTTATAACGTATTACGTTATATGGTGTAACGTCATATGGTGTAACGTTATAACGTATTACGTTATATGGTATAACGATATAACGTATTACTTTATATGGAATAACGTCATATGGTGTAAAGTTATAACGTATTACGTTATATGGTATAACGTTATAACGTATTACGTTATATGGTATAACGTCATATGTTATAACGTTACAACGTATTACGGTATATGGTATAACGTCATATGGTATAACGTTATAACGTATTACGTTATATGGTATAACGTCATATGGTAGAACGTTATAACGTATTACGGTATATGGTATAACGCTATAACGTATTACGTTATATGGTAGAACGTCAGATAGTGTAACGTTAGAACGTATTACCTTATATGGTATAACGTTATAACGTATTACCTTATATGGTAAAACGTTATAACGTATTACGTTATATGGTATAACATCATATGGTATAAAGTTATAACGTATTACGGTATATGGTATAACGTCATATGGTATAACGTTATAACGTATTACGTTATATGGTATAACGTCATATGGTGTAAAGTTATAACGTATTACGTTATATGGTATAACGTTATAACGTATTACGTTATATGGTATGACGTCATATGGTGTAACGTTATAACGTATTACGATATATGGTATAACGTCATATGGTATAACGTTATAACGTATTACGTTATATGGTATAACGTCATATGGTATAACGTTATAACGAATTACGTTATATGGTATAACGTTATAACGTATTACGTTATATGGTATAACGTCATATGGTGTAACGTTATAACGTATTACGTTATATGGTATAACGTCATATAGTGAAACGTTATAACGTATTACCTTATATGGTATAACGTTATAACGTATTACGGTATATGGTATAACGTTATAACGTATTACGTTATATGGTATAACGTCATATAGTATAACGTTACAACGTATTACGGTATATGGTATAACGTTATAACGTATTACGTTATATGTTATAACGTCATATGGTATAACGTTATAACGTATTACGTTATATGGTATAACGTCATATGGTATAACGTTATAACGTATTACGGTATATGGTATAACGTCATCTGGTATAACGTTACAACGTATTACGATATATGGTATAACGTCATATGGTATAACGTTATAACGTATTACGTTATATGGTATAACGTTATAACGTATTAAGTTATATGATATAACGATATAACGTACTACTTTATATGGTATATCGACATATGGTATAACGTTGTAACGAATTACGATATATGGTATAACATCATATGGTATAACGTCATATCGTATTACGTTATATGGTATAACGTCATATGGTATAACGTTAGAACGTATTACGGTATATGGTATAACGTTATAACGTATTACGTTCTATGGTAGAACGTTATATGGTATAACGTTACAACGTATTACGATATATGGTATAACGTCATATGGTATAACGTTATAACGTATTACGTTATATGGTATAACGTCATATGGTGTAAAGTTATAACGTATTACGTTATATGGTATAACGTTATAACGTATTACGTTATATGGTATGACGTCATATGGTGTAACGTTATAACGTATTACGATATATGGTATAACGTCATATGGTATAACGTTATAACGTATTACGTTATATGGTATAACGTCATATGGTATAACGTTATAACGAATTACGTTATATGGTATAACGTTATAACGTATTACGTTATATGGTATAACGTCATATGGTGTAACGTTATAACGTATTACGTTATATGGTATAACGTCATATAGTGAAACGTTATAACGTATTACCTTATATGGTATAACGTTATAACGTATTACGGTATATGGTATAACGTTATAACGTATTACGTTATATGGTATAACGTCATATAGTATAACGTTACAACGTATTACGGTATATGGTATAACGTTATAACGTATTACGTTATATGTTATAACGTCATATGGTATAACGTTATAACGTATTACGTTATATGGTATAACGTCATATGGTATAACGTTATAACGTATTACGGTATATGGTATAACGTCATCTGGTATAACGTTACAACGTATTACGATATATGGTATAACGTCATATGGTATAACGTTATAACGTATTACGTTATATGGTATAACGTTATAACGTATTAAGTTATATGATATAACGATATAACGTACTACTTTATATGGTATATCGACATATGGTATAACGTTGTAACGAATTACGATATATGGTATAACATCATATGGTATAACGTCATATCGTATTACGTTATATGGTATAACGTCATATGGTATAACGTTAGAACGTATTACGGTATATGGTATAACGTTATAACGTATTACGTTCTATGGTAGAACGTTATATGGTATAACGTTACAACGTATTACGATATATGGTATAACGTCATATGGTATAACGTTATAACGTATTACGGTATATGGTATAACGTTATAACGTATTACGTTATATGGTATAACGTCATATGGTGAAACGTTATAACGTAGTATCTTATATGGTATAACGTTATAACGTATTACCTTATATGGTATAACGTTATAACGTATTACGTTATATGATATAACGTCATATGGTATAACGTTATAACGTATTACGGTATATGGTATAACGTTATAACGTATTACGTTATATGGTATAACGTCATATGGTGTAACGTTATAACGTATTACGATATATGGTATAACGTCATATGGTATAACGTTATAACGTATTACGGTATATGGTATAACGTTATAACGTATTACGTTATATGGTATAACGTTATAAGATATTACGTTATATAGTATAACGTCATATAGTATAACGTTATAACGTATTACGGTATATGGTATAACGTTGTAACGTATTACGTTATATGGTATAACGTCATATTTTGTAACGTTATAACGTATTACGTTATATGGTATAACGTTATAACGTATTAACTTATATGGTATAACGTTATAACGTATTACCTTATATGGTATAACGTTATAACGTATTAACTTATATGGTATAACGTTATAACGTATTACGTTATATGGTATAACGTCATATGGTATAACGTTATAACGTATTACCTTATATGGTATAACGTTATAACGTATTACCTTATATGGTATACCGTTATAACGTATTACGTTATATGGTATAACGTCATATGGTATAACGTTACAACGTATTACGATATATGGTATAACGTTATAACGTATTACGTTATATGGTATAACGTCATATGGTATAACGTTATAACGTATTACGATATATTTTATGACGTTATATGGTATAACGTTACAACGTATTACGATATATGGTATAACGTCATATGGTATAACGTTATAACGAAATACGTTATATGGTATAACGTCATATGGTATAACGTTATAACGTATTACGTTACATGGTATAACGTCATATAGTGAAACGTTATAACGTATTACCTTATATGGTATAACGTTATAACGTATTACCTTATATGGTATAACGTTATAACGTATTACGTTATATGGTATAACGTCATATGGTATAACGTTATAACGTATTACGTTATATAGTCTAACGTCATATAGTATAACGTTATAACGTATTACGGTATATGGTATAACGTTATAACGTATTACGTTATATGGTATAACGTCATATTTTGTAACGTTATAACGTATTACGTTATATGGTATAACGATATAACGTATTACGGTATATGGTATAACGTTATAACGTATTACGTTATATGGTATAACGTCATATAGTGAAACGTTATAAGGTATTACCTTATATGGTATAACGTTATAACGTATTACCTTATATGGTATAACGTTATAACGTATTACCTTATATGGTATAACGTTATAACGTATTAACTTATATGGTATAACGTTATAACGTATTACGTTATATGGTATAACGTCATATGGTATAACGTTATAACGTATTATCTTATATAGTATAACGTTATAACGTATTACGTTATATGGTATGACGTCATATGGTGTAACGTCATATAGTGAAACGTTATAACGTATTACCTTATATGGTATAACGTTATAACGTATTACCTTATATGGTATAACGTTATAACGTATTACCTTATATGGTATAACGTTATAATGTATTACCTTATGTGGTATAACGTTATAACGTATTACGTTGTATGGTATAACGTCATATGGTATAACGTTATAACGTATTACGTTATATGGTATAACGTCATATGGTAGAACGTTATAACGTATTACGGTATATGGTATAACGCTATAACGTATTACGTTATATGGTAGAACGTCAGATAGTGAAACGTTAGAACGTATTACCTTATATGGTATAACGTTATAACGTATTACCTTATATGGTAAAACGTTATAACGTATTACGTTATATGGTATAACATCATATGGTATAAAGTTATAACGTATTACGGTATATGGTATAACGTCATATGGTATAACGTTATAACGTATTACGTTATATGGTATAACGTCATATGGTGTAAAGTTATAACGTATTACGTTATATGGTATAACGTTATAACGTATTACGTTATATGGTATGACGTCATATGGTGTAACGTTATAACGTATTACGATATATGGTATAACGTCATATGGTATAACGTTATAACGTATTACGTTATATGGTATAACGTCATATGGTATAACGTTATAACGAATTACGTTATATGGTATAACGTTATAACGTATTACGTTATATGGTATAACGTCATATGGTGTAACGTTATAACGTATTACGTTATATGGTATAACGTCATATAGTGAAACGTTATAACGTATTACCTTATATGGTATAACGTTATAACGTATTACGGTATATGTTATAACGTTATAACGTATTACGTTATATGGTATAACGTCATATAGTATAACGTTACAACGTATTACGGTATATGGTATAACGTTATAACGTATTACGTTATATGTTATAACGTCATATGGTATAACGTTATAACGTATTACGTTATATGGTATAACGTCATATGGTATAACGTTATAACGTATTACGGTATATGGTATAACGTCATCTGGTATAACGTTACAACGTATTACGATATATGGTATAACGTCATATGGTATAACGTTATAACGTATTACGTTATATGGTATAACGTTATAACGTATTAAGTTATATGATATAACGATATAACGTACTACTTTATATGGTATATCGACATATGGTATAACGTTGTAACGAATTACGATATATGGTATAACATCATATGGTATAACGTCATATCGTATTACGTTATATGGTATAACGTCATATGGTATAACGTTAGAACGTATTACGGTATATGGTATAACGTTATAACGTATTACGTTCTATGGTAGAACGTTATATGGTATAACGTTACAACGTATTACGATATATGGTATAACGTCATATGGTATAACGTTATAACGTATTACGGTATATGGTATAACGTTATAACGTATTACGTTATATGGTATAACGTCATATGGTGAAACGTTATAACGTAGTATCTTATATGGTATAACGTTATAACGTATTACCTTATATGGTATAACGTTATAACGTATTACGTTATATGATATAACGTCATATGGTATAACGTTATAACGTATTACGGTATATGGTATAACGTTATAACGTATTACGTTATATGGTATAACGTCATATGGTGTAACGTTATAACGTATTACGATATATGGTATAACGTCATATGGTATAACGTTATAACGTATTACGGTATATGGTATAACGTTATAACGTATTACGTTATATGGTATAACGTTATAAGATATTACGTTATATAGTATAACGTCATATAGTATAACGTTATAACGTATTACGGTATATGGTATAACGTTGTAACGTATTACGTTATATGGTATAACGTCATATTTTGTAACGTTATAACGTATTACGTTATATGGTATAACGTTATAACGTATTAACTTATATG
Source organism: Bombus huntii (assembly GCF_024542735.1). Classification (NCBI taxonomy): domain Eukaryota; kingdom Metazoa; phylum Arthropoda; class Insecta; order Hymenoptera; family Apidae; genus Bombus; species Bombus huntii. The sequence continues at coordinate 2,301,496 of NC_066243.1, forward strand.
GTATAACGTTATAACGTATTACCTTATATGGTATAACGTTATAACGTATTAACTTATATGGTATAACGTTATAACGTATTACGTTATATGGTATAACGTCATATGGTATAACGTTATAACGTATTACCTTATATGGTATAACGTTATAACGTATTACCTTATATGGTATACCGTTATAACGTATTACGTTATATGGTATAACGTCATATGGTATAACGTTACAACGTATTACGATATATGGTATAACGTTATAACGTATTACGTTATATGGTATAACGTCATATGGTATAACGTTATAACGTATTACGATATATTTTATGACGTTATATGGTATAACGTTACAACGTATTACGATATATGGTATAACGTCATATGGTATAACGTTATAACGAAATACGTTATATGGTATAACGTCATATGGTATAACGTTATAACGTATTACGTTACATGGTATAACGTCATATAGTGAAACGTTATAACGTATTACCTTATATGGTATAACGTTATAACGTATTACCTTATATGGTATAACGTTATAACGTATTACGTTATATGGTATAACGTCATATGGTATAACGTTATAACGTATTACGTTATATAGTCTAACGTCATATAGTATAACGTTATAACGTATTACGGTATATGGTATAACGTTATAACGTATTACGTTATATGGTATAACGTCATATTTTGTAACGTTATAACGTATTACGTTATATGGTATAACGATATAACGTATTACGGTATATGGTATAACGTTATAACGTATTACGTTATATGGTATAACGTCATATAGTGAAACGTTATAAGGTATTACCTTATATGGTATAACGTTATAACGTATTACCTTATATGGTATAACGTTATAACGTATTACCTTATATGGTATAACGTTATAACGTATTAACTTATATGGTATAACGTTATAACGTATTACGTTATATGGTATAACGTCATATGGTATAACGTTATAACGTATTATCTTATATAGTATAACGTTATAACGTATTACGTTATATGGTATGACGTCATATGGTGTAACGTCATATAGTGAAACGTTATAACGTATTACCTTATATGGTATAACGTTATAACGTATTACCTTATATGGTATAACGTTATAACGTATTACCTTATATGGTATAACGTTATAATGTATTACCTTATGTGGTATAACGTTATAACGTATTACGTTGTATGGTATAACGTCATATGGTATAACGTTATAACGTATTATCTTATATGGTATAACGTTATAACGTATTACGTTATATGGTATGACGTCATATGGTGTAACGTCATATAGTGAAACGTTATAACGTATTACCTTATATGGTATAACGTTATAACGTATTACCTTATATGGTATAACGTTATAACGTATTACCATATATGGTATATCGTTATAACGTATTACCTTATGTGGTATAACGTTATAACGTATTACGTTATATGGTATAACGTCATATGGTGTAAAGTTATAACGTATTACGTTATATGGTATAACGTCATATAGTGAAACGTTATAACGTATTGCCTTATATGGTATAACGTTATAACGTATTACCTTATATGGTATAACGTTATAACGTATTACGTTATATGGTATAACGTCATATGGTATAACGTTATAACGTATTATGGTATATGGTATAACGCTATAAAGTATTACGTTATATGGTATGACGTCATATGGTGTAACGTTATAACGTATTACGATATATGGTATAACGTCATATGGTATAACGTTATAACGTATTACGTTATATGGTATAACGTCATATGGTATAACGTTACAACGTATTACGGTATATGGTATAACGTCATATGGTATAACGTTATAACGAATTACGTTATATGGTATAACGTCATATGGTGTAACGTTATAACGTATTACGTTATATGGTATAACGTTATAACGTGTTACTTTATATGGTATACCGTCATATGGTATAACGTTATAACGTATTACGATATATGGTATAACGTCATATGGTATAACGTTATAACGTATTACGATATATGGTATAACGTCATATGGTATAACGTTATAACGTATTACGGTATATGGTATAACGTTATAACGTATTACGGTATATGGTATAACCTTATAACGTATTACGTTATATGGTGTAACGTCATATGGTGTAACGTTATAACGTATTACGTTATATGGTATAACGATATAACGTATTACTTTATATGGTATAACGTCATATGGTGTAAAGTTATAACTTATTACGTTATATGGTATAACGTTATAACGTATTACGTTATATGGTATAACGTCATATGTTATAACGTTACAACGTATTACGGTATATGGTATAACGTCATATGGTATAACGTTATAACGTATTACGTTATATGGTATAACGTCATATGGTAGAACGTTATAACGTATTACGGTATATGGTATAACGTTATAACGTATTACGTTATATGGTAGAACGTCAGATAGTGAAACGTTAGAACGTATTACCTTATATGGTATAACGTTATAACGTATTACCTTATATGGTAAAACGTTATAACGTATTACGTTATATGGTATAACATCATATGGTATAAAGTTATAACGTATTACGGTATATGGTATAACGTCATATGGTATAACGTTATAACGTATTACGTTATATGGTATAACGTCATATGGTGTAAAGTTATAACGTATTACGTTATATGGTATAACGTTATAACGTATTACGTTATATGGTATGACGTCATATGGTGTAAAGTTATAACGTATTACGATATATGGTATAACGTCATATGGTATAACGTTATAACGTATTACGTTATATGGTATAACGTCATATGGTATAACGTTATAACGAATTACGTTATATGGTATAACGTTATAACGTATTACGTTATATGGTATAACGTCATATGGTGTAACGTTATAACGTATTACGTTATATGGTATAACGTCATATAGTGAAACGTTATAACGTATTACCTTATATGGTATAACGTTATAACGTATTACGGTATATGGTATAACGTTATAACGTATTACGTTATATGTTATAACGTCATATGGTATAACGTTATAACGTATTACGTTATATGGTATAACGTCATATGGTATAACGTTATAACGTATTACGGTATATGGTATAACGTCATCTGGTATAACGTTACAACGTATTACGATATATGGTATAACGTCATATGGTATAACGTTATAACGTATTACGTTATATGGTATAACGTTATAACGTATTAAGTTATATGATATAACGATATAACGTACTACTTTATATGGTATATCGACATATGGTATAACGTTGTAACGTATTACGATATATGGTATAACATCATATGGTATAACGTTATAACGTATTACGGTATATGGTATAACGTCATCTGGTATAACGTTACAACGTATTACGATATATGGTATAACGTCATATGGTATAACGTTATAACGAATTACGTTATATGGTATAACGTTATAACGTATTACGTTATATGGTATAACGTCATATGGTGTAAAGTTATAACGTATTACGTTATATGGTATAACGTTATAACGTATTACGTTATATGGTATGACGTCATATGGTGTAAAGTTATAACGTATTACGATATATGGTATAACGTCATATGGTATAACGTTATAACGTATAACGTTATATGGTATAACGTCATATGGTATAACGTTATAACGAATTACGTTATATGGTATAACGTTATAACGTATTACGTTATATGGTATAACGTCATATGGTGTAACGTTATAACGTATTACGTTATATGGTATAACGTCATATAGTGAAACGTTATAACGTATTACCTTATATGGTATAACGTTATAACGTATTACGGTATATGGTATAACGTTATAACGTATTACGTTATATGTTATAACGTCATATGGTATAACGTTATAACGTATTACGTTATATGGTATAACGTCATATGGTATAACGTTATAACGTATTACGGTATATGGTATAACGTCATCTGGTATAACGTTACAACGTATTACGATATATGGTATAACGTCATATGGTATAACGTTATAACGAATTACGTTATATGGTATAACGTTATAACGTATTACGTTATATGGTATAACGTCATATGGTGTAACGTTATAACGTATTACGTTATATGGTATAACGTCATATAGTGAAACGTTATAACGTATTACCTTATATGGTATAACGTTATAACGTATTACGGTATATGGTATAACGTTATAACGTATTACGTTATATGGTATAACGTCATATAGTATAACGTTACAACGTATTACGGTATATGGTATAACGTTATAACGTATTACGTTATATGTTATAACGTCATATGGTATAACGTTATAACGTATTACGTTATATGGTATAACGATATAACGTACTACTTTATATGGTATATCGACATATGGTATAACGTTGTAACGTATTACGATATATGGTATAACATCATATGGTATAACGTTATAACGTATTACGGTATATGGTATAACGTCATATGGTATAACGTTATAACGAATTACGTTATATGGTATAACGTTATAACGTATTACGTTATATGGTATAACGTCATATGGTGTAACGTTATAACGTATTACGTTATATGGTATAACGTCATATAGTGAAACGTTATAACGTATTACCTTATATGGTATAACGTTATAACGTATTACGGTATATGGTATAACGTTATAACGTATTACGTTATATGTTATAACGTCATATGGTATAACGTTATAACGTATTACGTTATATGGTATAACGTCATATGGTATAACGTTATAACGTATTACGGTATATGGTATAACGTCATCTGGTATAACGTTACAACGTATTACGATATATGGTATAACGTCATATGGTATAACGTTATAACGTATTACGTTATATGGTATAACGTTATAACGTATTAAGTTATATGATATAACGATATAACGTACTACTTTATATGGTATATCGACATATGGTATAACGTTGTAACGTATTACGATATATGGTATAACATCATATGGTATAACGTTATAACGTATTACGGTATATGGTATAACGTCATCTGGTATAACGTTACAACGTATTACGATATATGGTATAACGTCATATGGTATAACGTTATAACGAATTACGTTATATGGTATAACGTTATAACGTATTACGTTATATGGTATAACGTCATATGGTGTAAAGTTATAACGTATTACGTTATATGGTATAACGTTATAACGTATTACGTTATATGGTATGACGTCATATGGTGTAAAGTTATAACGTATTACGATATATGGTATAACGTCATATGGTATAACGTTATAACGTATAACGTTATATGGTATAACGTCATATGGTATAACGTTATAACGAATTACGTTATATGGTATAACGTTATAACGTATTACGTTATATGGTATAACGTCATATGGTGTAACGTTATAACGTATTACGTTATATGGTATAACGTCATATAGTGAAACGTTATAACGTATTACCTTATATGGTATAACGTTATAACGTATTACGGTATATGGTATAACGTTATAACGTATTACGTTATATGTTATAACGTCATATGGTATAACGTTATAACGTATTACGTTATATGGTATAACGTCATATGGTATAACGTTATAACGTATTACGGTATATGGTATAACGTCATCTGGTATAACGTTACAACGTATTACGATATATGGTATAACGTCATATGGTATAACGTTATAACGAATTACGTTATATGGTATAACGTTATAACGTATTACGTTATATGGTATAACGTCATATGGTGTAACGTTATAACGTATTACGTTATATGGTATAACGTCATATAGTGAAACGTTATAACGTATTACCTTATATGGTATAACGTTATAACGTATTACGGTATATGGTATAACGTTATAACGTATTACGTTATATGGTATAACGTCATATAGTATAACGTTACAACGTATTACGGTATATGGTATAACGTTATAACGTATTACGTTATATGTTATAACGTCATATGGTATAACGTTATAACGTATTACGTTATATGGTATAACGTCATATGGTATAACGTTATAACGTATTACGGTATATGGTATAACGTCATCTGGTATAACGTTACAACGTATTACGATATATGGTATAACGTCATATGGTATAACGTTATAACGTATTACGTTATATGGTATAACGTTATAACGTATTAAGTTATATGATATAACGATATAACGTACTACTTTATATGGTATATCGACATATGGTATAACGGTGTAACGAATTACGATATATGGTATAACATCATATGGTATAACGTCATATCGTATTACGTTATATGGTATAACGTCATATGGTATAACGTTAGAACGTATTACGGTATATGGTATAACGTTATAACGTATTACGTTCTATGGTAGAACGTTATATGGTATAACGTTACAACGTATTACGATATATGGTATAACGTCATATGGTATAACGTTATAACGTATTACGGTATATGGTATAACGTTATAACGTATTACGTTATATGGTATAACGTCATATGGTGAAACGTTATAACGTAGTATCTTATATGGTATAACGTTATAACGTATTACCTTATATGGTATAACGTTATAACGTATTACGTTATATGATATAACGTCATATGGTATAACGTTATAACGTATTACGGTATATGGTATAACGTTATAACGTATTACGTTATATGGTATAACGTCATATGGTGTAACGTTATAAAGTATTACGATATATGGTATAACGTCATATGGTATAACGTTATAACGTATTACGGTATATGGTATAACGTTATAACGTATTACGTTATATGGTATAACGTTATAAGATATTACGTTATATAGTATAACGTCATATAGTATAACGTTATAACGTATTACGGTATATGGTATAACGTTGTAACGTATTACGTTATATGGTATAACGTCATATTTTGTAACGTTATAACGTATTACGTTATATGGTATAACGTTATAACGTATTAACTTATATGGTATAACGTTATAACGTATTACCTTATATGGTATAACGTTATAACGTATTAACTTATATGGTATAACGTTATAACGTATTACGTTATATGGTATAACGTCATATGGTATAACGTTATAACGTATTACCTTATATGGTATAACGTTATAACGTATTACCTTATATGGTATACCGTTATAACGTATTACGTTATATGGTATAACGTCATATGGTATAACGTTACAACGTATTACGATATATGGTATAACGTTATAACGTATTACGTTATATGGTATAACGTCATATGGTATAACGTTATAACGTATTACGATATATTTTATGACGTTATATGGTATAACGTTACAACGTATTACGATATATGGTATAACGTCATATGGTATAACGTTATAACGAAATACGTTATATGGTATAACGTCATATGGTATAACGTTATAACGTATTACGTTACATGGTATAACGTCATATAGTGAAACGTTATAACGTATTACCTTATATGGTATAACGTTATAACGTATTACCTTATATGGTATAACGTTATAACGTATTACGTTATATGGTATAACGTCATATGGTATAACGTTATAACGTATTACGTTATATAGTCTAACGTCATATAGTATAACGTTATAACGTATTACGGTATATGGTATAACGTTATAACGTATTACGTTATATGGTATAACGTCATATTTTGTAACGTTATAACGTATTACGTTATATGGTATAACGATATAACGTATTACGGTATATGGTATAACGTTATAACGTATTACGTTATATGGTATAACGTCATATAGTGAAACGTTATAAGGTATTACCTTATATGGTATAACGTTATAACGTATTACCTTATATGGTATAACGTTATAACGTATTACCTTATATGGTATAACGTTATAACGTATTAACTTATATGGTATAACGTTATAACGTATTACGTTATATGGTATAACGTCATATGGTATAACGTTATAACGTATTATCTTATATAGTATAACGTTATAACGTATTACGTTATATGGTATGACGTCATATGGTGTAACGTCATATAGTGAAACGTTATAACGTATTACCTTATATGGTATAACGTTATAACGTATTACCTTATATGGTATAACGTTATAACGTATTACCTTATATGGTATAACGTTATAATGTATTACCTTATGTGGTATAACGTTATAACGTATTACGTTGTATGGTATAACGTCATATGGTATAACGTTATAACGTATTATCTTATATGGTATAACGTTATAACGTATTACGTTGTATGGTATGACGTCATATGGTGTAACGTCATATAGTGAAACGTTATAACGTATTACCTTATATGGTATAACGTTATAACGTATTACCTTATATGGTATAACGTTATAACGTATTACCATATATGGTATATCGTTATAACGTATTACCTTATGTGGTATAACGTTATAACGTATTACGTTATATGGTATAACGTCATATGGTGTAAAGTTATAACGTATTACGTTATATGGTATAACGTCATATAGTGAAACGTTATAACGTATTGCCTTATATGGTATAACGTTATAACGTATTACCTTATATGGTATAACGTTATAACGTATTACGTTATATGGTATAACGTCATATGGTATAACGTTATAACGTATTATGGTATATGGTATAACGCTATAAAGTATTACGTTATATGGTATGACGTCATATGGTGTAACGTTATAACGTATTACGATATATGGTATAACGTCATATGGTATAACGTTATAACGTATTACGTTATATGGTATAACGTCATATGGTATAACGTTACAACGTATTACGGTATATGGTATAACGTCATATGGTATAACGTTATAACGAATTACGTTATATGGTATAACGTCATATGGTGTAACGTTATAACGTATTACGTTATATGGTATAACGTTATAACGTGTTACTTTATATGGTATACCGTCATATGGTATAACGTTATAACGTATTACGATATATGGTATAACGTCATATGGTATAACGTTATAACGTATTACGATATATGGTATAACGTCATATGGTATAACGTTATAACGTATTACGGTATATGGTATAACGTTATAACGTATTACGGTATATGGTATAACCTTATAACGTATTACGTTATATGGTGTAACGTCATATGGTGTAACGTTATAACGTATTACGTTATATGGTATAACGATATAACGTATTACTTTATATGGTATAACGTCATATGGTGTAAAGTTATAACTTATTACGTTATATGGTATAACGTTATAACGTATTACGTTATATGGTATAACGTCATATGTTATAACGTTACAACGTATTACGGTATATGGTATAACGTCATATGGTATAACGTTATAACGTATTACGTTATATGGTATAACGTCATATGGTAGAACGTTATAACGTATTACGGTATATGGTATAACGTTATAACGTATTACGTTATATGGTAGAACGTCAGATAGTGAAACGTTAGAACGTATTACCTTATATGGTATAACGTTATAACGTATTACCTTATATGGTAAAACGTTATAACGTATTACGTTATATGGTATAACATCATATGGTATAAAGTTATAACGTATTACGGTATATGGTATAACGTCATATGGTATAACGTTATAACGTATTACGTTATATGGTATAACGTCATATGGTGTAAAGTTATAACGTATTACGTTATATGGTATAACGTTATAACGTATTACGTTATATGGTATGACGTCATATGGTGTAAAGTTATAACGTATTACGATATATGGTATAACGTCATATGGTATAACGTTATAACGTATTACGTTATATGGTATAACGTCATATGGTATAACGTTATAACGAATTACGTTATATGGTATAACGTTATAACGTATTACGTTATATGGTATAACGTCATATGGTGTAACGTTATAACGTATTACGTTATATGGTATAACGTCATATAGTGAAACGTTATAACGTATTACCTTATATGGTATAACGTTATAACGTATTACGGTATATGGTATAACGTTATAACGTATTACGTTATATGTTATAACGTCATATGGTATAACGTTATAACGTATTACGTTATATGGTATAACGTCATATGGTATAACGTTATAACGTATTACGGTATATGGTATAACGTCATCTGGTATAACGTTACAACGTATTACGATATATGGTATAACGTCATATGGTATAACGTTATAACGTATTACGTTATATGGTATAACGTTATAACGTATTAAGTTATATGATATAACGATATAACGTACTACTTTATATGGTATATCGACATATGGTATAACGTTGTAACGTATTACGATATATGGTATAACATCATATGGTATAACGTCATATCGTATTACGTTATATGGTATAACGTCATATGGTATAACGTTAGAACGTATTACGGTATATGGTATAACGTTATAACGTATTACGTTCTATGGTAGAACGTTATATGGTATAACGTTACAACGTATTACGATATATGGTATAACGTCATATGGTATAACGTTATAACGTATTACGGTATATGGTATAACGTTATAACGTATTACGTTATATGGTATAACGTCATATGGTGAAACGTTATAACGTAGTATCTTATATGGTATAACGTTATAACGTATTACCTTATATGGTATAACGTTATAACGTATTACGTTATATGATATAACGTCATATGGTATAACGTTATAACGTATTACGGTATATGGTATAACGTTATAACGTATTACGTTATATGGTATAACGTCATATGGTGTAACGTTATAACGTATTACGATATATGGTATAAAGTCATATGGTATAACGTTATAACGTATTACGGTATATGGTATAACGTTATAACGTATTACGTTATATGGTATAACGTTATAAGATATTACGTTATATAGTATAACGTCATATAGTATAACGTTATAACGTATTACGGTATATGGTATAACGTTGTAACGTATTACGTTATATGGTATAACGTCTTATTTTGTAACGTTATAACGTATTACGTTATATGGTATAACGTTATAACGTATTAACTTATATGGTATAACGTTATAACGTATTACCTTATATGGTATAACGTTATAACGTATTAACTTATATGGTATAACGTTATAACGTATTACGTTATATGGTATAACGTCATATGGTATAACGTTATAACGTATTACCTTATATGGTATAACGTTATAACGTATTACCTTATATGGTATACCGTTATAACGTATTACGTTATATGGTATAACGTCATATGGTATAACGTTACAACGTATTACGATATATGGTATAACGTTATAACGTATTACGTTATATGGTATAACGTCATATGGTATAACGTTATAACGTATTGCGATATATGGTATGACGTTATATGGTATAACGTTACAACGTATTACGATATATGGTACAACGTCATATGGTATAACGTTATAACGAAATACGTTATATGGTATAACGTCATATGGTATAACGTTATAACGTATTACGTTACATGGTATAACGTCATATAGTGAAACGTTATAACGTATTACCTTATATGGTATAACGTTATAACGTATTACCTTATATGGTATAACGTTATAACGTATTACGTTATATGGTATAACGTCATATGGTATAACGTTATAACGTATTATGGTATATGGTATAACGCTATAAAGTATTACGTTATATGGTATGACGTCATATGGTGTAACGTTATAACGTATTACGATATATGGTATAACGTCATATGGTATAACGTTATAACGTATTACGTTATATGGTATAACGTCATATGGTATAACGTTACAACGTATTACGGTATATGGTATAACGTCATATGGTATAACGTTATAACGAATTACGTTATATGGTATAACGTCATATGGTGTAACGTTATAACGTATTACGTTATATGGTATAACGTTATAACGTGTTACTTTATATGGTATACCGTCATATGGTATAACGTTATAACGTATTACGATATATGGTATAACGTCATATGGTATAACGTTATAACGTATTACGATATATGGTATAACGTCATATGGTATAACGTTATAACGTATTACGGTATATGGTATAACGTTATAACGTATTACGGTATATGGTATAACCTTATAACGTATTACGTTATATGGTGTAACGTCATATGGTGTAACGTTATAACGTATTACGTTATATGGTATAACGATATAACGTATTACTTTATATGGTATAACGTCATATGGTGTAAAGTTATAACGTATTACGTTATATGGTATAACGTTATAACGTATTACGTTATATGGTATAACGTCATATGTTATAACGTTACAACGTATTACGGTATATGGTATAACGTCATATGGTATAACGTTATAACGTATTACGTTATATGGTATAACGTCATATGGTAGAACGTTATAACGTATTACGGTATATGGTATAACGTTATAACGTATTACGTTATATGGTAGAACGTCAGATAGTGAAACGTTAGAACGTATTACCTTATATGGTATAACGTTATAACGTATTACCTTATATGGTAAAACGTTATAACGTATTACGTTATATGGTATAACATCATATGGTATAAAGTTATAACGTATTACGGTATATGGTATAACGTCATATGGTATAACGTTATAACGTATTACGTTATATGGTATAACGTCATATGGTGTAAAGTTATAACGTATTACGTTATATGGTATAACGTTATAACGTATTACGTTATATGGTATGACGTCATATGGTGTAACGTTATAACGTATTACGATATATGGTATAACGTCATATGGTATAACGTTATAACGTATTACGTTATATGGTATAACGTCATATGGTATAACGTTATAACGAATTACGTTATATGGTATAACGTTATAACGTATTACGTTATATGGTATAACGTCATATGGTGTAACGTTATAACGTATTACGTTATATGGTATAACGTCATATAGTGAAACGTTATAACGTATTACCTTATATGGTATAACGTTATAACGTATTACGGTATATGGTATAACGTTATAACGTATTACGTTATATGGTATAACGTCATATAGTATAACGTTACAACGTATTACGGTATATGGTATAACGTTATAACGTATTACGTTATATGTTATAACGTCATATGGTATAACGTTATAACGTATTACGTTATATGGTATAACGTCATATGGTATAACGTTATAACGTATTACGGTATATGGTATAACGTCATCTGGTATAACGTTACAACGTATTACGATATATGGTATAACGTCATATGGTATAACGTTATAACGTATTACGTTATATGGTATAACGTTGTAACGTATTACGATATATGGTATAACATCATATGGTATAACGTCATATCGTATTACGTTATATGGTATAACGTCATATGGTATAACGTTAGAACGTATTACGGTATATGGTATAACGTTATAACGTATTACGTTCTATGGTAGAACGTTATATGGTATAACGTTACAACGTATTACGATATATGGTATAACGTCATATGGTATAACGTTATAACGTATTACGGTATATGGTATAACGTTATAACGTATTACGTTATATGGTATAACGTCCTATGGTGAAACGTTATAACGTAGTATCTTATATGGTATAACGTTATAACGTATTACCTTATATGGTATAACGTTATAACGTATTACGTTATATGATATAACGTCATATGGTATAACGTTATAACGTATTACGGTATATGGTATAACGTTATAACGTATTACGTTATATGGTATAACGTCATATGGTGTAACGTTATAACGTATTACGATATATGGTATAACGTCATATGGTATAACGTTATAACGTATTACGGTATATGGTATAACGTTATAACGTATTACGTTATATGGTATAACGTTATAAGATATTACGTTATATAGTATAACGTCATATAGTATAACGTTATAACGTATTACGGTATATGGTATAACGTTGTAACGTATTACGTTATATGGTATAACGTCATATTTTGTAACGTTATAACGTATTACGTTATATGGTATAACGTTATAACGTATTAACTTATATGGTATAACGTTATAACGTATTACCTTATATGGTATAACGTTATAACGTATTAACTTATATGGTATAACGTTATAACGTATTACGTTATATGGTATAACGTCATATGGTATAACGTTATAACGTATTACCTTATATGGTATAACGTTATAACGTATTACCTTATATGGTATACCGTTATAACGTATTACGTTATATGGTATAACGTCATATGGTATAACGTTACAACGTATTACGATATATGGTATAACGTTATAACGTATTACGTTATATGGTATAACGTCATATGGTATAACGTTATAACGTATTGCGATATATGGTATGACGTTATATGGTATAACGTTACAACGTATTACGATATATGGTATAACGTCATATGGTATAACGTTATAACGAAATACGTTATATGGTATAACGTCATATGGTATAACGTTATAACGTATTACGTTACATGGTATAACGTCATATAGTGAAACGTTATAACGTATTACCTTATATGGTATAACGTTATAACGTATTACCTTATATGGTATAACGTTATAACGTATTACGTTATATGGTATAACGTCATATGGTATAACGTTATAACGTATTACGTTATATAGTATAACGTCATATAGTATAACGTTATAACGTATTACGGTATATGGTATAACGTTATAACGTATTACCTTATATGGTATAACGTTATAACGTATTACGTTATATGGTATAACGTCATATGGTATAACGTTATAACGTATTATGGTATATGGTATAACGCTATAAAGTATTACGTTATATGGTATGACGTCATATGGTGTAACGTTATAACGTATTAAGATATATGGTACAACGTCATATGGTATAACGTTATAACGTATTACGTTATATGGTATAACGTCATATGGTATAACGTTACAACGTATTACGGTATATGGTATAACGTCATATGGTATAACGTTATAACGAACTACGTTATATGGTATAACGTGATATGGTATAACGTTATAACGTATTACGTTATATGGTATAACGTCATATGGTATAACGTTGTAACGTATTGCGGTATATGGCATAACGTTATAACGTATTGAATCATATGGCATTACATTATAACGTACTACGTTATATGGTATAACGTTATAACGTATTGGTTTATATGGTATAACGTTATAACGTATTCCGTTATATGGTATAACGTCATACGGTATAACGTTACAACGTATTACGGTATATGGTATAACGTCATATGGTATAACGTTATGACGTATTACGGTATATGGTATAACGTTATAACGTATTACGTTATATGGTATAACGTCATATGGTATAACGTTGTAACGTATTGCGGTATATGGCATAACGTTATAACGTATTGAATCATATGGCATTACGTCATAACGTACTACGTTATATGGTATAACGTTATAACGTATTACGTTTTATGGTATAACGTCATATGGTGTAAAGTTATAACGTATTACGTTATATGTTATAACGTTATAACGTATTACATTATATGGTATAACGTCGTATGGTGTAACGTTATAACGTATTACGTTATATGGTATAACGATATAACGTATTACGTTATATGGTATAACGATATAACCTAGTACTTTATATGGTATAACGTCATATGTTATAACGTTGTAACGTATTACGATATATGGTATAACGTCATATGCTATAACGTTATAACGTATTGCGGTATATGGTATAACGTTATAACTTATTACGTTATATGTTATTATGTCATATGGTATAACGCTATAGCGGATTTACGGTATATGCCATAACGTTATAACGTATTACGTTATGTGGTATAACGTCATATGGTGTAAAGTTATAACGTATTACGTTATATGGTATAACGTCATATGGTATAACGTTATAACGTATTACGGTATATGGTATAACGTTATAACGTATTACCTTATATGGTATAACGTTATAACGTATTACCTTATATGGTATAACGTTATAACGTATTACGTTATATGGTATAACGTTATAACGTATTACGTTATATAGTATAACGTCATATAGTATAACGTTATAACGTATTACGGTGTATGGTGTAACCTTATAACGTATTAGGTTATATGGTATAATGTTAGAATGTATTACGTTATATGGTATAACATCATATGGTATAACGTCATATGGTATAACGTTATAAAGTATTACGGTATATAGAATAACGTAATAACGTATTACGTTATATGGTATAACGTTATAACGTACTACATTATATGGTATAACGTTATAAAGTATTGGGTTATATGGTATAACGTTGTAACGTATTACGTTATATAGTATAACGTCATATGGTATAACGTTATAACGTATTACGGTATATGGTAAAACGTTATAACGTATAAAGTTACATGGTATAACGTCATATGGTGTAACGTTATAACGTACTACGTTATATGGTATAACGTCATATGGTATAACGTTATAACGTATTACGGTATATGGTATAACGTTATAACGTATTACGTTATATGGTATAACGTCGTATGGTGTAACGTTATAACGTATTACGTTATATGGTATAACGATATAACGTATTACGTTAAATGGTATAACGATATAACCTAGTACTTTATATGGTATAACGTCATATGTTACAACGTTGTAACGTATTACGATATATGGCATAACGTCATATGCTAAAACGTTATAACGTATTACGTTATATGGTGTAACGTCATATGGTATAACGTTGTAACGTATTACGGTACATGGTATAACGTTATAACGTATTACGTTATATGGTATAACGTCATATGGTATAACGTTATAACGTATTACGTTATATGGTATAACGTCATATGGTGTAACGTTATAACGTATTACGTTATATGGTATAACATTATAACGTATTACGTTATATGGTATAACGTCATATGGTATAACGTTATAACGTATTACGGTATATGGTATAACGTCATGTGGTGTAACGTTATAACGTATTCCGTTATATGGTATAACGATATAACGTATTACGTTATATGGAATAACGTCTATGGTGTAACGTTATAACGTATTACGTTATATGGTATAACATTATAAAGTATTACGTTATATGGTATAACGTCATATGATATAACGTTATAACGTATTACGGTATATGGTATAACGTCATATGGTGTAACGTTATAACGTATTACGTTATATGGTATAACGTCATATGGTATAACGTTATAACGTATCACGTTATATGTTATAACGTCATATGGTATAACGTTATTACGTATTACGGTATATGGTATAACGTTATAACGTATTACGTTATATGGTATAACGTCATGTGGTGTAACGTTATAACGTATTACGTTATATGGTATAACGTTATAACGTATTACGGTATATGGTATAACGTCATATGATATACCGTTATAACGTATTACGGTATATGGTATAACGTCATATGGTGTAACGTTATAACGTATTACGTTATATGGTATAACGTTATATCGCATTACGTTATATGGTATAACGTCATATGGTGTAACGTTATAACGTATTACGGTATATGGTATAACGGTATAGCGTATTATGTTATATGGTATAACGTCATATGGCACAACGTTATAACGTATTACATTATATGGTATAACGACATATGGTATAACGTTATAACGTATTACGGTATATGGTATTACGTCATATGGTATAATGCTATAACGTATTACGATTGATGGTATAACGTCATATGGTATAACGTTATAACGTATTAAATTATATGGTATAACGTCATATGGTATAACGTTATAACGTATTACGGTATATGGTATAAAGTTATAACGTATTACGGTATATGGTATAACGTCATATGGTGTAACGTTATAACGTATTACGTTATATGGTATAACGTTATAACGTATTACGGAATATGGTATAACGTCATATGTTATAACGTTATAACGTATTACGATATATGGTATAACGTCATATAGTATAACGTTATAACGTATTACGTTATATGGTATTACGTCATATGGTATAATGCTATAACGTATTACGATTGATGGTATAACGTCATATGGTATAACGTTATAACGTATTAAATTATATGGTATAACGTCATATGGTATAACGTTATAACGTATTACGGTATATGGTATAAAGTTATAACGTATTACGTTATATGGTATAACGTCATATGGTATAAAGTTATAACGTATTACGTTATATGGTATAACGTCATATGGTATAACGCTATAACGTATTACGTTATATGGTATAACGATATAACGTATTATGTTATATAGTATAACGTCATATGGTATAACGTTATAACGTATTAGGTTATACGGTATAACGTTATAACGTATTAGGATATATGGTATAACGTTATAACGTAATAAATTATATGGTATAACGTCATATGGTATAACGTTATAACGTATTACGGTATATGGTATAACGTCATATGGTGTAACGTTATAACGTATTACGTTATATGGTATAACGTTATAACGTATTACGGTATATGGTATAACGTTATAACGTATAAAGTTACATAGTATAACGTCATATGGTGTAACGTTATAACGTACTACGTTATATGATATGACGTCATATGGTATAACGTTATAACGTATTACGGTATATGGTATAACGTCATATGATATACCGTTATAACGTATAAAGTTACATAGTATAACGTCATATGGTGTAACGTTATAACGTACTACGTTATATGATATGACGTCATATGGTATAACGTTATAACGTATTACGATATATGGCATAACGTCATATGCTAAAACGTTATAACGTATTACGTTATATGGTGTAACGTCATATGGTATAACGTTGTAACGTATTACGGTACATGGTATAACGTTATAACGTATTACGTTATATGGTATAACGTCATATGGTATAACGTTATAACGTATTACGTTATATGGTATAACGACATATGGTATAACGTTATTACGTATTACGGTATATGGTATAACGTTATAACGTATTACGTTATATGGTATAACGTCATATGGTGTAACGTTATAACGTATTACGTTATATGGTATAACATTATAACGTATTACGTTATATGGTATAACGTCATATGGTATAACGTTATAACGTATTACGGTATATGGTATAACGTCATGTGGTGTAACGTTATAACGTATTCCGTTATATGGTATAACGATATAACGTATTACGATATATGGAATAACGTCTATGGTGTAACGTTATAACGTATTACGTTATATGGTATAACATTATAAAGTATTACGTTATATGGTATAACGTCATATGATATAACGTTATAACGTATTACGGTATATGGTATAACGTCATATGGTGTAACGTTATAACGTATTACGTTATATGGTATAACGTCATATGGTATAACGTTATAACGTATCACGTTATATGTTATAACGTCATATGGTATAACGTTATTACGTATTACGGTATATGGTATAACGTTATAACGTATTACGTTATATGGTATAACGTCATGTGGTGTAACGTTATAACGTATTACGTTATATGGTATAACGTTATAACGTATTACGGTATATGGTATAACGTCATATGATATACCGTTATAACGTATTACGGTATATGGTATAACGTCATATGGTGTAACGTTATAACGTATTACGTTATATGGTATAACGTTATATCGCATTACGTTATATGGTATAACGTCATATGGTGTAACGTTATAACGTATTACGGTATATGGTATAACGGTATAGCGTATTATGTTATATGGTATAACGTCATATGGCACAACGTTATAACGTATTACATTATATGGTATAACGACATATGGTATAACGTTATAACGTATTACGGTATATGGTATTACGTCATATGGTATAATGCTATAACGTATTACGATTGATGGTATAACGTCATATGGTATAACGTTATAACGTATTAAATTATATGGTATAACGTCATATGGTATAACGTTATAACGTATTACGGTATATGGTATAAAGTTATAACGTATTACGGTATATGGTATAACGTCATATGGTGTAACGTTATAACGTATTACGTTATATGGTATAACGTTATAACGTATTACGGAATATGGTATAACGTCATATGTTATAACGTTATAACGTATTACGATATATGGTATAACGTCATATAGTATAACGTTATAACGTATTACGTTATATGGTATTACGTCATATGGTATAATGCTATAACGTATTACGATTGATGGTATAACGTCATATGGTATAACGTTATAACGTATTAAATTATATGGTATAACGTCATATGGTATAACGTTATAACGTATTACGGTATATGGTATAAAGTTATAACGTATTACGTTATATGGTATAACGTCATATGGTATAACGTTATAACGTATTACGGTATATGGTATAACGTCATATGGTGTAACGTTATAACGTATTACGTTATATGGTATAACGTTATAACGTATTACGGTATATGGTATAACGTTATAACGTATAAAGTTACATAGTATAACGTCATATGGTGTAACGTTATAACGTACTACGTTATATGATATGACGTCATATGGTATAACGTTATAACGTATTACGGTATATGGTATAACGTCATATGATATACCGTTATAACGTATTACGTTATATGGTATAACGTCATGTGGTGTAACGTTATAACGTATTACGTTATATGGTATAACGTTATAACGCATTACGTTATATGGTATAACGTCATATGGTGTAACGTTATAACGTATTACGGTATATGGTATAACGGTATAGCGTATTATGTTATATGGTATAACGTCATATGGCACAACGTTATAACGTATTACATTATATGGTATAACGACATATGGTATAACGTTATAACGTATTACGGTATATGGTATTACGTCATATGGTATAATGCTATAACGTATTACGATTGATGGTATAACGTCATATGGTATAACGTTATAACGTATTAAATTATATGGTATAACGTCATATGGTATAACGTTATAACGTATTACGGTATATGGTATAAAGTTATAACGTATTACGTTATATGGTATAACGTCATATGGTATAAAGTTATAACGTATTACGTTATATGGTATAACGTCATATGGTATAACGCTATAACGTATTACGTTATATGGTATAACGATATAACGTATTATGTTATATAGTATAACGTCATATGGTATAACGTTATAACGTATTAGGTTATACGGTATAACGTTATAACGTATTAGGATATATGGTATAACGTTATAACGTAATAAATTATATGGTATAACGTCATATGGTATAACGTTATAACGTATTACGGTATATGGTATAACGTCATATGGTGTAACGTTATAACGTATTACGTTATATGGTATAACGTTATAACGTATTACGGTATATGGTATAACGTTATAACGTATAAAGTTACATAGTATAACGTCATATGGTGTAACGTTATAACGTACTACGTTATATGATATGACGTCATATGGTATAACGTTATAACGTATTACGGTATATGGTATAACGTCATATGATATACCGTTATAACGTATAAAGTTACATAGTATAACGTCATATGGTGTAACGTTATAACGTACTACGTTATATGATATGACGTCATATGGTATAACGTTATAACGTATTACGATATATGGCATAACGTCATATGCTAAAACGTTATAACGTATTACGTTATATGGTGTAACGTCATATGGTATAACGTTGTAACGTATTACGGTACATGGTATAACGTTATAACGTATTACGTTATATGGTATAACGTCATATGGTATAACGTTATAACGTATTACGTTATATGGTATAACGACATATGGTATAACGTTATTACGTATTACGGTATATGGTATAACGTTATAACGTATTACGTTATATGGTATAACGTCATATGGTGTAACGTTATAACGTATTACGTTATATGGTATAACATTATAACGTATTACGTTATATGGTATAACGTCATATGGTATAACGTTATAACGTATTACGGTATATGGTATAACGTCATGTGGTGTAACGTTATAACGTATTCCGTTATATGGTATAACGATATAACGTATTACGATATATGGAATAACGTCTATGGTGTAACGTTATAACGTATTACGTTATATGGTATAACATTATAAAGTATTACGTTATATGGTATAACGTCATATGATATAACGTTATAACGTATTACGGTATATGGTATAACGTCATATGGTGTAACGTTATAACGTATTACGTTATATGGTATAACGTCATATGGTATAACGTTATAACGTATCACGTTATATGTTATAACGTCATATGGTATAACGTTATTACGTATTACGGTATATGGTATAACGTTATAACGTATTACGTTATATGGTATAACGTCATGTGGTGTAACGTTATAACGTATTACGTTATATGGTATAACGTTATAACGTATTACGGTATATGGTATAACGTCATATGATATACCGTTATAACGTATTACGGTATATGGTATAACGTCATATGGTGTAACGTTATAACGTATTACGTTATATGGTATAACGTTATATCGCATTACGTTATATGGTATAACGTCATATGGTGTAACGTTATAACGTATTACGGTATATGGTATAACGGTATAGCGTATTATGTTATATGGTATAACGTCATATGGCACAACGTTATAACGTATTACATTATATGGTATAACGACATATGGTATAACGTTATAACGTATTACGGTATATGGTATTACGTCATATGGTATAATGCTATAACGTATTACGATTGATGGTATAACGTCATATGGTATAACGTTATAACGTATTAAATTATATGGTATAACGTCATATGGTATAACGTTATAACGTATTACGGTATATGGTATAAAGTTATAACGTATTACGGTATATGGTATAACGTCATATGGTGTAACGTTATAACGTATTACGTTATATGGTATAACGTTATAACGTATTACGGAATATGGTATAACGTCATATGTTATAACGTTATAACGTATTACGATATATGGTATAACGTCATATAGTATAACGTTATAACGTATTACGTTATATGGTATTACGTCATATGGTATAATGCTATAACGTATTACGATTGATGGTATAACGTCATATGGTATAACGTTATAACGTATTAAATTATATGGTATAACGTCATATGGTATAACGTTATAACGTATTACGGTATATGGTATAAAGTTATAACGTATTACGTTATATGGTATAACGTCATATGGTATAACGTTATAACGTATTACGGTATATGGTATAACGTCATATGGTGTAACGTTATAACGTATTACGTTATATGGTATAACGTTATAACGTATTACGGTATATGGTATAACGTTATAACGTATAAAGTTACATAGTATAACGTCATATGGTGTAACGTTATAACGTACTACGTTATATGATATGACGTCATATGGTATAACGTTATAACGTATTACGGTATATGGTATAACGTCATATGATATACCGTTATAACGTATTACGTTATATGGTATAACGTCATGTGGTGTAACGTTATAACGTATTACGTTATATGGTATAACGTTATAACGCATTACGTTATATGGTATAACGTCATATGGTGTAACGTTATAACGTATTACGGTATATGGTATAACGGTATAGCGTATTATGTTATATGGTATAACGTCATATGGCACAACGTTATAACGTATTACATTATATGGTATAACGACATATGGTATAACGTTATAACGTATTACGGTATATGGTATTACGTCATATGGTATAATGCTATAACGTATTACGATTGATGGTATAACGTCATATGGTATAACGTTATAACGTATTAAATTATATGGTATAACGTCATATGGTATAACGTTATAACGTATTACGGAATATGGTATAACGTCATATGTTATAACGTTATAACGTATTACGATATATGGTATAACGTCATATAGTATAACTTTATAACGTATTACGTTATATGGTATTACGTCATATGGTATAATGCTATAACGTATTACGATTGATGGTATAACGTCATATGGTATAACGTTATAACGTATTAAATTATATGGTATAACGTCATATGGTATAACGTTATAACGTATTACGGTATATGGTATAAAGTTATAACGTATTACGTTATATGGTATAACGTCATATGGTATAACGCTATAACGTATTACGTTATATGGTATAACGATATAACGTATTATGTTATATAGTATAACGTCATATGGTATAACGTTATAACGTATTACATTATATGGTATAACGACATATGGTATAACGTTATAACGTATTACGGTATATGGTATTACGTCATATGGTATAATGCTATAACGTATTACGATTGATGGTATAACGTCATATGGTATAACGTTATAACGTATTAAATTATATGGTATAACGTCATATGGTATAACGTTATAACGTATTACGGTATATGGTATAAAGTTATAACGTATTACGGTATATGGTATAACGTCATATGGTGTAACGTTATAACGTATTACGTTATATGGTATAACGTTATAACGTATTACGGAATATGGTATAACGTCATATGTTATAACGTTATAACGTATTACGATATATGGTATAACGTCATATGGTATAACGTTATAACGTATTACGGTATATGGTATAAAGTTATAACGTATTACGGTATATGGTATAACGTCATATGGTATAACGTTATAACGTATTACGGTATATGGTATAAAGTTATAACGTATTACGGTATATGGTATAACGTCATATGGTATAACGTTATTACGTATTACGGTATATGGTATAACGTTATAACGTATTACGTTATATGGTATAACGTCATGTGGTGTAACGTTATAACGTATTACGTTATATGGTATAACGTTATAACGTATTACGGTATATGGTATAACGTCATATGATATACCGTTATAACGTATTACGGTATATGGTATAACGTCATATGGTGTAACGTTATAACGTATTACGTTATATGGTATAACGTTATATCGCATTACGTTATATGGTATAACGTCATATGGTGTAACGTTATAACGTATTACGGTATATGGTATAACGGTATAGCGTATTATGTTATATGGTATAACGTCATATGGCACAACGTTATAACGTATTACATTATATGGTATAACGACATATGGTATAACGTTATAACGTATTACGGTATATGGTATTACGTCATATGGTATAATGCTATAACGTATTACGATTGATGGTATAACGTCATATGGTATAACGTTATAACGTATTAAATTATATGGTATAACGTCATATGGTATAACGTTATAACGTATTACGGTATATGGTATAAAGTTATAACGTATTACGGTATATGGTATAACGTCATATGGTGTAACGTTATAACGTATTACGTTCTATGGTATAACGTTATAACGTATTACGGAATATGGTATAACGTCATATGTTATAACGTTATAACGTATTACGATATATGGTATAACGTCATATAGTATAACGTTATAACGTATTACGTTATATGGTATTACGTCATATGGTATAATGCTATAACGTATTACGATTGATGGTATAACGTCATATGGTATAACGTTATAACGTATTAAATTATATGGTATAACGTCATATGGTATAACGTTATAACGTATTACGGTATATGGTATAAAGTTATAACGTATTACGTTATATGGTATAACGTCATATGGTATAACGTTATAACGTATTACGGTATATGGTATAACGTCATATGGTGTAACGTTATAACGTATTACGTTATATGGTATAACGTTATAACGTATTACGGTATATGGTATAACGTTATAACGTATAAAGTTACATAGTATAACGTCATATGGTGTAACGTTATAACGTACTACGTTATATGATATGACGTCATATGGTATAACGTTATAACGTATTACGGTATATGGTATAACGTCATATGATATACCGTTATAACGTATTACGTTATATGGTATAACGTCATGTGGTGTAACGTTATAACGTATTACGTTATATGGTATAACGTTATAACGCATTACGTTATATGGTATAACGTCATATGGTGTAACGTTATAACGTATTACGGTATATGGTATAACGGTATAGCGTATTATGTTATATGGTATAACGTCATATGGCACAACGTTATAACGTATTACATTATATGGTATAACGACATATGGTATAACGTTATAACGTATTACGGTATATGGTATTACGTCATATGGTATAATGCTATAACGTATTACGATTGATGGTATAACGTCATATGGTATAACGTTATAACGTATTAAATTATATGGTATAACGTCATATGGTATAACGTTATAACGTATTACGGAATATGGTATAACGTCATATGTTATAACGTTATAACGTATTACGATATATGGTATAACGTCATATAGTATAACGTTATAACGTATTACGTTATATGGTATTACGTCATATGGTATAATGCTATAACGTATTACGATTGATGGTATAACGTCATATGGTATAACGTTATAACGTATTAAATTATATGGTATAACGTCATATGGTATAACGTTATAACGTATTACGGTATATGGTATAAAGTTATAACGTATTACGTTATATGGTATAACGTCATATGGTATAACGCTATAACGTATTACGTTATATGGTATAACGATATAACGTATTATGTTATATAGTATAACGTCATATGGTATAACGTTATAACGTATTAGGTTATATGGTATAACGTTATAACGTATTAGGATATATGGTATAACGTTATAACGTAATAAATTATATGGTATAACGTCATATGGTATAACGTTATAACGTATTACGGTATATGGTATAAAGTTATAACGTATTACGTTATATGGTATAACGTCATATGGTATAACGTTACAACGTATTACGATATATGGTATAACGTTATAACGTATTACGTTATATGGTATAACGTCATATGGTATAACGTTATAACGTATTACGATATATGGTATGACGTTATATGGTATAACGTTACAACGTATTACGATATATGGTATAACGTCATATGGTATAACGTTATAACGAATTACGTTATATGGTATAACGTTATAACGTATTACGTTATATGGTATAACGTCATATAGTGAAACGTTATAACGTATTACCTTATATGGTATAACGTTATAACGTATTACCTTATATGGTATAACGTTATAACGTATTACGTTATATGGTATAACGTAATATGGTATAACGTTATAACGTATTACGGTATATGGTATAACGTTATAACGTATTACGTTATATGGTATAACGTTATAACGTAATACATTATATGGTATAACGTCGTATGGTGTAACGTTATAACGTATTACGTTATATGGTATAACGTTATAACGTATTGCGTTATATGGTTTTATGTCATATGGTATAACGCTATAGCGGATTTACGGTATATGCTATAACGTTGTAACGTATTACGTTATGTGGTATAACGTCATATGGTGTAAAGTTATAACGTACTACGTTATATGGTATAACGTCATATGGTATAACGTTATAACGTATTACGGTATATGATATACCGTTATAACGTATTACGGTATATGGTATAACGTCATATGGTGTAACGTTATAACGTATTACGTTATATGGTATAATGTTAGAATGTATTACGTTATATGGTATAACATCATATGGTATAACGTTATAAAGTATTACGGTATATAGAATAACGTAATAACTTATTACGTTATATGGTATAACGTTATAACGTACTACATTATATGGTATAACGTTATAAAGTACTGGGTTATATGGTATAACGCTGTAACGTATTACGTTATATAGTATAACGTCATATGGTATAACGTTATAACGTATTACGGTATATGGTAAAACGTTATAACGTATAAAGTTACATGGTATAACGTCATATGGTGTAACGTTATAACGTACTACGTTATATGGTATAACGTCATATGGTATAACGTTATAACGTATTACGGTATATGGTATAACGTTATAACGTATTACGTTATATGGTATAACGTCGTATGGTGTAACGTTATAACGTATTACGTTATATGGTATAACCATATAACGTATTACGTTATATGGTATAACGATATAACCTAGTACTTTATATGGTATAACGCCATATGTTATAACGTTGTAACGTATTACGATATATGGTATAACGTCATATGCTAAAACGTTATAACGTATTACGTTATATGGTGTAACGTCATATGGTATAACGTTGTAACGTATTACGGTACATGGTATAACGTTATAACGTATTACGGTATATGGTATAACGTTATAACGTATAAAGTTACATAGTATAACGTCATATGGTGTAACGTTATAACGTACTACGTTATATGATATAACGTCATATGGTATAACGTTATAACGTATTACGGTATATGGTATAACGTTATAACGTATAAAGTTACATAGTATAACGTCATATGGTGTAACGTTATAACGTACTACGTTATATGATATAACTTCATATGGTATAACGTTATAACGTATTACGTTATATGGTATAACGTCATATGTTATAACGTTATAACGTATTACGTTATATGGTATAACGTCATATGGTATAACGTTATAACGTATGACGTTATATGGTATAACGTCATATGGTGTAACGTTATAACGTATTACGTTATATGGTATAACGGTACAGCGTATTACGTTATATGGTATAACGTCAAATGGTATAACGTTATAACGTATTACGGTATATGGTATAACGTCATATGGTATAACGTTATAACGTATTACCTTATATGGTATAACGTTATAACGTATTACGTTATATGGTATAACGTTATAACGTATTACGTTATATGGTATAACGTTCTAACGTATTAGGTTATATGGTATAACGTTATAACGTACAACGTTATATGGTATAACGTCATATGATATAACGTTTTAACGTATTACGTTATATGGTATAACGTCATATGGTATAACGTTATTACGTATTACGGTATATGGTATAACGTTATAACGTATTACGTTATATGGTATGACGTCATATGGTGTAACGTTATAACGTATTAGGTTATATGGTATAACATTATAACGTATTACGTTATATGGTGTAACGTCATATGGTATAACGTTATAACTTATTACGGTATATGGTATAACGTCATGTGGTGTAACGTTATAACGTATTACGTTATATGGTATAACGATATAACGTATTATGTTATATGGTATAACGTCATATGGTACAACGTTATAACGTATTACGTTATATGGTATAACGTCATATGGTATAACGTTATAACGTATTACGTTATATGGTATAACGTCATATGGTATAACGTTATAACGTATTACTGTATATGGTATAACGTTATAACGTATTACGTTATATGGAATAACGTCTATGGTGTAACGTTATAACGTATTAGGTTATATGGTATAACATTATAACGTATTACGTTATATGGTGTAACGTCATATGGTATAACGTTATAACTTATTACGGTATGTGGTATAACGTCATATGGTATAACGTTACAACGTATTACGGTATATGGTATAACGTCATATGGTATAACGTTATAACGAATTACGTTATATGATATAACGTGATATGGTATAACGTTATAACGTATTACGTTATATGGTATAACGTCATATGGTATAACGTTGTAACGTATTGCGGTATATGGCATAACGTTATAACGTATTGAATCATATGGCATTACGTTATAACGTACTACGTTATATGGTATAACGTTATAACGTATTGGTTTATATGGTATAACGTTATAACGTATTACGTTATATGGTATAACGTCATACGGTATAACGTTACAACGTATTACGGTATATGGTATAACGTCATATGGTATAACGTTATGACGTATTACGGTATATGGTATAACGTTATAACGTATTACGTTATATGGTATAACGTCATATGGTATAACGTTGTAACGTATTGCGGTATATGGCATAACGTTATAACGTATTGAATCATATGGCATTACGTTATAACGTACTACGTTATATGGTATAACGTTATAACGTATTACGTTATATGGTATAACGTCATATGGTGTAAAGTTATAACGTATTACGTTATATGTTATAACGTTATAACGTATTACATTATATGGTATAACGTCGTATGGTGTGACGTTATAACGTATTACGTTATATGGTATAACGATATAACGTATTACGTTATATGGTATAACGATATAACGTATTACGTTATATGGTATAACGATATAACCTAGTACTTTATATGGTATAACGTCATATGTTATAACGTTGTAACGTATTACGATATATGGTATAACGTCATATGCTATAACGTTATAACGTATTGCGGTATATGGTATAACGTTATAACTTATTACGTTATATGGTATTATGTCATATGGTATAACGCTATAGCGGATTTACGGTATATGCTATAACGTTATAACGTATTACGTTATGTGGTATAACGTCATATGGTGTAAAGTTATAACGTATTACTTTATATGGTATAACGTTATAACGTATTACCTTATATGGTATAACGTTATAACGTATTACGTTATATGGTATAACGTTATAACGTATTACGTTATATAGTATAACGTCATATAGTATAACGTTATAACGTATTACGGTATATGGTAAAACGTTATAACGTACTACATTATATGGTATAACGTTATAAAGTATTGGGTTATATGGTATAACGTTGTAACGTATTACGTTATATAGTATAACGTCATATGGTATAACGTTATAACGTATTACGGTATATGGTAAAACGTTATAACGTATAAAGTTACATGGTATAACGTCATATGGTGTAACGTTATAACGTACTACGTTATATGGTGTAACGTCATATGGTATAACGTTATAACGTATTACGGTATATGGTATAACGTTATAACGTATTACGTTATATGGTATATCGTTATAACGTATGACGTTATGTGGTATAACGTCATATGGTGTAACGTTATAACGTATTACGTTATATGGTATAACGGTACAGCGTATTACGTTATATGGTATAACGTCAAATGGTATAACGTTATAACGTATTACGGTATATGGTATAACGTTATAACGTATTAGGTTATATGGTATAACATTATAACGTATTACGTTATATGGTGTAACGTCATATGGTATAACGTTATAACTTATTACGGTATATGGTATAACGTCATGTGGTGTAACGTTATAACGTATTACGGTATATGCTATAACGTTATAACATATTACGTTATATGGTATAACATTATAAAGTATTACGTTATATGTTATAACGTCATATGGTATAACGTTATAACGTATTACGGTATATGGTATAACGTCATATGGTGTAACGTTATAACGTATTACGGTATATGGTATAATGTTATAACGTATTACGATATATGGTATAACATTATAACGTATTACGTTATATGGTATAACGTTATAACGTATGACGTTATATGGTATAACGTCATATGGTGTAACGTTATAACGTATTACGTTATATGGTATAACGGTATAGCGTATTACGTTATATGGTATAACGTCAAATGGTATAACGTTATAACGTATTACGTTATATGGTATAACGTCATATGGTATAACGTTATAACGTATTACGTTATATGGTATAACGACATATGGTATAACGTTATTACGTATTACGGTATATGGTATAACGTTATAACGTATTACGTTATATGGTATGACGTCATATGGTGTAACGTTATAACGTATTGGGTTATATGGTATAACATTATAACGTATTACGTTATATGGTGTAACGTCATATGGTATAACGTTATAACTTATTACGGTATATGGTATAACGTCATGTGGTGTAACGTTATAACGTATTACGTTATATGGTATAACGATATAACGTATTATGTTATATGGTATAACGTCATATGGTACAACGTTATAACGTATTACGTTATATGGTATAACGTCATATGGTATAACGTTATAACGTATTACGTTATATGGTATAACGTCATATGGTATAACGTTATAACGTATTACGGTATATGGTATAACGTTATAACGTATTACGTTATATGGAATAACGTCTATGGTGTAACGTTATAACGTATTACGTTATATGGTATGACGTTATAACGTATTACGTTATATGGTATAACGTCATATGGTGTAACGTTATAACGTATTACGGTATATGGTATAACGTTATAACATATTACGTTATATGGTATAACATTATAAAGTATTACGTTATATGGTATAACGTCATATGGTATAACGTTATAACGTATTACGGTATATGGTATAACGGTATAGCGAATTATGTTATATGGAATAACGTCATATGATATAACGTTATAACGTATTACGTTATATGGTATAACGTCATATGGTATAACGTTATTACGTATTACGGTATATGGTATAACGTTATAACGTATTACGTTATATGGTATGACGTCATATGGTGTAACGTTATAACGTATTAGGTTATATGGTATAACATTATAACGTATTACGTTATATGGTGTAACGTCATATGGTATAACGTTATAACTTATTACGGTATATGGTATAACGTCATGTGGTGTAACGTTATAACGTATTACGTTATATGGTATAACGATATAACGTATTATGTTATATGGTATAACGTCATATGGTACAACGTTATAACGTATTACGTTATATGGTATAACGTCATATGGTATAACGTTATAACGTATTACGTTATATGGTATAACGTCATATGGTATAACGTTATAACGTATTACGGTATATGGTATAACGTTATAACGTATTAGGTTATATGGTATAACATTATAACGTATTACGTTATATGGTGTAACGTCATATGGTATAACGTTATAACTTATTACGGTATATGGTATAACGTCATGTGGTGTAACGTTATAACGTATTACGTTATATGGTATAACGATATAACGTATTATGTTATATGGTATAACGTCATATGGTACAACGTTATAACGTATTACGTTATATGGTATAACGTCATATGGTGTAACGTTATAACGTATTACGGTATATGGTATAACGTTATAACATATTACGTTATATGGTATAACATTATAAAGTATTACGTTATATGGTATAACGTCATATGGTATAACGTTATAACGTATTACGGTATATGGTATAACGGTATAGCGAATTATGTTATATGGAATAACGTCATATGATATAACGTTATAACGTATTACGTTATATGGTATAACGTCATATGGTATAACGTTATTACGTATTACGGTATATGGTATAACGTTATAACGTATTACGTTATATGGTATGACGTCATATGGTGTAACGTTATAACGTATTAGGTTATATGGTATAACATTATAACGTATTACGTTATATGGTGTAACGTCATATGGTATAACGTTATAACTTATTACGGTATATGGTATAACGTCATGTGGTGTAACGTTATAACGTATTACGTTATATGGTATAACGATATAACGTATTATGTTATATGGTATAACGTCATATGGTACAACGTTATAACGTATTACGTTATATGGTATAACGTCATATGGTATAACGTTATAACGTATTACGTTATATGGTATAACGTCATATGGTATAACGTTATAACGTATTACGGTATATGGTATAACGTTATAACGTATTAGGTTATATGGTATAACATTATAACGTATTACGTTATATGGTGTAACGTCATATGGTATAACGTTATAACTTATTACGGTATATGGTATAACGTCATGTGGTGTAACGTTATAACGTATTACGTTATATGGTATAACGATATAACGTATTATGTTATATGGTATAACGTCATATGGTACAACGTTATAACGTATTACGTTATATGGTATAACGTCATATGGTGTAACGTTATAACGTATTACGGTATATGCTATAACGTTATAACATATTACGTTATATGGTATAACATTATAAAGTATTACGTTATATGTTATAACGTCATATGGTATAACGTTATAACGTATTACGGTATATGGTATAACGTCATATGGTGTAACGTTATAACGTATTACGGTATATGGTATAATGTTATAACGTATTACGATATATGGTATAACATTATAACGTATTACGTTATATGGTATAACGTTATAACGTATGACGTTATATGGTATAACGTCATATGGTGTAACGTTATAACGTATTACGTTATATGGTATAACGGTATAGCGTATTACGTTATATGGTATAACGTCAAATGGTATAACGTTATAACGTATTACGTTATATGGTATAACGTCATATGGTATAACGTTATAACGTATTACGTTATATGGTATAACGACATATGGTATAACGTTATTACGTATTACGGTATATGGTATAACGTTATAACGTATTACGTTATATGGTATAACGTCATATGGTGTAACGTTATAACGTATTACGTTATATGGTATAACATTATAACGTATTACGTTATATGGTATAACGTCATATGGTATAACGTTATAACGTATTACGGTATATGGTATAACGTCATGTGGTGTAACGTTATAACGTATTCCGTTATATGGTATAACGATATAACGTATTACGTTATATGGAATAACGTCTATGGTGTAACGTTATAACGTATTACGTTATATGGTATAACATTATAAAGTATTACGTTATATGGTATAACGTCATATGATATAACGTTATAACGTATTACGGTATAAGGTATAACGTCATATGGTGTAACGTTATAACGTATTACGTTATATGGTATAACGTTATAACGCATTACGTTATATGGTATAACGTCATATGGTGTAACGTTATAACGTATTACGGTATATGGTATAACGGTATAGCGAATTATGTTATATGGTATAACGTCATATGGCACAACGTTATAACGTATTACGTTATATGGTATAACGTCATATGATATAACGTTATAACGTATTACGGTATATGGTATAACGTCATATGGTGTAACGTTATAACGTATTACGTTATATGGTATAACGTTATAACGTATTACGGTGTATGGTATAACGTCATATGGTATAACGTTATAACGTATTACGTTATATGGTATAACGTCATATGGTATAACGTTATAACGTATCACGTTATATGTTATAACGTCATATGGTATAACGTTATTACGTATTACGGTATATGGTATAACGTTATAACGTATTACGTTATATGGTATAACGTCATGTGGTGTAACGTTATAACGTATTACGTTATATGGTATAACATTATAACGTATTACGTTATATGGAATAACGTCAAATGGTATAACGTTATAACGTATTATGGTATATGGTATAACGTCATATGGTATAACGTTATAACGTATTACCTTATATGGTATAACGTTATAACGTATTACGTTATATGGTATAACGTTATAACGTATTACGTTATATGGTATAACGTTCTAACGTATTAGGTTATATGGTATAACGTTATAACGTATTACGTTATATGGTATAACGTCATATGGTATAACGTTATAACGTATTACGTTATATGGTATAACGACATATGGTATAACGTTATTACGTATTACGGTATATGGTATAACGTTATAACGTATTACGTTATATGGTATAACGTCATATGGTGTAACGTTATAACGTATTACGTTATATGGTATAACATTATAACGTATTACGTTATATGGTATAACGTCATATGGTATAACGTTATAACGTATTACGGTATATGGTATAACGTCATGTGGTGTAACGTTATAACGTATTCCGTTATATGGTATAACGATATATCGTATTACGTTATATGGAATAACGTCTATGGTGTAACGTTATAACGTATTACGTTATATGGTATAACATTATAAAGTATTACGTTATATGGTATAACGTCATATGATATAACGTTATAACGTATTACGGTATATGGTATAACGTCATATGGTGTAACGTTATAACGTATTACGTTATATGGTATAACGTTATAACGCATTACGTTATATGGTATAACGTCATATGGTGTAACGTTATAACGTATTACGGTATATGGTATAACGGTATAGCGAATTATGTTATATGGTATAACGTCATATGGCACAACGTTATAACGTATTACGTTATATGGTATAACGTCATATGATATAACGTTATAACGTATTACGGTATATGGTATAACGTTATAACGTATTACGTTATATGGTATAACGTCATGTGGTGTAACGTTATAACGTATTACGTTATATGGTATAACATTATAACGTATTACGTTATATGGAATAACGTCTATGGCGTAACGTTATAACGTATTACGTTATATGGTATAACGTTATAACGTATTACGTTATATGGTATAACGTCTTATGATATAACGTTATAACGTATTACGGTATATGGTATAACGTCATATGGTGTAACGTTATAACGTATTACGTTATATGGTATAACGTTATAACGTATTACGGTATATGGTATAACGTTATAACGTATAAAGTTACATAGTATAACGTCATATGGTGTAACATTATAACGTACTACGTTATATGATATAACGTCATATGGTATAACGTTATAACGTATTACGGTATATGGTATAACGTTATAACGTATTACGTTATATGGTATAACGTCATATGATATACCGTTATAACGTATTACGGTATATGGTATAACGTCATATGGTGTAACGTTATAACGTATTACGGTATATGGTATAACGGTATAGCGTATTATGTTATATGGTATAACGTCATATGGCACAACGTTATAACGTATTACATTATATGGTATAACGTCATATGGTATAACGTTATAACGTATTACGGTATATGGTATTACGTCATATGGTATAATGCTATAACGTATTACGATTGATGGTATAACGTCATATGGTATAACGTTATAACGTATTAAATTATATGGTATAACGTCATATGGTATAACGTTATAACGTATTACGGTATATGGTATAAAGTTATAACGTATTACGGTATATGGTATAACGTCATATGGTGTAAAGTTATAACGTATTACGTTATATGGTATAACGTTATAACGTATTACGGAATATGGTATAACGTCATATGTTATAACGTTATAACGTATTACGATATATGGTATAGCGTCATATAGTATAACGTTATAACGTATTACGATTGATGGTATAACGTCATATGGTATAACGTTATAACGTATTAAATTATATGGTATAACGTCATATGGTATGACGTTATAACGTATTACGGTATATGGTATAAAGTTATAACGTATTACGTTATATGGTATAACGTCATATGGTATAACGCCATAACGTATTACGTTATATGTTATAACGATATAACGTATTATGTTATATAGTATAACGTCATATGGTATAACGTTATAACGTATTAGGTTATATGGTATAACGTTATAACGTATTAGGATATATGGTATAACGTTATAACGTAATAAATTATATGGTATAACGTCATATGGTATAACGTTATAACGTATTACGGTATATGGTATAAAGTTATAACGTATTACGTTATATGGTATAACGTCATATGGTATAACGTTATAACGTATTACGGTATATGGAATAAGGTAATAACGTATTACGTTATATGGTATAACGTTATAACGTATTAAATTATATGGTATAACGTCATATGGTATAACGTTATAACGTATTACGGTATATGGTATAACCTTATAACGTATTACGGTATATGGTATAACGTCATATGGTATAACGTTATAACGTATTACGGTATATGGTATAACGTCATATGGTATAACGTTATAACGAATTACGTTATATGGTATAACGTCATATGGTATAACGCTATAACGTATTACGGTATATGGTATAACGTTATAACGTATTACGATAAATGGTATAATGTAATATGGTGTAACGTTATAACGCATTACGTTATATGGTATAACGGTATAACGTATTACGTTATATGGTATAACGTCAAATGGTATAACGTTATAATGTATTACGGTATATGGTATAACGTCATATGGTATAACGTTATAACGTATTACCTTATATGGTATAACGTTATAACGTATTACGTTATATGGTATAACGTCATATGGTATAACGTTATAACGTATTACGGTATATGGTATAACGTCATATGGTATAACGTTATAACGTATTACGTTATATGGTATAACGTCACATGGTATAACGTTATAACGTATTACGGTATATGGTATAACGTTATAACGTATTACGTTATATGGTATAACGTCATATGGTGTAACGTTATAACGTATTACGTTATATGTTATAACGTCATATGGTGTAACGTTATAACGTATTACGTTATATGGTATAACGATATGACGTAATACTTTATATGGTATAACGTCATATGTTATAACGTTATAACGTATTACGATATATGGTATAACGTTATAACGTATTACGGTATATGGTATAACGTTATAACGTATAAAGTTACATGGTATAACGTCATATGGTGTAACGTTATAACGTACCACGTTATATGGTATAACGTCATATGGTATAACGTTATAACGTTGTAACGTATTAGTTTTATATAGTATAACATCATATGGTATAACTTTATAACGTATTACGTATATGGTATAACGTCATTTGGTATAACGTTATAACGTATTACGTTATATGGTATAACGTCATATGGTATAACGTTATAACGTATTACGGTATATGGTATAACGTTATAACGTATAAAGTTACATGGTATAACGTCATACGGTATAACGTTACAACGTATTACGGTATATGTTTTAACGTCATATGGTATAACGTTATAACGTATTACGTTATATGGTATAACGTCATATGGTATAACGTTATAACGTATTACGGTATATGGTATAACGTTATAACGTATTACGGTATACGGTATAACGTTATAACGTATTACGTTATATGGTATAACGTCATATGGTATAACGTTATAACGTATTACGGTATATGGAATAACGTAATAACGTATTACGTTATATAGTATAACGTCATATTATATAACGTTATAACGTATTACGGTATATGGTATAACGTCATATGGTATAGAGTTATAACGTATTACGGTATATGGTATAACGTTATATCGTATAAAGTTACATGGTATAACGTCATACGGTATAACGTTACAACGTATTACGGTATATGTTTTAACGTCATATGGTATAACGTTATAACGTATTACGTTATATGGTATAACGTCATATGGTATAACGTTATAACGTATTACGGTATATGGTATAACGTTATAACGTATTACGGTATATGGTATAACGTTATAACGTATTACGTTATATGGTATAACGTCATATGGTATAACGTTATAACGTATTACGGTATATGGAATAACGTAATAACGCATTACGCTATATAGTATAACGTCATATTATATAACGTTATAACGTATTACGGTATATGGTATAACGTCATATGGTATAACGTTATAACGTATTACGTTATATGGTATAACGTCATATGGTATAACGTTATAACGTATTACGGTATATGGTATAACGCTATAACGTATAAAGTTACATGGTATAACGTCATGTGGTGTAACGTTATAACGTACTACGTTATATGGTATAACGTCATATGGTATAACGTTATAACGTATTAAGGTATATGGTATAACGTTATAACGTATTACGGTATATGGTATAACGTTATAACGTATTACGTTATATGGTATAACGTCGTATGGTGTAACGTTATAACGTATTTCGTTATATGGTATAACGTCATATGGTATAACGTTTTACCGTATTACTGTATAGGGTATAACGTCATATGGTATAACGTTATAACGTATTACGTTATATGGTATAACGATATAACGTATTATGTTATATAGTATAACGTCATATGGTGTAACGTTATAACGTATTACGGTATATGGTATAACGTTATAACGTATTACGTTATATGGTATAACATTATAAGGTATTACGTTATATGGTATAACGTCATATGGTATAACGTTATAACGTATTACGGTATACGGTATAACGTCATATGGTGTAACGTTATAACGTATTACGGTATATGGAATAACGTAATAACGTATTACGTTATATAGTATAACGTCATATTATATAACGTTATAACGTATTACGGTATATGGTATAACGTCATATGGTATAACGTTATAACGTATTACGGTATATGGTATAACGTCATATGGTATAACGTTTTACCGTATTACTGTATAGGGTATAACGTTATATGGTATAACGTTATAACGTATTACGTTATATGGTATAACGATATAACGTATTATGTTATATAGTATAACGTCATATGGTGTAACGTTATAACGTATTACGGTATATGGTATAACGTTATAACGTATTACGTTATATGGTATAACGATATAACGTATTATGTTATATAGTATAACGTCATATGGTGTAACGTTATAACGTATTACGGTATATGGTATAACGTTATAACGTATTACGGTATATGGTATAACGTTATAACGTATTACGTTATATGGTATAACGTCATATGGAATAACGTTATAACGTATTACGGTATATGGAATAACGTAATAACGTATTACGTTATATAGTATAACGTCATATTATATAACGTTATAACGTATTACGGTATATGGTATAACGTCATATGGTATAACGTTATAACGTATTACGGTATATGGTATAACGTTATATCGTATAAAGTTACATGGTATAACGTCATACGGTATAACGTTACAACGTATTACGGTATATGTTTTAACGTCATATGGTATAACGTTATAACGTATTACGTTATATGGTATAACGTCATATGGTATAACGTTATAACGTATTACGGTATGTGGTATAACGTTATAACGTATTACGGTATATGGTATAACGTTATAACGTATTACGTTATATGGTATAACGTCATATGGTATAACGTTATAACGTATTACGGTATATGGAATAACGTAATAACGCATTACGCTATATAGTATAACGTCATATTATATAACGTTATAACGTATTACGGTATATGGTATAACGTCATATGGTATAACGTTATAACGTATTACGTTATATGGTATAACGTCATATGGTATAACGTTATAACGTATTACGGTATATGGTATAACGCTATAACGTATAAAGTTACATGGTATAAAGTCATGTGGTGTAACGTTATAACGTACTACGTTATATGGTATAACGTCATATGCTATAACGTTATAACGTATTACGGTATGTGGTATAACGTTATAACGTATTACGGTATATGGTATAACGTTATAACGTATTACGTTATATGGTATAACGTCGTATGGTGTAACGTTATAACGTATTACGTTATATGGTATAACGTCGTATGGTGTAACGTTATAACGTACTACGTTATATGGTATAACGTCATATGCTATAACGTTATAACGTATTACGGTATGTGGTATAACGTTATAACGTATTACGTTATATGGTATAACGATATAACGTATTATGTTATATAGTATAACGTCATATGGTGTAACGTTATAACGTATTACGGTATATGGTATAACGTTATAACGTATTACGTTATATGGTATAACATTATAAGGTATTACGTTATATGGTATAACGTCATATTTTATAACGTTATAACGTATTACGGTATACGGTATAACGTCATATGGTGTAACGTTATAACGTATTACGTTATATGGTATAACGTTATAACGCATTACGTTATATGGTATAACGTCATCTGGTGTAACGTTATAACGTATTACGTTATATGGTATAACATTATAACGTATTCCGTTATATGGTATAACGTCATGTGGTGTAACGTTATAACGTATTACGGTATATGGTATAACGTTATAACGTATTACGTTATATGGTATAACGTCATATGTTATAACGTTATAACGTATTACGTTATATGGTATAACGTCATATGGTATAACGTTATAACGTATGACGTTATATGGTATAACGTCATATGGTGTAACGTTATAACGTATTACGTTATATGGTATAACGGTATAACGTATTACGTTATATGGAATAACGTCTATGGTGTAACGTTATAACGTATTACGTTATATGGTATAACGTTCTAACGTATTAGGTTATATGGTATAACGTTATAACGTATTACGTTATATGGTATAACGTCATATGGTATAACGTTATAACGTATTACGGTATATGGTATAACGTCATGTGGTGTAACGTTATAACGTATTACGTTATATGGTATAACGGTATAGCGTATTACGTTATATGGTATAACGTCAAATGGTATAACGTTATAACGTATTACGGTATATGGTATTACGGTATATGGTATAACGTTATAACGTATTACGTTATATGGTATAACGTCATATGTTATAACGTTAAAACGTATTACGTTATATGGTATAACGTCATATGGTATAACGTTATAACGTATGACGTTATATGGTATAACGTCATATGGTGTAACGTTATAACGTATTACGTTATATGGTATAACGGTATAACGTATTACGTTATATGGAATAACGTCTATGGTGTAACGTTATAACGTATTACGTTATATGGTATAACGTTCTAACGTATTAGGTTATATGGTATAACGTTATAACGTATTACGTTATATGGTATAACGTCATATGGTATAACGTTATAACGTATTACGGTATATGGTATAACCTCATATGGTGTAACGTTATAACGTATTACGTTATATGGTATAACGGTATAACGTATTACGTTATATGGAATAACGTCTATGGTGTAACGTTATAACGTATTACGTTATATGGTATAACGTTCTAACGTATTAGGTTATATGGTATAACGTTATAACGTATTACGTTATATGGTATAACGTCATATGGTATAACGTTATAACGTATTACGGTATATGGTATAACGTCATGTGGTATAACGTTATAACGTATTACGGTATATGGTATAACGTTATAACGTATTACGTTATATGGAATAACGTCTATGGTGTAACGTTATAACGTATTACGTTATATGGTATAACGTTATAACGTATTACGTTATATGGTATAACGTCATATGGTGTAACGTTATAACGTATTACGGTATATGGTATAACGTTATAACGTATTACGTTATATGGTATAACATTATAAGGTATTACGTTATATGGTATAACGTCATATGGTATAACGTTATAACGTATTACGGTATACGGTATAACGTCATATGGTGTAACGTTATAACGTATTACGTTATATGGTATAACGTTATAACGCATTACGTAATATGGTATAACGTCATATGGTGTAAC
Organism: Bombus huntii; assembly: GCF_024542735.1. Taxonomy (NCBI): domain Eukaryota; kingdom Metazoa; phylum Arthropoda; class Insecta; order Hymenoptera; family Apidae; genus Bombus; species Bombus huntii. The sequence continues at coordinate 2,344,657 of NC_066243.1, forward strand.
GTTATAAAGTATTACGGTATATAGTATAACGTTATAACGTATTACGTTATATGGTATAACATTATAACGAATTCCGTTATATGGTATAACGTCATGTGGTGTAACGTTATAACGTATTACGGTATATGGTATAACGTTATAACGTATTACGTTATATGGTATAACGTCATATGTTATAACGTTATAACGTATTACGTTATATGGTATAACGTTATAACGTATTACGTTATATGGAATAACGTCTATGGTGTAACGATATAACGTATTACGTTATATGGTATAACGGTATAACGTATTACGTTATATGGAATAACGTCTATGGTGTAACGTTATAACGTATTACGTTATATGGTATAACGTTCTAACGTATTAGGTTATATGGTATAACGTTATAACGTATTACGTTATATGGTATAACGTCATATGGTATAACGTTATAACGTATTACGGTATATGGTATAACGTCATGTGGTGTAACGTTATAACGTATTACGTTATATGGTATAACGGTATAGCGTATTACGTTATATGGTATAACGTCAAATGGTATAACGTTATAACGTATTACGGTATATGGTATTACGGTATATGGTATAACGTTATAACGTATTACGTTATATGGTATAACGTCATATGTTATAACGTTAAAACGTATTACGTTATATGGTATAACGTCATATGGTATAACGTTATAACGTATGACGTTATATGGTATAACGTCATATGGTGTAACGTTATAACGTATTACGTTATATGGTATAACGGTATAACGTATTACGTTATATGGAATAACGTCTATGGTGTAACGTTATAACGTATTACGTTATATGGTATAACGTTCTAACGTATTAGGTTATATGGTATAACGTTATAACGTATTACGTTATATGGTATAACGTCATATGGTATAACGTTATAACGTATTACGGTATATGGTATAACGTCATATGGTGTAACGTTATAACGTATTACGTTATATGGTATAACGGTATAACGTATTACGTTATATGGAATAACGTCTATGGTGTAACGTTATAACGTATTACGTTATATGGTATAACGTTCTAACGTATTAGGTTATATGGTATAACGTTATAACGTATTACGTTATATGGTATAACGTCATATGGTATAACGTTATAACGTATTACGGTATATGGTATAACGTCATGTGGTATAACGTTATAACGTATTACGGTATATGGTATAACGTTATAACGTATTACGTTATATGGAATAACGTCTATGGTGTAACGTTATAACGTATTACGTTATATGGTATAACGTTATAACGTATTACGTTATATGGTATAACGTCATATGGTGTAACGTTATAACGTATTACGGTATATGGTATAACGTTATAACGTATTACGTTATATGGTATAACATTATAAGGTATTACGTTATATGGTATAACGTCATATGGTATAACGTTATAACGTATTACGGTATACGGTATAACGTCATATGGTGTAACGTTATAACGTATTACGTTATATGGTATAACGTTATAACGCATTACGTAATATGGTATAACGTCATATGGTGTAACGTTATAAAGTATTACGGTATATAGTATAACGTTATAACGTATTACGTTATATGGTATAACATTATAACGAATTCCGTTATATGGTATAACGTCATGTGGTGTAACGTTATAACTTATTACGGTATATGGTATAACGTTATAACGTATTACGTTATATGGTATAACGTCATATGTTATAACGTTATAACGTATTACGTTATATGGTATAACGTTATAACGTATTACGTTATATGGAATAACGTCTATGGTGTAACGATATAACGTATTACGTTATATGGTATAACGTTATAACGTATTACGTTATATGGTATAACGTCATATGGTGTAACGTTATAACGTATTTCGTTATATGGTATAACGTCATATGGTATAACGTTTTACCGTATTACTGTATAGGGTATAACGTCATATGGTATAACGTTATAACGTATTACGTTATATGGTATAACGATATAACGTATTATGTTATATAGTATAACGTCATATGGTGTAACGTTATAACGTATTACGGTATATGGTATAACGTTATAACGTATTACGTTATATGGTATAACATTATAAGGTATTACGTTATATGGTATAACGTCATATGGTATAACGTTATAACGTATTACGGTATACGGTATAACGTCATATGGTGTAACGTTATAACGTATTACGTTATATGGTATAACGTTATAACGCATTACGTTATATGGTATAACGTCATCTGGTGTAACGTTATAAAGTATTACGGTATATAGTATAACGTTATAACGTATTACGTTATATGGTATAACATTATAACGTATTCCGTTATATGGTATAACGTCATGTGCTGTAACGTTATAACGTATTACGGTATATGGTATAACGTTATAACGTATTACGTTATATGGTATAACGTCATATGTTATAACGTTATAACGTATTACGTTATATGGTATAACGTCATATGGTATAACGTTATAACGTATGACGTTATATGGTATAACGTCATATGGTGTAACGTTATAACGTATTACGTTATATGGTATAACGGTATAACGTATTACGTTATATGGAATAACGTCTATGGTGTAACGTTATAACGTATTACGTTATATGGTATAACGTTCTAACGTATTAGGTTATATGGTATAACGTTATAACGTATTACGTTATATGGTATAACGTCATATGGTATAACGTTATAACGTATTACGGTATATGGTATAACGTCATGTGGTGTAACGTTATAACGTATTACGTTATATGGTATAACGGTATAGCGTATTACGTTATATGGTATAACGTCAAATGGTATAACGTTATAACGTATTACGGTATATGGTATAACGTCATATGGTATAACATTATAACGTATTACGTTATATGGTATAACGTCATATGGTATAACGTTATAACGTATTACGGTATATGGTATAACGTTATAACGTATTACGTTATATGGAATAACGTCTATGGTGTAACGTTATAACGTATTACGTTATATGGTATAACGTTATAACGTATTACGTTATATGGTATAACGTCATATGGTGTAACGTTATAACGTATTACGGTATATGGTATAACGTTATAACGTATTACATTATATGGTATAACATTATAAGGTATTACGTTATATGGTATAACGTCATATGGTATAACGTTATAACGTATTACGGCATACGGTATAACGTCATATGGTGTAACGTTATAACGTATTACGTTATATGGTATAACGTTATAACGCATTACGTTATGTGGTATAACGTCATATGGTGTAACGTTATAAAGTATTACGGTATATAGTATAACGTTATAACGTATTACGTTATATGGTATAACATTATAGCGAATTCCGTTATATGGTATAACGTCATGTGGTGTAACGTTATAACGTATTACGGTATATGGTATAACGTTATAACGTATTACGTTATATGGTATAACGTTATAACGTATTACGGTGTATGGTATAACGTCATATGGTATAACGTTATAACGTATTACGTTATATGGAATAACGTCTATGGTGTAACGTTATAACGTATTACGTTATATGGTATGACGTTATAACGTATTACGTTATATGGTATAACGTTATAACGTATTACGTTATATGGTATAACGTTATAACGTATTACGTTATATGGTATAACGTTATAACGTATTACGTTATATGGTATAACGTTATAACGTATTACGGTGTATGGTATAACGTCATATGGTATAACGTTATAACGTATTACGTTATATGGTATAACGTCATATGGTATAACGTTATAACGTATCACGTTATATGTTATAACGTCATATGGTATAACGTTATTACGTATTACGGTATATGGTATAACGTTATAACGTATTACGTTATATGGAATAACGTCTATGGTGTAACGTTATAACGTATTACGTTATATGGTATAACGTTATAACGTATTACGTTATATGGTATAACGTCATATGGTGTAACGTTATAACGTATTACGGTATATGGTATAACGTTATAACGTATTACGTTATATGGTATAACATTATAAGGTATTACGTTATATGGTATAACGTCATATGGTATAACGTTATAACGTATTACGGTATACGGTATAACGTCATATGGTGTAACGTTATAACGTATTACGTTATATGGTATAACGTTATAACGCATTACGTAATATGGTATAACGTCATATGGTGTAACGTTATAAAGTATTACGGTATATAGTATAACGTTATAACGTATTACGTTATATGGTATAACATTATAACGAATTCCGTTATATGGTATAACGTCATGTGGTGTAACGTTATAACGTATTACGGTATATGGTATAACGTTATAACGTATTACGTTATATGGTATAACGTCATATGTTATAACGTTATAACGTATTACGTTATATGGTATAACGTTATAACGTATTACGTTATATGGAATAACGTCTATGGTGTAACGTTATAACGTATTACGTTATATGGTATAACGTTATAACGTATTACGTTATATGGTATAACGTCATATGGTGTAACGTTATAACGTATTTCGTTATATGGTATAACGTCATATGGTATAACGTTTTACCGTATTACTGTATAGGGTATAACGTCATATGGTATAACGTTATAACGTATTACGTTATATGGTATAACGATATAACGTATTATGTTATATAGTATAACGTCATATGGTGTAACGTTATAACGTATTACGGTATATGGTATAACGTTATAACGTATTACGTTATATGGTATAACATTATAAGGTATTACGTTATATGGTATAACGTCATATGGTATAACGTTATAACGTATTACGGTATACGGTATAACGTCATATGGTGTAACGTTATAACGTATTACGTTATATGGTATAACGTTATAACGCATTACGTTATATGGTATAACGTCATCTGGTGTAACGTTATAAAGTATTACGGTATATAGTATAACGTTATAACGTATTACGTTATATGGTATAACATTATAACGTATTCCGTTATATGGTATAACGTCATGTGCTGTAACGTTATAACGTATTACGGTATATGGTATAACGTTATAACGTATTACGTTATATGGTATAACGTCATATGTTATAACGTTATAACGTATTACGTTATATGGTATAACGTCATATGGTATAACGTTATAACGTATGACGTTATATGGTATAACGTCATATGGTGTAACGTTATAACGTATTACGTTATATGGTATAACGGTATAACGTATTACGTTATATGGAATAACGTCTATGGTGTAACGTTATAACGTATTACGTTATATGGTATAACGTTCTAACGTATTAGGTTATATGGTATAACGTTATAACGTATTACGTTATATGGTATAACGGTATAGCGTATTACGTTATATGGTATAACGTCAAATGGTATAACGTTATAACGTATTACGGTATATGGTATAACGTCATATGGTATAACATTATAACGTATTACGTTATATGGTATAACGTCATATGGTATAACGTTATAACGTATTACGTTATATGGTATAACGGTATAACGTATTACGTTATATGGAATAACGTCTATGGTGTAACGTTATAACGTATTACGTTATATGGTATAACGTTCTAACGTATTAGGTTATATGGTATAACGTTATAACGTATTACGTTATATGGTATAACGTCATATGGTATAACGTTATAACGTATTACGGTATATGGTATAACGTTATAACGTATTACGTTATATGGTATAACGTCATATGTTATAACGTTATAACGTATTACGTTATATGGTATAACGTCATATGGTATAACGTTATAACGTATGACGTTATATGGTATAACGTCATATGGTGTAACGTTATAACGTATTACGTTATATGGTATAACGGTATAACGTATTACGTTATATGGAATAACGTCTATGGTGTAACGTTATAACGTATTACGTTATATGGTATAACGTTCTAACGTATTAGGTTATATGGTATAACGTTATAACGTATTACGTTATATGGTATAACGTCATATGGTATAACGTTATAACGTATTACGGTATATGGTATAACGTCATGTGGTGTAACGTTATAACGTATTACGTTATATGGTATAACGGTATAGCGTATTACGTTATATGGTATAACGTCAAATGGTATAACGTTATAACGTATTACGGTATATGGTATAACGTCATATGGTATAACATTATAACGTATTACGTTATATGGTATAACGTCATATGGTATAACGTTATAACGTATTACGGTATATGGTATAACGTTATAACGTATTACGTTATATGGAATAACGTCTATGGTGTAACGTTATAACGTATTACGTTATATGGTATAACGTTATAACGTATTACGTTATATGGTATAACGTCATATGGTGTAACGTTATAACGTATTACGGTATATGGTATAACGTTATAACGTATTACATTATATGGTATAACATTATAAGGTATTACGTTATATGGTATAACGTCATATGGTATAACGTTATAACGTATTACGGTATACGGTATAACGTCATATGGTGTAACGTTATAACGTATTACGTTATATGGTATAACGTTATAACGCATTACGTTATGTGGTATAACGTCATATGGTGTAACGTTATAAAGTATTACGGTATATAGTATAACGTTATAACGTATTACGTTATATGGTATAACATTATAGCGAATTCCGTTATATGGTATAACGTCATGTGGTGTAACGTTATAACGTATTACGGTATATGGTATAACGTTATAACGTATTACGTTATATGGTATAACGTTATAACGTATTACGGTGTATGGTATAACGTCATATGGTATAACGTTATAACGTATTACGTTATATGGAATAACGTCTATGGTGTAACGTTATAACGTATTACGTTATATGGTATGACGTTATAACGTATTACGTTATATGGTATAACGTTATAACGTATTACGTTATATGGTATAACGTTATAACGTATTACGTTATATGGTATAACGTTATAACGTATTACGTTATATGGTATAACGTTATAACGTATTACGGTGTATGGTATAACGTCATATGGTATAACGTTATAACGTATTACGTTATATGGTATAACGTCATATGGTATAACGTTATAACGTATCACGTTATATGTTACAACGTCATATGGTATAACGTTATTACGTATTACGGTATATGGTATAACGTTATAACGTATTACGTTATATGGTATAACGTCATGTGGTGTAAAGTTATAACGTATTACGTTATATGGTATAACATTATAACGTATTACGTTATATGGAATAACGTCTATGGCGTAACGTTATAACGTATTACGTTATATGGTATAACGTTATAACGTATAACGTTATATGGTATAACGTCATATGATATAACGTTATAACGTATTACGGTATATGGTATAACGTCATATGGTGTAACGTTATAACGTATTACGTTATATGGTATAACGTTATAACGTATTACGGTATATGGTATAACGTTATAACGTATAAAGTTACATAGTATAACGTCATATGGTGTAACGTTATAACGTACTACGTTATATGATATAACGTCATATGGTATAACGTTATAACGTATTACGGTATATGGTATAACGTTATAACGTATTACGTTATATGGTATAACGTCATATGATATACCGTTATAACGTATTACGGTATATGGTATAACGTCATATGGTGTAACGTTATAACGTATTACGTTATATGGTATAACGTTATAACGCATTACGTTATATGGTATAACGTCATATGGTGTAACGTTATAACGTATTACGGTATATGGTATAACGGTATAGCGTATTATGTTATATGGTATAACGTCATATGGCACAACGTTCTACCGTATTACATTATATGGTATAACGTCATATGATATAACGTTATAACGTATTACGGAATATGGTATAACGTCATATGTTATAACGTTATAACGTATTACGATATATGGTATAACGTCATATAGTATAACGTTATAACGTATTACGTTATATGGTATTACGTCATATGGTATAATGCTATAACGTATTACGATTGATGGTACAACGTCATATGGTATAACGTTATAACGTATTAAATTATATGGTATAACGTCATATGGTATAACGTTATAACGTATTACGGTATATGGTATAAAGTTATAACGTATTACGTTATATGGTATAACGTCATATGGTATAACGCTATAACGTATTACGATATATGTTATAACGTTATAACGTATTACGTTATATGGTATAACGTCATATGGTATAACGTTATAACGTATGACGTTATATGGTATAACGTCATATGGTGTAACGTTATAACGTATTACGTTATATGGTATAACGGTATAACGTATTACGTTATATGGAATAACGTCTATGGTGTAACGTTATAACGTATTACGTTATATGGTATAACGTTCTAACGTATTAGGTTATATGGTATAACGTTATAACGTATTACGTTATATGGTATAACGTCATATGGTATAACGTTATAACGTATTACGGTATATGGTATAACGTCATATGGTGTAACGTTATAACGTATTACGTTATATGGTATAACGGTATAACGTATTACGGTATATGGAATAACGTCTATGGTGTAACGTTATAACGTATTACGTTATATGGTATAACGTTCTAACGTATTAGGTTATATGGTATAACGTTATAACGTATTACGTTATATGGTATAACGTCATATGGTATAACGTTATAACGTATTACGGTATATGGTATAACGTCATGTGGTATAACGTTATAACGTATTACGGTATATGGTATAACGTTATAACGTATTACGTTATATGGAATAACGTCTATGGTGTAACGTTATAACGTATTACGTTATATGGTATAACGTTATAACGTATTACGTTATATGGTATAACGTCATATGGTGTAACGTTATAACGTATTACGGTATATGGTATAACGTTATAACGTATTACGTTATATGGTATAACATTATAAGGTATTACGTTATATGGTATAACGTCATATGGTATAACGTTATAACGTATTACGGTATACGGTATAACGTCATATGGTGTAACGTTATAACGTATTACGTTATATGGTATAACGTTATAACGCATTACGTAATATGGTATAACGTCATATGGTGTAACGTTATAAAGTATTACGGTATATAGTATAACGTTATAACGTATTACGTTATATGGTATAACATTATAACGAATTCCGTTATATGGTATAACGTCATGTGGTGTAACGTTATAACGTATTACGGTATATGGTATAACGTTATAACGTATTACGTTATATGGTATAACGTCATATGTTATAACGTTATAACGTATTACGTTATATGGTATAACGTTATAACGTATTACGTTATATGGAATAACGTCTATGGTGTAACGTTATAACGTATTACGTTATATGGTATAACGTTATAACGTATTACGTTATATGGTATAACGTCATATGGTGTAACGTTATAACGTATTTCGTTATATGGTATAACGTCATATGGTATAACGTTTTACCGTATTACTGTATAGGGTATAACGTCATATGGTATAACGTTATAACGTATTACGTTATATGGTATAACGATATAACGTATTATGTTATATAGTATAACGTCATATGGTGTAACGTTATAACGTATTACGGTATATGGTATAACGTTATAACGTATTACGTTATATGGTATAACATTATAAGGTATTACGTTATATGGTATAACGTCATATGGTATAACGTTATAACGTATTACGGTATACGGTATAACGTCATATGGTGTAACGTTATAACGTATTACGTTATATGGTATAACGTTATAACGCATTACGTTATATGGTATAACGTCATCTGGTGTAACGTTATAAAGTATTACGGTATATAGTATAACGTTATAACGTATTACGTTATATGGTATAACATTATAACGTATTCCGTTATATGGTATGACGTCATGTGCTGTAACGTTATAACGTATTACGGTATATGGTATAACGTTATAACGTATTACGTTATATGGTATAACGTCATATGTTATAACGTTATAACGTATTACGTTATATGGTATAACGTCATATGGTATAACGTTATAACGTATGACGTTATATGGTATAACGTCATATGGTGTAACGTTATAACGTATTACGTTATATGGTATAACGGTATAACGTATTACGTTATATGGAATAACGTCTATGGTGTAACGTTATAACGTATTACGTTATATGGTATAACGTTCTAACGTATTAGGTTATATGGTATAACGTTATAACGTATTACGTTATATGGTATAACGTCATATGGTATAACGTTATAACGTATTACGGTATATTGTATAACGTCATGTGGTGTAACGTTATAACGTATTACGTTATATGGTATAACGGTATAGCGTATTACGTTATATGGTATAACGTCAAATGGTATAACGTTATAACGTATTACGGTATATGGTATAACGTCATATGGTATAACATTATAACGTATTACGTTATATGGTATAACGTCATATGGTATAACGTTATAACGTATTACGGTATATGGTATAACGTTATAACGTATTACGTTATATGGTATAACGTTCTAACGTATTAGGTTATATGGTATAACGTTATAACGTATTACGTTATATGGTATAACGTCATATGGTATAACGTTATAACGTATTACGGTATATTGTATAACGTCATGTGGTGTAACGTTATAACGTATTACGTTATATGGTATAACGGTATAGCGTATTACGTTATATGGTATAACGTCAAATGGTATAACGTTATAACGTATTACGGTATATGGTATAACGTCATATGGTATAACATTATAACGTATTACGTTATATGGTATAACGTCATATGGTATAACGTTATAACGTATTACGGTATATGGTATAACGTTATAACGTATTACGTTATATGGAATAACGTCTATGGTGTAACGTTATAACGTATTACGTTATATGGTATAACGTTATAACGTATTACGTTATATGGTATAACGTCATATGGTGTAACGTTATAACGTATTACGGTATATGGTATAACGTTATAACGTATTACATTATATGGTATAACATTATAAGGTATTACGTGATATGGTATAACGTCATATGGTATAACGTTATAACGTATTACGGTATACGGTATAACGTCATATGGTGTAACGTTATAACGTATTACGTTATATGGTATAACGTTATAACGCATTACGTTATGTGGTATAACGTCATATGGTGTAACGTTATAAAGTATTACGGTATATAGTATAACGCTATAACGTATAAAGTTACATGGTATAACGTCATGTGGTGTAACGTTATAACGTACTACGTTATATGGTATAACGTCATATGGTATAACGTTATAACGTATTACGGTATATGGTATAACGTTATAACGTATTACGGTATATGGTATAACGTTATAACGTATTACGTTATATGGTATAACGTCATATGGTGTAACGTTATAACGTATTTCGTTATATGGTATAACGTCATATGGTATAACGTTTTACCGTATTACGGAATATGGTATAACGTCATATGTTATAACGTTATAACGTATTACGATATATGGTATAACGTCATATAGTATAACGTTATAACGTATTACGTTATATGGTATTACGTCATATGGTATAATGCTATAACGTATTACGATTGATGGTATAACGTCATATGGTATAACGTTATAACGTATTAAATTATATGGTATAACGTCATATGGTATAACGTTATAACGTATTACGGTATATGGTATAAAGATATAACGTATTACGTTATATGGTATAACGTCATATGGTATAACGCTATAACGTATTACGTTATATGGCATAACGATATAACGTATTATGTTATATAGTATAACGTCATATGGTATAACGTTATAACGTATTTGGTTATATGGTATAACGTTATAACGTATTAGGATATATGGTATAACGTTATAACGTAATAAATTATATGGTATAACGTCATATGGTATAACGTTATAACGTATTACGGTATATGGTATAAAGTTATAACGTATTACGTTATATGGTATAACGTCATATGGTATAACGTTATAACGTATTACGGTATATGGAATAAGGTAATAACGTATTACGTTATATGGTATAACGTTATAACGTATTAAATTATATGGTATAACATCATATGGTATAACGTTATAACGTATTACGGTATATGGTATAACCTTATAACGTATTACGGTATATGGTATAACGTCATATGGTGTAACGTTATAACGTATTACGGTATATGGTATAACGTCATATGGTATAACGTTATAACGAATTACGTTATATGGTATAACGTCATATGGTATAACGCTATAACGTATTACGGTATATGGTATAACGTTATAACGTATTACGTTATATGGTATAATGTAATATGGTGTAACGTTATAACGTATTACGTTATATGGTATAACGGTATAACGTATTACGTTATATGGTATAACGTCAAATGGTATAACGTCAAATGGTATAACGTTATAACGTATTACGGTATATGGTATAACGTCATATGGTATAACGTTACAACGTATTACCTTATATGGTATAACGTTATAACGTATTACGTTATATGGTATGACGTCATATGGTATAACGTTATAACGTATTACGGTATATGGTATAACGTCATATGGTATAACGTTATAACGTATTACGTTATATGGTATAACGTCATATGGTATAACGTTATAACGTATTACGTTATATGGTATAACGTCATATGGTATAACGTTACAACGTATTACGTTATATGGTATAACGTCATATGGTATAACGTTATAACGTATTACGTTATATGGTATAACGTCATATGGTGTAACGTTATAACGTATTACGTTATATGGTATAACGATATGACGTATTACTTTATATGGTATAACGTCATATGTTATAACGTTATAACGTATTACGATATATGGTATAACGTCATATGGTATAACGTTATAACGTATTACGTTATATGGTATAACGTTGTAACGTATTAGTTTTATATAGTATAACATCATATGGTATAACTTTATAACGTATTACGGTATATGGTATAACGTCATTTGGTATAACGTTATAACGTATTACGTTATATGGTATAACGTCATATGGTATAACGTTATAACGTATTACGGTATATGGTATAACGTTATAACGTATAATGTTACATGGTATAACGTCATACGGTATAACGTTACAACGTATTACGGTATATGTTTTAACGTCATATGGTATAACGTTATAACGTATTACGTTATATGGTATAACGTCATATGGTATAACGTTATAACGTATTACGGTATATGGTATAACGTTATAACGTATTACGGTATATGGTATAACGTTATAACGTATTACGTTATATGGTATAACGTCATATGGTATAACGTTATAACGTATTACGGTATATGGAATAACGTAATAACGTATTACGTTATATAGTATAACGTCATATTATATAACGTTATAACGTATTACGGTATATGGTATAACGTTATAACGTATAAAGTTACATGGTATAACGTCATACGGTATAACGTTACAACGTATTACGGTATATGTTTTAACGTCATATGGTATAACGTTATAACGTATTACGTTATATGGTATAACGTCATATGGTATAAAGTTATAACGTATTACGGTATATGGTATAACGTTATAACGTATTACGGTATATGGTATAACGTTATAACGTATTACGTTATATGGTATAACGTCATATGGTATAACGTTATAACGTATTACGGTATATGGAATAACGTAATAACGTATTACGTTATATAGTATAACGTCATATTATATAACGTTATAACGTATGACGGTATATGGTATAACGTCATATGGTATAACGTTATAACGTATTACGTTATATGGTATAACGTCATATGGTATAACGTTATAACGTATTACGGTATATGGTATAACGCTATAACGTATAAAGTTACATGGTATAACGTCATGTGGTGTAACGTTATAACGTACTACGTTATATGGTATAACGTCATATGGTATAACGTTATAACGTATTACGGTATATGGTATAACGTTATAACGTATTACGGTATATGGTATAACGTTATAACGTATTACGTTATATGGTATAACGTCATATGGTGTAACGTTATAACGTATTTCGTTATATGGTATAACGTCATATGGTATAACGTTTTACCGTATTACGGAATATGGTATAACGTCATATGTTATAACGTTATAACGTATTACGATATATGGTATAACGTCATATAGTATAACGTTATAACGTATTACGTTATATGGTATTACGTCATATGGTATAATGCTATAACGTATTACGATTGATGGTATAACGTCATATGGTATAACGTTATAACGTATTAAATTATATGGTATAACGTCATATGGTATAACGTTATAACGTATTACGGTATATGGTATAAAGATATAACGTATTACGTTATATGGTATAACGTCATATGGTATAACGCTATAACGTATTACGTTATATGGCATAACGATATAACGTATTATGTTATATAGTATAACGTCATATGGTATAACGTTATAACGTATTTGGTTATATGGTATAACGTTATAACGTATTAGGATATATGGTATAACGTTATAACGTAATAAATTATATGGTATAACGTCATATGGTATAACGTTATAACGTATTACGGTATATGGTATAAAGTTATAACGTATTACGTTATATGGTATAACGTCATATGGTATAACGTTATAACGTATTACGGTATATGGAATAAGGTAATAACGTATTACGTTATATGGTATAACGTTATAACGTATTAAATTATATGGTATAACATCATATGGTATAACGTTATAACGTATTACGGTATATGGTATAACCTTATAACGTATTACGGTATATGGTATAACGTCATATGGTGTAACGTTATAACGTATTACGGTATATGGTATAACGTCATATGGTATAACGTTATAACGAATTACGTTATATGGTATAACGTCATATGGTATAACGCTATAACGTATTACGGTATATGGTATAACGTTATAACGTATTACGTTATATGGTATAATGTAATATGGTGTAACGTTATAACGTATTACGTTATATGGTATAACGGTATAACGTATTACGTTATATGGTATAACGTCAAATGGTATAACGTCAAATGGTATAACGTTATAACGTATTACGGTATATGGTATAACGTCATATGGTATAACGTTACAACGTATTACCTTATATGGTATAACGTTATAACGTATTACGTTATATGGTATGACGTCATATGGTATAACGTTATAACGTATTACGGTATATGGTATAACGTCATATGGTATAACGTTATAACGTATTACGTTATATGGTATAACGTCATATGGTATAACGTTATAACGTATTACGTTATATGGTATAACGTCATATGGTATAACGTTACAACGTATTACGTTATATGGTATAACGTCATATGGTATAACGTTATAACGTATTACGTTATATGGTATAACGTCATATGGTGTAACGTTATAACGTATTACGTTATATGGTATAACGATATGACGTATTACTTTATATGGTATAACGTCATATGTTATAACGTTATAACGTATTACGATATATGGTATAACGTCATATGGTATAACGTTATAACGTATTACGTTATATGGTATAACGTTGTAACGTATTAGTTTTATATAGTATAACATCATATGGTATAACTTTATAACGTATTACGGTATATGGTATAACGTCATTTGGTATAACGTTATAACGTATTACGTTATATGGTATAACGTCATATGGTATAACGTTATAACGTATTACGGTATATGGTATAACGTTATAACGTATAATGTTACATGGTATAACGTCATACGGTATAACGTTACAACGTATTACGGTATATGTTTTAACGTCATATGGTATAACGTTATAACGTATTACGTTATATGGTATAACGTCATATGGTATAACGTTATAACGTATTACGGTATATGGTATAACGTTATAACGTATTACGGTATATGGTATAACGTTATAACGTATTACGTTATATGGTATAACGTCATATGGTATAACGTTATAACGTATTACGGTATATGGAATAACGTAATAACGTATTACGTTATATAGTATAACGTCATATTATATAACGTTATAACGTATTACGGTATATGGTATAACGTTATAACGTATAAAGTTACATGGTATAACGTCATACGGTATAACGTTACAACGTATTACGGTATATGTTTTAACGTCATATGGTATAACGTTATAACGTATTACGTTATATGGTATAACGTCATATGGTATAAAGTTATAACGTATTACGGTATATGGTATAACGTTATAACGTATTACGGTATATGGTATAACGTTATAACGTATTACGTTATATGGTATAACGTCATATGGTATAACGTTATAACGTATTACGGTATATGGAATAACGTAATAACGTATTACGTTATATAGTATAACGTCATATTATATAACGTTATAACGTATGACGGTATATGGTATAACGTCATATGGTATAACGTTATAACGTATTACGTTATATGGTATAACGTCATATGGTATAACGTTATAACGTATTACGGTATATGGTATAACGCTATAACGTATAAAGTTACATGGTATAACGTCATGTGGTGTAACGTTATAACGTACTACGTTATATGGTATAACGTCATATGGTATAACGTTATAACGTATTACGGTATATGGTATAACGTTATAACGTATTACGGTATATGGTATAACGTTATAACGTATTACGTTATATGGTATAACGTCGTATGGTGTAACGTTATAACGTATTTCGTTATATGGTATAACGTCATATGGTATAACGTTTTACCGTATTACTGTATAGGGTATAACGTCATATGGTATAACGTTATAACGTGTTACGTTATATGGTATAACGATATAACGTATTACGTTATATGGTATAACGATATAACGTATTATGTTATATAGTATAACGTCATATGGTATAACGTTATAACGTATTAGGTTATATGGTATAACGTTATAACGTATTAGGATATATGGTATAACGTTATAACGTAATAAATTATATGGTATAACGTCATATGGTATAACGTTATAACGTATTACGGTATATGGTATAAAGTTATAACGTATTACGTTATATGGTATAACGTCATATGGTATAACGTTATAACGTATTACGGTATATGGAATAAGGTAATAACGTATTACGTTATATGGTATAACGTTATAACGTATTAAATTATATGGTATAACGTCATATGGTATAACGTTATAACGTATTACGGTATATGGTATAACCTTATAACGTATTACGGTATATGGTATAACGTCATATGGTATAACGTTATAACGTATTACGGTATATGGTATAACGTCATATGGTATAACGTTATAACGAATTACGTTATATGGTATAACGTCATATGGTATAACGCTATAACGTATTACGGTATATGTTATAACGTTATAACGTATTACGTTATATGGTATAATGTAATATGGTGTAACGTTATAACGTATTACGTTATATGGTATAACGGTATAACGTATTACGTTATATGGTATAACGTCAAATGGTATAACGTTATAACGTATTACGGTATATGGTATAACGTCATACGGTATAACGTTATAACGTATTACCTTATATGGTATAACGTTATAACGTATTACGTTATACGGTATGACGTCATATGGTATAACGTTATAACGTATTACGGTATATGGTATAACGTCATATGGTATAACGTTATAACGTATTACGTTATATGGTATAACGTCACATGGTATAACGTTATAACGTATTACCGTATATGGTGTAACGTTATAACGTATTACGTTATATGGTATAACGTCATATGGTGTAACGTTACAACGTATTACGATATGTGGTATAACGTCATATGGTATAACGTTACAACGTATTACGGTATATGGTATAACGTTATAACGTATAAAGTTACATGGTATAACGTCATATGGTGTAACGTTATAACGTACCACGTTATATGGTATAACGTCATATGGTATAACGTTATAACGTATTACGGTATATGGTATAACGTTATAACGTATTACGGTATATGGTATAACGTTATAACGTATTACGTTATATGGTATAACGTCATATGGTATAACGTTATAACGTATTACGGTATATGGAATAACGTAATAACGTATTACGTTATATAGTATAACGTCATATTATATAACGTTATAACGTATTACGGTATATGGTATAACGTCATATGGTATAACGTTATAACGTATTACGGTATATGGTATAACGTTATAACGTATTACGGTATATGGTATAACGTTATAACGTATTACGTTATATGGTATAACGTCATATGGTATAACGTTATAACGTATTACGGTATATGGAATAACGTAATAACGTATTACGTTATATAGTATAACGTCATATTATATAACGTTATAACGAATTACGGTATATGGTATAACGTCATATGGTATAACGTTATAACGTATTACGTTATATGGTATAACGTCATATGGTATAACGTTGTAACGTATTACGGTAAATGGTATAACGTTTTAACGTATTACGTTATATGGTAGAACGTCATATAGTGAAACATTAGATCGTATTACCTTATATGGTATAACGTCATATGGTATAACGTTACAACGTATTACGGTATATGGTATAAAGTCATATGGTATAACGTTATAACGTATTACGTTATATGGTATAACGTCATATGGTATAACGTCATATGGTATAACATTATAACGTATTACGGTATATGGTATAACGTTATAACGTATTACGGTATATGGTATAACGTTATAACGTATTACGTTATATGGTATAACGTCATATGGTATAACGTTATAACGTATTACGGTATATGGAATAACGTAATAACGTATTACGTTATATAGTATAACGTCATATTATATAACGTTATAACGTATTACGGTATATGGTATAACGTCATATGGTATAACGTTATAACGTATTACGTTATATGGTATAACGTCATATGGTATAACGTTATAACGTATTACGGTATA
Source organism: Bombus huntii (assembly GCF_024542735.1). Taxonomy (NCBI): domain Eukaryota; kingdom Metazoa; phylum Arthropoda; class Insecta; order Hymenoptera; family Apidae; genus Bombus; species Bombus huntii. The sequence goes on from NC_066243.1 coordinate 2,363,707, forward strand.
TGGTATAACGTTATAACGTATTACGGTATATGGTATAACGTTATAACGTATTACGTTATATGGTATAACGTCGTATGGTGTAACGTTATAACGTATTTCGTTATATGGTAAAACGTCATATGGTATAACGTTTTACCGTATTACTGTATAGTGTATAACGTCATATGGTATAACGTTATAACCTATTACGTTATATGGTATAACGTCATAAGGTGTAACGTTATGACGTATTACGTAATATGGTATAACGTTATAACGTATTACGTTATATGGTATAACGTCATATGGTATAACGTTATAACGTATTACGTTATATGGTATAACGTCATATGGTATAACGTTATAACGTATTACGTTATATGGTATAACGTCATATGGTATAACGTTATAACGTATTACGTTATATGGTATAACGTCATATGGTGTAACGTTATAACGTATTACGTTATATGGTATAACGATATGACGTATTACTTTATATGGTATAACGTCATATGTTATAACGTTATAACGTATTACGATATATGGTATAACGTCATATGGTATAACGTTATAACGTATTACGTTATATGGTATAACGTTGTAACGTATTAGTTTTATATAGTATAACATCATATGGTATAACTTTATAACGTATTACGGTATATGATATAACGTCATTTGGTATAACGTTATAACGTATTACGTTATATGGTATAACGTCATATGGTATAACGTTATAACGTATTACGGTATATGGTATAACCTTATAACGTATAAAGTTACATGGTATAACGTCATACGGTATAACGTTACAACGTATTACGGTATATGTTTTAACGTCATATGGTATAACGTTATAACGTATTACGTTATATGGTATAACGTCATATGGTATAACGTTATAACGTATTACGGTATATGGTACAACGTTATAACGTATTACGGTATATGGTATAACGTTATAACGTATTACGTTATATGGTATAACGTCATATGGTATAACGTTATAACGTATTACGGTATATGGAATAACGTAATAACGTATTACGTTATATAGTATAACGTCATATTATATAACGTTATAACGTATTACGGTATATGGTATAACGTCATTTGGTATAACGTTATAACGTATTACGTTATATGGTATAACGTCATATGGTATAACGTTATAACGTATTACGGTATATGGTATAACGTTATAACGTATAAAGTTACATGGTATAACGTCATACGGTATAACGTTACAACGTATTACGGTATATGTTTTAACGTCATATGGTATAACGTTATAACGTATTACGTTATATGGTATAACGTCATATGGTATAACGTTATAACGTATTACGGTATATGGTATAACGTTATAACGTATTACGGTATATGGTATAACGTTATAACGTATTACGGTATATGGTATAACGTTATAACGTATTACGTTATATGGTATAACGTCATATGGTATAACGTTATAACGTATTACGGTATATGGAATAACGTAATAACGTATTACGTTATATAGTATAACGTCATATTATATAACGTTATAACGTATTACGGTATATGGTATAACGTCATATGGTATAACGTTATAACGTATTACGTTATATGGTATAACGTCATATGGTATAACGTTATAACGTATTACGGTATATGGTATAACGTTATAACGTATAAAGTTACATGGTATAACGTCATGTGGTGTAACGTTATAACGTACTACGTTATATGGTATAACGTCATATGGTATAACGTTATAACGTATTACGGTATATGGTATAACGTTATAACGTATTACGGTATATGGTATAACGTTATAACGTATTACGGTATATGGTATAACGTTATAACGTATTACGGTATATGGTATAACGTTATAACGTATTACGGTATATGGTATAACGTTATAACGTATTACGTTATATGGTATAACGTCGTATGGTGTAACGTTATAACGTATTTCGTTATATGGTATAACGTCATAAGGTGTAACGTTATGACGTATTACGTAATATGGTATAACGTTATAACGTATTACGTCATATGGTATAACGTCATATGGTATAACGTTATAACGTATTACGGTATATGGTATAACGTTTTAACGTATTACGTTATATGGTAGAACGTCATATAGTGAAACGTTAGAACGTATTACCTTATATGGTATAACGTTATAACGTATTACCTTATATGGTATAACGTCATATGGTATAACGTTACAACGTATTACGGTATATGGTATAAAGTCATATGGTATAACGTTATAACGTATTACGTTATATGGTATAACGTCATATGGTATAACGTTATAACGTATTACGGTATATGGTATAACGTTATAACGTATTACGGTATATGGTATATCGTTATAACGTATTACGTTATATGGTATAACGTCATATGGTATAACGTTATAACGTATTACGGTATATGGAATAACGTAATAACGTATTACGTTATATAGTATAACGTCATATTGTATAACGTTATAACGTATTACGGTATATGGTATAACGTCATATGGTATAACGTTATAACGTATTACGTTATATGGTATAACGTCATATGGTATAACGTTATAACGTATTACGGTATATGGTATAACGTTATAACGTATTACGGTATATGGTATAACGTTATAACGTATTACGTTATATGGTATAACGTCGTATGGTGTAACGTTATAACGTATTTCGTTATATGGTAAAACGTCATATGGTATAACGTTTTACCGTATTACTGTATAGGGTATAACGTCATATGGTATAACGTTATAACCTATTACGTTATATGGTATAACGTCATAAGGTGTAACGTTATGACGTATTACGTAATATGGTATAAGGTTATAACGTATTACGTTATATGGTATAACGTCATATGGTATAACGTTATAACGTATTACGTTATGTGGTATAACGTCATATGGTATAACGTTATAACGTATTACGTTATATGGTATAACGTCATATGGTATAACGTTATAACGTATTACGTTATACGGTATAACGTCATATGGTGTAACGTTATAACGTATTACGTTATATGGTATAACGTCATACGGTATAACGTTATAACGTATTACGGTATATGGAATAACGTAATAACGTATTACGTTATATAGTATAACGTCATATTATATAACGTTATAACGTATTACGGTATATGGTATAACGTCATTTGGTATAACGTTATAACGTATTACGTTATATGGTATAACGTCATATGGTGTAACGTTATAACGTATTACGGTATATGGTATAACGTTATAACGTATAAAGTTACATGGTATAACGTCATACGGTATAACGTTACAACGTATTACGGTATATGTTTTAACGTCATATGGTATAACGTTATAACGTATTACGTTATATGGTATAACGTCATATGGTATAACGTTATAACGTATTACGGTATATGGTATAACGTTATAACGTATTACGGTATATGGTATAACGTTATAACGTATTACGGTATATGGTATAACGTTATAACGTATTACGTTATATGGTATAACGTCATATGGTATAACGTTATAACGTATTACGGTATATGGAATAACGTAATAACCTATTACGTTATATAGTACAACGTCATATTATATAACGTTATAACGTATTACGGTATATGGTATAACGTCATATGGTATAACGTTATAACGTATTACGTTATATGGTATAACGTCATATGGTATAACGTTATAACGTATTACGGTATATGGTATAACGTTATAACGTATAAAGTTACATGGTATAACGTCATGTGGTGTAACGTTATAACGTACTACGTTATATGGTATAACGTCATATGGTATAACGTTATAACGTATTACGGTATATGGTATAACGTTATAACGTATTACGGTATATGGTATAACGTTATAACGTATTTCGTTATATGGTATAACGTCATAAGGTGTAACGTTATGACGTATTACGTAATATGGTATAACGTTATAACGTATTACGTCATATGGTATAACGTCATATGGTATAACGTTATAACGTATTACGGTATATGGTATAACGTTTTAACGTATTACGTTATATGGTAGAACGTCATATAGTGAAACGTTAGAACGTATTACCTTATATGGTATAACGTTATAACGTATTACCTTATATGGTATAACGTCATATGGTATAACGTTACAACGTTTTACGGTATATGGTATAAAGTCATATGGTATAACGTTATAACGTATTACGTTATATGGTATAACGTCATATGGTATAACGTTATAACGTATTACGGTATATGGTATAACGTTATAACGTATTACGGTATATGGTATATCGTTATAACGTATTACGTTATATGGTATAACGTCATATGGTATAACGTTATAACGTATTACGGTATATGGAATAACGTAATAACGTATTACGTTATATAGTATAACGTCATATTGTATAACGTTATAACGTATTACGGTATATGGTATAACGTCATATGGTATAACGTTATAACGTATTACGTTATATGGTATAACGTCATATGGTATAACGTTATAACGTATTACGGTATATGGTATAACGTTATAACGTATTACGGTATATGGTATAACGTTATAACGTATTACGTTATATGGTATAACGTCGTATGGTGTAACGTTATAACGTATTTCGTTATATGGTAAAACGTCATATGGTATAACGTTTTACCGTATTACTGTATAGGGTATAACGTCATATGGTATAAGGTTATAACGTATTACGTTATATGGTATAACGTCATATGGTATAACGTTATAACGTATTACGTTATGTGGTATAACGTCATATGGTATAACGTTATAACGTATTACGTTATATGGTATAACGTCATATGGTATAACGTTATAACGTATTACGTTATACGGTATAACGTCATATGGTGTAACGTTATAACGTATTACGTTATATGGTATAACGATATGACGTATTACTTTATATGGTATAACGTCATATGTTATAACGTTATAACGTATTACGATATATGGTATAACGTCATATGGTATAACGTTATAACGTATTACGTTATATGGTATAACGTTGTAACGTATTAGTTTTATATAGTATAACATCATATGGTATAACTTTATAACGTATTACGGTATATGGTATAACGTCATTTGGTATAACGTTATAACGTATTACGTTATATGGTATAACGTCATATGGTATAACGTTATAACGTATTACGGTATATGGTATAACGTTATAACGTATAAAGTTACATGGTATAACGTCATACGGTATAACGTTACAACGTATTACGGTATATGTTTTAACGTCATATGGTATAACGTTATAACGTATTACGTTATATGGTATAACGTCATATGGTATAACGTTATAACGTATTACGGTATATGGTATAACGTTATAACGTATTACGGTATATGGTATAACGTTATAACGTATTACGTTATATGGTATAACGTCATATGGTATAACGTTATAACGTATTACGGTACATGGAATAACGTAATAACGTATTACGTTATATAGTATAACGTCATATTATATAACGTTATAACGTATTACGGTATATGGTATAACGTCATATGGTATAACGTCATATGGTATAACGTTATAACGTATTACGTTATATGGTATAACGTCATATGGTATAACGTTATAACGTATTACGGTATATGGTATAACGTTATAACGTATAAAGTTACATGGTATAACGTCATGTGGTGTAACGTTATAACGTACTACGTTATATGGTATAACGTCATATGGTATAACGTTATAACGTATTACGGTATATGGTATAACGTTATAACGTATTACGGTATATGGTATAACGTTATAACGTATTACGTTATATGGTATAACGTCGTATGGTGTAACGTTATAACGTATTTCGTTATATGGTATAATGTCATAAGGTGTAACGTTATGACGTATTACGTAATATGGTATAACGTTATAACGTATTACGTTATATGGTATAACGTCATATGGTATAACGTTATAACGTATTACGGTATATGGTATAACGTTATAACGTATTACGGTATATGGTATAACGTTATAACGTATTACGTTATATGGTATAACGTCGTATGGTGTAACGTTATAACGTATTTCGTTATATGGTAAAACGTCATATGGTATAACGTTTGCCGTATTACTGTATAGGGTATAACGTCATATGGTATAACGTTATAACCTATTACGTTATATGGTATAACGTCATAAGGTGTAACGTTATGACGTATTACGTAATATGGTATAACGTTATAACGTATTACGTTATATGGTATAACGTCATATGGTATAACGTTATAACGTATTACGTTATATGGTATAACGTCATATGGTATAACGTTATAACGTATTACGTTATATGGTATAACGTCATATGGTATAACGTTATAACGTATTACGTTATATGGTATAACGTCATATGGTGTAACGTTATAACGTATTACGTTATATGGTATAACGATATGACGTATTACTTTATATGGTAAAACGTCATATGTTATAACGTTATAACGTATTACGATATATGGTATAACGTCATATGGTATAACGTTATAACGTATTACGTTATATGGTATAACGTTGTAACGTATTAGTTTTATATAGTATAACATCATATGGTATAACTTTATAACGTATTACGGTATATGGTATAACGTCATTTGGTATAACGTTATAACGTATTACGTTATATGGTATAACGTCATATGGTATAACGTTATAACGTATTACGGTATATGGTATAACGTTATAACGTATAAAGTTACATGGTATAACGTCATATGGTATAACGTTACAACGTATTACGGTATATGTATTAACGTCATATGGTATAACGTTATAACGTATTACGTTATATGGTATAACGTCATATAGTATAACGTTATAACGTATTACGGTATATGGTATAACGTTATAACGTATTACGGTATATAGTATAACGTTATAACGTATTACGTTATATGGTATAACGTCATATGGTATAACGTTATAACGTATTACGGTATATGGTATAACGTTATAACGTATTACGGTATATGGTATAACGTTATAACGTATTACGTTATATGGTATAACGTCGTATGGTGTAACGTTATAACGTATTTCGTTATATGGTATAACGTCATATGGTATAACGTTTTACCGTATTACTGTATAGGGTATAACGTCATATGGTATAACGTTATAACGTATTACGTTATATGGTATAACGATATAACGTATTATGTTATATAGTATAACGTCATATGGTGTAACGTTATAACGTATTACGGTATATGGTATAACGTTATAACGTATTACGTTATATGGTATAACATTATAACGTATTACGTTATATGGTATAACGTCATATGGTATAACGTTATAACGTATTACGCTATAGGGTATAACGTCATATGGTATAACGTTATAACGTATTACGGTATATGCTATAACGTTATAACGTATTACTTTATATGGTATAACGTCATATGGTATAACGTTATAACGTTTTACGTTATATGGTATAACGATATAACGTATTATGTTATATAGTATAACGTCATATGGTATAACGTTATAACGTATTACGGTATATGGTATAACGTCATGTGGTGTAACGATATAACTTATTACGTTATATGGTATAACGTCATATGGTATAACGTTATAACGTATTACGGCATATGGTATAACGTTATAACGTATTACGTTATATGGTATAACGCCATATGGTGTAACGTTATAACGTATTACGTTATATGGTATAACGATATAACGTATTACTTTATATGGTGTAACGTCATATCTTATAACGTTATAACGTATTACGATATATGGTATAACGTCATATGGTATAACGTTATAACGTATTACGTTATATGGTATAACGTTGTAACGTATTACGTTATATAGTATAACGTCATATGGTATAACGTTATAACGTATTACGGTATATGGTATAACGTCATATGGTATAACGTTATAACGTATTACGTTATATGGTATAACGCTATAACGTATTACGGTATATGGTATAACGTTATAACGTATAAAGTTACATGGTATAACGTCATATGGTTTAACGTTATAACGTACTACGTTATATGGTATAACGTCATATGGTATAACGTTATAACGTATTACGGTATATGGTATAACGTTATAACGTATTACGTTATATGGTATAACGTCCTATGGTGTAACGTTATAACGTATTACGTCATATGGTATAACGATATAACGTATTACGTTATATGGTATAACGATATAACGTACTACTTTATATGGTATAACGTCATATGTTATAACGTTGTAACGTATTACGATATATGGTATAATGTCATATGGTATAACGTTATAACGTATTACGTTATATGGTATAACGTCATATGGTATAACGTTGTAACGTATTACGGTACATGGTATAACGTTTTAACGTATTACGTTATATGGTAGAACGTCATATAGTGAAACGTTAGAACGTATTACCTTATATGGTATAACGTTGTAACGTATTACTTTATATGGTATAACGTCATATGGTATAACGTTACAACGTATTACGGTATATGGTATAAAGTCATATGGTATAACGTTATAACGTATTACGTTATACGGTATAACGTCATATGGTATAACGTTATAACGTATTACGGTATATGGTATAACGTTATAACGTATTACGGTATATGGTATAACGTTATAACGTATTACGTTATATGGTATAACATTACAACGTATTACGTTATATGGTATAACGTCATATGGTATAACGTTATAACGTATTACGGTATATGGAATAACGTAATAACGTATTACGTTATATAGTATAACGTCATATTGTATAACGTTATAACGTATTACGGTATATGGTATAACGTCATATGGTATAACGTTATAACGTATTACGTTATATGGTATAACGTCATATGGTATAACGGTATAACGCATTACGGTATATGGTATAACGTTATAACGTATAAAGTTACATGGTATAACGTCATGTGGTGTAACGTTATAACGTACTACGATATATGGTATAACGTCATATGGTATAACGTTATAACGTATTACGGTATATGGTATAACGTTATAACGTATTACGGTATATGGTATAACGTTATAACGTATTACGTTATATGGTATAACGTCGTATGGTGTAACGTTATAACGTATTTCGTTATATGGTAAAACGTCATATGGTATAACGTTTTACCGTATTACTGTATAGGGTATAACGTCATATGGTATAACGTTATAACCTATTACGTTATATGGTATATCGTCATAAGGTGTAACGTTATGACGTATTACGTAATATGGTATAACGATATAACGTATTATGTTATATAGTATAACGTCATATTGTGTAACGTTATAACGTATTACGGTATATGGTATAACGTTATAACGTATTACGTTATATGGTATAACATTATAACGTATTACGTTATATGGTATAACGTCATATGGTATAACGTTATAACGTATTACGGTATATGGTATAACGTCATGTGGTGTAACGTTATAACGTATTACGTTATATGGTATAACGATATAACGTATTATGTTATATCGTATAGCGTCATATGGTACAACGTTATAACGTATTACCTTATATGGTATAACGTCATATGGTATAACGTTATAACGTATTACGGTATATGGTATAACGTTATAACGTATTACGTTATATGGTATAACGTCATATGGTATAACGTTATAACGTATTACGTTATATGGTATAACGATATAACGCATTATGTTATATAGTATAACGTCATATGGTATAACGTTATAACGTATTACGGTATATGGTATAACGTCAGGTGGTGTAACGTTATAACGTATTACGTTATATGGTATAACGTCATATGGTATAACGTTATAACGTATTACGTTATATGGTATAACGTCATATGGTATAACGTTATAACGTATTACGGTATATGGTATAACGTTATATTGTATTACGGTATATGGTAGAACGTCATATGGTATAACGTTATAACGAATTAAGTTATATGGTATAACGTCATATGGTATAACGCTATAACGTATTACCTTATATGGTATAACGTTATAACGTATTACGTTATATGGTATAACGTCATATGGTATAACGTTATAACGTATTACGTTATATGGTATAACGTCATATGGTATAACGTTATAACGTATTACGTTATATGGTGGAACGTCATATAGTGAAACGTTAGAACGTATTACCCTATATGGTATAACGTTACAACGTATTACCTTATATGGTATAACGTTACAACGTATTACGGTATATGGTATAACGTCATATGGTATAACGTTATAACGTATTACGTTATATGGTATAACGTCATATGGTATAACGTTATAACGTAATACGTTATATGGTATAACGTTGTAACGTATTACGTTATATAGTATAACGTCATATGGTATAACGTTATAACGTATTACTGTATATGGTATAACGTCATATGTTATAACGTTATAACGTATTACGATATATGGTATAACGTCATATGGTATAACGTTATAACGTATTACGTTATATGGTATAACGCCATATGGTGTAACGTTATAACGTATTACGTTATATGGTATAACGCCATATGGTATAACGTTATAACGTATTACGTTATATGGTATAACGTCATATGGTATAACGTTATAACGTATTACGGTATATGGTATAACGTCATATGGTATAACGTTATAACGTATTACGTTATATGGTATAACGTCATATGGTATAACGTTATAACGTATTACGTTATATGGTATAACGTCATATGGTATAACGTTATAACGTATTACGTTATATGGTGGAACGTCATATAGTGAAACGTTAGAACGTATTACCCTATATGGTATAACGTTACAACGTATTACCTTATATGGTATAACGTTACAACGTATTACGGTATATGGTATAACGTCATATGGTATAACGTTATAACGTATTACGTTATATGGTATAACGTCATATGGTATAACGTTATAACGTAATACGTTATATGGTATAACGTTGTAACGTATTACGTTATATAGTATAACGTCATATGGTATAACGTTATAACGTATTACTGTATATGGTATAACGTCATATGTTATAACGTTATAACGTATTACGATATACGGTATAACGTCATATGGTATAACGTTATAACGTATTACGTTATATGGTATAACGTCATATGGTATAACGTTATAACGTATTACGGTATATGGTATAACGTCATATGGTATAACGTTATAACGTATTACGTTATATGGTATAACGTCATATGGTATAACGTTATAACGTATTACGGTATATGGTATAACGCCATATGGTGTAACGTTATAACGTAATACGTTATATGGTATAACGACATATGGTGTAACGTTATAACGTATTACGTTATATGGTATAACGATATAACGTATTACTTTATACGGTATAGCGTCATATGTTATAACGTTATAACGTATTACGATATATGGTATAACGTCATATGGTATAACGTTATAACGTATTACGTTATATGGTATAACGTAATAACGTATTACGTTATATGGTATTACGTCATATGGTATAATGCTATAACGTATTATGGTATATGGTATAACGTTATAACGTATTACGTTATATGGTATAACGTCATATGGTGTAACGTTATAACGTATTACGTTATATGGTATAACGATATAACGTATTACTTTATATGGTATAACGTCATATGTTATAACGTTATAACGTATTACGATATATGGTATAACGTCATATGGTATAACGTTATAACGTATTACGTTATATGGTATAACGTCATATGGTATAACGTTATAACGTATTACGGTATATGGTATAACGTTATAACGTATAAAGTTACATGTTATAACGTCATATGGTATAACGTTATAACGTATTACGGTATATGTTATATCGTTATAACGTATTACGGTATATGGTATAACGTTATACCGTATACGTTATATGGTATAACGTCATATGGTATAACGTTATAACGTATTACGGTATATGGAATAACGTAATAACGTATTATGTTATATAGTATCACGTCATATGGTATAACGTTATAACGTATTACGGTATATGGTATAACGTCATATGGTGTAACGTTATGACGTACTACGTTATATGGTATAACGTCATATGGAATAACGTTGTAACGTATTACGGTACATGGTATAACGTTATAACGTACTACGTTATATGGTATAACGTCATATGGAATAACGTTATAACGTATTACGTTATATGGTATAACGATATAACGAATTACGTTATATGGTATAACGATATAACGTACTACTTTATATGGTATAACGTCATATGTTATAACGTTGTAACGTATTACGATATATGGTATAACGTCATATGGTATAACGTTATAACGTATTACGTTATATGGTATAACGTCATATGGTATAACGTTGTAACGTATTACGGTACATGGTATAACGTTATAACGTATTACGTTATATGGTAGAAAGTCATATAGTGAAACGTTAGAACGTATTACATTATATGGTATAACGTTATAACGTATTACCTTATATGGTATAACGTCATATGGTATAACGTTACAACGTATTACGGTATATGGTATAACGTCATATGGTATAACGTTATAACGTATTACGTTATATGGTATAACGTCATATGGTATAACGTTATAACGTATTACGGTATATGGTATAACGTTATAACGTATTACGGTATATGGTATAACGTTATAACGTATACGTTATATGGTATAACGTCATATGGTATAACGTTATAACGTATTACGGTATATGGAATAACGTAATAACGTATTACGTTATATAGTATAACGTCATATGGTATAACGTTATAACGTATTACGGTATATGGTATAACGTCATATGGTATAACGTTATAACGTATTACGTTATATGGTATAACGTCATATGGTATAACGTTATAACGTATTACGGTATATGGTATAACGTTATAACGTATAAAGATACATGGTATAACGTCATGTGGTGTAACTTTATAACGTACTGCGTTATATGGTATAACGTCCTATGGTATAACGTTATAACGTATTACGGTATATGGAATAACGTTATAACGTATTACGTTATATGGTATAACGTCGTATGGTGTAACGTTATAATGTATTACGTTATATGGTATAACGATGTAACTTATTACGTTATATGGTATAACGATATAACGTACTACTTTATATGGTATAACGTCATATGTTATAAGGTTGTAACGTATTACGATATATGGTATAACGTCATATGGTATAACGTTATAACGTATTACGTTATATGGTATAACGTCATATGGTATATCGTCATATGGTATAACGTTGTAACGTATTACGCTATATGGTATAACGTCATATGGTATAACGTTATAACGTATTACGTTATATGGTATAACGTCATATGGTATAACGTTATAACGCATTACGGTATATGGTATAACGTTATAACGTATAAAGTTACATGGTATAACGTCATGTGGTGTAACGTTATAACGTACTACGATATATGGTGTAACGTCATATGGCATAACGTTATAACGTATTACGGTATATGGTATAACGTCGTATGGTGTAACGTTATAACGTATTTCGTTATATGGTAAAACGTCATATGGTATAACGTTTTACCGTATTACTGTATAGGGTATAACGTCATATGGTATAACGTTATAACCTATTACGTTATATGGTATAACGTCATAAGGTGTAACGTTATAACGTACTACGATATATGGTATAACGTCATATGGTATAACGTTATAACGTATTACGTTATATGGTATAACGTCATATGGTATATCGTCATATGGTATAACGTTGTAACGTATTACGCTATATGGTATAACGTCATATGGTATAACGTTATAACGTATTACGTTATATGGTATAACGTCGTATGGTGTAACGTTATAACGTATTTCGTTATATGGTAAAACGTCATATGGTATAACGTTTTACCGTATTACTGTATAGGGTATAACGTCATATGGTATAACGTTATAACCTATTACGTTATATGGTATAACGTCATAAGGTGTAACGTTATGACGTATTACGTAATATTGTATAACGATATAACGTATTATGTTATATAGTATAACGTCATATTGTGTAACGTTATAACGTATTACGGTATATGGTATAACGTTATAACGTATTACGTTATATGGTATAACATTATAACGTATTACGTTATATGGTATAACGTCATATGGTATAACGTTATAACGTATTACGTTATATGGTATAACGTAATAACGTATTACGTTATATGGTATTACGTCATATGGTATAATGCTATAACGTATTACGGTATATGGTATAACGTTATAACTTATTACGTTATATGGTATAACGTCATATGGTGTAACGTTATAACGTATTACGTTATATGGTATAACGATATAACGTATTACTTTATATGGTATAACGTCATATGTTATAACGTTATAACGTATTACGATATATGGTATAACGTCATATGGTATAACGATATAACGTATTACGTTATATGGTATAACGTTGTAACGTATTACGTTATATAGTATAACGTCATATGGTATAACGTTATAACGTATTACGGTATATGAAATAACGTCATATGGTATAACGTTATAACGTATTACGTTATATGGTATAACGTTATAACGTATTACGGTATATGGTATAACGTTATAACGTATAAAGTTACATGGTATAACGTCATATGGTGTAACGTTATAACGTACTACGTTATATGGTATAACGTCATATGGTATAACGTTATAACGTATTACGGTATATGGTATAACGTTATAACGTATTACGTTATATGGTATAACGTCGTATGGTGTAACGTTATAACGTATTACGTCATATGGTATAACGATATAACGTATTACGTTATATGGTATAACGTCATATGGTATAACGTTATAACGTATTACGGTATATGGAATAACGTAATAACGTATTACGTTATATAGTATAACGTCATATTGTATAACGTTATAACGTATTACGGTATATGGTATAACGTCATATGGTATAACGTTATAACGTATTACGTTATATGGTATAACGTCATATGGTATAACGTTATAACGCATTACGGTATATGGTATAACGTTATAACGTATAAAGTTACATGGTATAACGTCATGTGGTGTAACGTTATAACGTACTACGATATATGGTATAACGTCATATGGTATAACGTTATAACGTATTACGGTATATGGTATAACGTTATAACGTATTACGGTATATGGTATAACGTTATAACGTATTACGTTATATGGTATAACGTCGTATGGTATAACGTTATAACGTATTACGGTATATGGTATAACGTCATGTGGTGTAACGTTATAACGTATTACGTTATATGGTATAACGATATAACGTATTATGTTATATCGTATAGCGTCATATGGTACAACGTTATAACGTATTACGTTATATGGTATAACGTCATATGGTATAACGTTATAAAGTATTACGGTATATGGTATAACGTTATAACGTATTACGTTATATGGTATAACGTCATATGGTATAACGTTATAACGTATTACGTTATATGGTATAACGTTATAACGTATTACGGTATATGGTATAACGTTATAACGTATTACGTTATATGGTATAACATTATAACGTATTACGTTATATGGTATAACGTCATATGGTATAACGTTATAACGTATTACGCTATAGGGTATAACGTCATATGGTATAACGTTATAACGTATTACGGTATATGCTATAACGTTATAACGTATTACTTTATATGGTATAACGTCATATGGTATAACGTTATAACGTTTTACGTTATATGGTATAACGATATAACGTATTATGTTATATAGTATAACGTCATATGGTATAACGTTATAACGTATTACGGTATATGGTATAACGTCATGTGGTGTAACGATATAACTTATTACGTTATATGGTATAACGTCATATGGTATAACGTTATAACGTATTACGGCATATGGTATAACGTTATAACGTATTACGTTATATGGTATAACGCCATATGGTGTAACGTTATAACGTATTACGTTATATGGTATAACGATATAACGTATTACTTTATATGGTGTAACGTCATATCTTATAACGTTATAACGTATTACGATATATGGTATAACGTCATATGGTATAACGTTATAACGTATTACGTTATATGGTATAACGTTGTAACGTATTACGTTATATAGTATAACGTCATATGGTATAACGTTATAACGTATTACGGTATATGGTATAACGTCATATGGTATAACGTTATAACGTATTACGTTATATGGTATAACGCTATAACGTATTACGGTATATGGTATAACGTTATAACGTATAAAGTTACATGGTATAACGTCATATGGTTTAACGTTATAACGTACTACGTTATATGGTATAACGTCATATGGTATAACGTTATAACGTATTACGGTATATGGTATAACGTTATAACGTATTACGTTATATGGTATAACGTCCTATGGTGTAACGTTATAACGTATTACGTCATATGGTATAACGATATAACGTATTACGTTATATGGTATAACGATATAACGTACTACTTTATATGGTATAACGTCATATGTTATAACGTTGTAACGTATTACGATATATGGTATAATGTCATATGGTATAACGTTATAACGTATTACGTTATATGGTATAACGTCATATGGTATAACGTTGTAACTTATTACGGTACATGGTATAACGTTTTAACGTATTACGTTATATGGTAGAACGTCATATAGTGAAACGTTAGAACGTATTACCTTATATGGTATAACGTTGTAACGTATTACTTTATATGGTATAACGTCATATGGTATAACGTTACAACGTATTACGGTATATGGTATAAAGTCATATGGTATAACGTTATAACGTATTACGTTATACGGTATAACGTCATATGGTATAACGTTATAACGTATTACGGTATATGGTATAACGTTATAACGTATTACGGTATATGGTATAACGTTATAACGTATTACGTTATATGGTATAACATTACAACGTATTACGTTATATGGTATAACGTCATATGGTATAACGTTATAACGTATTACGGTATATGGAATTACGTAATAACGTATTACGTTATATAGTATAACGTCATATTGTATAACGTTATAACGTATTACGGTATATGGTATAACGTCATATGGTATAACGTTATAACGTATTACGTTATATGGTATAACGTCATATGGTATAACGTTATAACGCATTACGGTATATGGTATAACGTTATAACGTATAAAGTTACATGGTATAACGTCATGTGGTGTAACGTTATAACGTACTACGATATATGGTATAACGTCATATGGTATAACGTTATAACGTATTACGGTATATGGTATAACGTTATAACGTATTACGGTATATGGTATAACGTTATAACGTATTACGTTATATGGTATAACGTCGTATGGTGTAACGTTATAACGTATTTCGTTATATGGTAAAACGTCATATGGTATAACGTTTTACCGTATTACTGTATAGGGTATAACGTCATATGGTATAACGTTATAACCTATTACGTTATATGGTATATCGTCATAAGGTGTAACGTTATGACGTATTACGTAATATGGTATAACGATATAACGTATTATGTTATATAGTATAACGTCATATTGTGTAACGTTATAACGTATTACGGTATATGGTATAACGTTATAACGTATTACGTTATATGGTATAACATTATAACGTATTACGTTATATGGTATAACGTCATATGGTATAACGTTATAACGTATTACGGTATATGGTATAACGTCATGTGGTGTAACGTTATAACGTATTACGTTATATGGTATAACGATATAACGTATTATGTTATATCGTATAGCGTCATATGGTACAACGTTATAACGTATTACCTTATATGGTATAACGTCATATGGTATAACGTTATAACGTATTACGGTATATGGTATAACGTTATAACGTATTACGTTATATGGTATAACGTCATATGGTATAACGTTATAACGTATTACGTTATATGGTATAACGATATAACGCATTATGTTATATAGTATAACGTCATATGGTATAACGTTATAACGTATTACGGTATATGGTATAACGTCAGGTGGTGTAACGTTATAACGTATTACGTTATATGGTATAACGTCATATGGTATAACGTTATAACGTATTACGTTATATGGTATAACGTCATATGGTATAACGTTATAACGTATTACGGTATATGGTATAACGTTATATTGTATTACGGTATATGGTAGAACGTCATATGGTATAACGTTATAACGAATTAAGTTATATGGTATAACGTCATATGGTATAACGCTATAACGTATTACCTTATATGGTATAACGTTATAACGTATTACGTTATATGGTATAACGTCATATGGTATAACGTTATAACGTATTACGTTATATGGTATAACGTCATATGGTACAACGTTATAACGTATTACGTTATATGGTGGAACGTCATATAGTGAAACGTTAGAACGTATTACCCTATATGGTATAACGTTACAACGTATTACCTTATATGGTATAACGTTACAACGTATTACGGTATATGGTATAACGTCATATGGTATAACGTTATAACGTATTACGTTATATGGTATAACGTCATATGGTATAACGTTATAACGTAATACGTTATATGGTATAACGTTGTAACGTATTACGTTATATAGTATAACGTCATATGGTATAACGTTATAACGTATTACTGTATATGGTATAACGTCATATGTTATAACGTTATAACGTATTACGATATATGGTATAACGTCATATGGTATAACGTTATAACGTATTACGTTATATGGTATAACGCCATATGGTGTAACGTTATAACGTATTACGTTATATGGTATAACGCCATATGGTATAACGTTATAACGTATTACGTTATATGGTATAACGTCATATGGTATAACGTTATAACGTATTACGGTATATGGTATAACGTCATATGGTATAACGTTATAACGTATTACGTTATATGGTATAACGTCATATGGTATAACGTTATAACGTATTACGTTATATGGTATAACGTCATATGGTATAACGTTATAACGTATTACGTTATATGGTGGAACGTCATATAGTGAAACGTTAGAACGTATTACCCTATATGGTATAACGTTACAACGTATTACCTTATATGGTATAACGTTACAACGTATTACGGTATATGGTATAACGTCATATGGTATAACGTTATAACGTATTACGTTATATGGTATAACGTCATATGGTATAACGTTATAACGTAATACGTTATATGGTATAACGTTGTAACGTATTACGTTATATAGTATAACGTCATATGGTATAACGTTATAACGTATTACTGTATATGGTATAACGTCATATGTTATAACGTTATAACGTATTACGATATATGGTATAACGTCATATGGTATAACGTTATAACGTATTACGTTATATGGTATAACGTCATATGGTATAACGTTATAACGTATTACGGTATATGGTATAACGTCATATGGTATAACGTTATAACGTATTACGTTATATGGTATAACGTCATATGGTATAACGTTATAACGTATTACGGTATATGGTATAACGCCATATGGTGTAACGTTATAACGTAATACGTTATATGGTATAACGACATATGGTGTAACGTTATAACGTATTACGTTATATGGTATAACGATATAACGTATTACTTTATACGGTATAGCGTCATATGTTATAACGTTATAACGTATTACGATATATGGTATAACGTCATATGGTATAACGTTATAACGTATTACGTTATATGGTATAACGTAATAACGTATTACGTTATATGGTATTACGTCATATGGTATAATGCTATAACGTATTATGGTATATGGTATAACGTTATAACGTATTACGTTATATGGTATAACGTCATATGGTGTAACGTTATAACGTATTACGTTATATGGTATAACGATATAACGTATTACTTTATATGGTATAACGTCATATGTTATAACGTTATAACGTATTACGATATATGGTATAACGTCATATGGTATAACGTTATAACGTATTACGTTATATGGTATAACGTCATATGGTATAACGTTATAACGTATTACGGTATATGGTATAACGTTATAACGTATAAAGTTACATGTTATAACGTCATATGGTATAACGTTATAACGTATTACGGTATATGTTATATCGTTATAACGTATTACGGTATATGGTATAACGTTATACCGTATACGTTATATGGTATAACGTCATATGGTATAACGTTATAACGTATTACGGTATATGGAATAACGTAATAACGTATTATGTTATATAGTATCACGTCATATGGTATAACGTTATAACGTATTACGGTATATGGTATAACGTCATATGGTGTAACGTTATGACGTACTACGTTATATGGTATAACGTCATATGGAATAACGTTGTAACGTATTACGGTACATGGTATAACGTTATAACGTACTACGTTATATGGTATAACGTCATATGGAATAACGTAATAACGTATTATGTTATATAGTATCACGTCATATGGTATAACGTTATAACGTATTACGGTATATGGTATAACGTCATATGGTGTAACGTTATGACGTACTACGTTATATGGTATAACGTCATATGGAATAACGTTGTAACGTATTACGGTACATGGTATAACGTTATAACGTACTACGTTATATGGTATAACGTCATATGGAATAACGTTATAACGTATTACGTTATATGGTATAACGATATAACGAATTACGTTATATGGTATAACGATATAACGTACTACTTTATATGGTATAACGTCATATGTTATAACGTTGTAACGTATTACGATATATGGTATAACGTCATATGGTATAACGTTATAACGTATTACGTTATATGGTATAACGTCATATGGTATAACGTTGTAACGTATTACGGTACATGGTATAACGTTATAACGTATTACGTTATATGGTAGAAAGTCATATAGTGAAACGTTAGAACGTATTACATTATATGGTATAACGTTATAACGTATTACCTTATATGGTATAACGTCATATGGTATAACGTTACAACGTATTACGGTATATGGTATAACGTCATATGGTATAACGTTATAACGTATTACGTTATATGGTATAACGTCATATGGTATAACGTTATAACGTATTACGGTATATGGTATAACGTTATAACGTATTACGGTATATGGTATAACGTTATAACGTATACGTTATATGGTATAACGTCATATGGTATAACGTTATAACGTATTACGGTATATGGAATAACGTAATAACGTATTACGTTATATAGTATAACGTCATATGGTATAACGTTATAACGTATTACGGTATATGGTATAACGTCATATGGTATAACGTTATAACGTATTACGTTATATGGTATAACGTCATATGGTATAACGTTATAACGTATTACGGTATATGGTATAACGTTATAACGTATAAAGATACATGGTATAACGTCATGTGGTGTAACTTTATAACGTACTGCGTTATATGGTATAACGTCCTATGGTATAACGTTATAACGTATTACGGTATATGGAATAACGTTATAACGTATTACGTTATATGGTATAACGTCGTATGGTGTAACGTTATAATGTATTACGTTATATGGTATAACGATATAACTTATTACGTTATATGGTATAACGATATAACGTACTACTTTATATGGTATAACGTCATATGTTATAAGGTTGTAACGTATTACGATATATGGTATAACGTCATATGGTATAACGTTATAACGTATTACGTTATATGGTATAACGTCATATGGTATATCGTCATATGGTATAACGTTGTAACGTATTACGCTATATGGTATAACGTCATATGGTATAACGTTATAACGTATTACGTTATATGGTATAACGTCATATGGTATAACGTTATAACGCATTACGGTATATGGTATAACGTTATAACGTATAAAGTTACATGGTATAACGTCATGTGGTGTAACGTTATAACGTACTACGATATATGGTGTAACGTCATATGGCATAACGTTATAACGTATTACGGTATATGGTATAACGTTATAACGTATTACGGTATATGGTATAACGTTATAACGTATTACGTTATATGGTATAACGTCGTATGGTGTAACGTTATAACGTATTTCGTTATATGGTAACACGTCATATGGTATAACGTTTTACCGTATTACTGTATAGGGTATAACGTCATATGGTATAACGTTATAACCTATTACGTTATATGGTATAACGTCATAAGGTGTAACGTTATGACGTATTACGTAATATTGTATAACGATATAACGTATTATGTTATATAGTATAACGTCATATTGTGTAACGTTATAACGTATTACGGTATATGGTATAACGTTATAACGTATTACGTTATATGGTATAACATTATAACGTATTACGTTATATGGTATAACGTCATATGGTATAACGTTATAACGTATTACGTTATATGGTATAACGTAATAACGTATTACGTTATATGGTATTACGTCATATGGTATAATGCTATAACGTATTACGGTATATGGTATAACGTTATAACTTATTACGTTATATGGTATAACGTCATATGGTGTAACGTTATAACGTATTACGTTATATGGTATAACGATATAACGTATTACTTTATATGGTATAACGTCATATGTTATAACGTTATAACGTATTACGATATATGGTATAACGTCATATGGTATAACGATATAACGTATTACGTTATATGGTATAACGTTGTAACGTATTACGTTATATAGTATAACGTCATATGGTATAACGTTATAACGTATTACGGTATATGAAATAACGTCATATGGTATAACGTTATAACGTATTACGTTATATGGTATAACGTTATAACGTATTACGGTATATGGTATAACGTTATAACGTATAAAGTTACATGGTATAACGTCATATGGTGTAACGTTATAACGTACTACGTTATATGGTATAACGTCATATGGTATAACGTTATAACGTATTACGGTATATGGTATAACGTTATAACGTATTACGTTATATGGTATAACGTCGTATGGTGTAACGTTATAACGTATTACGTCATATGGTATAACGATATAACGTATTACGTTATATGGTATAACGTCATATGGTATAACGTTATAACGTATTACGGTATATGGAATAACGTAATAACGTATTACGTTATATAGTATAACGTCATATTGTATAACGTTATAACGTATTACGGTATATGGTATAACGTCATATGGTATAACGTTATAACGTATTACGTTATATGGTATAACGTCATATGGTATAACGTTATAACGCATTACGGTATATGGTATAACGTTATAACGTATAAAGTTACATGGTATAACGTCATGTGGTGTAACGTTATAACGTACTACGATATATGGTATAACGTCATATGGTATAACGTTATAACGTATTACGGTATATGGTATAACGTTATAACGTATTACGGTATATGGTATAACGTTATAACGTATTACGTTATATGGTATAACGTCGTATGGTATAACGTTATAACGTATTACGGTATATGGTATAACGTCATGTGGTGTAACGTTATAACGTATTACGTTATATGGTATAACGATATAACGTATTATGTTATATCGTATAGCGTCATATGGTACAACGTTATAACGTATTACGTTATATGGTATAACGTCATATGGTATAACGTTATAACGTATTACGGTATATGGTATAACGTTATAACGTATTACGTTATATGGTATAACGTCATATGGTATAACGTTATAACGTATTACGTTATATGGTATAACGTTATAACGTATTACGGTATATGGTATAACGTTATAACGTATAAAGTTACATGGTATAACGTCATATGGTGTAACGTTATAACGTACTACGTTATATGGTATAACGTTATAACGTATTACGGTATATGGTATAACGTTATAACGTATTACGTTATATGGTATAACGTCGTATGGTATAACGTTATAACGTATTACGGTATATGGTATAACGTCATGTGGTGTAACGTTATAACGTATTACGTTATATGGTATAACGATATAACGTATTATGTTATATCGTATAGCGTCATATGGTACAACGTTATAACGTATTACGTTATATGGTATAACGTCATATGGTATAACGTTATAACGTATTACGGTATATGGTATAACGTTATAACGTATTACGTTATATGGTATAACGTCATAAGGTATAACGTTATAACGTATTACGTTATATGGTATAACGATATAACGTATTATGTTATATAGTATAACGTCATATGGTATAACGTTATAACGTATTGCGGTATATGGTATAACGTCATGTGGTGTAACGTTATAACGTATTACGTTATATGGTATAACGTCATATGGTATAACGTTATAACGTATTACGTTATATGGTATAACGTTATAACGTATTACGGTATATGGTATAACGTTATAACGTATACGTTATATGGTATAACGTCATATGGTATAACGTTATAACGTATTACGGTATATGTTATAACGTTATAACGTATTACGGTATATGGTATAACGTTATAACGTATACGTTATATGGTATAACGTCATATGGTATAACGTTATAACGTATTACGGTATATGGTATAACGTCATATGGTATAACGTTATAACGTATTACCTTATATGGTATAACGTTATAACGTATTACGTTATATGGTATAACGTCATATGGTATAACGTTATAACGTATTACGGTATATGGTATAACGTCATATGGTATAACGTTATAACGTATTACGTTATATGGTATAACGTCATATGGTATAACGTTATAACGTATTACGGTATATGGTATAACGTTATAACGTATTACGCTATATGGTATAACGCCATATGGTGTAACGTTATAACGTAATACGTTATATGGTATAACGCCATATGGTGTAACGTTATAACGTATTACGTTATATGGTATAACGATATAACGTATTACTTTATACGGTATAGCGTCATATGTTATAACGTTATAACGTATCACGATATATGGTATAACGTCATATGGTATAACGTTATAACGTATTACGTTATATGGTATAACGTAATAACGTATTACGTTATATGGTATTACGTCGTATGGTATAATGCTATAACGTATTACGGTATATGGTATAACGTTATAACGTATTACGTTATATGGTATAACGTCATATGGTATAACGTTATAACGTATTACGGTATATGGTATAACGTTATAACGTATAAAGTTACATGGTATAACGTCATATGGTATAACGTTATAACGTATTACGTTATATGGTATAACGTCATATGGTATAACGTTGTAACGTATTACGTTATATAGTATAACGTCATACGGTATAACGTTATAACGTATTACGGTATATGGTATAACGTCATATGGTATAACGTTATAACGTATTACGGTATATGGTATGACGTTATAACGTATTACGTTATATGGTATAACGTCGTATGGTGTAACGTTATAACGTATTACGGCATATGGTACAACGATATAACGTAATACGTTATATGGTATAACGATATAACGTACTACTTTATATGGTATAACGTCATATGTTATAACATTGTAACGTAATACGATATATGGTATAACGTCATATGGTATAACGTTATAACGTATTACGTTATATGGTATAACGTCATATGGTATAACGTTGTAACGTATTACGGTACATGGTATAACGTTATAACGTATTACGTTATATGGTAGAACGTCATATAGTAAAACGTTAGAACGTATTACCTTATATGGTATAAAGTTATAACGTATTACCTTATATGGTATAACGTCATATGGTATAACATTACAACGTATTACGGTATATGGTATAACGTTATAACATATTACGTTATATGGTATAACGTTATAACGTACTACGTTATATGGTATAACGTTATAACGTATTGGGTTATATGGTATAACGTCATATGGTGTAACGTTGTAACGTATTACGTTATATGGTATAACATTATAACGTATTACGTTATATAGTATAACGTCATATGGTATAACGTTATTACGTATTACGGTATATGGTATAACGATATAACGTAATACGTCATATGGTATAACGATATAACGTACTACTTTATATGGTATAACGTCATATGTTATAACATTGTAACGTAATACGATATATGGTATAACGTCATATGGTATAACGTTATAACGTATTACGTTATATGGTATAACGTCATATGGTATAACGTTGTAACGTATTACGGTACATGGTATAACGTTATAACGTATTACGTTATATGGTAGAACGTCATATAGTAAAACGTTAGAACGTATTACCTTATATGGTATAACGTTATAACGTATTACCTTATATGGTATAACGTCATATGGTATAACATTACAACGTATTACGGTATATGGTATAACGTCATATGGTATAACGTTATAACGTATTACGTTATATGGTATAACGTCATATGGTATAACGTTATAACGTATTACGGTATATGGAATAACGTTATAACGTATTACGGTATATGGTATAACGTTATAACGTATTACGTTATATGGTATAACGTCGTATGGTGTAACGTTATAACGTATTACGTTATATGGTATAACGATATAACGAATTACGTTATATGGTATAACGATATAACGTACTACTTTATATGGTAAAACGTCATATGTTATAACGTTGTAACGTATTACGATATATGGTATAACGTCATATGGTATAACGTTATAACGTATTACGTTATATGGTATAACGTCATATGGTATAACGTTGTAACGTATTATGGTACATGGTATAACGTTATAACGTATTACGTTATATGGTAGAAAGTCATATAGTGAAACGTTAGAACGTATTACATTATATGGTATAACGTTATAACGTATTACCTTATATGGTATAACGTCATATGGTATAACGTTACAACGTATTACGGTATATGGTATAACGTCATATGGTATAACGTTATAACGTATTACGTTATATGGTATAACGTCATATGGTATAACGTTATAACGTATTACGGTATATGGTATAACGTTATAACGTATTACGTTATATGGTATAACGTCGTATGTTGTAACGTTATAACGTACTACGTTATATGTTATAACGTCATATGGTATAACGTTATAACGTATTACGGTATATGGTATGACGTTATAACGTATTACGTTATATGGTATAACGTAATATGGTGTAACGTTATAACGTATTACGTTATATGGTATAACGATATAACGTAGTATGTCATATGGTATAACGTCATATGGTACAACGTCATAACGTATTACGTTATATGGTATAACGTCATATGGTATAACGTTACGTTATATGGTATAACGATATAACGTAGTACTTTATATGGTATAACGTCATATGTTATAGCGTTATAACGTATTACGTTATATGGTATAACGTCATATGGTATAACGTTGTATCGTATCACGGTACATGGTATAACGTTATAACGTATTACGTTATATGGCAGAACGTCATATAGTGAAACGTTAGAACGTATTACCTTATATGGTATAACGTTATGACGTATTACCTTATATGGTATAACGTCATATGGTATAACGTTACAATGTATTACGGTATATGGTATAACGTCATATGGTATAACGTTATAACTTATTACGTTATATGGTATAACGTCATATGGTATAACGTTATAACGTATTACGGTATATGGTATAACGTTATAACGTATTACGTTATACGGCATAAGGACATATGGTATAACGTTATAACGTATTACGTTATATGGTATAACGTCATATGGTATAACGTTATAACGTATTACGGTATATGGTATAACGTCGTATGGTCTAACGTTATAACGTACTACGATATATAGAATAACGTCATATGGTATAACGTTATAACGTATTACGGTATATGGTATAACGTTATAACGTATTACGTTATATGGTATAACGTTATAACGTACTACGTTATATGGAATAACGTTATAACGTATTGGGTTATATGGTATAACGTCATATGTTGTAACGTTATTACGAAATACGTTATAAGGTATAACGTCATATGCTATAACGTTATTACGTATCACGGTATATGGTATAACGTTATAACGTATTACGTTATATGGTATAACGTCGTATGGTGTAACGTTATAACGTACTACGTTATATGGTATAACGTCATATGGTATAACGTTATAACGTATTACGGTATATGGTATAACGTTATAACATATTACGTTATATGGTATAACGTTATAACGTACTACGTTATATGGTATAACGTTATAACGTATTGGGTTATATGGTATAACGTCATATGGTGTAACGTTGTAACGTATTACGTTATATGGTATAACATTATAACGTATTACGTTATATAGTATAACGTCATATGGTATAACGTTATTACGTATTACGGTATATGGTATAACGTTATAACGTATTACGTTATATGGTATAACGTCGTATGGTCTAACGTTATAACGTACTACGTTATATAGAATAACGTCATATGGTATAACGTTATAACGTATTACGGTATATGGTATAACGTTATAACGTATTACGTTATATGGTATAACGTTATAACGTACTACGTTATATGGAATAACGTTATAACGTATTGGGTTATATGGTATAACGTTATAACGTATTACGGTATATGGTATAACGTTATAACGTATAAAGTTACATGGTAAAACGTCATATGGTGTAACGTTATAACGTACTACGTTATATGGTATAACGTCATATGGTATAACGTTATAACGTATTACGGTATATGGTATAACGTTATAACGTACTACGTTATATGGTATAACGTCATATGGTATAACGTTATAACGTATTACGGTATATGGTATAACGTTATAACGTATTACGTTATATGGTATAACGTCGTATGTTGTAACGTTATAACGTACTACGTTATATGTTATAACGTCATATGGTATAACGTTATAACGTATTACGGTATATGGTATGACGTTATAACGTATTATGTTATATGGTATAACGTAATATGGTGTAACGTTATAACGTATTACGTTATATGGTATAACGATATAACGTAGTATGTTATATGGTATAACGTCATATGGTACAACGTCATAACGTATTACGTTATATGGTATAACGTCATATGGTATAACGTTACGTTATATGGTATAACGATATAACGTAGTACTTTATATGGTATAACGTCATATGTTATAGCGTTATAACGTATTACGTTATATGGTATAACGTCATATGGTATAACGTTGTAACGTATCACGGTACATGGTATAACGTTATAACGTATTACGTTATATGGCAGAACGTCATATAGTGAAACGTTAGAACGTATTACCTTATATGGTATAACGTTATAACGTATTACCTTATATGGTATAACGTCATATGGTATAACGTTACAATGTATTACGGTATATGGTATAACGTCATATGGTATAACGTTATAACTTATTACGTTATATGGTATAACGTCATATGGTATAACGTTATAACGTATTACGGTATATGGTATAACGTTATAACGTATTACGTTATACGGCATAACGACATATGGTATAACGTTATAACGTATTACGTTATATGGTATAACGTCATATGGTATAACGTTATTACGTATTACGGTATATGGTATAACATTATAACGTATTACGTTATATGGTATAACGTCATATGGTATAACGTTATAACGTATTACGGTATATCGTATAACGTTATAACGTATTACGTTATATGGTACAACGTCGTATGGTGTAACGTTATAACGTATTACGTTATATGGTATAACGATATAACGTATTACGTTATATGGTATAACGTTATAACGTATTACGTTATATGGTATAACGTCATATGGTATAACGTTATAACGTATTACGGTATATGGTATAACGTTATAACGTATTACGTTATATGGTACAACGTCGTATGGTGTAACGTTATAACGTATTACGTTATATGGTACAACGATATAACGTATTACGTTATATGGTATAACGTTATAACGTATAAAGTTACATGGTATAACGTCATATGGTGTAACGTTATAACGTACTACATTATATGGTATAACGTCATATGGTATAACGTTATAACGTATTACGGTATATGGTATAACGTTATAACGTATTACGTTATATGGTACAACGTCGTATGGTGTAACGTTATAACGTATTACGTTATATGGTATAACGATATAACGTATTACGTTATATGGTATAACGTTATAACGTATTACGTTATATGGTATAACGTCATATGGTATAACGTTGTAACGTATTACGGTACATGGCGTAACGTTATAACGTATTACGTTGTATGGTAGAACGTCATATAGTGAAACGTTAGAACGCATTGCCTTATATGGTATAACGTTATAAAGTATTACCTTATATGGTATAACGTCGTATGGTATAACGTTACAACGTATTACGGTATATGGTATAACGTCATATGGTATAACGTTATAACGTATAAAGTTACATGGTATAACGTCATATGGTGTAACGTTATAACGTACTACGTTATATGGTATAACGTCATATGGTATAACGTTATAACGTATTACGGTATATGGTATAACGATATAACGTACTACGTTATATGGTATAACGTCATATGGTATAACGTTATAACGTATTACGGTATATGGTATAACGTTATAACGTATTACGTTATATGGTACAACGTCGTATGGTGTAACGTTATAACGTATTACGTTATATGGTATAACGATATAACGTATTACGTTATATGGTATAACGTTATAACGTATTACGTTATATGGTATAACGTCATATGGTATAACGTTGTAACGTATTACGGTACATGGCGTAACGTTATAACGTATTACGTTGTATGGTAGAACGTCATATAGTGAAACGTTAGAACGCATTGCCTTATATGGTATAACGTTATAAAGTATTACCTTATATGGTATAACGTCGTATGGTATAACGTTACAACGTATTACGGTATATGGTATAACGTCATATGGTATAACGTTATAACGTATAAAGTTACATGGTATAACGTCATATGGTGTAACGTTATAACGTACTACGTTATATGGTATAACGTCATATGGTATAACGTTATAACGTATTACGGTATATGGTATAACGATATAACGTACTACGTTATATGGTATAACGTCATATGGTATAACGTTATAACGTATTACGGTATATGGTATAACGTTATAACGTATTACGTTGTATGGTATAACGTCGTATGTTGTAACGTTATAACGTAATACGTTATATGGTATAACGTCATACGGTATAACGTTATAACGTATTACGGTATATGGTATGACGTTATAACGTATTACGTTATATGGTATAACGTAATATGGTGTAACGTTATAACGTATTACGTTATATGGTATAACGATATAACGTAGTATGTTATATGGTATAACGTCATATGGTACAACGTCATAACGTATTATGTTATATGGTATAACGTCATATGGTATAACGTTACGTTATATGGTATAACGATATAACGTGGTACTTTATATGGTATAACGTCATATGTTATAACGTTATAACGTATTACGTTATATGGTATAACGTCATATGGTATAACGTTGTAACGTATTACGGTACATGGTATAACGTTATAACGTATTACATTATATGGCAGAACGTCATATAGTGAAACGTTAGAACGTATTACCTTATATGGTATAACGTTATAACGTATTACCTTATATGGTATATCGTCATATGGTATAACGTTACAATGTATTACGGTATATGGTATAACGTCATATGGTATAACGTTATAACTTATTACGTTATATGGTATAACGTCATATGGTATAACGTTATAACGTATTACGGTATATGGTATAACGTTATAACGTATTACGTTATATGGTATAACGACATATGGTATAACGTTATAACGTATTACGTTATATGGTATAACGTCATATGGTATAACGATATAACGTATTACGTTATATGGTATAACGTTATAACGTATTACGTTATATGGTATAACGTCATATGGTATAACGTTGTAACGTATTACGTTACATGGCGTAACGTTATAACGTATTACGTTATATGGTAGAACGTCATATAGTGAAACGTTCGAACGCATTACCTTATATGGTATAACGTTATAACGTATTACCTTATATGGTATAACGTCATATGGTATAACGTTACAACGTATTACGGTATATGGTATAACGTCATATGGTATAACGTTATAACGTATTACGTTATATGGTATAACGTCATATGGTATATCGTTATAACGTATTACGGTATATGGTATAACGTTATAACGTATTACGGTATATGGTATAATGCCATATGGTGTAACGTTATAACGTATTACGTTATATGGTATAACGATATAACGTATTACTTTATATGGTATAACGTCATATGGTGTAACGATATAACGTATTACGTTATATGGTACAACGATATAACGTATTACTTTATATGGTGTAACGTCATATGTTATAACGTTATACCGTATTACGATATATGATATAACGTCATATGGTATAGCGTTATAACGTATTACGGTATATCGTATAACGTTATAACGTATTACGTTATATGGTATAACGTTATATGGTATAACGTTATTACGTATTACGGTATATGGTATAACATTATAACGTATTACGTTATATGGTATAACGTCATATGGTATAACGTTATAACGTATTACGGTATATCGTATAACGTTATAACGTATTACGTTATATGGTACAACGTCGTATGGTGTAACGTTATAACGTATTACGTTATATGGTATAACGATATAACGTACTACTTTATTTGGTATAACGTCATATGTTATAACGTTGTAACGTATTACGATATATGGTATAACGTCATATGGTATAACGTTATAACGTATTACGGTATATGGAATAACGTAATAACGTATTACGTTATATAGTATAACGTCATATGGTATAACGTTATAACGTATTACGGTATATGGTATAACGTTATAACGTATTACGTTATATGGTATAACGTCGTATGGTGTAACGTTATAACGTATTACGTCATATGGTATAACGATATAACGTATTACGTTATATGGTATAACGATATAACGTACTACTTTATATGGTATAACGTCATATGTTATAACGTTATAACGTATTACGGTATATGGAATAACGTAATAACGTATTACGTTATATAGTATAACGTCATATGGTATAACGTTATAACGTATTACGTTATATGGTATAACGTCATATGCTATAACGTTGTAACGTATTACGATATATGGTATAACGTCATATGGTATAACGTTATAACGTATTACGTTATATGGTATAACGTCATATGGTATAACGTTGTAACGTATTACGGTACATGGTATAACGTTATAACGTATTACCTTATATGGTAGAAAGTCATATAGTGAAACGTTAGAACGTATTACCTTATATGGTATAACGTTATAACGTATTACCTTATATGGTATAACGTCATATGGTATAACGTTACAACGTATTACGGTATATGGTATAACGTCATATGGTATAACGTTATAACGTATTACGTTATATGGTATAACGATATAACGTATTACGTTATATGGTATAACGATATAACGTACTACTTTATATGGTATAACGTCATATGTTATAACATTACAACGTATTACGGTATATGGTATAACGTCATATGGTATAACGTTATAACGTATTACGTTATATGGTAGAACGTCATATAGTGAAACGTTAGAACGTATTACCTTATATGGTATAACGTTATAACGTATTACCTTATATGGTATAACGTCATATGTTATAACATTACAACGTATTACGGTATATAGTATAACGTCATATGGTATAACGCTATAACGTATTACGGTATATGGTATAACGTCATATGGTATAACGTTATAACGTATTACGTTATATGGTATAACGTCATATGGTATAACGTTATAACGTATTACGGTATATGGTATAACGTTATAACGTATAAAGTTACATGGTATAACGTCATATGGTATAACGTTATAACGTATTACGTTATATGGTATAACGTCATATGGTATAACGTTGTAACGTATTACGCTATATAGTATAACGTCATATGGTATAACGTTATAACGTATTACGGTATATGGTATAACGTTATAACGTATTACGTTATATGGTATAACGTCGTATGGTGTAACGTTATAACGTATTACGTCATATGGTATAACGATATAACGTATTACGTTATATGGTATAACGATATAACGTACTACTTTATATGGTATAACGTCATATGTTATAACGTTATAACGTATTACGGTATATGGAATAACGTAATAACGTATTACGTTATATAGTATAACGTCATATGGTATAACGTTATAACGTATTACGTTATATGGTATAACGTCATATGGTATAACGTTATAACGTATTACGGTATATGGTATAACGTTATAACGTATTACGTTACGTGGTATAACATCATATCGTATAACGTCATATAGTGAAACGTTATAACGTATCACCTTATATGGTATAACGATATAACGTATTACCTTATATGGTACAACGTCATATGGTATAACGATATAACGTACTACTTTATTTGGTATAACGTCATATGTTATAACGTTGTAACGTATTACGATATATGGTATAACGTCATATGGTATAACGTTATAACGTATTACGGTATATGGAATAACGTAATAACGTATTACGTTATATAGTATAACGTCATATGGTATAACGTTATAACGTATTACGGTATATGGTATAACGTTATAACGTATTACGGTATATGGTATAACGTCATATGGTATAACGTTATAACGTATTACCTTATATGGTATAACGTCATATGGTATAACGTTATAACGTATTACGGTATATGGTATAACGTCATATGGTATAACGTTGTAACGTATTACGGTACATGGTATAACGTTATAACGTATTACGTTATATGGTAGAACGTCATATAGTGAAACGTTAGAACGTATTACCTTATATGGTATAACGTTATAACGTATTACCTTATATGGTATAACGTCATATGGTATAACGTTATAACGTATTACGGTATATGGTATAACGTCATATGGTATAACGTTGTAACGTATTACGGTACATGGTATAACGTTATAACGTATTACGTTATATTTTATAACGTCGTATGGTGTAACGTTATAACGTATTACGTCATATGGTATAACGATATAACGTATTACGTTATATGGTATAACGATATAACGTACTACTTTATATGGTATAACGTCATATGTTATAACGTTGTAACGTATTACGATATATGGTATAACGTCATATGGTATAACGTTATAACGTATTACGTTATATGGTATAACGTCATGTGGTATAACGTTGTAACGTATTACGGTACATGGTATAACGTTATAACGTATTACGTTATATGGTAGAACGTCATATAGTGAAACGTTAGAACGTATTACCTTATATGGTATAACGTTATAACGTATTACCTTATATGGTATAACGTCATATGTTATAACATTACAACGTATTACGGTATATGGTATAACGTCATATGGTATAACGTTATAACGTATTACGTTATATGGTATAACGTCATATGGTATAACGTTATAACGTATTACGTTATATGTTATAACGATATAACGTACTACTTTATATGGTATAACGTCATATGTTATAACGTTATAACGTATTACGGTATATGGAATAACGTAATAACGTATTACGTTATATAGTATAACGTCATATGGTATAACGTTATAACGTATTACGGCATATGGTATAACGTCATATGGTATAACGTTATAACGTATTACGTTATATGGTATAACGTCATATGGTATAACGTTATAACGTATTACGGTATATGGTATAACGTTATAACGTATTACGTTATATGGTATAACGTCGTATGGTGTAACGTTATAACGTATTACGTTATATGGTATAACGATATAATGTATTACGTTATATGGTATAACGATATAACGTACTACTTTATATGGTATAACGTCATATGCTATAACGTTGTAACGTATGACGATATATGGTATAACGTCATATGGTATAACGTTATAACGTATTACGTTATATGGTATAACGTCATATGGTATAACGTTGTAACGTATTACGGTACATGGTATAACGTTATAACGTATTACGTTATATGGTAGAAAGTCATATAGTGAAACGTTAGAACGTATTACCTTATATGGTATAACGTTATAACGTATTACCTTATATGGTATAACGTTATAACGTATTACCTTATATGGTATAACGTCATATGGTATAACGTTACAACGTATTACGGTATATGGTTTAACGTCATATGGTATAACGTTATAACGTATTACGTTATATGGTATGACGATATAACGTATTACGTTATATGGTATAACGATATAACGTACTACTTTATATGGTATAACGTCATATGTTATAACATTACAACGTATTACGGTATATGGTATAACGTCATATGGTATAACGTTATAACGTATTACGTTATATGGTAGAACGTCATATAGTGAAACGTTAGAACGTATTACCTTATATGGTATAACGTTATAACGTATTACGGTATATGGTATAACGTCATATGGTATAACGTTATTACGAATTACGTTATAAGGTATAACGTCATATGGTATAACGTTATAACGTATTACGTTATATGGTATAACATTATAACGTATAACGTTATATGGTATAACGTTATATGGTATAACGTTATAACGTATTACGGTATATGGTATAACGTCATGTGGTGTAACATTACAACGTATTACGGTATATGGTATAACGTCATATGGTATAACGTTATAACGTATTACGTTATATGGTATAACGTCATATGGTACAACGTTATAACGTATTACGTTATATGGTATAACGTCATATGGTATAACGATATAACGTATTACGTTATATGGTATAACGATATAACGTACTACTTTATATGGTATAACATCATATGGTATAACGTTATAACGTATTACGGTATATGGTATAACGTTATAACGTATTACGTTATATGGTACAACGTCGTATGGTGTAACGATATAACGTATTACGTTATATGGTATAACGATATAACGTACTACTTTATTTGGTATAACGTCATATGTTATAACGTTGTAACGTATTACGATATATGGTATAACGTCATATGGTATAACGTTATAACGTATTACGGTATATGGAATAACGTAATAACGTATTACGTTATATAGTATAACGTCATATGGTATAACGTTATAACGTATTACGGTATATGGTATAACGTCATATGGTATAACGTTATAACGTATTACGTTATATGGTATATCGTCATATGGTATAACGTTATAACGTATAAAGTTACATGGTATAACGTCATGTGGTGTAACGGTATAACATACTACGTTATATGGTATAACGTCATATGGTATAACGTTATAACGTATTACGGTATATGGTATAACGTTATAACGTATTACGGTATATGGTATAACGTCATATGGTATAACGTTATAACGTATTACCTTGTATGGTATAACGTCATATGGTATAACGTTATAACGTATTACGGTATATGGTATAACGTCATATGGTATAACGTTGTAACGTATTACGGTACATGGTATAACGTTATAACGTATTACGTTATATGGTAGAACGTCATATAGTGAAACGTTAGAACGTATTACCTTATATGGTATAACGTTATAACGTATTACCTTATATGGTATAACGTCATATGGTATAACGTTATAACGTATTACGGTATATGGTATAACGTCATATGGTATAACGTTGTAACGTATTACGGTACATGGTATAACGTTATAACGTATTACGTTATATGGTATAACGTCGTATGGTGTAACGTTATAACGTATTACGTCATATGGTATAACGATATAACGTATTACGTTATATGGTATAACGATATAACGTACTACTTTATATGGTATAACGTCATATGTTATAACGTTGTAACGTATTACGATATATGGTATAACGTCATATGGTATAACGTTATAACGTATTACGTTATATGGTATAACGTCATATGGTATAACGTTGTAACGTATTACGGTACATGGTATAACGTTATAACGTATTACGTTATATGGTAGAACGTCATATAGTGAAACGTTAGAACGTATTACCTTATATGGTATAACGTTATAACGTATTACCTTATATGGTATAACGTCATATGTTATAACATTACAACGTATTACGGTATATGGTATAACGTCATATGGTATAACGTTATAACGTATTACGTTATATGGTATAACGTCATATGGTATAACGTTATAACGTATTACGTTATATGTTATAACGATATAACGTACTACTTTATATGGTATAACGTCATATGTTATAACGTTATAACGTATTACGGTATATAGAATAACGTAATAACGTATTACGTTATATAGTATAACGTCATATGGTATAACGTTATAACGTATTACGGTATATGGTATAACGTCATATGGTATAACGATATAACGTATTACGTTATATGGTATAACGATATAACGTACTACTTTATATGGTATAACGTCATATGTTATAACGTTGTAACGTATTACGATATATGGTATAACGTCATATGGTATAACGTTGTAACGTATTACGGTACATGGTATAACGTTATAACGTATTACGTTATATGGTAGAAAGTCATATAGTGAAACGTTAGAACGTATTACCTTATATGGTATAACGTTATAACGTATTACCTTATATGGTATAACGTCATATGGTATAACGTTACAACGTATTACGGTATATGGTATAACGTCATATGGTATAACGTTATAACGTATTACGTTATATGGTATAACGATATAACGTATTACGTTATATGGTATAACGATATAACGTACTACTTTATATGGTATAACGTCATATGTTATAACATTACAACGTATTACGGTATATGGTATAACGTCATATGGTATAACGTTATAACGTATTACGTTATATGGTAGAACGTCATATAGTGAAACGTTAGAACGTATTACCTTATATGGTATAACGTTATAACGTATTACCTTATATGGTATAACGTCATATGTTATAACATTACAACGTATTACGGTATATAGTATAACGTCATATGGTATAACGCTATAACGTATTACGGTATATGGTATAACGTCATATGGTATAACGTTATAACGTATTACGTTATATGGTATAACGTCATATGGTATAACGTTATAACGTATTACGGTATATGGTATAACGTTATAACGTATAAAGTTACATGGTATAACGTCATATGGTATAACGTTATAACGTATTACGGTATATGGTATAACGTTATAACGTATTACGTTATATGGTATAACGTCGTATGGTGTAACGTTATAACGTATTACGTCATATGGTATAACGATATAACGTATTACGTTATATGGTATAACGATATAACGTACTACTTTATATGGTATAACGTCATATGTTATGACGTTATAACGTATTACGGTATATGGAATAACGTAATAACGTATTACGTTATATAGTATAACGTCATATGGTATAACGTTATAACGTATTACGGTATATGGTATAACGTCATATGGTATAACGATATAACGTATTACGTTATATGGTATAACGATATAACGTACTACTTTATATGGTATAATGTCATATGTTATAACGTTGTAACGTATTACGATATATGGTATAACGTCATATGGTATAACGTTATAACGTATTACGTTATATGGTATAACGTCATATGGTATAACCTTGTAACGTATTACGGTACATGGTATAACGTTATAACGTATTACTTTATATGGTATAACGTCATATGTTATAACGTTATAACGTATTACGATATATGGTATAACGTTATAACGTATTACGTTATATGGTATAACGTCGTATCGTGTAACGTTATAACGTATTACGTTATATGGTATAACGATATAACGTATTACGTTATATGGTATAGCGTTATAACGTATTACGTTATATGGAATAACGTCATATGGTGTAACTTTGTAACGTATTACGTCATATGGTGTAACGTGATAACGTATTACGTTATATGGTATAACATTATAACGTATTACGTTATATGGTATAACGTTATAACGTATTACGGTATATGGTATAACGTCATGTGGTGTAACGTTATAACGTACTACGTTATATGGTATAACGTCATATGGTATAACGTTATAACGTATTACGGTATATGGTATAACGTTATAACGTATTACGTTATATGGTATAACGTTATAACGTACTACGTTATATGGTATAACGTTATAACGTATTGGGTTATATGGTATAACGTCATATGGTGTAACGTTGTAACGTATTACGTTATATGGTATAACATTATAACGTATTACGTTATATAGTATAACGTCATATGGTATAACGTTATAACGTATTACGGTAATGGTATAACGTCATATGGTATAACGTTATAACGTATTACGTTATATGGTATAACGTCATATGGTATAACGTTATAACGTATTACGGTATATGGTATAACGTTATAACGTATAAAGTTACATGGTATAACGTCATATGGCGTAACGTTATAACGTACTACGTTATATGGTATAACGTCATATGGTATAATGTTATAACGTATTACGGTATATGGTATAACGTTATAACGTATTACGTTATATGGTATAACGTCGTATCGTGTAACGTTATAACGTATTACGTTATATGGTATAACGATATAACGTATTACGTTATATGGTATAGCGTTATAACGTATTACGTTATATGGAATAACGTCATATGGTGTAACTTTGTAACGTATTACGTCATATGGTGTAACGTTATAACGTATTACGTTATATGGTATAACATTATAACGTATTACGTTATATGGTATAACGTTATATGGTATAACGTTATAACGTATTACGGTATATGGTATAACGTCATGTGGTGTAACGTTATAACGTACTACGTTATATGGTATAACGTCATATGGTATAACGTTATAACGTATTACGGTATATGGTATAACGTTATAACGTATAAAGTTACATGGTATAACGTCATATGGTGTAACGTTATAACGTATTACGGTATATGGTATAACGTTATAACGTATAAAGTTACATGGTATAACGTCATATGTTGTAACGTTATAACGTATTACGTTATATGGTGTAACGATATAACGTATTGCGTTATATGGTATAACGATATAACGTATTACGTTATATGGTATAACGTTATATGGTATAACGTTATAACGTATTACGGTATATGGTATAACGTCATGTGGTGTAACGTTATAACGTACTACGTTATATGGTATAACGTCATATGGTATAACGTTATAACGTATTACGGTATATGGTATAACGTTATAACGTATAAAGTTACATGGTATAACGTCATATGGTGTAACGTTATAACGTATTACGGTATATGGTATAACGTTATAACGTATAAAGTTACATGGTATAACGTCATATGGTGTAACGTTATAACGTATTACGTTATATGGTATAACGATATAACGTATTGCGTTATATGGTATAACGATATAACGTATTACGGTACATGGTATAACGTTATAACGTATTACGTTATATGGTAGAACGTCATATAGTGAAACGTTAGAACGTCTTACCTTATATGGTATAACGATACAACGTATTACCTTATATGGTACAACGTCATATGGTATAACGTTACAACGTATTACGGTATATGGTACAACGTCATATGGTATAACGTTATAACGTATTACGTTATATGGTATAACGTCATATGGTATAACGTCATATGGTATAACGTTATAACGTATTACGGTATATGGTATAACGTTATAACGTATTAGGTTACGTGGTATAACATCATATCGTATAACGTCATATAGTGAAACGTTATAACGTATCACCTTATATGGTATAACGTTATAACGTATTACGGTATATGGTATAACGTCATATGGTATAACGTTATTACGAATTACGTTATAAGGTATAACGTCATATGGTATAACGTTATAACGTATTACGGTATATGGTATAACGTTATAACGTATAAAGTTACATGGTATAACGTCATATGGTGTAACGTTATAACGTACTACGTTATATGGTATAACGTCATATGGTATAACGTTATTACGTATCACGGTATATGGTATAACGTTATAACGTATTACGTTATATGGTATAACATCGTATGGTGTAACGTTATAACGTATTACGTTATATGGTATAACGATATAACGTATTGCGTTATATGGTATAACGATATAACGTATTACGTTATATGGTATAACGTTATATGGTATAACGTTATAACGTATTACGGTATATGGTATAACGTCATGTGGTGTAACGTTATAACGTACTACGTTATATGGTATAACGTCATATGGTATAACGTTGTAACGTATTACGGTACATGGTATAACGTTATAACGTATTACGTTATATGGTAGAACGTCATATAGTGAAACGTTAGAACGTATTACCTTATATGGTATAACGTTATAACGTATTACCTTATATGGTACAACGTCATATGGTATAACGTTACAACGTATTACGGTATATGGTACAACGTCATATGGTATAACGTTATAACGTATTACGTTATATGGTATAACGTTATATGGTATAACGTTATAACGTATTACGGTATATGGTATAACGTCATGTGGTGTAACATTACAACGTATTACGGTATATGGTATAACGTCATATGGTATAACGTTATAACGTATTACGTTATATGGTATAACGTCATATGGTATAACGTTATAACGTATTACGTTATATGGTATAACGTCATATGGTATAACGATATAACGTATTACGTTATATGGTATAACGATATAACGTACTACTTTATATGGTATAACATCATATGGTATAACGTTATAACGTATTACGGTATATGGTATAACGTTATAACGTATTACGTTATATGGTACAACGTCGTATGGTGTAACGATATAACGTATTACGTTATATGGTATAACGATATAACGTACTACTTTATTTGGTATAACGTCATATGTTATAACGTTGTAACGTATTACGATATATGGTATAACGTCATATGGTATAACGTTATAACGTATTACGGTATATGGAATAACGTAATAACGTATTACGTTATATAGTATAACGTCATATGGTATAACGTTATAACGTATTACGGTATATGGTATAACGTCATATGGTATAACGTTATAACGTATTAAGTTACATGGTATAACGTCATGTGGTGTAACGGTATAACATACTACGTTATATGGTATAACGTCATATGGTATAACGTTATAACGTATTACGGTATATGGTATAACGTTATAACGTATTACGGTATATGGTATAACGTCATATGGTATAACGTTATAACGTATTACGTTATATGGTATAACGTCATATGGTATAATGTTATAACGTATTACGGTATATGGTATAACGTTA
Organism: Bombus huntii; assembly: GCF_024542735.1. Lineage (NCBI taxonomy): Eukaryota > Metazoa > Arthropoda > Insecta > Hymenoptera > Apidae > Bombus > Bombus huntii. The sequence continues at coordinate 2,407,185 of NC_066243.1, forward strand.
TAACCTATTACGTTATATGGTATAACGTCACATGGTATAACGTTATAACGTATTACGGTATATGGTATAACGTCATATGGTATAACGTTATAACGTATTACCTTATATGGTATAACGTCATATGGTATAACGTTATAACGTATTACGGTATATGGTATAACGTCATATTGTATAACGTTGTAACGTATTACGGTACATGGTATAACGTTATAACGCATTACGTTATATGGTAGAACGTCATATAGTGAAACGTTAGAACGTATTACCTTATATGGTATAACGTTATAACGTATTACCTTATATGGTATAACGTCATATGGTATAACGTTATAACGTATTACGGTATATGGTATAACGTCATATGGTATAACGTTGTAACGTATTACGGTACATGGTATAACGTGATAACGTATTACGTTATATGGTATAACGTCGTATGGTGTAACGTTATAACGTATTACGTCATATGGTATAACGATATAACGTATTACGTTATATGGTATAACGTTATAACGTATTACCTTATATGGTATAACGTCATATGTTATAACTTTACAACGTATTACGGTATATGGTATAACGTCATATGGTATAACGTTATAACGTATTACGTTATATGGTATAACGTCATATGGTATAACGTTATAACGTATTACGTTATATGGTATAACGATATAACGTACTACTTTATATGGTATAACGTCATATGTTATAACGTTATAACGTATTACGGTATATGGAATAACGTAATAACGTATTACGTTATATAGTATAACGTCATATGGTATAACGTTATAACGTATTACGGTATATGGTATAACGTCATATGGTATAACGATATAACGTATTACGTTATATGGTATAACGATATAACGTACTACTTTATATGGTATAACGTCATATGTTATAACGTTGTAACGTATTACGATATATGGTATAACGTCATATGGTATAACGTTATAACGTATTACGTTATATGGTATAACGTCATATGGTATAACCTTGTAACGTATTACGGTACATGGTATAACGTTATAACGTATTACTTTATATGGTATAACGTCATATGTTATAACGTTATAACGTATTACGATATATGGTATAACGTCATATGGTATAACGTTATAACGTATTACGTTATATGGTATAACGTTGTAACGTATTACTTTATATAGTATAACGTCATATGGAATAACGTTATAACGTATTACGGTATATCGTATAACGTCATATGGTATAACGTTATAACGTATTACGATATATGGTATAACGTCATATGGTATAACGTTATAACGTATTACGGTATATGGTATAACGCTATAACGTATAAAGTTACATGGTATAACGTCATATGGTGTAACGTTATAACGTACTTCGTTATATGGTATAACGTCATATGGTATAACGTTATAACGTATTACGGTATATGGTATAACGTTATAACGTACTACGTTATATGGTATAACGTCGTATGGTGTAACGTTATAACGTATTACGTTATATGGTATAACGATATAACGTATTACGTTATATGGTATAACGATATAACGTACTACTTTATATGGTATAACGTCATATGCTATAACGTTGTAACGTATTACGATATATGGTATAACGTCATATGGTATAACGTTATAACGTATTACGGTATATGGTATAACGTCATATGGTATAACGTTATAACGTATTACGTTATATGGTATAACGATATAACGTATTACGTTATATGGTATAACGATATAACGTACTACTTTATATGGTATAACGTCATATGTTATAAGGTTGTAACGTATTACGTTATATGGTATAACGTCATATGGTATAACGTTATTACGTATTACGGTATATGGTATAACGTTATAACGTATTACGTTATATGGTATGACGTTATAACGTATTACGTTATATGGTATAACGTAATATGGTGTAACGTTATAACGTATTACGTTATATGGTATAACGTCATATGGTACAACGTTATAACGTATTACGGTATATGGTATGACGTTATAACGTATTACGTTATATGGTATAACGTCATATGGTATAACGTTATAACGTATTACGGTATATGGTATAACGTTATAACGTATATAGTTACATGGTATAACGTCATGTGGTGTAACGCTATAACGTACTGCGTTATATGGTATAACGACATATGGTATAACGTTATAACGTATTACGTTATATGGTATAACGTTATTACGTATTACGGTATATGGTATAACGTTATAACGTATTACGTTATATGGTATAACGTCATATGGTGTAACGTTATAACGTATTACGTTATATGGTATAACATTATAACGTATTACGTTATATGGTATAACGTTATATGGTATAACATTATAACGTATTACGGTATATGGTATAACGTCATGTGGTGTAACGGTATAACGTATTACGGTATATGGTATATCGTTATAGCGTATAAAGTTACATGGTATAACGTCGTATGGTGTAACGTTATAACGTACTACGTTATATGGTATAACGTCATATGGTATAACGTTATAACGTATTACGGTATATGGTATAACGTTATAACGTATAAAGTTACATGGTATAACGTCATGTGGTGTAACGTTATAACGTACTGCGTTATATGGTATAACGTCATATGGTATAACGTTATAACGTATTACGGTATATGGTATAACGTTATAACGTATTACGTTATATGGTATAACGTCGTATGGTGTAACGTTATAACGTATTACGTTATATGGTATAACGATATAACGTATTGCGTTATATGGTATAACGATATAACGTACTACTTTATATGGTATAACGTCATATGTTATAACGTTGTAACGTATTACGATATATGGTATAACGTCATATGGTATAACGTTATAACGTATTACGTTATATGGTATAACGTCATATGGTATAACGTTGTAACGTATTACGGTACATGGTATAACGTTCTAACGTATTACGTTATATGGTAGAACGTCATATAGTGAAACGTTATAACGTATTACGTTATATGGTATAACGTCATATGGTGTAACGTTATAACGTATTACGTTATATGGTATAACGTCGTATGGTGTAACGTTATAACGTACTACGTTATATGGTATAACGTCATATGGTATAACGTTATAACGTATTACGGTATATGGTATGACGTCATATGGTATAACGTTATAACGTATTAAGTTACATGGTATAACGTCATGTGGTGTAACGGTATAACATACTACGTTATATGGTATAACGTCATATGGTATAACGTTATAACGTATTACGGTATATGGTATAACGTTATAACGTATTACGGTATATGGTATAACGTCATATGGTATAACGTTATAACGTATTACGTTATATGGTATAACGTCATATGGTATAATGTTATAACGTATTACGGTATATGGTATAACGTTATAACCTATTACGTTATATGGTATAACGTCATATGGTATAACGTTATAACGTATTACGGTATATGGTATAACGTCATATGGTATAACGTTATAACGTATTACCTTATATGGTATAACGTCATATGGTATAACGTTATAACGTATTACGGTATATGGTATAACGTCATATTGTATAACGTTGTAACGTATTACGGTACATGGTATAACGTTATAACGCATTACGTTATATGGTAGAACGTCATATAGTGAAACGTTAGAACGTATTACCTTATATGGTATAACGTTATAACGTATTACCTTATATGGTATAACGTCATATGGTATAACGTTATAACGTATTACGGTATATGGTATAACGTCATATGGTATAACGTTGTAACGTATTACGGTACATGGTATAACGTGATAACGTATTACGTTATATGGTATAACGTCGTATGGTGTAACGTTATAACGTATTACGTCATATGGTATAACGATATAACGTATTACGTTATATGGTATAACGTTATAACGTATTACCTTATATGGTATAACGTCATATGTTATAACTTTACAACGTAGTACGGTATATGGTATAACGTCATATGGTATAACGTTATAACGTATTACGTTATATGGTATAACGTCATATGGTATAACGTTATAACGTATTACGTTATATGGTATAACGATATAACGTACTACTTTATATGGTATAACGTCATATGTTATAACGTTATAACGTATTACGGTATATGGAATAACGTAATAACGTATTACGTTATATAGTATAACGTCATATGGTATAACGTTATAACGTATTACGGTATATGGTATAACGTCATATGGTATAACGATATAACGTATTACGTTATATGGTATAACGATATAACGTACTACTTTATATGGTATAACGTCATATGTTATAACGTTGTAACGTATTACGATATATGGTATAACGTCATATGGTATAACGTTATAACGTATTACGTTATATGGTATAACGTCATATGGTATAACCTTGTAACGTATTACGGTACATGGTATAACGTTATAACGTATTACTTTATATGGTATAACGTCATATGTTATAACGTTATAACGTATTACGATATATGGTATAACGTCATATGGTATCACGTTATAACGTATTACGTTATATGGTATAACGTTGTAACGTATTACTTTATATAGTATAACGTCATATGGAATAACGTTATAACGTATTACGGTATATCGTATAACGTCATATGGTATAACGTTATAACGTATTACGATATATGGTATAACGTCATATGGTATAACGTTATAACGTATTACGGTATATGGTATAACGCTATAACGTATAAAGTTACATGGTATAACGTCATATGGTGTAACGTTATAACGTACTTCGTTATATGGTATAACGTCATATGGTATAACGTTATAACGTATTACGGTATATGGTATAACGTTATAACGTACTACGTTATATGGTATAACGTCGTATGGTGTAACGTTATAACGTATTACGTTATATGGTATAACGATATAACGTATTACGTTATATGGTATAACGATATAACGTACTACTTTATATGGTATAACGTCATATGCTATAACGTTGTAACGTATTACGATATATGGTATAACGTCATATGGTATAACGTTATAACGTATTACGGTATATGGTATAACGTCATATGGTATAACGTTATAACGTATTACGTTATATGGTATAACGATATAACGTATTACGTTATATGGTATAACGATATAACGTACTACTTTATATGGTATAACGTCATATGTTATAAGGTTGTAACGTATTACGTTATATGGTATAACGTCATATGGTATAACGTTATTACGTATTACGGTATATGGTATAACGTTATAACGTATTACGTTATATGGTATGACGTTATAACGTATTACGTTATATGGTATAACGTAATATGGTGTAACGTTATAACGTATTACGTTATATGGTATAACGTCATATGGTACAACGTTATAACGTATTACGGTATATGGTATGACGTTATAACGTATTACGTTATATGGTATAACGTCATATGGTATAACGTTATAACGTATTACGGTATATGGTATAACGTTATAACGTATATAGTTACATGGTATAACGTCATGTGGTGTAACGCTATAACGTACTGCGTTATATGGTATAACGACATATGGTATAACGTTATAACGTATTACGTTATATGGTATAACGTTATTACGTATTACGGTATATGGTATAACGTTATAACGTATTACGTTATATGGTATAACGTCATATGGTGTAACGTTATAACGTATTACGTTATATGGTATAACATTATAACGTATTACGTTATATGGTATAACGTTATATGGTATAACATTATAACGTATTACGGTATATGGTATAACGTCATGTGTTGTAACGGTATAACGTATTACGGTATATGGTATATCGTTATAGCGTATAAAGTTACATGGTATAACGTCGTATGGTGTAACGTTATAACGTACTACGTTATATGGTATAACGTCATATGGTATAACGTTATAACGTATTACGGTATATGGTATAACGTTATAACGTATAAAGTTACATGGTATAACGTCATGTGGTGTAACGTTATAACGTACTGCGTTATATGGTATAACGTCATATGGTATAACGTTATAACGTATTACGGTATATGGTATAACGTTATAACGTATTACGTTATATGGTATAACGTCGTATGGTGTAACGTTATAACGTATTACGTTATATGGTATAACGATATAACGTATTGCGTTATATGGTATAACGATATAACGTACTACTTTATATGGTATAACGTCATATGTTATAACGTTGTAACGTATTACGATATATGGTATAACGTCATATGGTATAACGTTATAACGTATTACGTTATATGGTATAACGTCATATGGTATAACGTTGTAACGTATTACGGTACATGGTATAACGTTCTAACGTATTACGTTATATGGTAGAACGTCATATAGTGAAACGTTATAACGTATTACGTTATATGGTATAACGTCATATGGTGTAACGTTATAACGTATTACGTTATATGGTATAACGTCGTATGGTGTAACGTTATAACGTACTACGTTATATGGTATAACGTCATATGGTATAACGTTATAACGTATTACGGTATATGTTATAACGTTATAACGTATTACGTTATATGGTATAACGTTATAACTTACTACGTTATATGGTATAACGTTATAACGTATTGGCTTATATGGTATAACGTCATATGGTGTAACGTTGTAACGTATTACGTTATATGGTATAACACTATAACGTATTACGTTATATAGTATAACGTCATATGGTATAACGTTATAACGTATTACGGTATATGGTATAAGGTCATATGGTATAACGTTATAACGTATTACGTTATATGGTATAACGTCATATGGTATAACGTTATAACGTATTACGGTATATGGTATAACGTTATAACGTATAAAGTTACATGGTATAACGTCATATGGTGTAACGTTATAACGTACTATGTTATATGGTATAACGTCATATGGTATAACGTTATAACGTATTACGGTATATGGTATAACGTTATAACGTATTACGTTATATGGTATAACGTCGTATCGTGTAACGTTATAACGTATTACGTTATATGGTATAACGATATAACGTATTACGTGATATGGTATAACGATATAACGTACTACTTTATATGGTATAACGTCATATGTTATAACGTTGTAACGTATTACGATATATGGTATAACGTCATATGGTATAACGTTATAACGTATTACGTTATATGGTATAACGTCATATGGTATAACGTTGTAACGTATTACGGTACATGGTATAACGTTCTAACGTATTACGTTATATGGTAGAACGTCATATAGTGAAACGTTATAACGTATTACGTTATATGGTATAACGTCATATGGTGTAACGTTATAACGTATTACGTTATATGGTATAACGTCGTATGGTGTAACGTTATAACGTACTACGTTATATGGTATAACGTCATATGGTATAACGTTATAACGTATTACGGTATATGTTATAACGTTATAACGTATTACGTTATATGGTATAACGTTATAACTTACTACGTTATATGGTATAACGTTATAACGTATTGGCTTATATGGTATAACGTCATATGGTGTAACGTTGTAACGTATTACGTTATATGGTATAACACTATAACGTATTACGTTATATAGTATAACGTCATATGGTATAACGTTATAACGTATTACGGTATATGGTATAACGTCATATGGTATAACGTTATAACGTATTACGTTATATGGTATAACGTCATATGGTATAACGTTATAACGTATTACGGTATATGGTATAACGTTATAACGTATAAAGTTACATGGTATAACGTCATATGGTGTAACGTTATAACGTACTATGTTATATGGTACAACGTCATATGGTATAACGTTATAACGTATTACGGTATATGGTATAACGTTATAACGTATTACGTTATATGGTATAACGTCGTATCGTGTAACGTTATAACGTATTACGTTATATGGTATAACGATATAACGTATTACGTTATATGGTATAGCGTTATAACGTATTACGTTATATGGAATAACGTCATATGGTGTAACGTTGTAACGTATTACGTCATATGGTGTAACGTTATAACGTATTACGTTATATGGTATAACATTATAACGTATTACGTTATATGGTATGACGTTATATGTTATAACGTTATAACGTATTACGGTATATGGTATAAAGTCATGTGGTGTAACGTTTTAACGTACTACGTTATATGGTATAACGTCATATGGTATAACGTTATAACGTATTACGGTATATGGTATAACGTTATAACGTACAAAGTTACATGGTATAACGTCATATGGTGTAACGTTATAACGTATTACGGTATATGGTATAACGTTATAACGTATAAAGTTACATGGTATAACGTCATATGGTGTAACGTTATAACGTATTACGTTATATGGTATAACGATATAACGTATTGCGTTATATGGTGTAACGATATAACGTATTACGTTATATGGTATAACGTTATATGGTATAACGTTATAACGTATTACGGTATATGGTATAACGTCATGTGGTGTAACGTTATAACGTACTACGTTATATGGTATAACGTCATATGGTATAACGTTGTAACGTATTACGGTACATGGTATAACGTTATAACGTATTACGGTATATGGTATAACGTTATAAAGTATTACGTTACGTGGTATAACATCATATCGTATAACGTCATATAGTGAAACGTTATAACGTATCACCTTATATGGTATAACGTTAGAACGTATTACGGTATATGGTATAACGTCATATGGTATAACGTTATTACGAATTACGTTATAAGGTATAACGTCATATGGTGTAACGTTATAACGTATTACGGTATATGGTATAACGTTATAACGTATAAAGTTACATGGTATAACGTCATATGGTGTAACGTTATAACGTATTACGTTATATGGTATAACGATATAACGTATTGCGTTATATGGTGTAACGATATAACGTATTACGTTATATGGTATAACGTTATATGGTATAACGTTATAGCGTATTACGGTATATGGTATAACGTCATGTGGTGTAACGTTATAACGTACTACGTTATATGGTATAACGTAATATGGTGTAACGTTATAACGTATTACGTTATATGGTATAACGTCATATGGTACAACGTTATAACGTATTACGGTATATGGTATAACGTCATATGGTATAACGTTATTACGTATTACGGTATATGGTATAACGTTATAACGTATTACGTTATATGGTATAACGTCATATGGTGTAACGTTATAACGTATTACGTTATATGGTATAACATTATAACGCATAACGTTATATGGTATAACGTTATATGGTATAACGTTATAACGTATTACGGTATATGGTATAACGTCATGTGGTGTAACGTTATAACGTATTACGGTATATGGTATAACGTTATAACGTATAAAGTTACATGGTATAACGTCATATGGTGTAACGTTATAACGTACTACGTTATATGGTATAACGTCATATGGTATAACGTTGTAACGTATTACGGTACATGGTATAACGTTATAACGTATTACGTTATATGGTAGAACGTCATATAGTGAAACGTTAGAACGTATTACCTTATATGGTATAACGCTATAACGTATTACCTTATATGGTACAACGTCATATGGTATAACGTTACAACGTATTACGGTATATGGTACAACGTCATATGGTATAACGTTATAACGTATTACGTTATATGGTATAACGTCATATGGTATAACGTCATATGGTATAACGTTATAACGTATTACGGTATATGGTATAACGTTATAACGTATTACGTTACGTGGTATAACATCATATCGTATAACGTCATATAGTGATACGTTATAACGTATCACCATATATGGTATAACGTTACAACGTATTACGTTATATGGTATAACGACATATGGTATAACGTTATAACGTATTACGTTATATGGTATAACGTCATATGGTATAACGTTATTACGTATTACGGTATATGGTATAACGTTATAACGTATTACGTTATATGGTATAACGTCATATGGTGTAACGTTATAACGTATTACGTTATATGGTATAACATTATAACGTATAACGTTATATGGTATAACGTTATATGGTATAACGTTGTAACGTATTACGGTACATGGTATAACGTTCTAACGTATTACGTTATATGGTAGAACGTCATATAGTGAAACGTTATAACGTATTACGTTATATGGTATAACGTCATATGGTGTAACGTTATAACGTATTACGTTATATGGTATAACGTCGTATGGTGTAACGTTATAACGTACTACGTTATATGGTATAACGTCATATGGTATAACGTTGTAACGTATTACGGTACATGGTATAACGTTCTAACGTATTACGTTATATGGTAGAACGTCATATAGTGAAACGTTATAACGTATTACGTTATATGGTATAACGTCATATGGTGTAACGTTATAACGTATTACGTTATATGGTATAACGTCGTATGGTGTAACGTTATAACGTACTACGTTATATGGTATAACGTCATATGGTATAACGTTATAACGTATTACGGTATATGGTATAACGTTATAACGTATAACGTCATATGGTATAACGTTATAACGTATTACGGTATATGGTATAACGTTATAACGTACAAAGTTACATGGTATAACGTCATATGGTGTAACGTTATAACGTATTACGGTATATGGTATAACGTTATAACGTATAAAGTTACATGGTATAACGTCATATGGTGTAACGTTATAACGTATTACGTTATATGGTATAACGATATAACGTATTGCGTTATATGGTGTAACGATATAACGTATTGCGTTATATGGTGTAACGATATAACGTATTACGTTATATGGTATAACGTTATATGGTATAACGTTATAGCGTATTACGGTATATGGTATAACGTCATGTGGTGTAACGTTATAACGTACTACGTTATATGGTATAACGTCATATGGTATAACGTTGTAACGTATTACGGTACATGGTATAACGTTATAACGTATTACGGTATATGGTATAACGTTATAAAGTATTACGTTACGTGGTATAACATCATATCGTATAACGTCATATAGTGAAACGTTATAACGTATCACCTTATATGGTATAACGTTAGAACGTATTACGGTATATGGTATAACGTCATATGGTATAACGTTATTACGAATTACGTTATAAGGTATAACGTCATATGGTGTAACGTTATAACGTATTACGGTATATGGTATAACGTTATAACGTATAAAGTTACATGGTATAACGTCATATGGTGTAACGTTATAACGTATTACGTTATATGGTATAACGATATAACGTATTGCGTTATATGGTGTAACGATATAACGTATTACGTTATATGGTATAACGTTATATGGTATAACGTTATAGCGTATTACGGTATATGGTATAACGTCATGTGGTGTAACGTTATAACGTACTACGTTATATGGTATAACGTAATATGGTGTAACGTTATAACGTATTACGTTATATGGTATAACGTCATATGGTACAACGTTATAACGTATTACGGTATATGGTATAACGTCATATGGTATAACGTTATTACGTATTACGGTATATGGTATAACGTTATAACGTATTACGTTATATGGTATAACGTCATATGGTGTAACGTTATAACGTATTACGTTATATGGTATAACATTATAACGCATAACGTTATATGGTATAACGTTATATGGTATAACGTTATAACGTATTACGGTATATGGTATAACGTCATGTGGTGTAACGTTATAACGTATTACGGTATATGGTATAACGTTATAACGTATAAAGTTACATGGTATAACGTCATATGGTGTAACGTTATAACGTACTACGTTATATGGTATAACGTCATATGGTATAACGTTGTAACGTATTACGGTACATGGTATAACGTTATAACGTATTACGTTATATGGTAGAACGTCATATAGTGAAACGTTAGAACGTATTACCTTATATGGTATAACGCTATAACGTATTACCTTATATGGTACAACGTCATATGGTATAACGTTACAACGTATTACGGTATATGGTACAACGTCATATGGTATAACGTTATAACGTATTACGTTATATGGTATAACGTCATATGGTATAACGTCATATGGTATAACGTTATAACGTATTACGGTATATGGTATAACGTTATAACGTATTACGTTACGTGGTATAACATCATATCGTATAACGTCATATAGTGATACGTTATAACGTATCACCATATATGGTATAACGTTACAACGTATTACGTTATATGGTATAACGACATATGGTATAACGTTATAACGTATTACGTTATATGGTATAACGTCATATGGTATAACGTTATTACGTATTACGGTATATGGTATAACGTTATAACGTATTACGTTATATGGTATAACGTCATATGGTGTAACGTTATAACGTATTACGTTATATGGTATAACATTATAACGTATAACGTTATATGGTATAACGTTATATGGTATAACGTTGTAACGTATTACGGTACATGGTATAACGTTCTAACGTATTACGTTATATGGTAGAACGTCATATAGTGAAACGTTATAACGTATTACGTTATATGGTATAACGTCATATGGTGTAACGTTATAACGTATTACGTTATATGGTATAACGTCGTATGGTGTAACGTTATAACGTACTACGTTATATGGTATAACGTCATATGGTATAACGTTGTAACGTATTACGGTACATGGTATAACGTTCTAACGTATTACGTTATATGGTAGAACGTCATATAGTGAAACGTTATAACGTATTACGTTATATGGTATAACGTCATATGGTGTAACGTTATAACGTATTACGTTATATGGTATAACGTCGTATGGTGTAACGTTATAACGTACTACGTTATATGGTATAACGTCATATGGTATAACGTTATAACGTATTACGGTATATGGTATAACGTTATAACGTATTACGTTATATGGTATAACGTTATAACGTACTACGTTATATGGTATATCGTTATAACGTATTGGGTTATGTGGTATAACGTCATATGGTGTAACGTTGTAACGTATTACGTTATATGGTATAACGTCATATGGTATAACGTTATAACGTATTACGGTATATGGTATAACGTTATAACGTATAAAGTTACATGGTATAACGTCATATGGTGTAACGTTATAACGTACTACGTTATATGGTATAACGTCATATGGTATAACGTTATAACGTATTACGGTATATGGTATAACGTTATAACGTATTACGTTATATGGTATAACGTCGTATCGTGTAACGTTATAACGTATTACGTTATATGGTATAACGATATAACGTATTACGTTATATGGTATAGCGTTATAACGTATTACGTTATATGGAATAACGTCATATGGTGTAACGTTGTAACGTATTACGTCATATGGTGTAACGTTATAACGTATTACGTTATATGGTATAACATTATAACGTATTACGTTATATGGTATAACGTTATATGGTATAACGTTATAACGTATTACGGTATATGGTATAACGTCATGTGGTGTAACGTTATAACGTACTACGTTATATGGTATAACGTCATATGGTATAACGTTATAACGTATTACGGTATATGGTATAACGTTATAACGTATAAAGTTACATGGTATAACGTCATATGGTGTAACGTTATATCGTATTACGGTATATGGTATAACGTTATAACGTATTACGTTATATGGTATAACGTCGTATGGTGTAACGTTATAACGTACTACGTTATATGGTATAACGTCATATGGTATAACGTTATAACGTATTACGGTATATGGTATAACGTTATAACGTATAAAGTTACATGGTATAACGTCATATGGTGTAACATTATAACGTACTACGTTATATGGTATAACGTCATATGGTATAACGTTATAACGTATTACGGTATATGGTATAACGTTATAACGTATTACGTTATATGGTATAACGTCGTATGGTGTAACGTTATAACGTATTACGTTATATGGTATAACGTCATATGGTATAACGTTATTACGTATTACGTTATATGGTATAACATTATAACGTATAACGTTATATGGTATAACGTTATATGGTATAACGTTATAACGTATTACGGTATATGGTATAACGTCATGTGGTGTAACGTTATAACGTATTACGGTATATGGTATAACGTTATAACGTATAAAGTTACATGGTATAACGTCATATGGTGTAACGTTATAACGTACTACGTTATATGGTATAACGTCATATGGTATAACGTTATTACGTATCACGGTATATGGTATAACGTTATAACGTATTACGTTATATGGTATAACGTCGTATGGTGTAACGTTATAACGTATTACGTTATATGGTATAACGATATAACGTATTGCGTTATATGGTATAACGATATAACGTATTACGTTATATGGTATAACGTTATATGGTATAACGTTATAACGTATTACGGTATATGGTGTAACGTCATGTGGTGTAACGTTATAACGTACTACGTTATATGGTATAACTTCATATGGTATAACGTTGTAACGTATTACGGTACATGGTATAACGTTATAACGTATTACGTTATATGGTAGAACGTCATATAGTGAAACGTTAGAACGTATTACCTTATATGGTATAACGCTATAACGTATTACCTTATATGGTACAACGTCATATGGTATAACGTTACAACGTATTACGGTATATGGTACAACGTCATATGGTATAACGTTATAACGTATTACGTTATATGGTATAACGTCATATGGTATAACGTTATAACGTATTACGGTATATGGTATAACGTTATAACGTATTACGTTACGTGGTATAACATCATATCGTATAACGTCATATAGTGAAACGTTATAACGTATCACCTTATATGGTATAACGTTACAACGTATTACGTTATATGGTATAACGACATATGGTATAACGTTATAACGTATTACGTTATATGGTATAACGTCATATGGTATAACGTTATTACGTATTACGGTATATGGTATAACGTTATAACGTATTACGTTATATGGTATAACGTCATATGGTGTAACGTTATAACGTATTACGGTATATGGTATAACGTTATAACGTATTACGTTATATGGTATAACGTTATAACGTACTACGTTATATGGTATATCGTTATAACGTATTGGGTTATATGGTATAACGTCATATGGTGTAACGTTGTAACGTATTACGTTATATGGTATAACATTATAACGTATTACGTTATATAGTATAACGTCATATGGTATAACGTTATAACGTATTACGGTATATGGTATAACGTCATATGGTATAACGTTATAACGTATTACGTTATATGGTATAACGTCATATGGTATAACGTTATAACGTATTACGGTATATGGTATAACGTTATAACGTATAAAGTTACATGGTATAACGTCATATGGTGTAACGTTATAACGTACTACGTTATATGGTATAACGTCATATGGTATAACGTTATAACGTATTACGGTATATGGTATAACGTTATAACGTATTACGTTATATGGTATAACGTCGTATCGTGTAACGTTGTAACGTATTACGTCATATGGTGTAACGTTATAACGTATTACGTTATATGGTATAACATTATAACGTATTACGTTATATGGTATAACGTTATATGGTATAACGTTATAACGTATTACGGTATATGGTATAACGTCATGTGGTGTAACGTTATAACGTACTACGTTATATGGTATAACGTCATATGGTATAACGTTATAACGTATTACGGTATATGGTATAACGTTATTACGTATAAAGTTACATGGTATAACGTCATATGGTGTAACGTTATAACGTATTACGGTATATGGTATAACGATATAACGTATTACGTTATATGGTATAACGTCGTATGGTGTAACGTTATAACGTACTACGTTATATGGTATAACGTCATATGGTATAACGTTATAACGTATTACGGTATATGGTATAACGTTATAACGTATAAAGTTACATGGTATAACGTCATATGGTGTAACATTATAACGTACTACGTTATATGGTATAACGTCATATGGTATAACGTTATAACGTATTACGGTATATGGTATAACGTTATAACGTATTACGTTATATGGTATAACGTCGTATGGTGTAACGTTATAACGTATTACGTTATATGGTGTAACGTCATATGGTATAACGTTATTACGTATTACGTTATATGGTATAACATTATAACGTATAACGTTATATGGTATAACGTTATATGGTATAACGTTATAACGTATTACGGTATATGGTATAACGTCATGTGGTGTAACGTTATAACGTATTACGGTATATGGTATAACGTTATAACGTATAAAGTTACATGGTATAACGTCATATGGTGTAACGTTATAACGTACTACGTTATATGGTATAACGTCATATGGTATAACGTTATTACGTATCACGGTATATGGTATAACGTTATAACGTATTACGTTATATGGTATAACGTCGTATGGTGTAACGTTATAACATATTACGTTATATGGTATAACGATATAACGTATTGCGTTATATGGTATAACGATATAACGTATTACGTTATATGGTATAACGTTATATGGTATAACGTTATAACGTATTACGGTATATGGTATAACGTCATGTGGTGTAACGTTATAACGTACTACGTTATATGGTATAACTTCATATGGTATAACGTTGTAACGTATTACGGTACATGGTATAACGTTATAACGTATTACGTTATATGGTAGAACGTCATATAGTGAAACGTTAGAACGTATTACCTTATATGGTATAACGCTATAACGTATTACCTTATATGGTACAACGTCATATGGTATAACGTTATAACGTATTACGGTATATGGTATAACGTCATGTGGTGTAACGTTATAACGTATTACGGTATATGGTATAACGTTATAACGTATAAAGTTACATGGTATAACGTCATATGGTTTAACGTTATAACGTACTACGTTATATGGTATAACGTCATATGGTATAACGTTATTACGTATCACGGTATATGGTATAACGTTATAACGTATTACGTTATATGGTATAACGTCGTATGGTGTAACGTTATAACGTACTACGTTATATGGTATAACGTCATATCGTATAACGTTATAACGTATTACGGTATATGGTATAACGTTATAACGTATTACGTTATATGGTATAACGTTATAACGTACTACGTTATATGGTATAACGTTATAACGTATTGGGTTATATGGTATAACGTCATATGGTGTAACGTTGTAACGTATTACGTTATATGGTATAACATTATAACGTATTACGTTATATAGTATAACGTCATATGGTATAACGTTATAACGTATTACGGTATATGGTATAACGTCATATGGTATAACGTTATAACGTATTACGTTATATGGTATAACGTCATATGGTATAACGTTATAACGTATTACGGTATATGGTATAACGTTATAACGTATAAAGTTACATGGTATAACGTCATATGGTGTAACGTTATAACGTACTACGCTATATGGTATAACGTCATATGGTATAACGTTATAACGTATTACGGTATATGGTATAACGTTATAACGTATTACGTTATATGGTATAACATTATAACGTATTACGTTATATGGTATAACGTTATATGGTATAACGTTATAACGTATTACGGTATATGGTATAACGTCATGTGGTGTAACGTTATAACGTACTACGTTATATGGTATAACGTCATATGGTATAACGTTATAACGTATTACGGTATATGGTATAACGTTATAACGTATAAAGTTACATGGTATAACGTCATATGGTGTAACGATATAACGTATTACGGTATATGGTATAACGTTATAACGTATTACGTTATATGGTATAACGTCGTACGGTTAACGTTATAACGTACTACGTTATATGGTATAACGTCATATGGTATAACGTTATAACGTATTACGGTATATGGTATAACGTTATAACGTATAAAGTTACATGGTATAACGTCATATGGTGTAACATTATAACGTACTACCTTATATGGTACAACGTCATATGGTATAACGTTACAACGTATTACAGTATATGGTACAACGTCATATGGTATAACGTTATAACGTATTACGTTATATGGTATAACGTCATATGGTATAACGTTATAACGTATTACGGTATATGGTATAACGTTATAACGTATTACGTTACGTGGTATAACATCATATCGTATAACGTCATATAGTGAAACGTTATAACGTATCACCTTATATGGTATAACGTTACAACGTATTACGTTATATGGTATAACGACATATGGTATAACGTTATAACGTATTACGTTATATGGTATAACGTCATATGGTATAACGTTATTACGTATTACGGTATATGGTATAACGTTATAACGTATTACGTTATATGGTATAACGTCATATGGTGTAACGTTATAACGTATTACGGTATATGGTATAACGTTATAACGTATTACGTTATATGGTATAACGTTATAACGTACTACGTTATATGGTATATCGTTATAACGTATTGGGTTATATGGTATAACGTCATATGGTGTAACGTTGTAACGTATTACGTTATATGGTATAACATTATAACGTATTACGTTATATAGTATAACGTCATATGGTATAACGTTATAACGTATTACGGTATATGGTATAACGTCATATGGTATAACGTTATAACGTATTACGTTATATGGTATAACGTCATATGGTATAACGTTATAACGTATTACGGTATATGGTATAACGTTATAACGTATAAAGTTACATGGTATAACGTCATATGGTGTAACGTTATAACGTACTACGTTATATGGTATAACGTCATATGGTATAACGTTATAACGTATTACGGTATATGGTATAACGTTATAACGTATTACGTTATATGGTATAACGTCGTATCGTGTAACGTTGTAACGTATTACGTCATATGGTGTAACGTTATAACGTATTACGTTATATGGTATAACATTATAACGTATTACGTTATATGGTATAACGTTATATGGTATAACGTTATAACGTATTACGGTATATGGTATAACGTCATGTGGTGTAACGTTATAACGTACTACGTTATATGGTATAACGTCATATGGTATAACGTTATAACGTATTACGGTATATGGTATAACGTTATAACGTATAAAGTTACATGGTATAACGTCATATGGTGTAACGTTATAACGTATTACGGTATATGGTATAACGATATAACGTATTACGTTATATGGTATAACGTCGTATGGTGTAACGTTATAACGTACTACGTTATATGGTATAACGTCATATGGTATAACGTTATAACGTATTACGGTATATGGTATAACGTTATAACGTATTACGTTATATGGTATAACGTCGTATGGTGTAACGTTATAACGTATTACGTTATATGGTGTAACGTCATATGGTATAACGTTATTACGTATTACGTTATATGGTATAACATTATAACGTATAACGTTATATGGTATAACGTTATATGGTATAACGTTATAACGTATTACGGTATATGGTATAACGTCATGTGGTGTAACGTTATAACGTATTACGGTATATGGTATGACGTTATAACGTATAAAGTTACATGGTATAACGTCATATGGTGTAACGTTATAACGTACTACGTTATATGGTATAACGTCATATGGTATAACGTTATTACGTATCACGGTATATGGTATAACGTTATAACGTATTACGTTATATGGTATAACGTCGTATGGTGTAACGTTATAACGTATTACGTTATATGGTATAACGATATAACGTATTGCGTTATATGGTATAACGATATAACGTATTACGTTATATGGTATAACGTTATATGGTATAACGTTATAACGTATTACGGTATATGGTATAACGTCATGTGGTGTAACGTTATAACGTACTACGTTATATGGTATAACTTCATATGGTATAACGTTGTAACGTATTACGGTACATGGTATAACGTTATAACGTATTACGTTATATGGTAGAACGTCATATAGTGAAACGTTAGAACGTATTACCTTATATGGTATAACGCTATAACGTATTACCTTATATGGTACAACGTCATATGGTATAACGTTATAACGTATTACGGTATATGGTATAACGTCATGTGGTGTAACGTTATAACGTATTACGTTATATGGTATAACGTCATATGGTATAACGTTATAACGTATTACGGTATATGGTATAACGTTATAACGTATAAAGTTACATGGTATAACGTCATATGGTGTAACGTTATAACGTACTACGTTATATGGTATAACGTCATATGGTATAAAGTTATAACGTATTACGGTATATGGTATAACGTTATAACGTATTACGCTTTATGGTATAACGTCGTATCGTGTACCGTTATAACGTATTGCGTTATATGGTATAACGATATAACGTATTACGTTATATGGTATAGCGTTATAACGTATTACGTTATATGGAATAACGTCATATGGTGTAACGTTGTAACGTATTACGTCATATGGTGTAACGTTATAACGTATTACGTTATATGGTATAACATTATAACGTATTACGTTATATGGTATAACGTTATATGGTATAACGTTATAACGTATTACGGTATATGGTATAACGTCATGTGGTGTAACGTTATAACGTACTACGTTATATGGTATAACGTCATATGGTATAACGTTATAACGTATTACGGTATATGGTATAACGTTATAACGTATAAAGTTACATGGTATAACGTCATATGGTGTAACGTTATAACGTATTACGGTATATGGTATAACGTTATAACGTATTACGTTATATGGTATAACGTCGTATGGTGTAACGTTATAACGTACTACGTTATATGGTATAACGTCATATGGTATAACGTTATAACGTATTACGGTATATGGTATAACGTTATAACGTATAAAGTTACATGGTATAACGTCATATGGTGTAACATTATAACGTACTACGTTATATGGTATAACGTCATATGGTATAACGTTATAACGTATTACGGTATATGGTATAACGTTATAACGTATTACGTTATATGGTATAACGTCGTATGGTGTAACGTTATAACGTATTACGTTATATGGTGTAACGTCATATGGTATAACGTTATTACGTATTACGTTATATGGTATAACATTATAACGTATAACGTTATATGGTATAACGTTATATGGTATAACGTTATAACGTATTACGGTATATGGTATAACGTCATGTGGTGTAACGTTATAACGTATTACGGTATATGGTATAACGTTATAACGTATAAAGTTACATGGTATAACGTCATATGGTGTAACGTTATAACGTACTACGTTATATGGTATTACGTCATATGGTATAACGTTATTACGTATCACGGTATATGGTATAACGTTATAACGTATTACGTTATATGGTATAACGTCGTATGGTGTAACGTTATAACGTATTACGTTATATGGTATAACGATATAACGTATTGCGTTATATGGTATAACGATATAACGTATTACGTTATATGGTATAACGTTATATGGTATAACGTTATAACGTATTACGGTATATGGTATAACGTCATGTGGTGTAACGTTATAACGTACTACGTTATATGGTATAACTTCATATGGTATAACGTTGTAACGTATTACGGTACATGGTATAACGTTATAACGTATTACGTTATATGGTAGAACGTCATATAGTGAAACGTTAGAACGTATTACCTTATATGGTATAACGCTATAACGTATTACCTTATATGGTACAACGTCATATGGTATAACGTTACAACGTATTACGGTATATGGTACAACGTCATATGGTATAACGTTATAACGTATTACGTTATATGGTATAACGTCATATGGTATAACGTTATAACGTATTACGGTATATGGTATAACGTTATAACGTATTACGTTACGTGGTATAACATCATATCGTATAACGTCATATAGTGAAACGTTATAACGTATCACCTTATATGGTATAACGTTACAACGTATTACGTTATATGGTATAACGACATATGGTATAACGTTATAACGTATTACGTTATATGGTATAACGTCATATGGTGTAACGTTATAACGTATCACGTTATATGGTATAACATTATAACGTATAACGTTATATGGTATAACGTTATATGGTATAACGTTATAACGTATTACGGTATATGGTATAACGTCATGTGGTGTAACGTTATAACGTATTACGGTATATGGTATAACGTTATAACGTATAAAGTTACATGGTATAACGTCATATGGTGTAACGTTATAACGTACTACGTTATATGGTATAACGTCATATGGTATAACGTTATTACGTATCACGGTATATGGTATAACGTTATAACGTATTACGTTATATGGTATAACGTCGTATGGTGTAACGTTATAACGTACTACGTTATATGGTATAACGTCATATCGTATAACGTTATAACGTATTACGGTATATGGTATAACGTTATAACGTATTACGTTATATGGTATAACGTCGTATGGTGTAACGTTATAACGTATTACGTTATATGGTATAACGATATAACGTATTGCGTTATATGGTATAACGATATAACGTATTACGTTATATGGTATAACGTTATAACGTATTACGGTATATGGTATAACGTCATGTGGTGTAACGTTATAACGTACTACGTTATATGGTATAACGTCATATGGTATAACGTTATAACGTATTACGGTATATGGTATAACGTTATAACGTATAAAGTTACATGGTATAACGTCATATGGTGTAACGTTATAACGTATTACGGTATATGGTATAACGTTATAACGTATTACGTTATATGGTATAACGTCGTATGGTGTAACGTTATAACGTACTACGTTATATGGTATAACGTCATATGGTATAACGTTATAACGTATTACGGTATATGGTATAACGTTATAACGTATAAAGTTACATGGTATAACGTCATATGGTGTAACATTATAACGTACTACGTTATATGGTATAACGTCATATGGTATAACGTTATAACGTATTACGGTATATGGTATAACGTTATAACGTATTACGTTATATGGTATAACGTCGTATGGTGTAACGTTATAACGTATTACGTTATATGGTGTAACGTCATATGGTATAACGTTATTACGTATTACGTTATATGGTATAACATTATAACGTATAACGTTATATGGTATAACGTTATATGGTATAACGTTATAACGTATTACGGTATATGGTATAACGTCATGTGGTGTAACGTTATAACGTATTACGGTATATGGTATAACGTTATAACGTATAAAGTTACATGGTATAACGTCATATGGTGTAACGTTATAACGTACTACGTTATATGGTATTACGTCATATGGTATAACGTTATTACGTATCACGGTATATGGTATAACGTTATAACGTATTACGTTATATGGTATAACGTCGTATGGTGTAACGTTATAACGTATTACGTTATATGGTATAACGATATAACGTATTGCGTTATATGGTATAACGATATAACGTATTACGTTATATGGTATAACGTTATATGGTATAACGTTATAACGTATTACGGTATATGGTATAACGTCATGTGGTGTAACGTTATAACGTACTACGTTATATGGTATAACTTCATATGGTATAACGTTGTAACGTATTACGGTACATGGTATAACGTTATAACGTATTACGTTATATGGTAGAACGTCATATAGTGAAACGTTAGAACGTATTACCTTATATGGTATAACGCTATAACGTATTACCTTATATGGTACAACGTCATATGGTATAACGTTACAACGTATTACGGTATATGGTACAACGTCATATGGTATAACGTTATAACGTATTACGTTATATGGTATAACGTCATATGGTATAACGTTATAACGTATTACGGTATATGGTATAACGTTATAACGTATTACGTTACGTGGTATAACATCATATCGTATAACGTCATATAGTGAAACGTTATAACGTATCACCTTATATGGTATAACGTTACAACGTATTACGTTATATGGTATAACGACATATGGTATAACGTTATAACGTATTACGTTATATGGTATAACGTCATATGGTGTAACGTTATAACGTATCACGTTATATGGTATAACATTATAACGTATAACGTTATATGGTATAACGTTATATGGTATAACGTTATAACGTATTACGGTATATGGTATAACGTCATGTGGTGTAACGTTATAACGTATTACGGTATATGGTATAACGTTATAACGTATAAAGTTACATGGTATAACGTCATATGGTGTAACGTTATAACGTACTACGTTATATGGTATAACGTCATATGGTATAACGTTATTACGTATCACGGTATATGGTATAACGTTATAACGTATTACGTTATATGGTATAACGTCGTATGGTGTAACGTTATAACGTACTACGTTATATGGTATAACGTCATATCGTATAACGTTATAACGTATTACGGTATATGGTATAACGTTATAACGTATTACGTTATATGGTATAACGTCGTATGGTGTAACGTTATAACGTATTACGTTATATGGTATAACGATATAACGTATTGCGTTATATGGTATAACGATATAACGTATTACGTAATATGGTATAACGTTATAACGTATTACGGTATATGGTATAACGTCATGTGGTGTAACGTTATAACGTACTACGTTATATGGTATAACGTCATATGGTATAACGTTATAACGTATTACGGTATATGGTATAACGTTATAACGTATAAAGTTACATGGTATAACGTCATATGGTGTAACGTTATAACGTATTACGGTATATGGTATAACGTTATAACGTATTACGTTATATGGTATAACGTCGTATGGTGTAACGTTATAACGTACTACGTTATATGGTATAACGTCATATGGTATAACGTTATAACGTATTACGGTATATGGTATAACGTTATAACGTATAAAGTTACATGGTATAACGTCATATGGTGTAACATTATAACGTACTACGTTATATGGTATAACGTCATATGGTATAACGTTATAACGTATTACGGTATATGGTATAACGTTATAACGTATTACGTTATATGGTATAACGTCGTATGGTGTAACGTTATAACGTATTACGTTATATGGTGTAACGTCATATGGTATAACGTTATTACGTATTACGTTATATGGTATAACATTATAACGTATAACGTTATATGGTATAACGTTATATGGTATAACGTTATAACGTATTACGGTATATGGTATAACGTCATGTGGTGTAACGTTATAACGTATTACGGTATATGGTATAACGTTATAACGTATAAAGTTACATGGTATAACGTCATATGGTGTAACGTTATAACGTACTACGTTATATGGTATTACGTCATATGGTATAACGTTATTACGTATCACGGTATATGGTATAACGTTATAACGTATTACGTTATATGGTATAACGTCGTATGGTGTAACGTTATAACGTATTACGTTATATGGTATAACGATATAACGTATTGCGTTATATGGTATAACGATATAACGTATTACGTTATATGGTATAACGTTATATGGTATAACGTTATAACGTATTACGGTATATGGTATAACGTCATGTGGTGTAACGTTATAACGTACTACGTTATATGGTATAACTTCATATGGTATAACGTTGTAACGTATTACGGTACATGGTATAACGTTATAACGTATTACGTTATATGGTAGAACGTCATATAGTGAAACGTTAGAACGTATTACCTTATATGGTATAACGCTATAACGTATTACCTTATATGGTACAACGTCATATGGTATAACGTTACAACGTATTACGGTATATGGTACAACGTCATATGGTATAACGTTATAACGTATTACGTTATATGGTATAACGTCATATGGTATAACGTTATAACGTATTACGGTATATGGTATAACGTTATAACGTATTACGTTACGTGGTATAACATCATATCGTATAACGTCATATAGTGAAACGTTATAACGTATCACCTTATATGGTATAACGTTACAACGTATTACGTTATATGGTATAACGACATATGGTATAACGTTATAACGTATTACGTTATATGGTATAACGTCATATGGTGTAACGTTATAACGTATCACGTTATATGGTATAACATTATAACGTATAACGTTATATGGTATAACGTTATATGGTATAACGTTATAACGTATTACGGTATATGGTATAACGTCATGTGGTGTAACGTTATAACGTATTACGGTATATGGTATAACGTTATAACGTATAAAGTTACATGGTATAACGTCATATGGTGTAACGTTATAACGTACTACGTTATATGGTATAACGTCATATGGTATAACGTTATTACGTATCACGGTATATGGTATAACGTTATAACGTATTACGTTATATGGTATAACGTCGTATGGTGTAACGTTATAACGTACTACGTTATATGGTATAACGTCATATCGTATAACGTTATAACGTATTACGGTATATGGTATAACGTTATAACGTATTACGGTATATGGTATAACGTTATAACGTATAAAGTTACATGGTATAACGTCATATGGTGTAACGTTATAACGTACTACGTT
The DNA here is from genome assembly GCF_024542735.1 of Bombus huntii. Lineage (NCBI taxonomy): Eukaryota > Metazoa > Arthropoda > Insecta > Hymenoptera > Apidae > Bombus > Bombus huntii. Next base: position 2,433,748 of record NC_066243.1, read on the forward strand.
ATATGGTATAACGTCATATGGTATAACGTTATTACGTATCACGGTATATGGTATAACGTTATAACGTATTACGTTATATGGTATAACGTCGTATGGTGTAACGTTATAACGTACTACGTTATATGGTATAACGTCATATCGTATAACGTTATAACGTATTACGTTATATGGTATAACATTATAACGTATTACGTTATATAGTATAACGTCATATGGTATAACGTTATAACGTATTACGGTATATGGTATAACGTCATATGGTATAACGTTATAACGTATTACGTTATATGGTATAACGTCATATGGTATAACGTTATAACGTATTACGGTATATGGTATAACGTTATAACGTATAAAGTTACATGGTATAACGTCATATGGTGTAACGTTATAACGTACTACGCTATATGGTATAACGTCATATGGTATAACGTTATAACGTATTACGGTATATGGTATAACGTTATAACGTATTACGTTATATGGTATAACATTATAACGTATTACGTTATATGGTATAACGTTATATGGTATAACGTTATAACGTATTACGGTATATGGTATAACGTCATGTGGTGTAACGTTATAACGTACTACGTTATATGGTATAACGTCATATGGTATAACGTTATAACGTATTACGGTATATGGTATAACGTTATAACGTATAAAGTTACATGGTATAACGTCATATGGTGTAACGATATAACGTATTACGGTATATGGTATAACGTTATAACGTATTACGTTATATGGTATAACGTCGTACGGTGTAACGTTATAACGTACTACGTTATATGGTATAACGTCATATGGTATAACGTTATAACGTATTACGGTATATGGTATAACGTTATAACGTATAAAGTTACATGGTATAACGTCATATGGTGTAACATTATAACGTACTACGTTATATGGTATAACGTCATATGGTATAACGTTATAACGTATTACGGTATATGGTATAACGATATAACGTATTACGTTATATGGTATAACGTCGTATGGTGTAACGTTATAACGTATTACGTTATATGGTATAACGTCATATGGTATAACGTTATTACGTATTACGGTATATGGTATAACGTTATAACGTACTACGTTATATGGTATAACGTCATATGGTGTAACGTTATAACGTATTACGTTATATGGTATAACATTACAACGGATTACGTTATATGGTATAACATTATAACGTATAACGTTATATGGTATAACGTTATATGGTATAACGCTATAACGTATTACGGTATATGGTATAACGTCATGTGGTGTAACGTTATAACGTATTACGGTATATGGTATAACGTTATAACGTATAAAGTTACATGGTATAACGTCATATGATGTAACGTTATAACGTACTACGTTATATGGTATAACGTCATATGGTATAACGTTATTACGTATCACGGTATATGGTATAACGTTATAACGTATTACGTTATATGGTATAACGTCGTATGGTGTAACGTTATAACGTACTACGTTATATGGTATAACGTCATATGGTATAACGTTATAACGTTTTACGGTATATGGTATAACGTTATAACGTATTACGTTATATGGTATAACGTTATAACGTACTACGTTATATGGTATAACGTCATATGGTATAACGTTATAACGTATTACGGTATATGGTATAACGTTATAACGTATAAAGTTACATGGTATAACGTCATATGGTGTAACATTATAACGTACTACGTTATATAGTATAACGTCATATGGTATAACGTTATAACGTATTACGGTATATGGTATAACGTCATATGGTATAACGTTATAACGTATTACGGTATATGGTATAACGTTATAACGTATTACGTTATATGGTATAACATTATAACGTATTACGTTATATGGTATAACGTTATATGGTATAACGTTATAACGTATTACGGTATATGGTATAACGTCATGTGGTGTAACGTTATAACGTACTACGTTATATGGTATAACGTCATATGGTATAACGTTATAACGTATTACGGTATATGGTATAACGTTATAACGTATAAAGTTACATGGTATAACGTCATATGGTGTAACGATATAACGTATTACGGTATATGGTATAACGTTATAACGTATTACGTTATATGGTATAACGTCGTACGGTGTAACGTTATAACGTACTACGTTATATGGTATAACGTCATATGGTATAACGTTATAACGTATTACGGTATATGGTATAACGTTATAACGTATAAAGTTACATGGTATAACGTCATATGGTGTAACATTATAACGTACTACGTTATATGGTATAACGTCATATGGTATAACGTTATAACGTATTACGGTATATGGTATAACGTTATAACGTATTACGTTATATGGTATAACGTCGTATGGTGTAACGTTATAACGTATTACGTTATATGGTATAACGTCATATGGTATAACGTTATTACGTATTACGGTATATGGTATAACGTTATAACGTACTACGTTATATGGTATAACGTCATATGGTGTAACGTTATAACGTATTACGTTATATGGTATAACATTACAACGGATTACGTTATATGGTATAACATTATAACGTATAACGTTATATGGTATAACGTTATATGGTATAACGTTATAACGTATTACGGTATATGGTATAACGTCATGTGGTGTAACGTTATAACGTATTACGGTATATGGTATAACGTTATAACGTATAAAGTTACATGGTATAACGTCATATGATGTAACGTTATAACGTACTACGTTATATGGTATAACGTCATATGGTATAACGTTATTACGTATCACGGTATATGGTATAACGTTATAACGTATTACGTTATATGGTATAACGTCGTATGGTGTAACGTTATAACGTACTACGTTATATGGTATAACGTCATATGGTATAACGTTATAACGTTTTACGGTATATGGTATAACGTTATAACGTATTACGTTATATGGTATAACGTTATAACGTACTACGTTATATGGTATAACGTCATATGGTATAACGTTATAACGTATTACGGTATATGGTATAACGTTATAACGTATAAAGTTACATGGTATAACGTCATATGGTGTAACATTATAACGTACTACGTTATATGGTATAACGTCATATGGTATAACGTTATAACGTATTACGGTATATGGTATAACGTTATAACGTATTACGTTATATGGTATAACGTCGTATGGTGTAACGTTATAACGTATTACGTTATATGGTATAACGTCATATAGTATAACGTTATTACGTATTACGGTATATGGTATAACGTTATAACGTACTACGTTATATGGTATAACGTCATATGGTGTAACGTTATAACGTATTACGTTATATGGTATAACATTATAACGGATTACGTTATATGGTATAACATTATAACGTATAACGTTATATGGTATAACGTTATATGGTATAACGTTATAACGTATTACGGTATATGGTATAACGTCATATGGTATAACGTTATAACGTATTACGTTATATGGTATAACGTCATATGGTATAACGTTATAACGTATTACGGTATATGGTATAACGTTATAACGTATTACGTTATATGGTATAACGTTATAACGTACTACGTTATATGGTATAACGTTATAACGTATTGGGTTATATGGTATAACGTCATATGGTGTAACGTTGTAACGTATTACGTTATATGGTATAACATTATAACGTATTACGTTATATAGTATAACGTCATATGGTATAACGTTATAACGTATTACGGTATATGGTATAACGTCATATGGTATAACGTTATAACGTATTACGTTATATGGTATAACGTCATATGGTATAACGTTATAACGTATTACGGTATATGGTATAACGTTATAACGTATAAAGTTACATGGTATAACGTCATATGGTGTAACGTTATAACGTACTACGTTATATGGTATAACGTCATATGGTATAACGTTATAACGTATTACGGTATATGGTATAACGTTATAACGTATTACGTTATATGGTATAACGTCGTATCGTGTAACGTTATAACGTATTACGTTATATGGTATAACGATATAACGTATTACGTTATATGGTATAGCGTTATAACGTATTACGTTATATGGAATAACGTCATATGGTGTAACGTTGTAACGTATTACGTCATATGGTGTAACGTTATAACGTATTACGTTATATGGTATAACATTATAACGTATTACGTTATATGGTATAACGTTATATGGTATAAGGTTATAACGTATTACGGTATATGGTATAACGTCATGTGGTGTAACGTTATAACGTACTACGTTATATGGTATAACGTCATATGGTATAACGTTATAACGTATTACGGTATATGGTATAACGTTATAACGTATAAAGTTACATGGTATAACGTCATATGGTGTAACGTTATAACGTATTACGGTATATGGTATAACGTTATAACGTATTACGTTATATGGTATAACGTCGTATGGTGTAACGTTATAACGTATTACGTTATATGGTATAACATTATAACGGATTACGTTATATGGTATAACATTATAACGTATAACGTTATATGGTATAACGTTATATGGTATAACGTTATAACGTATTACGGTATATGGTATAACGTCATATGGTATAACGTTATAACGTATTACGTTATATGGTATAACGTCATATGGTATAACGTTATAACGTATTACGGTATATGGTATAACGTTATAACGTATTACGTTATATGGTATAACGTTATAACGTACTACGTTATATGGTATAACGTTATAACGTATTGGGTTATATGGTATAACGTCATATGGTGTAACGTTGTAACGTATTACGTTATATGGTATAACATTATAACGTATTACGTTATATAGTATAACGTCATATGGTATAACGTTATAACGTATTACGGTATATGGTATAACGTCATATGGTATAACGTTATAACGTATTACGTTATATGGTATAACGTCATATGGTATAACGTTATAACGTATTACGGTATATGGTATAACGTTATAACGTATAAAGTTACATGGTATAACGTCATATGGTGTAACGTTATAACGTACTACGTTATATGGTATAACGTCATATGGTATAACGTTATAACGTATTACGGTATATGGTATAACGTTATAACGTATTACGTTATATGGTATAACGTCGTATCGTGTAACGTTATAACGTATTACGTTATATGGTATAACGATATAACGTATTACGTTATATGGTATAGCGTTATAACGTATTACGTTATATGGAATAACGTCATATGGTGTAACGTTGTAACGTATTACGTCATATGGTGTAACGTTATAACGTATTACGTTATATGGTATAACATTATAACGTATTACGTTATATGGTATAACGTTATATGGTATAAGGTTATAACGTATTACGGTATATGGTATAACGTCATGTGGTGTAACGTTATAACGTACTACGTTATATGGTATAATGTCATATGGTATAACGTTATAACGTATTACGGTATATGGTATAACGTTATAACGTATTACGTTATATGGTATAACGTTATAACGTACTACGTTATATGGTATAACGTTATAACGTATTGGGTTATATGGTATAACGTCATATGGTGTAACGTTGTAACGTATTACGTTATATGGTATAACATTATAACGTATTACGTTATATAGTATAACGTCATATGGTATAACGTTATAACGTATTACGGTATATGGTATAACGTCATATGGTATAACGTTATAACGTATTACGTTATATGGTATAACGTCATATGGTATAACGTTATAACGTATTACGGTATATGGTATAACGTTATAACGTATAAAGTTACATGGTATAACGTCATATGGTGTAACGTTATAACGTACTACGTTATATGGTATAACGTCATATGGTATAACGTTATAACGTATTACGGTATATGGTATAACGTTATAACGTATTACGTTATATGGTATAACGTCGTATCGTGTAACGTTATAACGTATTACGTTATATGGTATAACGATATAACGTATTACGTTATATGGTATAGCGTTATAACGTATTACGTTATATGGAATAACGTCATATGGTGTAACGTTGTAACGTATTACGTCATATGGTGTAACGTTATAACGTATTACGTTATATGGTATAACATTATAACGTATTACGTTATATGGTATAACGTTATATGGTATAAGGTTATAACGTATTACGGTATATGGTATAACGTCATGTGGTGTAACGTTATAACGTACTACGTTATATGGTATAACGTCATATGGTATAACGTTATAACGTATTACGGTATATGGTATAACGTTATAACGTATAAAGTTACGTGGTATAACGTCATATGGTGTAACGTTATAACGTATTACGGTATATGGTATAACGTTATAACGTATTACGTTATATGGTATAACGTCGTATGGTGTAACGTTATAACGTACTACGTTATATGGTATAACGTCATATGGTATAACGTTATAACGTTTTACGGTATATGGTATAACGTTATAACGTACTACGTTATATGGTATAACGTTATAACGTATTGGGTTATATGGTATAACGTCATATGGTGTAACGTTGTAACGTATTACGTTATATGGTATAACATTATAACGTATTACGTTATATAGTATAACGTCATATGGTATAACGTTATAACGTATTACGGTATATGGTATAACGTCATATGGTATAACGTTATAACGTATTACGTTATATGGTATAACGTCATATGGTATAACGTTATAACGTATTACGGTATATGGTATAACGTTATAACGTATAAAGTTACATGGTATAACGTCATATGGTGTAACGTTATAACGTACTACGTTATATGGTATAACGTCATATGGTATAACGTTATAACGTATTACGGTATATGGTATAACGTTATAACGTATTACGTTATATGGTATAACGTCGTATCGTGTAACGTTATAACGTATTACGTTATATGGTATAACGATATAACGTATTACGTTATATGGTATAGCGTTATAACGTATTACGTTATATGGAATAACGTCATATGGTGTAACGTTGTAACGTATTACGTCATATGGTGTAACGTTATAACGTATTACGTTATATGGTATAACATTATAACGTATTACGTTATATGGTATAACGTTATATGGTATAAGGTTATAACGTATTACGGTATATGGTATAACGTCATGTGGTGTAACGTTATAACGTACTACGTTATATGGTATAACGTCATATGGTATAACGTTATAACGTATTACGGTATATGGTATAACGTTATAACGTATTACGTTATATGGTATAACGTTATAACGTACTACGTTATATGGTATAACGTTATAACGTATTGGGTTATATGGTATAACGTCATATGGTGTAACGTTGTAACGTATTACGTTATATGGTATAACATTATAACGTATTACGTTATATAGTATAACGTCATATGGTATAACGTTATAACGTATTACGGTATATGGTATAACGTCATATGGTATAACGTTATAACGTATTACGTTATATGGTATAACGTCATATGGTATAACGTTATAACGTATTACGGTATATGGTATAACGTTATAACGTATAAAGTTACATGGTATAACGTCATATGGTGTAACGTTATAACGTACTACGTTATATGGTATAACGTCATATGGTATAACGTTATAACGTATTACGGTATATGGTATAACGTTATAACGTATTACGTTATATGGTATAACGTCGTATCGTGTAACGTTATAACGTATTACGTTATATGGTATAACGATATAACGTATTACGTTATATGGTATAGCGTTATAACGTATTACGTTATATGGAATAACGTCATATGGTGTAACGTTGTAACGTATTACGTCATATGGTGTAACGTTATAACGTATTACGTTATATGGTATAACATTATAACGTATTACGTTATATGGTATAACGTTATATGGTATAAGGTTATAACGTATTACGGTATATGGTATAACGTCATGTGGTGTAACGTCATAACGTACTACGTTATATGGTATAACGTCATATGGTATAACGTTATAACGTATTACGGTATATGGTATAACGTTATAACGTATAAAGTTACATGGTATAACGTCATATGGTGTAACGTTATAACGTATTACGGTATATGGTATAACGTTATAACGTATTACGTTATATGGTATAACGTCGTATGGTGTAACGTTATAACGTATTACGTTATATGGTATAACGTTATAACGTATTACGGTATATGGTATAACGTCATATGGTATAACGTTATAACGTATTACGTTATATGGTATAACGTCATATGGTATAACGTTATAACGTATTACGGTATATGGTATAACGTTATAACGTATTACGTTATATGGTATAACGTTATAACGTACTACGTTATATGGTATAACGTTATAACGTATTGGGTTATATGGTATAACGTCATATGGTGTAACGTTGTAACGTATTACGTTATATGGTATAACATTATAACGTATTACGTTATATAGTATAACGTCATATGGTATAACGTTATAACGTATTACGGTATATGGTATAACGTCATATGGTATAACGTTATAACGTATTACGTTATATGGTATAACGTCATATGGTATAACGTTATAACGTATTACGGTATATGGTATAACGTTATAACGTATAAAGTTACATGGTATAACGTCATATGGTGTAACGTTATAACGTACTACGTTATATGGTATAACGTCATATGGTATAACGTTATAACGTATTACGGTATATGGTATAACGTTATAACGTATTACGTTATATGGTATAACGTCGTATCGTGTAACGTTATAACGTATTACGTTATATGGTATAACGATATAACGTATTACGTTATATGGTATAGCGTTATAACGTATTACGTTATATGGAATAACGTCATATGGTGTAACGTTGTAACGTATTACGTTATATGTTATAACGTCATATGGTATAACGTCATATGGTATAACGTTATAACGTATTACGGTATATGGTATAACGTCATATGGTGTAACGTTATAACGTATTACGTTATATGGTATAACGTCATATGGTATAACGTTATAACGTATTACGGTATATGGTATAACGTCATGTGGTGTAACGTTATAACGTATTACGTTATATGGTATAACGATATAACGTATTATGTTATATGGTATAACGTCATATGGTATAACGTTATAACGTATTACGTTATATGGTATAACGTCATATGGTATAACGTTATAACGTATCACGGTATATGGTATAACGTTATAACGTATTACGTTATATGGAATAACGTCTATGGTGTAACGTTATAACGTATTACGTTATATGGTATAACGTTATAACGTATTAGGTTATATGGTATAACGTTATAACGTATTACGTTATATGGTATAACGTTATAACGTATTAGGATATATGGTATAACGTTATAACGTATTACGGTATATTGTATAACGTTATAACGTATTACGGTATATGGTATAACGTCATATGGTATAACGTTATAACGTATTACGTTATATTATATAACGTCATATGGTATAACGTTATAACGTATTACGGTATATGGTATAACGTTATAACGCATTACGTTATATAGAATAACGTCTATGGTGTAACGTTATAACGTATTACGTTATATGGTATAACGTCATATGGTATAACGTTATAACGAATTACGTTATATGGTATAACGTCATATGGTATAACGTTATAACGTATTACGGTATATGGTATAACGTTATAACGTATTACGTTATATAGAATAACGTCTATGGTGTAACGTTATAACGTATTACGTTATATGGTATAACGTTATAACGTATTACGTTATATGGTATAACGTCATATGGTGTAACGTTATATCGTATTACGTTATATGGTATAACGTCATATGGTATAACGTTATAACGCATTACGGTATATGGTATAATTTCATATGGTATAACGTTATAACGAATTACGTTATATGGCATAACGTCATATGGTATAACGTTATAACGAATTACGTTATATGGTATAACGTTATATGGTATAACATTATAACGTATTACGTTATATGGAATAACGTCTATGGTGTAACGTTATAACGTATTACGTTATATGGTATAACGTTATAACGTATTACGTTATATGGTATAACGTCATATGGTATAACGTTATAACGTATTACGTTATATGGTATAACGTCATATGGTATAACGTTATAACGTATTACGGTATATCTTATAACGTTATAACGTATTACGTTATATGGAATAACGTCTATAGTGTAACGTTATAACGTATTACGTTATATGGTATAACGATATAACGTATTATGTTATATGGTATAACGTCATATGTACAACGTTATAACGTATAACGTCATATGGTATAACGTCATATGGTATAACGTTATAACGTATTACGTTATATGGTATAACGTCATATGGTATAACGTTATAACGTATTACGGTATATGGTATAACGTTATAACGTATTACGTTATATGGAATAACGTCTATGGTGTAACGTTATAACGTATTACGTTATATGGTATAACGATATAACGTATTATGTTATATGGTATAACGTCATATGGTACAACGTTATAACGTATTACGTTTAATGGTATAACGTCATATGGTATAACGTTATAACGTATTACGTTATATGGTATAACGATATAACGTATTATGTTGTATGGTATAACGTCATATGGTATAACGTTATAACGTATTACGTTATATGGTATAACGTCATATGGTATAACGTTATAACGTATTACGTTATATGGTATAACGTCATATGGTATAACGTTATAACGCATTACGGTATATGGTATAATTTCATATGGTATAACGTTATAACGAATTACGTTATATGGCATAACGTCATATGGTATAACGTTATAACGAATTACGTTATATGGTATAACGTTATATGGTATAACATTATAACGTATTACGTTATATGGAATAACGTCTATGGTGTAACGTTATAACGTATTACGTTATATGGTATAACGTTATAACGTATTACGTTATATGGTATAACGTCATATGGTATAACGTTATAACGTATTACGTTATATGGTATAACGTCATATGGTATAACGTTATAACGTATTACGGTATATCTTATAACGTTATAACGTATTACGTTATATGGAATAACGTCTATAGTGTAACGTTATAACGTATTACGTTATATGGTATAACGATATAACGTATTATGTTATATGGTATAACGTCATATGTACAACGTTATAACGTATAACGTCATATGGTATAACGTCATATGGTATAACGTTATAACGTATTACGTTATATGGTATAACGTCATATGGTATAACGTTATAACGTATTACGGTATATGGTATAACGTTATAACGTATTACGTTATATGGAATAACGTCTATGGTGTAACGTTATAACGTATTACGTTATATGGTATAACGATATAACGTATTATGTTATATGGTATAACGTCATATGGTACAACGTTATAACGTATTACGTTTAATGGTATAACGTCATATGGTATAACGTTATAACGTATTACGTTATATGGTATAACGATATAACGTATTATGTTGTATGGTATAACGTCATATGGTATAACGTTATAACGTATTACGTTATATGGTATAACGTCATATGGTATAACGTTATAACGTATTACGTTATATGGTATAACGTCATATGGTATAACGTTATAACGTATTACGGTATATGGTATACCGTTATAACGTACTACGGTATATGGTGTAACGTCATGTGGTGTTACGTTATAACGTATTACGTTATATGGTAAAACGATATAACGTATTATGTTTTATGGTGTTACGTCATATGGTATAACGTTATAACGTATTACGTTGTATGGTATAACGTCATATGGTATAACGTTATAACGTATTACGGTATATGGTATAACGTCATATGGTATAACGTTATAACGTATCACGGTATATGGTATAACGTTATAACGTATTACGTTATATGGAATAACGTCTATGGTGTAACGTTATAACGTATTACGTTATATGGTATAACGTTATAACGTATTAGGTTATATGGTATAACGTTATAACGTATTACGTTATATGGTATAACGTTATAACGTATTAGGATATATGGTATAACGTTATAACGTATTACGGTATATTGTATAACGTTATAACGTATTACGGTATATGGTATAACGTCATATGGTATAACGTTATAACGTATTACGTTATATGGTATAACGTCATATGGTATAACGTTATAACGTATTACGGTATATGGTATAACGTTATAACGTATTACGTTATATAGAATAACGTCTATGGTGTAACGTTATAACGTATTACGTTATATGGTATAACGTCATATGGTATAACGTTATAACGAATTACGTTATATGGTATAACGTCATATGGTATAACGTTATAACGTATTACGTTATATGGTATAACGTCATATGGTGTAACGTTATAACGTATTACGTTATATGGTATAACGTCATATGGTATAACGTTATAACGTATTACGGTATATGGTATAACTTCATATGGTATAACGTTATAACGAATTACGTTATATGGTATAACGTCATATGGTATAACGTTATAACGAATTACGTTATATGGTATAACGTTATATGGTATAACATTATAACGTATTACGTTATATGGAATAACGTCTATGGTGTAACGTTATAACGTATTACGTTATATGGTATAACGTTATAACGTATTACGTTATATGGTATAACGTCATATGGTATAACGTTATAACGTATTACGTTATATGGTATAACGTCATATGGTATAACGTTATAACGTATTACGTTATATGGTATAACGTTATAACGTATTAGGATATATGGTATAACGTTATAACGTATTGCGGTATATTGTATAACGTTATAACGTATTACGGTATATGGTATAACGTCATATGGTATAACGTTATAACGTATTACGTTATATGGTATAACGTCATATGGTATAACGTTATAACGTATTACGGTATATGGTATAACGTTATAACGTATTACGTTATATAGAATAACGTCTATGGTGTAACGTTATAACGTATTACGATATATGGTATAACGTCATATGGTATAACGTTATAACGAATTACGTTATATGGTATAACGTCATATGGTATAACGTTATAACGTATTACGGTATATGGTATAACGTTATAACGTATTACGTTATATAGAATAACGTCTATGGTGTAACGTTATAACGTATTACGTTATATGGTATAACGTTATAACGTATTACGTTATATGGTATAACGTCATATGGTGTAACGTTATATCGTATTACGTTATATGGTATAACGTCATATGGTATAACGTTATAACGTATTACGGTATATGGTATAACTTCATATGGTATAACGTTATAACGAATTACGTTATATGGTATAACGTCATATGGTATAACGTTATAACGAATTACGTTATATGGTATAACGTTATATGGTATAACATTATAACGTATTACGTTATATGGAATAACGTCTATGGTATAACGTTATAACGTATTACGTTATATGGTATAACGTTATAACGTATTACGTTATATGGTATAACGTCATATGGTATAACGTTATAACGTATTACGTTATATGGTATAACGTCATATGGTATAACGTTATAACGTATTACGGTATATCTTATAACGTTATAACGTATTACGTTATATGGAATAACGTCTATAGTGTAACGTTCTAACGTATTACGTTATATGGTATAACGATATAACGTATTATGTTATATGGTATAACGTCATATGTACAACGTTATAACGTATAACGTCATATGGTATAACGTCATATGGTATAACGTTATAACGTATTCCGTTATATGGTATAACGTCATATGGTATAACGTTATAACGTATTACGGTATATGGTATAACGTTATAACGTATTACGTTATATGGAATAACGTCTATGGTGTAACGTTATAACGTATTACGTTATATGGTATAACGATATAACGTATTATGTTATATGGTATAACGTCATATGGTACAACGTTATAACGTATTACGTTTAATGGTATAACGTCATATGGTATAACGTTATAACGTATTACGTTATATGGTATAACGTCATATGGTATAACGTTATAACGTATTACGGTATATGGTATAACTTCATATGGTGTAACGTTATAACGTATTACGGTATATGGTATAACGTTATAACGTATTACGTTATATGGTATAACGTCATATGGTATAACGTTATAACATATTACGGTATATGATATAACGTCATATGGTATAACGTCATATGGTATAACGTCATATGGTATAACGTTGTAACGTATTACGTTATATGGTATAACGTCATATGGTATAACGTTATAACGTATTACGGTATATGGTATAACGTTATAACGTATTACGTTATATGGAATAACGTCTATGGTGTAACGCCATAACGTATTACGTTATACGGTATAACATTATAACGTATTACGTTATATGGTATAACGTCATAAGGTATAACGTTATAACGTATTACGTTATATGGTATAACGTTATAACGTATTAGGATATATGGTATAACGTTGTAACGTATTACGTTATATGGTATAACGTTATAACGTATTAGGATATATGGTATAACGTTATAACGTATTACGGTATATGGTATAACGTCATATGGTATAACGTTATAACGTATTACGTTATATGGTATAACGTCATATGGTATAACGTTATAACGTATTACGGTATATGGTATAACGTTATAACGTATTACGGTATATGGTATAACGTCATATGGTATAACGTTATAACGTATTACGTTATATGGTATAACGTTATAACGTATTAGGATATATGGTATAACGTTGTAACGTATTACGTTATATGGTATAACGTTATAACGTATTAGGATATATGGTATAACGTTATAACGTATTACGTTATATGGTATAACGTCATATGGTATAACGTTATAACGTATTTCGGTATATGGTATAACTTCATATGGTGTAACGTTATAACGTATTACGGTATATGGTATAACGTCATATGGTGTAAGGTTATAACGTATTACGTTATATGGTATAACGTTATAACGTATGACGTTATATGGCATTACGTCATATGGTATAACGTTTTAACGTATTACGTTATATGGTATAACGTCATATGGTATAACGTCATATGGTATAACGTTGTAACGTATTACGTTATATGGTATAACGTCATATGGTATAACGTTATAACGTATTACGTTATATGGTATAACGTTATAACGTATTAGGATATATGGTATAACGTTGTAACGTATTACGTTATATGGTATAACGTTATAACGTATTAGGATATATGGTATAACGTTATAACGTATTACGTTATATGGTATAACGTCATATGGTATAACGTTATAACGTATTTCGGTATATGGTATAACTTCATATGGTGTAACGTTATAACGTATTACGGGATATGGTATAACGTCATATGGTGTAAGGTTATAACGTATTACGTTATATGGTATAACGTTATAACGTATGACGTTATATGGCATTACGTCATATGGTATAACGTTATAACGTATTACGTTATATGGTATAACGTCATATGGTATAACGTTATAACGTATTACGGTATATGGTATAACGTTATAACGTATTACGGTATATGGTATAACGTCATATGGTATAACGTTATAACGTATTACGTTATATGGTATAACGTTATAACGTATTAGGATATATGGTATAACGTTGTAACGTATTACGTTATATGGTATAACGTTATAACGTATTAGGATATATGGTATAACGTTATAACGTATTACGTTATATGGTATAACGTCATATGGTATAACGTTATAACGTATTTCGGTATATGGTATAACTTCATATGGTGTAACGTTATAACGTATTACGGTATATGGTATAACGTTATAACGTATTACGTTATATGGTATAACATTATAAAGTATTACGTTATATGGTATAACGTCATATGGTATAACGTTATAACGTATTACGTTATGTGGTTTAACGTCATATGGAATAACGTTATAACGTATTACGGTATATCTTATAACGTTATAACGTATTACGTTATATGGAATAACGTCTATAGTGTAACGTTCTAACGTATTACGTTATATGGTATAACGATATAACGTATTATGTTATATGGTATAACGTCATATGTACAACGTTATAACGTATAACGTCATATGGTATAACGTCATATGGTATAACGTTATAACGTATTCCGTTATATGGTATAACGTCATATGGTATAACGTTATAACGTATTACGGTATATGGTATAACGTTATAACGTATTACGTTATATGGAATAACGTCTATGGTGTAACGTTATAACGTATTACGTTATATGGTATAACGATATAACGTATTATGTTATATGGTATAACGTCATATGGTACAACGTTATAACGTATTACGTTTAATGGTATAACGTCATATGGTATAACGTTATAACGTATTACGTTATATGGTATAACGTCATATGGTATAACGTTATAACGTATTACGGTATATGGTATAACTTCATATGGTGTAACGTTATAACGTATTACGGTATATGGTATAACGTTATAACGTATTACGTTATATGGTATAACGTCATATGGTATAACGTTATAACATATTACGGTATATGGTATAACGTCATATGGTATAACGTCATATGGTATAACGTCATATGGTATAACGTTGTAACGTATTACGTTATATGGTATAACGTCATATGGTATAACGTTATAACGTATTACGGTATATGGTATAACGTTATAACGTATTACGTTATATGGAATAACGTCTATGGTGTAACGCCATAACGTATTACGTTATACGGTATAACATTATAACGTATTACGTTATATGGTATAACGTCATAAGGTACAACGTTATAACGTATTAGGATATATGGTATAACGTTGTAACGTATTACGTTATATGGTATAACGTTATAACGTATTAGGATATATGGTATAACGTTATAACGTATTACGTTATATGGTATAACGTCATATGGTATAACGTTATAACGTATTTCGGTATATGGTATAACTTCATATGGTGTAACGTTATAACGTATTACGGTATATGGTATAACGTCATATGGTGTAAGGTTATAACGTATTACGTTATATGGTATAACGTTATAACGTATGACGTTATATGGCATTACGTCATATGGTATAACGTTATAACGTATTACGTTATATGGTATAACGTCATATGGTATAACGTCATATGGTATAACGTTGTAACGTATTACGTTATATGGTATAACGTCATATGGTATAACGTTATAACGTATTACGTTATATGGTATAACGTTATAACGTATTAGGATATATGGTATAACGTTGTAACGTATTACGTTATATGGTATAACGTTATAACGTATTAGGATATATGGTATAACGTTATAACGTATTACGTTATATGGTATAACGTCATATGGTATAACGTTATAACGTATTTCGGTATATGGTATAACTTCATATGGTGTAACGTTATAACGTATTACGGGATATGGTATAACGTCATATGGTGTAAGGTTATAACGTATTACGTTATATGGTATAACGTTATAACGTATGACGTTATATGGCATTACGTCATATGGTATAACGTTATAACGTATTACGTTATATGGTATAACGTCATATGGTATAACGTTATAACGTTTTACGGTATATGGTATAACGTTATAACGTATTACGGTATATGGTATAACGTCATATGGTATAACGTTATAACGTATTACGTTATATGGTATAACGTTATAACGTATTAGGATATATGGTATAACGTTGTAACGTATTACGTTATATGGTATAACGTTATAACGTATTAGGATATATGGTATAACGTTATAACGTATTACGTTATATGGTATAACGTCATATGGTATAACGTTATAACGTATTTCGGTATATGGTATAACTTCATATGGTGTAACGTTATAACGTATTACGGTATATGGTATAACGTTATAACGTATTACGTTATATGGTATAACATTATAAAGTATTACGTTATACGGTATAACGTCATATGGTATAACGTTATAACGTATTACGTTATGTGGTTTAACGTCATATGGAATAACGTTATAACGTATTACGTTATATGTTATAACGTCATATGGTATAACGTTATAACATATTACGGTATATGGTATAACGTCATATGGTATAACGTCATATGGTATAACGTCATATGGTATAACGTTGTAACGTATTACGTTATATGGTATAACGTCATATGGTATAACGTTATAACGTATTACGGTATATGGTATAACGTTATAACGTATTACGTTATATGGAATAACGTCTATGGTGTAACGCTATAACGTATTACGTTATACGGTATAACATTATAACGTATTACGTTATATGGTATAACGTCATAAGGTATAACGTTATAACGTATTACGGTATATGGTATAACGTCATATGGTGTAAGGTTATAACGTATTACGTTATATGGTATAACGTTATAACGTATGACGTTATATGGCATTACGTCATATGGTATAACGTTATAACGTATTACGTTATATGGTATAACGTCATATGGTATAACGTTATAACGTATTACGTTATATGGTATAACGTCATATGGTATAACGTTATAACGTATTACGGTATATGGTATAACTTCATATGGTGTAACGTTATAACGTATTACGGTATATGGTATAACGTTATAACGTATTACGTTATATGGTATAACATTATAAAGTATTACGTTATATGGTATAACGTCATATGGTATAACGTTATAACGTATTACGTTATGTGGTATAACGTCATATGGAATAACGTTATAACGTATTACGTTATATGGTATAACGTCATATGGTATAACGTTATAACATATTACGGTATATGGTATAACGTCATATGGTATAACGTCATATGGTATAACGTTGTAACGTATTACGTTATATGGTATAACGTCATATGGTATAACGTTATAACGTATTACGGTATATGGTATAACGTTATAACGTATTACGTTATATGGAATAACGTCTATGGTGTAACGCTATAACGTATTACGTTATACGGTATAACATTATAACGTATTACGTTATATGGTATAACGTCATAAGGTATAACGTTATAACGTATTACGGTATATGGTATAACGTCATATGGTGTAAGGTTATAACGTATTACGTTATATGGTATAACGTTATAACGTATAGCGTTATATGGCATTACGTCATATGGTATAACGTTATAACGTATTACGTTATATGGTATAACGTCATATGGTATAACGTTATAACGTATTACGTTATATGGAATAACGTCTATGGTGTAACGTTATAACGTATTACGTTATATGGTATAACGTTATAACGTATTACGTTATATGGTATAACGTCATATGGTGTAACGTTATAACGTATTACGGTATATGGTATAACGTTATAACGTATTACGTTATATGGTATAACATTATAACGTATTACGTTATATGGTATAACGTCATATGGTATAACGTTATAACGTATTACGGTATATGGTATAACGTTATAACGTACTACGGTATATGATGTAACGTCATGTGGTGTAACGTTATAACGTATTACGTTATATGGTATAACGATATAACGTATTATGTTATATGGTGTTACGTCATATGGTATAACGTTATAACGTATTACGTTGTATGGTATAACGTCATATGGTATAACGTTATAACGTATTACGGTATATGGTATAACGTCATATGGTATAACGTTATAACGTATTACGGTATATGGTATAACGTTATAACGTACTACGGTATATGGTGTAACGTCATGTGGTGTAACGTTATAACGTATTACGTTATATGGTATAACGATATAACGTATTATGTTATATGGTGTTACGTCATATGGTATAACGTTATAACGTATTACGTTGTATGGTATAACGTCATATGGTATAACGTTATAACGTATTACGGTATATGGTATAACGTCATATGGTATAACGTTATAACGTATCACGGTATATGGTATAACGTTATAACGTATTACGTTATATGGAATAACGTCTATGGTGTAACTTTATAACCTATTACGTTATATGGTATAACGTTATAACGTATTAGGTTATATTGTATAACGTTATAACGTATTACGTTATATGGTATAACGTTATAACGTATTAGGATATATGGTATAACGTTATAACGTATGACGTTATATGGCATTACGTCATATGGTATAACTTTATAACGTATTACGTTATATGGTATAATGTCATATGGTATAACGTTATAACGTATTACGGTATATGGTATAACGTTATAACGTATTACGATATATGGAATATCGTTATAACGTATTACGTTTATGGTTTAACTTTATAACGTATTACTTTATATGATATAACGTTATAACGTATTACGTTATATGTTATAACGTTATATCGTAATACGTTGTATGGTATGACGTTATAACGTATTACGTTATATGCTATAACGTTATAACGTTATAACGTATTACGTTATATGGTATGACATTATAACGTATTACGTTATATGATATAACGTTATAACTTATTACGTCATATGGTATAACGTTGGAACGTATTACGTTATATGGTATATCGCTATAACGTATTACGTTTATGGTTTAACGTTATAACGTATTACTTTATATGGTATAACGTTATAACGTATTACGTTATATGGTATAACGTTATATCGTATTACGTTATATGGTATGACGTTATAACGTATTACCTTTTATGGTATATCGTTATAACGTATTAATTTGTATGGTATAACGTTATACCGTATTACGTTATATGGTATAACGTTATAACGTATTACGCTTTATGGTATAACGTTATAACGTATTAATTTATATGGTATAACGTTATACCGTATTACGTTATATGGTATAACGTTATAACGTATTACGTTATATGGTATGACGTAATACGTAATATGTTGTATGGTATGACGTTATAACGTATTACGTTATGTGGTATAACATTATATCGTATTACGTTATATGTTATAACGTTATAACGTATTACGATATATGTTATAACGTATTACGTTATATGGTATAACGTTATATCGTATTACGTCATATGGTATAACGATATATCGTATTAAGTTATATGTTATAAGGTTATAACGTAATACGTTATACGGTATAACGTTATAGCGTAATACGATATATGGGATGTCATAATACGTAATACGTTATATGGTATAACGTTATAACGTATTGCGTTATATGGTATAATGTTATAACGTATTTCGTTATATGGGACGACGTTAAAACGTATTACGTTATATGGAATAACGTCATGTGGTATAGCGCTATAACGTATTACGTTATATGGTATAACGTTATAACGTATTACGTCATATGTTATAACGTTATAACGTAATATGTTATATTGAATAACGTTATAGCGTGTTACGTTATATGTTATAACGTTATAACGTAATACGTTATATGGTATGACGTTATAACGTAATACGTTATATGTTATGACCTTATGACGTATTACGTTGTATGGGATGACGTTATAACGTAATACGTTATATGTTATAACGTTATAACGTAATGCGTTATATGGTATGACGTTATAACGTATTACGTTATATGGTATGACGTTATAACGTATTACGTTGTATGGGATGACGTTATAACGTATAACGTTATATGGTATGATGTTATAACGTATTACGTTATATGCGATGACGTTATAACGTATAACGATATAGGGGACGACGTTATAACGTATTACGTTATATGGTATAACGTTATAACTTATTACGTCATATGGTATAACGTTGGAACGTATTACGTTATGTGCTATATCGTTATAACGTATTACGTTATATGGTATAACGTTATAACTTATTACGTTTATGGTTTAACGTTAAAACGTATTACGTCATATGTTATGACGTTATAACGTAATACGTCATATGGTATAACATTATAACGTAATACGTTATATGGTATGTCGTAATATGTAATACGTTATATGGTATGACGTTATAACGCATTACGTTACATGGTATAACGTCATATCGTATTACGTTATATGGTACAACGTTATAACGTATTACGTTTTATGGTATAACGCTATAACGTATTACGTTATATGGTATAACGATATATCGTATTACGTTATATGTTATAAGGTTATTACGTATTGCGTTATATGGTATAACGTTATAACGTATTACGTTATATGGTATGACGTTATAATGTATTACGTTATATGGTATAACGTTATAACTTATTACGTCATATGGTATAACGTTGGAACGTATTACGTTATGTGCTATATCGTTATAACGTATTACGTTATATGGTATAACGTTATAACGTATTACGTTATATGGTATGACGTAATACGTAATACGTTATATGGAATAACGTTATATCGTATTACGTTATATGTTATAACGTATTACGTTATATGGTATAACGCTATAACGTATTACGTTATATGGTATAACGATATATCGTGTTACGTTATATGTTAGAAGGTTATAACGTAATACGTTATATGGTATAACGTTATAACGAAATACGTTATATGGTATGTCATAATACGTAATACGTTATATGGTATAACGTTATAACGTATTACGTTATATGGTATAATGCTATAACGTATTTCGTTATATGGGACGACGTTAAAACGTATTACGTTATATGGTATGACGTCATATGGTATATCGCTATAACGTATTACGTTATATGGTATAACGTTATAACGTATTACGCTTTATGGTATAACGTTATAACGTATTAATTTATATGGTATAACGTTATACCGTATTACGTTATATGGTATAACGTTATAACGTATTACGTTATATGGTATGACGTAATACGTAATATGCTGTATGGTATGACGTTATAACGTATTACGTTATGTGGTATAACATTATATCGTATTACGTTATATGTTATAACGTTATAACGTATTACGATATATGTTATAACGTATTACGTTATATGGTATAACGTTATATCGTATTACGTCATATGGTATAACGATATATCGTATTAAGTTATATGTTATAAGGTTATAACGTAATACGTTATACGGTATAACGTTATAGCGTAATACGATGTATGGGATGTCATAATACGTAATACGTTATATGGTATAACGTTATAACGTATTGCGTTATATGGTATAATGTTATAACGTATTTCGTTATATGGGACGACGTTAAAACGTATTACGTTATATGGAATAACGTCATGTGGTATAGCGCTATAACGTATTACGTTATATGGTATAACGTTATAACGTATTACGTCATATGTTATAACGTTATAACGTAATACGTTATATTGAATAACGTTATAGCGTGTTACGTTATATGTTATAACGTTATAACGTAATACGTTATATGGTATGACGTTATAACGTAATACGTTATATGTTATAACATTATAACGTAATACGTTATATGGGACGACGTTAGAACGTATTACGTTATATGATATTACGTTATAACGTATTACGTTATACTGTATACCGTTATAACATATTACGTTATATGTTATAACGTTATAACGTAATACGTTATATGTTACAGCGTTATAATTTAATACGTTATATGGTATGACGTTATAACCTATTACGTTATTTGGGACGACGTTATAACGTATTACGTTATATTGTATATCGTTATAACGTATTACGTTTATGGTTTAACGTTATAACGTATTGCGTTATATGGTATAACTTTAAAACGTATTACGTTATATGGGATGACGATATAACGAATTACTTTGTATTGGACGACGTTATAACGTATTACGTTATATTGTATAACGTTATAACGTATTACGTTATATGGTATAACGTTATAACGTATTACGTTATATGGTGTAACGTCATACGGGACGACGTTATAACGTATTACGTCATATGTTATAACGTTATAACGTAATACGTTATATTGAATAACGTTATAGCGTGATACGTTATATGTTATAACGTTATAACGTATTACGTTATATGTTATAACGTTATATCGTAATACGTTATATGGTATGACGTTATAACGTATTACGTTATATGTTATAACGTTATAACGTAATACGTTATATGTTATAACTTTATAACGTAATACGTTATATGGTATGACGTTATAACGTATTACGTTATATGTTATGACGTTATGACGTATTACGTTGTATGGGATGACGTTATAACGTAATACGTTATATGTTATAACGTTATAACGTAATGCGTTATATGGTATGACGTTATAACGTATTACGTTATATGGTATGACGTTATAACGTATTACGTTGTATGGGATGACGTTATAACGTATAACGTTATATGGTATGATGTTATAACGTATTACGTTATATGCGATGACGTTATAACGTATAACGATATAGGGGACGACGTTATAACGTATTACGTTATATGGTATAACGTTATAACTTATTACGTCATATGGTATAACGTTGGAACGTATTACGTTATGTGCTATATCGTTATAACGTATTACGTTATATGGTATAACGTTATAACTTATTACGTTTATGGTTTAACGTTAAAACGTATTACGTCATATGTTATGACGTTATAACGTAATACGTCATATGGTATAACATTATAACGTAATACGTTATATGGTATGTCGTAATATGTAATACGTTATATGGTATGACGTTATAACGCATTACGTTATATGGTATAACGTCATATCGTATTACGTTATATGGTACAACGTTATAACGTATTACGTTTTATGGTATAACGCTATAACGTATTACGTTATATGGTATAACTATATATCGTATTACGTTATATGTTATAAGGTTATTACGTATTGCGTTATATGGTATAACGTTATAACGTATTACGTTATATGGTATGACGTTATAATGTATTACGTTATATGGTATAACGTTATAACTTATTACGTCATATGGTATAACGTTGGAACGTATTACGTTATGTGCTATATCGTTATAACGTATTACGTTATATGGTATAACGTTATAACGTATTACGTTATATGGTATGACGTAATACGTAATACGTTATATGGAATAACGTTATATCGTATTACGTTATATGTTATAACGTATTACGTTATATGGTATAACGCTATAACGTATTACGTTATATGGTATAACGATATATCGTGTTACGTTATATGTTAGAAGGTTATAACGTAATACGTTATATGGTATAACGTTATAACGAAATACGTTATATGGTATGTCATAATACGTAATACGTTATATGGTATAACGTTATAACGTATTACGTTATATGGTATAATGCTATAACGTATTTCGTTATATGGGACGACGTTAAAACGTATTACGTTATATGGTATGACGTTATAACGTATTACGTTATATGTTATAACGTTATATCGTAATACGTTATATGGTATGACGTTATAACGTATTACGTTATATGTTATAACGTTATAACGTAATACGTTATATGTTATAACTTTATAACGTAATACGTTATATGGTATGACGTTATAACGTATTACGTTATATGTTATGACGTTATGACGTATTACGTTGTATGGGATGACGTTATAACGTAATACGTTATATGTTATAACGTTATAACGTAATGCGTTATATGGTATGACGTTATAACGTATTACGTTATATGGTATGACGTTATAACGTATTACGTTGTATGGGATGACGTTATAACGTATAACGTTATATGGTATGATGTTATAACGTATTACGTTATATGCGATGACGTTATAACGTATAACGATATAGGGGACGACGTTATAACGTATTACGTTATATGGTATAACGTTATAACTTATTGCGTCATATGGTATTGTAATATCGTAGAATAGATTTGAATTAGAGATCGGTTGAAAATAGAAAAAACCGTGTACGTCGTCCTTCTGTGGTTCGTTTACATTTAAGAGCGCCTATGTGACTAAAGTCACCTAGTTCTTACAGAGATATGAGAAAAACAAGAAACAACGTTAGAGCAGAAAGACGGTTTCGTGTTTCAAGGGCGGACGACCGGGAGGTCAGAGTATGCGAGTCGAAAAGCGAGTGTGTTGCGAGGGTCAGAGCTAATTGAATCGTTGAAGAGTAGAGTCGTTAGAGGTTTCGAGTTGTCGAAGAGTAGAGTCGTTAGAGGTTTCGAGTTGTCGAAGAGTAGAGTCGTTAGAGGTTTCGAGTTGTCGAAGAGTAGAGTCGTGAGAATTGATAGAGTTGTTAGAGAGAGAGAGTGTGTGTGTGTTAGATTCGTTGTGACGAGAGTGATCAAATAACTGTAAAGTTATTTGATATAGATACGAGTATTGCATTTAGTTCCGTTAAATAAATATCGTTCTCTGTCCAATTTATATTTGTATATTCAATTTAATATTAATAAATTGTAAGTAATCGAAAAAAAAAATTTCTATCCTTATTTTCCGATATTACAGGTATAACGTTATAACGTATTACGGTATATGGTATAACGTCATATGGTGTAAGGTTATAACGTATTACGTTATATGGTATAACGTTATAACGTATGACGTTATATGCGATGACGTTATGACGTATTACGTTGTATGGGATGACGTTATAACGTAATACGTTATATGTTATAACGTTATAACGTAATGCGTTATATGGTATGACGTTATAACGTATTACGGTATATGGTATAACGTTATAACGTATTACGGTATATGGTGTAACGTCATATGGTATAACGTTATAACGTATTACGTTATATGGTATAACGTTATAACGTATTAGGATATATGGTATAACGTTGTAACGTATTACGTTATATGGTATAACGTTATAACGTATTAGGATATACGGTATAACGTTATAACGTATTACGTTATATGGTATAACGTCATATGTTATAACGTTATAACGTATTACGTTATATGGTATAACGTCATATGGTATAACGTTATAACGTATTACGTTATATGGTATAACGTTATAACGTATTACGGTATATGGTATAACGTCATATGGTATAACGTTACAACGTATTACGTTATATGGTATAACGTCATATGGTATAAAGTTATAACGTATTACGTTATATGGTATAACGTTATAACGTATTAGGATAAATGCTGTAACGTTATAACGTATTACGGTATATGGTATAACGTTATAACGTACTACGGTATATGGTGTAACGTGATGTGGTGTAACGTTATAACGTATTACGTTATATGGTATAACGATATAACATATTACGTTATATGGTATAACGTCATATGGTATAACGTTATAACGTATTACGTTATATGGTATAACGTTATAACGTATTACGGTATATGGTATAACGTCATATGGTATAACGTTATAAGGTATTAAGTTATATGGTATTACGTCGTATGGTATAACGTTATAACGTATTACGTTATATGGTTTAACGTCATATGGTATAACGTTATATGGTATAACGTTATAACGTATTACGTTATATGGTATAACGTCATATGGTATAACGTTATAACGTATTAGGATATATGGTATAACGTTATAACGTATTACGGTATATTGTATAACGTTATAACGTATTACGGTATATGGTATAACGTCATATGGTATAACGTTACAACGTATTACGTTAACTGGTATAACGTTATAACGTATTAGGATATATGGTATAACGTTATAACGTATTACGTTATATGGTATAACGATATAACATATTACGTTATATGGTATAACGTCATATGGTGTAACATTATAACGTATTACGGTATATGGTATAAAGATATAACGTATTATGTTATATGGTATAACGTCATATGGTACAACGTTATAACGTATTACGTTATATGGTATAACGTCATGTGGTATAGCGTTCTAACGTATTACGTTATATGGTATAACGTCATGTGGTATAGCGTTATAACGTATTACGTTATATGGTATAACGTCATATGGTATAACGTTATAATGTATTACGTTATATGGTATAACGTCATATGGTATAACGTTATAACGTATTACGGTATATGGTATAACGTTATAACGTTTTACGGTATATGGTATAACGTCATATGGTGTAACGTTATAACGTATTACGTTATACGGTATAACGTCATATGGTATAACGTTATAACGTATTACGGTATATGGTATAACGTTATAACGTATTACGTTATATGGAATAACGTCTATGGTGTAACGCTATAACGTATTACGTTATACGGTATAACATTATAACGTATTACGTTATATGGTATAACGTCATAAGGTATAACGTTATAACGTATTACGGTATATGGTATAACGTCATATGGTGTAAGGTTATAAAGTATTACGTTATATGGTATAACGTTATAACGTATGACGTTATATGGCATTACGTCATATGGTATAACTTTATAACGTATTACGTTATATGGTATAACGTCATATGGTATAACGTTATAACGTATTACGGTATATGGTATAACGTTATAACGTATTACGGTATATGGTATAACGTCATATGGTATAACGTTATAACGTATTACGTTATATGGTATAACGTTATAACGTATTAGGATATATGGTATAACGTTGTAACGTATTACGTTATATGGTATAACGTTATAACGTATTAGGATATACGGTATAACGTTATAACGTATTACGTTATATGGTATAACGTCATATGGTATAACGTTATAACGTATTACGTTATATGGTATAACGTCATATGGTATAACGTTATAACGTATTACGTTATATGGTATAACGTCATATGGTATAATGTTATAACGTTTTACGGTATATGGTATAACGTCATATGGTGTAACGTTATAACGTATTACGTTATATGGTATAACGTCATATGGTATAACGTTATAACGTATTACGGTATATGGTATAACGTTATAACGTATTACGGTATATGGTATAACGTAATATGGTGTAACGTTATAACGTATTACGATATATGGTATAACGTTATAACGTATTAGGTTATATGGTATAACGTTATAACGTATTACGTTATATGGTATAACGTTATAACGTATTAGGATATATGGTATAACGTTATAACGTATTACGGTATATTGTATAACGTTATAACGTATTACGGTATATGGTATAACGTCATATGGTATAACGTTATAACGTATTACGTTATATGGTATAACGATATAACATATTACGTTATATGGTATAACGTCATATGGTATAACGTTATAACGTATTACGTTATATGGTATAACGTCATGTGGTATAACGTTATAACGTATTACGGTATATGGTATAACGTCATATGGTATAACGTTATAACGTATTACGGTATATGGTATAACGTTATAGCGTATTACGTTATATGGTTTAACGTCATATGGTATAACGTTATTACGTATTACGTTATATGGTATAACGTCATATGGTGTAACGTTATAACGTATTACGGTATATGGTATAACGTTATAACGTATTACGTTATATGGTATAACATTATAACGTATTAGGTTATATGGTATAACATTATAACGTATTACGTTATATGGTTTAACGTCATATGGTATAACGTTATTACGTATTACGTTATATGGTATAACGTCATATGGTATAACGTTATAACGTATTACGGTATATGGTATAACGTTATAACGTATTACGTTATATGGAATAACGTCAATGGTATAAAGTTATAACGTATTACGTTATATGGTATAAAGTTATAACGTATTACGTTATATGATATAACGTCATATGGTGTAACGTTATAACGTATTACGGTATATGGTATAACGTTATAACGTATTACGTTATATGGTATTACATTATAACGTATTACGTTATATGGTATAACGTCATATGGTATAACGTTATAACGTATTACGGTATATGGTATAACGTCATGTGGTGTAACGTTATAACGTATTACGTTGTATGGTATAACGATATAACGTATTATGTTATATGGTATAACGTCATATGGTATAACGTTATAACGTATTACGTTATATGGTATAACGTCATATGGTATAACGTTATAACGTATTACGGTATATGGTATAACGTCATGTGGTATAACGTTATAACGTATTACGGTATATGGTATAACGTTATAACGTATTACGTTATATGGAATAACGTCTATGGTGTAACGTTATAACGTATTACGTTATATGGTATAACGTTATAACGTATTACGTTATATGGTATAACATTATAACGTATTACGTTATATGGTATAACGTCATATGGAATAACGTTATAACGTATTACGTCATATGGTATAACGTTATAACGTATTATGTTATATGGTATAACGTCATATGGTATAACGTTATAACGTATTACGGTATATGGTATAACGTCATGTGGTGTAACGTTATAACGTATTACGTTGTATGGTATAACGATATAACGTATTATGTTATATGGTATAACGTCACATGGTATAACGTTATAACGTATTACGGTATATGGTATAACGTCATGTGGTATAACGTTATAACGTATTACGGTATATGGTATAACGTTATAACGTATTACGTTGTATGGAATAACGTCTATGGTGTAACGTTATAACGTATTACGTTATATGGTATAACGTTATAACGTATTACGTTATATGGTATAACATTATAACGTATTACGTTATATGGTATAACGTCATATGGAATAACGTTATAACGTATTACGTCATATGGTATAACGTTATAACGTATTACGTTATATGGTATAACGTCATATGGTATAACGTTATAACGTATTACGGTATATGGTATAACGTCATATGGTGTAACGTTATAACGTATTACGGTATATGGTATAACGTCATATGGTACAACGTTATAACGTATTACGTTATATGGTATAACGTTATAACGTATTAGGATAAATGCTATAACGTTAAAACGTATTACGGTATATTGTATAACGTTATAACGTATTACGGTATATGGTATAACGTCATATGGTATAACGTTATAACGTATTACGTTATATGGTATAACGTTATAACGTATTAGGATATATGGTATAACGTTATAACGTAATACGTTATAAGGTATAACGTCATATGGTGTAACGTTATTACGTATTACGTTATATGGTGTAACGATATAACATATTACGTTACATGGTATAACGTCATATGGTATAACGTTATAACGTATTACGTTATATGGTATAACGTTATAACGTATTAGGATATATGGTATAACGTTATAACGTATTACGTTTTAAGGTATAACGTCATATGGTATAACGTTATAACGTATTACGTTGTATGGTTTAACGTCATATGGTATAACGTTATTACGTATTACGTTATATGTTATAACGTCATATGGTGTAACGTTGTAACGTATTACGGTATATGGTATAACGTTATAACGTATTACGTTATATGGTATAACATTATAACGTATTACGTTATATGGTTAACATTATAACGTATTACGTTATATGGTATAACGTCATATGGTGTAACGTTATAACGTATTACGTTATATGGTATAACGATATAACGTATTATGTTATATGTTGTAACGTCATATGGTACAACGTTATAACTTATTACGTTATATGGTATAACGTCATATGGTAAAACGTTATAACGTATTACGTTATATGGTATAACGTCATATGGTATAACGTTATAACGTATTACGTTATATGGTATAACGTCATATGGTATAACGTTATAACGTATTACGGTATATGGTATAACGTTATAACGTATTACGTTATATGGAATAACGTCTATGGTGTAACGTTATAACGTATTACGTTATATGGTATAACGTTATAACGTATTAGGTTATATGGTATAACGATATAACGTATTACGTTATAAGGTATAACGTCATATGGTGTAACGTTATAACGTATTACGTTATATGGTATAACGATATAACATATTACGTTATATGGTATAACGTCATATGGAATAACGTTATAACGTATTACGTTATATGGTATAACGTTATGACGTATTACGGTATATGGTATAACGTCATATGGTATAACGTTATAACGTATTAAGTTATATGGTATTACGTCATATGGTATAACGTTATAACGTATTACGTTATATGGTTTTACGTCATATGGTATAACGTTATAACGTATTACGGTATATGGTATAACGTCATATGGTATAACGTTATAACGTATTAAGTTATATGGTATTACGTCATATGGTATAACGTTATAACGTATTACGTTATATGGTATATCGTCATATGGTATAACGTTATAACGTATTACGTTATATGGTATAACGTTATAACGTATTACGGTATATGGTATAACGTCATATGGTATAACGTTATAACGTATTAAGTTATATGGTATTACGTCATATGGTATAACGTGATAACGTATTATGTTATATGGTTTAACGTCATATGGTATAACGTCATATGGTATAACGTTATAACGTATTACGTTATATGGTATAACGTCATATGGTATAACGTTATAACGTATTAGGATATATGGTATAACGTTATAACGTATTACGGTATATTGTATAACGTTATAACGTATTACGGTATATGGTATAACGTCATATGGTATAACGATATAACGTATTACGTTAACTGTTATAACGTTATAACGTATTAGGATATATGGTATAACGTTATAACGTATTACGTTATAAGGTATAACGTCATATGGTGTAACGTTATAACGTATTACGTTATATGGTATAACGATATAACATATTACGTTATATGGTATAACGTCATATGGTGTAACTTTATAACGTATTACGGTATATGGTATAACGATATAACGTATTATGTTATATGGTATAACGTCATATGGTACAACGTTATAACGTATTACGTTATATGGTATAACGTCATGTGGTATAGCGTTATAACGTATTACGTTATATGGTATAACGTCATATGGTATAACGTTATAATGTATTACGTTATATGGTATAACGTCATATGGTATAACGTTATAACGTATTACGGTATATGGTATAACGTTATAACGTATTACGGTATAAGGTATAGCGTCATATGGTGTAACGTTATAACGTATTACGTTATATGGTATAACGTTATAAAGTATTAGGATATATGGTATAACGTTATAACGTATTACGGTATATTGTATATCGTTATAACGTATTACGGTATATGGTATAACGTCATATGGTATAACGTTATAACGTATTACGTTACATGGTATAACGTTATAACGTATTAGGATATATGGTATAACGTTATAACGTATTACGTTATGTGGTATAACGATATAACATATTACGTTATATGGTATAACGTCATATGGTTTAACGTTATAACGTATTACGTTATATGGTATAACGTCATGTGGTATAACGTTATAACGTATTACGGTATATGGTATAGCGTCATATGGTGTAACGTTATAACGTATTACGTTATATGGTATAACGTTATAACGTATTAGGTTATATGGTATAACGTTATAACGTATTACGTTATATGGTATAACGTTATAAAGTATTAGGATATATGGTATAACGTTATAACGTATTACGTTATATGGTATAACGTTATAACGTATTACGGTATATGGTATAACGTCATATGGTATAACGTTATAACGTATGAAGTTATATGGTATTACGTCATATGGTATAACGTTATAACGTATTACGTTATATGGTTTAACGTCATATGGTATAACGTTATAATGTATTACGGTATATGGTATAACGTCATATGGTATAACGTTATAACGTATTAAGCTATATGGTATTACGTCATATGGTATAACGTTATAACGTATTACGTTATATGGTATATCATCATATGGTATAACGTTATAACGTATTTTTTTATATGGTATAACGTCATGTGGTATAACGTTATAACGTATTACGGTATATGGTATAACGTCATATGGTGTAACGTTATAACGTATTACGTTATATGGTATAACGTCATATGGTATAACGTTATAACGTATTACGGTGTATGGTATAACGTTATAACGTATTACGGTATATGGTATAACGTCATATGGTATAACGTTATAACGTATTAAGTTATATGGTATTACGTCATATGGTATAACGTTATAACGTATTACGTTATATGGTTTAACGTCATATGGTATAACGTTATAACGTATTACGGTATATGGTATAACGTCATATGGTATAACGTTATAACGTATTAAGTTATATGGTATTACGTCATATGGTATAACGTTATAACGTATTACGTTATATGGTATATCGTCATATGGTATAACGTTATAACGTATTACGTTATATGGTATAACGTTATAACGTATTACGGTATATGGTATAACGTCATATGTTATAACGTTATAACGTATTAAGTTATATGGTATTACGTCATATGGTATAACGTGATAACGTATTACGTTATATGGTTTAACGTCATATGGTATAACGTCATATGGTATAACGTTATAACGTATTACGTTATATGGTATAACGTCATATGGTATAACGTTATAACGTATTAGGATATATGGTATAACGTTATAACGTATTACGGTATATTGTATAACGTTATAACGTATTACGGTATATGGTATAACGTCATATGGTATAACGATATAACGTATTACGTTAACTGGTATAACGTTATAACGTATTAGGATATATGGTATAACGTTATAACGTATTACGTTATAAGGTATAACGTCATATGGTGTAACGTTATAACGTATTACGTTATATGGTATAACGATATAACATATTACGTTATATGGTATAACGTCATATGGTGTAACGTTATAACGTATTACGGTATATGGTATAACGATATAACGTATTATGTTATATGGTATAACGTCATATGGTACAACGTTATAACGTATTACGTTATATGGTATAACGTCATGTGGTATAGCGTTATAACGTATTACGTTATATGGTATAACGTCATATGGTATAACGTTATAATGTATTACGTTATATAGTATAACGTCATATGGTATAACGTTATCACGTATTACGGTATATGGTATAACGTTATAACGTATTACGGTATATGGTATAGCGTCATATGGTGTAACGTTATAACGTATTACGTTATATGGTATAACGTTATAACGTATTAGGTTATATGGTATAACGTTGTAACGTATTACGTTATATGGTATAACGTTATAAAGTATTAGGATATATGGTATAACGTTATAACGTATTACGGTATATTGTATATCGTTATAACGTATTACGGTATATGGTATAACGTCATATGGTATAACGTTATAACGTATTACGTTACATGGTATAACGTTATAACGTATTAGGATATATGGTATAACGTTATAACGTATTACGTTATGTGGTATAACGATATAACATATTACGTTATATGGTATAACGTCATATGGTTTAACGTTATAACGTATTACGTTATATGGTATAACGTCATGTGGTATAACGTTATAACGTATTACGGTATATGGTATAGCGTCATATGGTGTAACGTTATAACGTATTACGTTATATGGTATAACGTTATAACGTATTAGGTTATATGGTATAACGTTATAACGTATTAGGTTATATGGTATAACGTTATAACGTATTACGTTATATGGTATAACGTTATAAAGTATTAGGATATATGGTATAACGTTATAACGTATTACGGTATATTGTATATCGTTATAACGTATTACGGTATATGGTATAACGTCATATGGTATAACGTTATAACGTATTACGTTACATGGTATAACGTTATAACGTATTAGGATATATGGTATAACGTTATAACGTATTACGTTATGTGGTATAACGATATAACATATTACGTTATATGGTATAACGTCATATGGTTTAACGTTATAACGTATTACGTTATATGGTATAACGTCATGTGGTATAACGTTATAACGTATTACGGTATATGGTATAGCGTCATATGGTGTAACGTTATAACGTATTACGTTATATGGTATAACGTTATAACGTATTAGGTTATATGGTATAACGTTATAACGTATTACGTTATATGGTATAACGTTATAAAGTATTAGGATATATGGTATAACGTTATAACGTATTACGTTATATGGTATAACGTTATAACGTATTACGTTATATGGTATAACGTTATAACGTATTACGGTATATGGTATAACGTCATATGGTGTAACGTTATAACGTATTACGTTATATGGTATAACGTCATATGGTATAACGTTATAACGTATTACGGTATATGGTATAACGTTATAACGTATTACGGTATATGGTATAACGTCATATGGTATAACGTTATAACGTATTAAGTTATATGGTATTACGTCATATGGTATAACGTTATAACGTATTACGTTATATGGTTTAACGTCATATGGTATAACGTTATAACGTATTACGGTATATGGTATAACGTCATATGGTATAACGTTATAACGTATTAAGTTATATGGTATTACGTCATATGGTATAACGTTATAACGTATTACGTTATATGGTATATCGTCATATGGTATAACGTTATAACGTATTACGTTATATGCTATAACGTTATAACGTATTACGGTATATGGTATAACGTCATATGGTATAACGTTATAACGTATTAAGTTATATGGTATTACGTCATATGGTATAACGTGATAACGTATTACGTTATATGGTTTAATGTCATATGGTATAACGTCATATGGTATAACGTTATAACGTATTACGTTATATGGTATAACGTCATATGGTATAACGTTATAACGTATTAGGATATATGGTATAACGTTATAACGTATTACGGTATATTGTATAACGTTATAACGTATTACGGTATATGGTATAACGTCATATGGTATAACGATATAACGTATTACGTTAACTGGTATAACGTTATAACGTATTAGGATATATGGTATAACGTTATAACGTATTACGTTATAAGGTATAACGTCATATGGTGTAACGTTATAACGTATTACGTTATATGGTATAACGATATAACATATTACGTTATATGGTATAACGTCATATGGTGTAACGTTATAACGTATTACGGTATATGGTATAACGATATAACGTATTATGTTATATGGTATAACGTCATATGGTACAACGTTATAACGTATTACGTTATATGGTATAACGTCATGTGGTATAGCGTTATAACGTATTACGGTATATGGTATAACGTTATAACGTATTACGTTATATGGTATAACATTATAACGTATTACGTTATATGGTATAACGTCATATGGTATAACGTTATAACGTATTACGGTATATGGTATAACGTCATGTGGTGTAACGTTATAACGTATTACGTTGTATGGTATAACGATATAACGTATTATGTTATATGGTATAACGTCATATGGTATAACGTTATAACGTATAACGTCATATGGTATAACGTTATAACGTATTACGGTATATGGTATAACGTCATGTGGTGTAACGTTATAACTTATTACGTTATATGGTATAACGATATAACGTATTATGTTATATGGTATAACGTCATATGTTATAACGTTATAACGTATTACGTCATATGGTATAACGTTATAACGTATTGCGTTATATGGTATAACGTCATATGGTATAACGTTATAACGTATTACGGTATATGGTATAACGTCATGTGGTATAACGTTATAACGTATTACGGTATATGGTATAACGTTATAACGTATTACGTTATATGGCATAACGATATAACGTATTATGTTATATGTTGTAACGTCATATGGTACAACGTTATAACGTATTACGTTATATGGTATAACGTTATAACGTATTACGGTATATGGTATAACGTCATATGGTATAACGTTATAACGTATTAAGTTATATGGTATTACGTCATATGGTATAACGTTATAACGTATTACGTTATATGGTTTAACGTCATATGGTATAACGTTATAACGTATTACGGTATATGGTATAACGTTATAACGTATTACGTTATATGGAATAACGTCTATGGTGTAACGTTATAACGTATTACGTTATATGGTATAACGTTATAACGTATTAGGTTATATGGTATAACGATATAACGTAATACGTTATAAGGTATAACGTCATACGGTGTAACGTTATAACGTATAACGTTATATGGTATAACGATATAACATATTACGTTATACGGTATAACGTCATATGGTATAACGTTATAACGTATTACGTTATATGGTATAACGTTATAACGTATTACGGTATATGGTATAACGTCATATGGTATAACGTTATAACGTATTAAGTTATATGGTATTACGTCATATGGTATAACGTTATAACGTATTACGTTATATGGTTTAACGTCATATGGTATAACGTTATAACGTATTACGGTATATGGTATAACGTCATATGGTATAACGTTATAACGTATTAAGTTATATGGTATTACGTCATAT
The DNA here is from genome assembly GCF_024542735.1 of Bombus huntii. Lineage (NCBI taxonomy): Eukaryota > Metazoa > Arthropoda > Insecta > Hymenoptera > Apidae > Bombus > Bombus huntii. Next base: position 2,472,054 of record NC_066243.1, read on the forward strand.
GGTATAACGTTATAACGTATTACGTTATATGGTATATCGTCATATGGTATAACGTTATAACGTATTACGTTATATGGTATAACGTTATAACGTATTACGGTATATGGTATAACGTCATATGGTATAACGTTATAACGTAATAAGTTATATGGTATTACGTCATATGGTATAACGTGATAACGTATTACGTTATATGGTTTAACGTCATATGGTATAACGTCATATGGTATAACGTTATAACGTATTACGTTATATGGTATAACGTCATATGGTATAACGTTATAACGTATTAGGATATATGGTATAACGTTATAACGTATTACGGTATATTGTATAACGTTATAACGTATTACGGTATATGGTATAACGTCATATGGTATAACGATATAACGTATTACGTTAACTGGTATAACGTTATAACGTATTAGGATATATGGTATAACGTTATAACGTATTACGTTATAAGGTATAACGTCATATGGTGTAACGTTATAACGTATTACGTTATATGGTATAACGATATAACATATTACGTTATATGGTATAACGTCATATGGTGTAACGTTATAACGTATTACGGTATATGGTATAACGATATAACGTAATATGTTATATGGTATAACGTCATATGGTACAACGTTATAACGTATTACGTTATATGGTATAACGTCATGTGGTGTAGCGTTATAACGTATTACGTTATATGGTATAACGTCATATGGTATAACGTTATAATGTATTACGTTATATGGTATAACGTCATATGGTATAACGTTATAACGTATTACGGTATATGGTATAGCGTCATATGGTGTAACGTTATAACGTATTACGTTATATGGTATAACGTTATAACGTATTAGGTTATATGGTATAACGTTATAACGTATTACGTTATATGGTATAACGTTATAAAGTATTAGGATATATGGTATAACGTTATAACGTATTACGGTATATTGTATAACGTTATAACGTATTACGGTATATGGTATAACGTCATATGGTATAACGTTATAACGTATTACGTTACATGGTATAACGTTATAACGTATTAGGATATATGGTATAACGTTATAACGTATTAGGATATATGGTATAACGTTATAACGTATTACGTTATATGGTATAACGATATAACATATTACGTTATATGGTATAACGTCATATGGTTTAACGTTATAACGTATTACGTTATATGTTATAACGTCATGTGGTATAACGTTATAACGTATTACGGTATATGGTATAACGTCATATGGTATAACGTTATAACGTATTACGGTATATGGTATAGCGTTATAGCGTATTACGTTATATGGTTTAACGTCATATGGTATAACGTTATTACGTATTACGTTATATGGTATAACGTCATATGGTGTAACGTTATAACGTATTACGGTATATGGTATAACGTTATAACGTATTACGTTATATGGTATAACATTATAACGTATTACGTTATATGGTTTAACGTCATATGGTATAACGTTATTACGTATTACGTTATATGGTATAACGTCATATGGTGTAACGTTATAACGTATTACGTTATATGCTATAACGATATAACGTATTATGTTATATGGTATAATGTCATATGGTACAACGTTATAACGTATTACGTTATATGGTATAACGTTATATGGTATAACGTTATAACGTATTACGTTATATGGAATAACGTCATATGGTATAACGTCATAACGTATTACGTTATATGGTATAGCGTCATATGGTATAACGTTATAACGTATTACGGTATGTGGTATAACGTTATAACGTATTACGTTATATGGAATAACGTCAATGGTATAAAGTTATAACGTATTACGTTATATGGTATAACGTCATGTGGTATAGCGTTATAACGTATTACGTTATATGGTATAACGTCATATGGTATAACGTTATAACGAATTACGTTATATGATATAACGTCATATGGTGTAACGTTATAACGTATTACGGTATATGGTATAACGTTATAACGTATTACGGTATATGGTATAACGTCATATGGTATAACGTTATAACGTATTAAGTTATATGGTATTACGTCATATGGTATAACGTTATAACGTATTACGTTATATGGTATATCGTCATATGGTATAACGTTATAACGTATTACGTTATATGGTATAACGTTATAACGTATTACGGTATATGGTATAACATCATATGGTATAACGTTATAACGTAATAAGTTATATGGTATTACGTCATATGGTATAACGTGATAACGTATTACGTTATATGGTTTAACGTCATATGGTATAACGTCATATGGTATAACGTTATAACGTATTACGTTATATGGTATAACGTCATATGGTATAACGTTATAACGTATTAGGATATATGGTATAACGTTATAACGTATTACGGTATATTGTATAACGTTATAACGTATTACGGTATATGGTATAACGTCATATGGTATAACGATATAACGTATTACGTTAACTGGTATAACGTTATAACGTATTAGGATATATGGTATAACGTTATAACGTATTACGTTATAAGGTATAACGTCATATGGTGTAACGTTATAACGTATTACGTTATATGGTATAACGATATAACATATTACGTTATATGGTATAACGTCATATGGTGTAACGTTATAACGTATTACGGTATATGGTATAACGATATAACGTAATATGTTATATGGTATAACGTCATATGGTACAACGTTATAACGTATTACGTTATATGGTATAACGTCATGTGGTGTAGCGTTATAACGTATTACGTTATATGGTATAACGTCATATGGTATAACGTTATAATGTATTACGTTATATGGTATAACGTCATATGGTATAACGTTATAACGTATTACGGTATATGGTATAACGTTATAACGTATTACGGTATATGGTATAGCGTCATATGGTGTAACGTTATAACGTATTACGTTATATGGTATAACGTTATAACGTATTAGGATATATGGTATAACGTTATAACGTATTACGTTATATGGTATAACGTTATAACGTATTACGGTATATGGTATAACGTCATATGGTATAACGTTATAACGTATTAAGTTATATGGTATTACGTCATATGGTATAACGTTATAACGTATTACGTTATATGGTTTAACGTCATATGGTATAACGTTATAACGTATTACGGTATATGGTATAACGTTATAACGTATTACGTTATATGGAATAACGTCTATGGTGTAACGTTATAACGTATTACGTTATATGGTATAACGTTATAACGTATTAGGTTATATGGTATAACGATATAACGTAATACGTTATAAGGTATAACGTCATACGGTGTAACGTTATAACGTATAACGTTATATGGTATAACGATATAACATATTACGTTATATGGTATAACGTCATATGGTATAACGTTATAACGTATTACGTTATATGGTATAACGTTATAACGTATTACGGTATATGGTATAACGTCATATGGTATAACGTTATAACGTATTAAGTTATATGGTATTACGTCATATGGTATAACGTTATAACGTATTACGTTATATGGTTTAACGTCATATGGTATAACGTTATAACGTATTACGGTATATGGTATAACGTCATATGGTATAACGTTATAACGTATTAAGTTATATGGTATTACGTCATATGGTATAACGTTATAACGTATTACGTTATATGGTATATCGTCATATGGTATAACGTTATAACGTATTACGTTATATGGTATAACGTTATAACGTATTACGGTATATGGTATAACGTCATATGGTATAACGTTATAACGTAATAAGTTATATGGTATTACGTCATATGGTATAACGTGATAACGTATTACGTTATATGGTTTAACGTCATATGGTATAACGTCATATGGTATAACGTTATAACGTATTACGTTATATGGTATAACGTCATATGGTATAACGTTATAACGTATTAGGATATATGGTATAACGTTATAACGTATTACGGTATATTGTATAACGTTATAACGTATTACGGTATATGGTATAACGTCATATGGTATAACGATATAACGTATTACGTTAACTGGTATAACGTTATAACGTATTAGGATATATGGTATAACGTTATAACGTATTACGTTATAAGGTATAACGTCATATGGTGTAACGTTATAACGTATTACGTTATATGGTATAACGATATAACATATTACGTTATATGGTATAACGTCATATGGTGTAACGTTATAACGTATTACGGTATATGGTATAACGATATAACGTAATATGTTATATGGTATAACGTCATATGGTACAACGTTATAACGTATTACGTTATATGGTATAACGTCATGTGGTGTAGCGTTATAACGTATTACGTTATATGGTATAACGTCATATGGTATAACGTTATAATGTATTACGTTATATGGTATAACGTCATATGGTATAACGTTATAACGTATTACGGTATATGGTATAGCGTCATATGGTGTAACGTTATAACGTATTACGTTATATGGTATAACGTTATAACGTATTAGGTTATATGGTATAACGTTATAACGTATTACGTTATATGGTATAACGTTATAAAGTATTAGGATATATGGTATAACGTTATAACGTATTACGGTATATTGTATAACGTTATAACGTATTACGGTATATGGTATAACGTCATATGGTATAACGTTATAACGTATTACGTTACATGGTATAACGTTATAACGTATTAGGATATATGGTATAACGTTATAACGTATTAGGATATATGGTATAACGTTATAACGTATTACGTTATATGGTATAACGATATAACATATTACGTTATATGGTATAACGTCATATGGTTTAACGTTATAACGTATTACGTTATATGTTATAACGTCATGTGGTATAACGTTATAACGTATTACGGTATATGGTATAACGTCATATGGTATAACGTTATAACGTATTACGGTATGTGGTATAGCGTTATAGCGTATTACGTTATATGGTTTAACGTCATATGGTATAACGTTATTACGTATTACGTTATATGGTATAACGTCATATGGTGTAACGTTATAACGTATTACGGTATATGGTATAACGTTATAACGTATTACGTTATATGGTATAACATTATAACGTATTACGTTATATGGTTTAACGTCATATGGTATAACGTTATTACGTATTACGTTATATGGTATAACGTCATATGGTGTAACGTTATAACGTATTACGTTATATGCTATAACGATATAACGTATTATGTTATATGGTATAATGTCATATGGTACAACGTTATAACGTATTACGTTATATGGTATAACGTCATATGGTATAACGTTATAACGTATTACGTTATATGGAATAACGTCATATGGTATAACGTCATAACGTATTACGTTATATGGTATAGCGTCATATGGTATAACGTTATAACGTATTACGGTATGTGGTATAACGTTATAACGTATTACGTTATATGGAATAACGTCAATGGTATAAAGTTATAACGTATTACGTTATATGGTATAACGTCATGTGGTATAGCGTTATAACGTATTACGTTATATGGTATAACGTCATATGGTATAACGTTATAACGAATTACGTTATATGATATAACGTCATATGGTGTAACGTTATAACGTATTACGGTATATGGTATAACGTTATAACGTATTACGGTATATGGTATAACGTCATATGGTATAACGTTATAACGTATTAAGTTATATGGTATTACGTCATATGGTATAACGTTATAACGTATTACGTTATATGGTATATCGTCATATGGTATAACGTTATAACGTATTACGTTATATGGTATAACGTTATAACGTATTACGGTATATGGTATAACGTCATATGGTATAACGTTATAACGTAATAAGTTATATGGTATTACGTCATATGGTATAACGTGATAACGTATTACGTTATATGGTTTAACGTCATATGGTATAACGTCATATGGTATAACGTTATAACGTATTACGTTATATGGTATAACGTCATATGGTATAACGTTATAACGTATTAGGATATATGGTATAACGTTATAACGTATTACGGTATATTGTATAACGTTATAACGTATTACGGTATATGGTATAACGTCATATGGTATAACGATATAACGTATTACGTTAACTGGTATAACGTTATAACGTATTAGGATATATGGTATAACGTTATAACGTATTACGTTATAAGGTATAACGTCATATGGTGTAACGTTATAACGTATTACGTTATATGGTATAACGATATAACATATTACGTTATATGGTATAACGTCATATGGTGTAACGTTATAACGTATTACGGTATATGGTATAACGATATAACGTAATATGTTATATGGTATAACGTCATATGGTACAACGTTATAACGTATTACGTTATATGGTATAACGTCATGTGGTGTAGCGTTATAACGTATTACGTTATATGGTATAACGTCATATGGTATAACGTTATAATGTATTACGTTATATGGTATAACGTCATATGGTATAACGTTATAACGTATTACGGTATATGGTATAACGTTATAACGTATTACGGTATATGGTATAGCGTCATATGGTGTAACGTTATAACGTATTACGTTATATGGTATAACGTTATAACGTATTAGGTTATATGGTATAACGTTATAACGTATTACGTTATATGGTATAACGTTATAAAGTATTAGGATATATGGTATAACGTTATAACGTATTACGGTATATTGTATAACGTTATAACGTATTACGGTATATGGTATAACGTCATATGGTATAACGTTATAACGTATTACGTTACATGGTATAACGTTATAACGTATTAGGATATATGGTATAACGTTATAACTTATTAGGATATATGGTATAACGTTATAACGTATTACGTTATATGGTATAACGATATAACATATTACGTTATATGGTATAACGTCATATGGTTTAACGTTATAACGTATTACGTTATATGTTATAACGTCATGTGGTATAACGTTATAACGTATTACGGTATATGGTATAACGTCATATGGTATAACGTTATAACGTATTACGGTATATGGTATAGCGTTATAGCGTATTACGTTATATGGTTTAACGTCATATGGTATAACGTTATTACGTATTACGTTATATGGTATAACGTCATATGGTGTAACGTTATAACGTATTACGGTATATGGTATAACGTTATAACGTATTACGTTATATGGTATAACATTATAACGTATTACGTTATATGGTTTAACGTCATATGGTATAACGTTATTACGTATTACGTTATATGGTATAACGTCATATGGTGTAACGTTATAACGTATTACGTTATATGCTATAACGATATAACGTATTATGTTATATGGTATAATGTCATATGGTACAACGTTATAACGTATTACGTTATATGGTATAACGTCATATGGTATAACGTTATAACGTATTACGTTATATGGAATAACGTCATATGGTATAACGTCATAACGTATTACGTTATATGGTATAGCGTCATATGGTATAACGTTATAACGTATTACGGTATGTGGTATAACGTTATAACGTATTACGTTATATGGAATAACGTCAATGGTATAAAGTTATAACGTATTACGTTATATGGTATAACGTCATGTGGTATAGCGTTATAACGTATTACGTTATATGGTATAACGTCATATGGTATAACGTTATAACGAATTACGTTATATGATATAACGTCATATGGTGTAACGTTATAACGTATTACGGTATATGGTATAACGTTATAACGTATTACGGTATATGGTATAACGTCATGTGGTGTAACGTTATAACGTATTACGTTGTATGGTATAACGATATAACGTATTATGTTATATGGTATAACGTCATATGGTATAACGTTACAACGTATAACGTCATATGGTATAACGTTATAACGTATTACGGTATATGGTATAACGTCATGTGGTGTAACGTTATAACGCATTACGTTATAGGGTATAACGATATAACGTATTATGTTATATGGTATAACGTCATATGGTATAACGTTATAACGTATTACGTTATATGGTATAACGTCATATGGTATAACGTTATAACGTATTACGGTATATGGTATAACGTAATATGGTATAACGTTATAACGTATTACGGTATATGGTATAACGTTATAACGTATTTTGTTATATGGAATAACGTCTATGGTGTAACGTTATAACGTATTACGTTATATGGTATAACGTTATAACGTATTATGTTATATGGTATAACATTATAACGTATTACGTTATATGGTATAACGTCATATGGAATAACGTTATAACGTATTACGTCATATGGTGTAACGTTATAACGTATTACGTTATATGGTATAACGTCATATGGTATAACGTTATAACGTATTACGGTATATGGTATAACGTCATATGGTGTAACGTTATAACGTATTACGGTATATGGTATAACGCAATATGGTATAACGTTATAACGTATTACGGTATATGGTATAACGTTATAACGTATTACGGTATATGGTATAACGTCATGTGGTGTAACGTTATAACGTATTACGTTATATGGTATAACGATATAACGTATTATGTTATATGGTATAACGTCATATGGTATAACGTTATAACGTATTACGTCAAATGGTATAACGTTATAACGTATTACGTTATATGGTATAACGTCATATGGTATAACGTTATAACGTATTACGGTATATGGTATAACGTAATATGGTATAACGTTATAACGTATTACGGTATATGGTATAACGTTATAACGTATTACGTTATATGGAATAACGTCTATGGTGTAACGTTATAACGTATTACGGTATATGGTATAACGTTATAACGTATTACGGTATATGGTATAGCGTCATATGGTGTAACGTTATAACGTATTACGTTATATGGTATAACGTTATAACGTATTAGGTTATATGGTATAACGTTATAACGTATTACGTTATATGGTATAACGTTATAAAGTGTTAGGATATATGGTATAACGTCATATGGTGTAACGTTATAACGTATTACGGTATATGGTATAACGTCATATGGTACAACGTTATAACGTATTACGTTATATGGTATAACGTTATAACGTATTAGGATATATGGTATAACGTTATAACGTAATACGTTATAAGGTATAACGTCATATGGTGTAACGTTATAACGTATTACGTTATATGGTGTAACGATATAACATATTACGTTACATGTTATAACGTCATATGGTATAACGTTATAACGTATTACGTTATATGGTATAACGTTATAACGTATTAGGATATATGGTATAACGTTATAACGTATTACGTTATAAGGTATAACGTCATATGGTATAACGTTATAACGTATTACGTTGTATGGTTTAACGTCATATGGTATAACGTTGTTACGTATTACGTTATATGTTATAACGTCATATGGTGTAACGTTGTAACGTATTACGGTATATGGTATGACGTTATAACGTATAACGTCATATGGTATAACGTTATAACGTATTACGGTATATGCTATAACGATATAACGTATTATGTTATATGGTATAACGTCATATGGTGTAACGTTTTAACGTATTACGTTATATGGTATTACGTCATATGGTATATTGTTATAACGTATTACGTTATATGGTATAACGTCATATGGTATGACGTTATAACGTATTACGGTATATGGTATAACGTCATGTGGTGTAACGTTATAACGTATTACGTTATATGGTATAACGATATAACGTATTATGTTATATGGTATAACGTCATATGGTATAACGTTATAACGTATTACGTCATATGGTATAACGTTATAACGTATTACGTTATATGTTATAACGTCATATGGTATAACGTTATAACGTATTACGGTATATGGTATAACGTCATATGGTATAACGTTATAATGTATTACGGTATATGGTATAACGTTATAACGTATTACGTTATATGGAATAACGTCTATGGTGTAACGTTATAACGTATTATGTTATATGGTATAACGATATAACGTATTACGTTATATGGTATAACATTATAACGTATTACGTTATATGGTATAACGTCATATGGAATAACGTTATAACGTATTACGTCATATGGTATAACGTTATAACGTATTACGTTATATGGTATAACGCCATATGGTATAACGTTATAACGTATTACGGTATATGGTATAACATCATATGGTGTAACGTTATAACGTATTACGTTATATGGTTTAACGTCATATGGTATAACGTTATTACGTATTACGTTATATGTTATAACGTCATATGGTGTAACGTTGTAACGTATTACGGTATATGGTATAACGTTATAACGTATTACGTCATATGGTATAACATTATATCGTATTACGTTATATGGTATAACATTATAACGTGTTACGTTATATGGTATAACGTCATATGGTGTAACGTTATAACGTATTACGTTATATGGTGTAACGATATAACATATTACGTTATATGGTATAACGTCATATGGAATAACGTTATAACGTATTACGTCATATGGTATAACGTTATAACGTATTACGTTATATGGTATAACGTCATATGGTATAACGTTATAACGTATTACGGTATATGGTATAACGTCATATGGTGTAACGTTATAACGTATTACGTTATATGGTTTAACGTCATATGGAATAACGTTATAACGTATTACGTCATATGGTATAACGTTATAACGTATTACGTTATATGGTATACCGTTATAACGAATTACGTTATATGATATAACGTCATATGGTGTAACGTTATAACGTATTACGGTATATGGTATAACGTTATAACGTATTACGGTATATGGTATAACGTCATGTGGTGTAACGTTATAACGTATTACGTTGTATGGTATAACGATATAACGTATTATGTTATATGGTATAACGTCATATGGTATAACGTTATAACGTATAACGTCATATGGTATAACGTTATAACGTATTACGGTATATGGTATAACGTCATGTGGTGTAACGTTATAACGCATTACGTTATAGGGTATAACGATATAACGTATTATGTTATATGGTATAACGTCATATGGTATAACGTTATAACGTATTACGTTATATGGTATAACGTCATATGGTATAACGTTATAACGTATTACGGTATATGGTATAACGTAATATGGTATAACGTTATAACGTATTACGGTATATGGTATAACGTTATAACGTATTTTGTTATATGGAATAACGTCTATGGTGTAACGTTATAACGTATTACGTTATATGGTATAACGTTATAACGTATTATGTTATATGGTATAACATTATAACGTATTACGTTATATGGTATAACGTCATATGGAATAACGTTATAACGTATTACGTCATATGGTGTAACGTTATAACGTATTACGTTATATGGTATAACGTCATATGGTATAACGTTATAACGTATTACGGTATATGGTATAACGTCATATGGTGTAACGTTATAACGTATTACGGTATATGGTATAACGCAATATGGTATAACGTTATAACGTATTACGGTATATGGTATAACGTTATAACGTATTACGGTATATGGTATAACGTCATGTGGTGTAACGTTATAACGTATTACGTTATATGGTATAACGATATAACGTATTATGTTATACGGTATAACGTCATATGGTATAACGTTATAACGTATTACGTCAAATGGTATAACGTTATAACGTATTACGTTATATGGTATAACGTCATACGGTATAACGTTATAACGTATTACGGTATATGGTATAACGTAATATGGTATAACGTTATAACGTATTACGGTATATGGTATAACGTTATAACGTATTACGTTATATGGAATAACGTCTATGGTGTAACGTTATAACGTATTACGGTATATGGTATAACGTTATAACGTATTACGGTATATGGTATAGCGTCATATGGTGTAACGTTATAACGTATTACGTTATATGGTATAACGTTATAACGTATTAGGTTATATGGTATAACGTTATAACGTATTACGTTATATGGTATAACGTTATAAAGTGTTAGGATATATGGTATAACGTCATATGGTGTAACGTTATAACGTATTACGGTATATGGTATAACGTCATATGGTACAACGTTATAACGTATTACGTTATATGGTATAACGTTATAACGTATTAGGATATATGGTATAACGTTATAACGTAATACGTTATAAGGTATAACGTCATATGGTGTAACGTTATAACGTATTACGTTATATGGTGTAACGATATAACATATTACGTTACATGTTATAACGTCATATGGTATAACGTTATAACGTATTACGTTATATGGTATAACGTTATAACGTATTAGGATATATGGTATAACGTTATAACGTATTACGTTATAAGGTATAACGTCATATGGTATAACGTTATAACGTATTACGTTGTATGGTTTAACGTCATATGGTATAACGTTGTTACGTATTACGTTATATGTTATAACGTCATATGGTGTAACGTTGTAACGTATTACGGTATATGGTATGACGTTATAACGTATAACGTCATATGGTATAACGTTATAACGTATTACGGTATATGCTATAACGATATAACGTATTATGTTATATGGTATAACGTCATATGGTGTAACGTTTTAACGTATTACGTTATATGGTATTACGTCATATGGTATATTGTTATAACGTATTACGTTATATGGTATAACGTCATATGGTATGACGTTATAACGTATTACGGTATATGGTATAACGTCATGTGGTGTAACGTTATAACGTATTACGTTATATGGTATAACGATATAACGTATTATGTTATATGGTATAACGTCATATGGTATAACGTTATAACGTATTACGTCATATGGTATAACGTTATAACGTATTACGTTATATGTTATAACGTCATATGGTATAACGTTATAACGTATTACGGTATATGGTATAACGTCATATGGTATAACGTTATAATGTATTACGGTATATGGTATAACGTTATAACGTATTACGTTATATGGAATAACGTCTATGGTGTAACGTTATAACGTATTATGTTATATGGTATAACGATATAACGTATTACGTTATATGGTATAACATTATAACGTATTACGTTATATGGTATAACGTCATATGGAATAACGTTATAACGTATTACGTCATATGGTATAACGTTATAACGTATTACGTTATATGGTATAACGCCATATGGTATAACGTTATAACGTATTACGGTATATGGTATAACATCATATGGTGTAACGTTATAACGTATTACGTTATATGGTTTAACGTCATATGGTATAACGTTATTACGTATTACGTTATATGTTATAACGTCATATGGTGTAACGTTGTAACGTATTACGGTATATGGTATAACGTTATAACGTATTACGTCATATGGTATAACATTATATCGTATTACGTTATATGGTATAACATTATAACGTGTTACGTTATATGGTATAACGTCATATGGTGTAACGTTATAACGTATTACGTTATATGGTGTAACGATATAACATATTACGTTATATGGTATAACGTCATATGGAATAACGTTATAACGTATTACGTCATATGGTATAACGTTATAACGTATTACGTTATATGGTATAACGTCATATGGTATAACGTTATAACGTATTACGGTATATGGTATAACGTCATATGGTGTAACGTTATAACGTATTACGTTATATGGTTTAACGTCATATGGAATAACGTTATAACGTATTACGTCATATGGTATAACGTTATAACGTATTACGTTATATGGTATAACGTTATAACGAATTACGTTATATGATATAACGTCATATGGTGTAACGTTATAACGTATTACGGTATATGGTATAACGTTATAACGTATTACGGTATATGGTATAACGTCATGTGGTGTAACGTTATAACGTATTACGTTGTATGGTATAACGATATAACGTATTATGTTATATGGTATAACGTCATATGGTATAACGTTATAACGTATAACGTCATATGGTATAACGTTATAACGTATTACGGTATATGGTATAACGTCATGTGGTGTAACGTTATAACGCATTACGTTATAGGGTATAACGATATAACGTATTATGTTATATGGTATAACGTCATATGGTATAACGTTATAACGTATTACGTTATATGGTATAACGTCATATGGTATAACGTTATAACGTATTACGGTATATGGTATAACGTAATATGGTATAACGTTATAACGTATTACGGTATATGGTATAACGTTATAACGTATTTTGTTATATGGAATAACGTCTATGGTGTAACGTTATAACGTATTACGTTATATGGTATAACGTTATAACGTATTATGTTATATGGTATAACATTATAACGTATTACGTTATATGGTATAACGTCATATGGAATAACGTTATAACGTATTACGTCATATGGTGTAACGTTATAACGTATTACGTTATATGGTATAACGTCATATGGTATAACGTTATAACGTATTACGGTATATGGTATAACGTCATATGGTGTAACGTTATAACGTATTACGGTATATGGTATAACGCAATATGGTATAACGTTATAACGTATTACGGTATATGGTATAACGTTATAACGTATTACGGTATATGGTATAACGTCATGTGGTGTAACGTTATAACGTATTACGTTATATGGTATAACGATATAACGTATTATGTTATACGGTATAACGTCATATGGTATAACGTTATAACGTATTACGTCAAATGGTATAACGTTATAACGTATTACGTTATATGGTATAACGTCATATGGTATAACGTTATAACGTATTACGGTATATGGTATAACGTAATATGGTATAACGTTATAACGTATTACGGTATATGGTATAACGTTATAACGTATTACGTTATATGGAATAACGTCTATGGTGTAACGTTATAACGTATTACGGTATATGGTATAACGTTATAACGTATTACGGTATATGGTATAGCGTCATATGGTGTAACGTTATAACGTATTACGTTATATGGTATAACGTTATAACGTATTAGGTTATATGGTATAACGTTATAACGTATTACGTTATATGGTATAACGTTATAAAGTATTAGGATATATGGTATAACGTCATATGGTGTAACGTTATAACGTATTACGGTATATGGTATAACGTCATATGGTACAACGTTATAACGTATTACGTTATATGGTATAACGTTATAACGTATTAGGATATATGGTATAACGTTATAACGTAATACGTTATAAGGTATAACGTCATATGGTGTAACGTTATAACGTATTACGTTATATGGTGTAACGATATAACATATTACGTTACATGTTATAACGTCATATGGTATAACGTTATAACGTATTACGTTATATGGTATAACGTTATAACGTATTAGGATATATGGTATAACGTTATAACGTATTACGTTATAAGGTATAACGTCATATGGTATAACGTTATAACGTATTACGTTGTATGGTTTAACGTCATATGGTATAACGTTGTTACGTATTACGTTATATGTTATAACGTCATATGGTGTAACGTTGTAACGTATTACGGTATATGGTATGACGTTATAACGTATAACGTCATATGGTATAACGTTATAACGTATTACGGTATATGCTATAACGATATAACGTATTATGTTATATGGTACAACGTCATATGGTGTAACGTTTTAACGTATTACGTTATATGGTATTACGTCATATGGTATATTGTTATAACGTATTACGTTATATGGTATAACGTCATATGGTATGACGTTATAACGTATTACGGTATATGGTATAACGTCATGTGGTGTAACGTTATAACGTATTACGTTATATGGTATAACGATATAACGTATTATGTTATATGGTATAACGTCATATGGTATAACGTTATAACGTATTACGTTATATGGTATAACATTATAACGTATTACGTTATATGGTATAACGTCATATGGAATAACGTTATAACGTATTACGTCATATTTTATAACGTTATAACGTATTACGTTATATGGTATAACGCCATATGGTATAACGTTATAACGTATTACGGTATATGGTATAACGTCATATGGTGTAACGTTATAACGTATTGCGTTATATGGTTTAACGTCATATGGAATAACGTTATAACGTATTACGTCATATGGTATAACGTTATAACGTATTACGTTATATGGTATAACGTCATATGGTGTAACGTTGAAACGTATTACGGTATATGGTATAACGTTATAACGTATTACGTCATATGGTATAACATTATATCGTATTACGTTATATGGTATAACATTATAACGTATTACCTTATATGGTATAACGTCATATGGTGTAACGTTATAACGTATTACGTTATATGGTGTAACGATATAACATATTACGTTATATGGTATAACGTCATATGGAATAACGTTATAACGTATTACGTCATATGGTATAACGTTATAACATATGACGTTATATGGTATTACGTCATATGGTATAACGTTATAACGTATTACGTTATATGGTATAACGTCATATGGTATAACGTTATAACGTATTACGTTATATGGTATAACGTTATAACGTATTAGGATATATGGTATAACGTTATAACGTATTACGTTATATGGTATAACGTTATTACGTATGAGGATATATGGTATAACGTTATAACGTATTACGGTATATGGTATAACGTCATATGGTGTAACGTTATAACGTATTACGGTATATGGTATAACGTCATATGGTGTAACGTTATAACGCATTACGGTATATGGTATAACGTTATAACGTATTACGTTATATGGTATAACATTATAACGTATTAGGATATATGGTATAACGTTATAACGTATTACGTTATATGGTACAACGTCATATGGTATAACGTTATAACGTATTACGTTATATGGTATAACGTCATATGGTATTACGTTATAACGTATTACGTTATATGGTATAACGTCATATGGTATAACGTTATAACGTATTACGGTATATGGTATAACGTCATATGGTGTAACGTTATAACGTATTACGTTATATGGTATAACGTCATATGGTGTAACGTTATAACGTATTACGGTATATGGTATAACGTTATAACGTATTACGTTATATGGTATAACATTACAACGTATTACGTTATATGGTATAACGTCATATGGTGTAACGTTATAACGTATTACGTTATATGGTATAAGTTTATAACGTATGACGTTATATGGTATTACGTCATATGGTATAACGTTATAACGTATTACGTTATATGGTATAACGTCATATGGTATAACGTTATAACGTATTACGGTATATGGTATAACGTAATAACGTATTACGGTATATGGTGTAACGTCATATGGTATAACGTTATAACGTATTACGTTATATGGTATAACGTTATAACGTATTACGTTATATGGTATAACATTATAACGTATTACGTTATATGGTATAACGTCATATGGTATAACGTTATAACGTATTACGGTATATGGTATAACGTCATATGGTGTAACGTTATAACGTATTACGGTATATGGTATAACGTTATAACGTATTACGGTATATGGTATAACGTCATATGGTATGACGTTATAACGTATTACGTTATATGGTATAACGTTATAACGTATTAGGATATATGGTATAACGTTATAACGTATTACGTTATATTGTATAACGTCATATGGTATAACGTTATAACGTATTACGTTATATGGTATAACGTCATATGGTATTACGTTATAACGTATTACGTTATATGGTGTAACGTCATGTGGTATAACGTTATAACGTATTACGGTATATGGTATAACGTCATATGGTGTAACGTTATAACGTATTACGTTATATGGTATAACGTCATATGGTGTAACGTTATAACGTATTACGGTATATGGTATAACGTTATAACGTATTACGATATATGGTATAACATTATGACGTATTACGTTATATGGAATAACGTCTATGGTGTAACGTTATAACGTATTACGTTATATGGTATAACGTTATAACGTATTACGGTATATGGTATAACGTCATATGGTGTAACGTTATAACGTATTACGGTATACGATATAACGTTCTAACGTATTACGTTATATGGTATAACGTCATATGGTGTAACGTTATAACGCATTACGTTATATGGTATAACGTCATATGGTATAACGTTATAACGTATTACGGTATATGGTATAACGTTCTAACGTATTACGTTATATGGTATAACGTCCTATGGTGCAACGTTATAACATATTACGTCATATAGTATAACGTTATAACGTATTACGTTATATGGTATAACGTCAAATGTGTAACGTTATAAAGTATTACGTTATATGGTACAACATCATATGGTATAACGTTATAACGTATTACGGTATATGGTATAACGTTATAACGTATTACCTTAAATGGTATAACGTCATATTATGTAACGTTATAACCTATTACGTTATATGGTATAACGTCATATGGTGTAACGTTATAACGTATTACGGTATATGGTATAACGTTATAACGTATGACGTTATATGGTATAACATTATAACGTATTACGTTACATGGTATAACGTCATATGGTATAACGTTATAACGTATTACGGTATATGGTATTACGTCATATGGTATAACGTTATAACGTATTACGGTATATGGTATAACGTCATATGGTGTAACGTTATATCGTATTACGGTATACGATATAATGTTCTAACGTATTACGTTATATGGTATAACGTCATATGGTATAACGTTATAACGTATTACGGTATATGGTATATCGTCATATGGTGTAATGTTATAACGTATTACGTTATATGGTATAACGTCATATGGTGTAACGTTATAACGTATTACGGTATATGGTATAAAGTTATAACGTATGACGTTATATGGTATAACATTATAACGTATTACGTTATATGGTATAACGTCATATGATGTAACGTTATAACGTATTACGGTATATGGTATAACGTTATAACGTATGACGTTATATGGTATAACATTATAACGTATTACGTTATATGGTATAACGTCATATGGTATAACGTTATAACGTATTACGGTATATGGTTTATCGTCATATGGTGTAACGTTATAACGTATTACGTTATATGGTATAACGTCATATGGTGTAACGTTATAACGTATTACGGTATATGGTATAAAGTTATAACGTATGACGTTATATGGTATAACATTATAACGTATTACGTTATATGGTATAACGTCATATGGTGTAACGTTATAACGTATTACGTTATATGGTATAACGTCATATGATGTAACGTTATAACGTATTACGTTGTATGGTATAACGTCATATGGTATAACGTTATAACGTATTACGGTATATGGTATAACGTCATATGGTATAACGTTATAACGTATTAGGGTATATGGTATAACGTTATGACGTATTACGTTATATGGTATAACGTCATATGATGTAATGTTATAACGTATTACGGTATGTGGTATAACGTCATAAGGTGTAACGTTATAACGTATTACGTTATGTGGTATAACGATATAACGTATTATGTTATATGGTATAACGTCATATGGTAAAACGTTATAACGTATTACGGTATATGGTATAACGTTATAACGTATTACGTTATATGGTATAACGTTATATTATGTAACGTTATAACGTATTACGTTATATGGTATAACGTCATATGGTGCAACGTTCTAACGTATTACGGTATATGGTATAACGTTATAACGTATGACGTTATATGGTATAACATTATAACGTATTACGTTATATGGTATAACGTCATATGGTATAACGTTATAACGTATTACGGTATATGGTATAACGTCATATGGTATAACGTTATAACGTATTACGGTATATGGTATAACGTCATATGGTGTAACGTTATAACGTATTACGTTATATGGTATAAAGTCATATGATGTAACGTTATAACGTATTACGTTATATGGTATAACGTCATATGGTGTAACGTTATAACGTATTACGTTATATGGTATAACGTCATATGGTGTAACGTTATAACGTATTACGTTATATGGTATAACGTCATATGGTATAACGTTATAACGTATTACGGTATATGGTATCACGTCATATGGTATGACGTTATAACGTATTGGGTTATATGGTATAACGTTATAACGTATTTCGTTATATGGTATAACGTCATATGGTGTAACGTTATAACGTATTACGTTATATGGTATAACGTCATACGGTATAACGTCATATGGTGTAACGTTATAACGTATTACGGTATATGGTATAACGTCATATGATATAGCGTTATAACGTATTACGTTATATGGTATAACGTTATAACGTATTAGGATATATGGTATAACGTTATAACGTATTGCGTTATATGGTATAACGTTATAACGTATTAGGATATATGGTATAACGTTATAACGTATTACGTTATATTTTATAACGTCATAGGGTATAACGTTATAACGTATTAGGGTATATGGTATAACGTTATGACGTATTACGTTATATGGTATAACGTCATATGATGTAATGTTATAACGTATTACGGTATATAGTATAACGCCATATGGTGTAACGTTATAACGTATTACGTTATATGGTATAACGATATAACGTATTATGTTATATGGTATAACGACATATGGTAAAACGTTATAACGTATTACGGTATATGGTATAACGTTATAACGTATTACGTTATATGGTATAACGTCATATTATGTAACGTTATAACGTATTACGGTATATGGTATAACGTCATATGATATAGCGTTATAACGTATTACGTTATATGGTATAACGTTATAACGTATTAGGATATATGGTATAACGTTATAACGTATTGCGTTATATGGTATAACGTTATAACGTATTAGGATATATGGTATAACGTTATAACGTATTACGTTATATTTTATAACGTCATAGGGTATAACGTTATAACGTATTAGGGTATATGGTATAACGTTATGACGTATTACGTTATATGGTATAACGTCATATGATGTAATGTTATAACGTATTACGGTATATAGTATAACGCCATATGGTGTAACGTTATAACGTATTACGTTATATGGTATAACGATATAACGTATTATGTTATATGGTATAACGACATATGGTAAAACGTTATAACGTATTACGGTATATGGTATAACGTTATGACGTATTACGTTATATGGTATAACGTCATATGATGTAATGTTATAACTTATTACGGTATATGGTATAACGCCATATGGTGTAACGTTATAACGTATTACGTTATATGGTATAACGATATAACGTATTATGTTATATGGTATAACGTCATATGGTGTAACGTTCTAACTTATTACGGTATATGGTATAACGTTATAACGTATGACGTTATATGGTATAACATTATAACGTATTACGTTATATGGTATAACGTCATATGGTATAACGTTATAACGTATTACGGTATATGGTATAACGTCATATGGTATAACGTTATAACGTATTACGGTATATGGTATAGCGTCATATGGTGTAACGTTATAACGTATTACGTTATATGGTATAAAGTCATATGATGCAACGTTATAACGTATTACGTTATATGGTATAACGTCATATGGTGTAACGTTATAACGTTTTACGTTATATGGTATAACGTCATATGGTGTAACGTTATAACGTATTACGTTATATGGTATAACGTCATATGGTATAACGTTATAACGTATTACGGTATATGGTATAACGTTCTAACGTATTACGTTATATGGTATAACGTCATATGGTGCAACGCTATAACGTATTACGTCATATGGTATAACGTCATAACGTATTACGTTATATGGTATAACGTCATAAGGTGTAACGTTATAAAGTGTTATGTTATATGGTATAACGTCATATGGTATGACGTTATAACATATTGGGTTATATGGTATAACGTTATAACGTATTTCGTTATATGGTATAACGTCATATGGCATAACGTTATAACGTATTACGGTATATGGTATAACGTTATAACGTATTACGTTATATGGTATAACGTCATATTTTATAACGTTATAACGTATTACGGTATACGATATAACGTTCTAACGTATTACGTTATATGGTATAACGTCATATGGTGTAACGTTATAACGTATTACGTTATATGGTATAACGTCATATGGTATAACGTTATAACGTATTACGGTATATGGTATAACGTCATATGGTGTAACGTTATAACGTATTACGTTACATGGTATAACGTCATATGATGTAACGTTATAACG
The DNA here is from genome assembly GCF_024542735.1 of Bombus huntii. Taxonomy (NCBI): domain Eukaryota; kingdom Metazoa; phylum Arthropoda; class Insecta; order Hymenoptera; family Apidae; genus Bombus; species Bombus huntii. The sequence goes on from NC_066243.1 coordinate 2,494,272, forward strand.
TATTACGTTATATGGTATAACGTCATATGGTGTAACGTTATAACGTATTACGTTATATGGTATAACGTCATATGGTGTAACGTTATAACGTATTACGTTATATGGTATAACGTCATATGATGTAACGTTATAACGTATTACGTTATATGGTATAACGTCATATGGTGTAACGTTATAACGTATTACGTTATATGGTATAACGTCATATGGTAAAACGTTATAACGTATTACGGTATATGGTATAACGATATAACGTATTACGTTATATGGTATAACGTCATATTATGTAACTTTATAACGTATTACGTTATATGGTATAACGTCATATGGTGTAACGTTCTAACGTATTACGGTATATGGTATAACGTTATAACGTATGACGTTATATGGTATAACATTATAACGTATTACGTTATATGGTATAACGTCATATGGTATAACGTTATAACGTATTACGGTATATGGTATAACGTCATATGGTATAACGTTATAACGTATTACGGTATATGGTATAACGTCATATGGTGTAACGTTATAACGTATTTCGTTATATGGTATAACGTCATATGGTATAACGTTATAACGTATTACGGTATATGGTATAACGTTATAACGTATTACGGTATATGGTATAACGTCATATGGTGTAACGTTATAACGTATTACGTTATATGGTATAAAGTCATATGATGTAACGTTATAACGTATTACGTTATATGGTATAACGTCATATGGTGTAACGTTATAACGTATTACGTTATATGGTATAACGTCATATGGTGTAACGTTATAACGTATTACGTTATATGGTATAACGTCATATGGTATAACGTTATAATGTATTACGGTATATGGTATAACGTTCTAACGTATTACGTTATATGGTATAACGTCATATGGTGCAACGTTATAACGTATTACGGTATATGGTATAACGTTATAACGTATTACCTTATATGGTATAACGTCATATTATGTAACGTTATAAACTATTACTTTATATGGTATAACGTCATATGGTGTAACGTTATAACGTATTACGGTATATGGTATAACGTCATATTATGTAACGTTATAACGTATTACGTTATATGGTATAACATCATATGGTGTAACGTTATAACGTATTACGGTATATGGTATAACGTTATAACGTATTACCTTAAATGGTATAACGTCATATTATGTAACGTTATAAACTATTACGTTATATGGTATAACGTCATATGGTGTAACGTTATAACGTATTACGGTATATGGTATAACGTCATATTATGTAACGTTATAAACTATTACGTTATATGGTATAACGTCATATGGTGTAACGTTATAACGTATTACGGTATATGGTATAACGTCATATTATGTAACGTTATAACGTATTACGTTATATGGTATAACATCATATGGTGTAACGTTATAACGTATGACGTTATATGGTATAACATTATAACGTATTACGTTACATGGTATAACGTCATATGGTATAACGTTATAACGTATTACGGTATATGGTATTACGTCATATGGTATAACGTTATAACGTATTACGGTATATGGTATAACGTCATATGGTGTAACGTTATAACGTATTACGTTATATGGTATAACGTCATATGATGTAACGTTATAACGTATTACGTTATATGGTATAACGTCATATGGTATAACGTTATAACGTATTACGGTATATGGTATAACGTTATAACGTATTAGGATATATGGTATAACGTTATATCGTATTGCGTTATATGGTATAACGTTATAACGTATTAGGATATATGGTATAACGTTATAACGTATTACGTTATATGGTATAACGTCATATGGTGTAACGTTATAACGTATTACGTTATATGGTATAACGTCATATTATGTAACGTTATAACGTATTACGTTATATGGTATAACATCATATGGTGTAACGTTATAACGTATTACGGTATATGGTATAACGTCATATGGTATAACGTTATAACGTATTAGGGTATATGGTATAACGTTATGACGTATTACGTTATATGGTATAACGTCATATGATGTAATGTTATAACGTATTACGGTATATGGTATAACGTCATAAGGTGTAACGTTATAACGTATTACGTTATATGGTATAACGATATAACGTATTATGATATATGGTATAACGTCATATGGTAAAACGTTATAACGTATTACGGTATATGGTATAACGTTATAACGTATTACGTTATATGGTATAACGTTATATTATGTAACGTTATAACGTATTACGTTATATGGTATAACGTCATATGGTGCAACGTTATAACGTATTACGTCATACGGTATAACGTTATAACGTATTACGGTATACGATATAACGTTCTAACGTATTACGTTATATGGTATAACGTCATATGGTATAACGTTATAACGTATTACGGTATATGGTATAACGTCATATGGTATAACGTTATAACGTATTACGGTATATGGTATAACGTCATATGGTGTAACGTTATAACGTATTACGTTATATGGTATAAAGTCATATGATGTAACGTTATAACGTATTACGTTATATGGTATAACGTCATATGGTGTAACGTTATAACGTATTACGTTATATGGTATAACGTCATATGGTGTAACGTTATAACGTATTACGTTATATGGTATAACGTCATATGGTATAACGTTATAACGTATTACGGTATATGGTATAACGTCATATGGTGTAACGTTATAACGTATTACGTTATATGGTATAAAGTCATATGATGTAACGTTATAACGTATTACGTTATATGGTATAACGTCATATGGTGTAACGTTATAACGTATTACGTTATATGGTATAACGTCATATGGTATAACGTTATAACGTATTACGGTATATGGTATCACGTCATATGGTATGACGTTATAACGTATTGGGTTATATGGTATAACGTTATAACGTATTTCGTTATATGGTATAACGTCATATGGTGTAACGTTATAACGTATTACGTTATATGGTATAACGTCATACGGTATAACGTTATATCGTATTACGGTATACGATATAATGTTCTAACGTATTACGTTATATGGTATAACGTCATATGGTATAACGTTATAACGTATTACGGTATATGGTATATCGTCATATGGTGTAATGTTATAACGTATTACGTTATATGGTATAACGTCATATGGTGTAACGTTATAACGTATTACGGTATATGGTATAAAGTTATAACGTATGACGTTATATGGTATAACATTATAACGTATTACGTTATATGGTATAACGTCATATGATGTAACGTTATAACGTATTACGGTATATGGTATAACGTTATAACGTATGACGTTATATGGTATAACATTATAACGTATTACGTTATATGGTATAACGTCATATGGTATAACGTTATAACGTATTACGGTATATGGTTTATCGTCATATGGTGTAACGTTATAACGTATTACGTTATATGGTATAACGTCATATGGTGTAACGTTATAACGTATTACGGTATATGGTATAAAGTTATAACGTATGACGTTATATGGTATAACATTATAACGTATTACGTTATATGGTATAACGTCATATGGTGTAACGTTATAACGTATTACGTTATATGGTATAACGTCATATGATGTAACGTTATAACGTATTACGTTGTATGGTATAACGTCATATGGTATAACGTTATAACGTATTACGGTATATGGTATAACGTCATATGGTATAACGTTATAACGTATTAGGGTATATGGTATAACGTTATGACGTATTACGTTATATGGTATAACGTCATATGATGTAATGTTATAACGTATTACGGTATATGGTATAACGTCATAAGGTGTAACGTTATAACGTATTACGTTATATGGTATAACGATATAACGTATTATGTTATATGGTATAACGTCATATGGTAAAACGTTATAACGTATTACGGTATATGGTATAACGTTATAACGTATTACGTTATATGGTATAACGTTATATTATGTAACGTTATAACGTATTACGTTATATGGTATAACGTCATATGGTGCAACGTTCTAACGTATTACGGTATATGGTATAACGTTATAACGTATGACGTTATATGGTATAACATTATAACGTATTACGTTATATGGTATAACGTCATATGGTATAACGTTATAACGTATTACGGTATATGGTATAACGTCATATGGTATAACGTTATAACGTATTACGGTATATGGTATAACGTCATATGGTGTAACGTTATAACGTATTACGTTATATGGTATAAAGTCATATGATGTAACGTTATAACGTATTACGTTATATGGTATAACGTCATATGGTGTAACGTTATAACGTATTACGTTATATGGTATAACGTCATATGGTGTAACGTTATAACGTATTACGTTATATGGTATAAAGTCATATGATGTAACGTTATAACGTATTACGTTATATGGTATAACGTCATATGGTGTAACGTTATAACGTATTACGTTATATGGTATAACGTCATACGGTATAACGTCATATGGTGTAACGTTATAACGTATTACGTTATATGGTATAACGTCATACGGTATAACGTTATATCGTATTACGGTATACGATATAATGTTCTAACGTATTACGTTATATGGTATAACGTCATATGGTATAACGTTATAACGTATTACGGTATATGGTATAACGTTATAACGTATTACGTTATATGGTATAACGTCATATAGTGCAACCTTATTACGTATTTCGTTTTATGGTATATCGTTATAATGTATTAGGATATATGGTATAACGTTATAACGTATTACGTTATATGGTATCACGTCATATGGTATGACGTTATAACGTATTGGGTTATATGGTATAACGTTGTAACGTATTACGTTATATGGTATAACGTCATATGGTGTAACGTTATAACGTATTACGTTATATGGTATAACGATATAACGTATTATGTTATATGGTATAACGTCATATGGTACAACGTTATAACGTATTACGGTATATGGTATAACGTCATATGGTATGACGTTATAACGTATTGGGTTATATGGTATAACGTTATAACGTATTTCGTTATATGGTATAACGTCATATGGTGTAACGTTATAACGTATTACGTTATATGGTATAACGATATAACATATTATGTTATATGGTACAACGTCATATGGTACAACGTTATAACGTATTACGGTATATGGTATAACGTTATAACGTATTACGGTATATGGTATAACGTTATAACGTATTACGTTATATGGTATAACGTCATATGGTGTAACGTTATAACGTATTACGTTATATGGTATAACGTCATATGGTGTAACGTTATAACGTATTACGGTATATGGTATAAAGTTATAACGTATGACGTTATATGGTATAACATTATAACGTATTACGTTATATGGTATAACGTCATATGGTGTAACGTTACAACGTATTACGGTATATGGTATAACGTTATAACGTATGACGTTATATGGTATAACATTATAACGTATTACGTTATATGGTATAACGTCATATGGTATAACGTTATAACGTATTACGGTATATGGTATATCGTCATATGGTGTAACGTTATAACGTATTACGTTATATGGTATAACGTCATATGGTGTAACGTTATAACGTATTACGGTATATGGTATAAAGTTATAACGTATGACGTTATATGGTATAACATTATAACGTATTACGTTATATGGTATAACGTCATATGGTGTAACGTTATAACGTATTACGTTATATGGTATAACGTCATATGATGTAACGTTATAACGTATTACGTTGTATGGTATAACTTCATATGGTATAACGTTATAACGTATTACGGTATATGGTATAACGTCATATGGTATAACGTTATAACGTATTACGGTATATGGTATAACGTCATATGGTGTAACGTTATAACGTATTACGTTATATGGTATAACGTCATATGATGTAACGTTATAACGTATTACGTTATATGGTATAACGTCATATGGTGTAACGTTATAACGTATTACGTTATATGGTATAACGTCATATGGTGTAACGTTATAACGTATTACGTTATATGGTATAACGTCATATGATGTAACGTTATAACGTATTACGTTATATGGTATAACGTCATATGGTATAACGTTATAACGTATTACGTTATATGGTATAACGTCATATTATGTAACGTTTTAACGTATTACGTTATATGGTATAACGTCATATGGTGTAACGTTATAACGCATTACGGTATATGGTATAACGTCATATGGTATAACGTTATAACGTATTACGGTATATGGTATAACGTCATATGTTGTAACGTTATAAAGTGTTATGTTATATGGTATAACGTTATATGGTATGACGTTATAACGCATTGGGTTATATGGTATAACGTTATAACGTATTTCGATATATGGTATAACGTCATATGGTATAACGTTATAACGTATTACGGTATATGGTATAACGTTATAACGTATTACGGTATATGGTATAACGTTCTAACGTATTACCTTAAATGGTATAACGTCATATGGTGTAACGTTATAACGTATTACGTTATATGGTATAACGTCATATGGTATAACGTTATAACGTATTACGTTATATGGTATAACGTCATATTATGTAACGTTTTAACGTATTACGTTATATGGTATAACGTCATATGGTGTAACGTTATAACGTATTACGGTATATGGTATAACGTCATATGGTATAACGTTATAACGTATTAGGGTATATGGTAGAACGTTATGACGTATTACGTTATATGGTATAACGTCATATGATGTAATGTTACAACGTATTACGGTATATGGTATAACGTCATATGATGTAACGTTATAACGTATTACGTTATATGGTATAACGTCATATGTGTAACGTTATAACGTATTACGTTATATGGTATAACGTCATATGGTGCAACGTTATAACGTATTACGGTATATGGTATAACGTTATAACGTATTACCTTATATGGTATAACGTCATATTATGTAACGTTATAACGTATTACCTTATATGGTATAACGTCATATTATGTAACGTTATAACGTATTACGTTATATGGTATAACGTCATATGGTGTAACGTTATAACGTATTACGGTATATGGTATAACGTTATAACGTATGACGTTATATGGTATAACATTATAACGTATTACGTTATATGGTATAACGTCATATGGTATAACGTTATAACGTATTACGGTATATGGTATATCGTCATATGGTGTAACGTTATAACGTATTACGTTATATGGTATAACGTCATATGGTGTAACGCTATAACGTATTACGGTATATGGTATAAAGTTATAACGTATGACGTTATATGGTATAACGTCATATGGTATAACGTTATAACGTATTACGGTATATGGTATAACGTCATATGGTGTAACGTTATAACGTATTACGTTATATGGTATAACGTCATATGGTGTAACGTTATAACGTATTACGTTATATGGTATAACGTCATATGATGTAACGTTATAACGTATTACGTTATATGGTATAACGTCATATGATGTAACGTTATAACGTATTACGTTATATGGTATAACGTCATATGGTGTAACGTTATAACGTATTACGTTATATGGTATCACGTCATATGATGTAACGTTATAACGTATTACGTTATATGGTATAACGTCATATGGTATAACGTTATAACGAATTACGTTATATGGTATAACGTCATATTATGTAACGTTTTAACGTATTACGTTATATGGTATAACGTCATATGATGTAACGTTATAACGTATTACGTTATATGGTATAACGTCATATGGTGTAACGCTATAACGTATTACGGTATATGGTATAAAGTTATACCGTATGACGTTATATGGTATAACGTCATATGGTATAACGTTATAACGTATTACGGTATATGGTATAACGTCATATGATGTAACGTTATAACGTATTACGTTATATGGTATAACGTCATATGATGTAACGTTATAACGTATTACGTTATATGGTATCACGTCATATGATGTAACGTTATAACGTATTACGTTATATGGTATAACGTCATATAGTATAACGTTATAACGAATTACGTTATATGGTATAACGTCATATTATGTAACGTTTTAACGTATTACGTTATATGGTATAACGTCATATGGTGTAACGTTATAACGTATTACGGTATATGGTATAACGTCATATGGTATAACGTTATAACGTATTACGGTATATGGTATAACGTCATATGGTGTAACGTTATAAAGTGTTATGTTATATGGTATAACGTTATATGGTATGACGTTATAACGCATTGGGTTATATGGTATAACGTTATAACGTATTTCGATATATGGTATAACGTCATATGGTATAACGTTATAACGTATTACGGTATATGGTATAACGTTATAACGTATTACGGTATATGGTATAACGTTCTAACGTATTACCTTAAATGGTATAACGTCATATGGTGTAACGTTATAACGTATTACGTTATATGGTATAACGTCATATGGTATAACGTTATAACGTATTACGTTATATGGTATAACGTCATATTATGTAACGTTTTAACGTATTACGTTATATGGTATAACGTCATATGGTGTAACGTTATAACGTATTACGGTATATGGTATAACGTCATATGGTATAACGTTATAACGTATTAGGGTATATGGTAGAACGTTATGACGTATTACGTTATATGGTATAACGTCATATGATGTAATGTTACAACGTATTACGGTATATGGTATAACGTCATATGGTGTAACGTTATAACGTATTACGTTATATGGTATAACGATATAACGTATTACGTTATATGGTATAACGTCATATTATGTAGCTTTATAACGTATTACGTTATATGGTATAACGTCATATGGTGTAACGTTATAACGTATTACGGTATATGATATAACGTTATAACGTATGACGTTATATGGTATAACATTATAACGTATTACGTTATATGGTATAACGTCATATGGTATAACGTTATAACGTATTACGGTATATGGCATAACGTCATATGGTATAACGTTATAACGTATTACGGTATATGGTATAACGTCATATGGTGTAACGTTATAAAGTGTTATGTTATATGGTATAACGTTATATGGTATGACGTTATAACGCATTGGGTTATATGGTATAACGTTATAACGTATTTCGATATATGGTATAACGTCATATGGTATAACGTTATAACGTATTACGGTATATGGTATAACGTTATAACGTATTACGTTATATGGTATAACGTCATATTTTATAACGTTATAACGTATTACGGTATACGATATAACGTTCTAACGTATTACGTTATATGGTATAACGTCATATGGTGTAACGTTATAAAGTGTTATGTTATATGGTATAACGTCATATGGTATGACGTTATAACGTATTGGGTTATATGGTATAACGTTATAACGTATTTCGTTATATGGTATAACGTCATATGGTATAACGTTCTAACGTATTACGGTATACGATATAACGTTCTAACGTATTACGTTATATGGTATAACGTCATATGGTGTAACGTTATAACGTATTACGTTATATGGTATAATGTCATATGGTATAACGTTATAACGTATTACGGTATATGGTATAACGTTCTAACGTATTACGTTATATGGTATAACGTCATATGGTGCAACCTTATAACATATTACGTCATATAGTATAACGTTATAACGTATTACGTTATATGGTATAACGTCAAATGGTGTAACGTTATAAAGTATTACGTTATATGGTACAACATCATATGGTATAACGTTATAACGTATTACGGTATATGGTATAACGTTATAACGTATTACCTTAAATGGTATAACGTCATATTATGTAACGTTATAACCTATTACGTTATATGGTATAACGTCATATGGTGTAACGTTATAACGTATTACGGTATATGGTATAACGTTATAACGTATGACGTTATATGGTATAACATTATAACGTATTACTTTATATGGTATAACGTCATATGGTATAACGTTATAACGTATTACGGTATATGGTATAACGTCATATGGTGTAACGTTATAACGTATTACGTTATATGGTATAACGTCATATGATGTAACGTTATAACGTATTACGGTATATGGTATAACGTTATAACGTATTACGTTATATGGTATAACGTCATATGATGTAATGTTATAACGTATTACGGTATATGGTATACCGTCATATGGTATAGCGTTATAACGTGTTGGGTTATATGGTATAACGTTATAACGTATTTCGTTATATGGTATAACGTCATATGGTATAACGTTATAACGTATTACGGTATATGGTATAACGTTATAACGTATTACGTTATATGGTATAACGTCATATGGTATAACGTTATAACGTATTACGGTATATGGTATAACGTCGTATGGTATAGCGTTATAACGTGTTGGGTTATATAGTATAACGTTATAACGTATTACGTTATATGGTATAACGTCATATGATGTAACGTTATAACGTATTACGGTATATGGCATAACGTTATAACGTATTACGTTATATGGTATAACGTCATATGGTATAACGTTATAACGTATTACGGTATATGGTATAACGTTATAACGTATTACGTTATATGGTATAACGTCATATGGTATAACGTTATAACGTATTACGGTATATGGTATAACGTCATATGGTATAGCGTTATAACGTGTTGGGTTATATAGTATAACGTTATAACGTATTTCGTTATATGGTATAACGTCATATGGTATAACGTTATAACGTATTACGGTATATGGTATAACGTCATATGGTGTAACGTTATAACGTATTACGTTATATGGTATAACGTCATATGATGTAACGTTATAACGTATTACGTTATATGGTATAACGTCATATGGTATGACGTTATAACGTGTTGGGTTATATGGTATAACGTTATAACGTATTTCGTTATATGGTATAACGTCATATGGTATAACGTTATAACGTATTACGGTATATGGTATAACGTTATTACGTATTAGGATATATGGTATAACGTTGTAACGTATTGCGTTATATGGTATAACGTTATAACGTATTAGGATATATGGTATAAAGTTATAACGTATTACGTTATATGGTATAACGTCATATGGTGTAACGTTATGACGTATTACGTTATATGGTATAACGTCATATGATGTAATGTTATAACGTATTACGGTATATAGTATAACGCCATATGGTGTAACGTTATAACGTATTACGTTATATGGTATAACGATATAACGTATTATGTTATATGGTATAACGACATATGGTAAAACGTTATAACGTATTACGGTATATGGTATAACGTTATAACGTATTACGTTATATGGTATAACGTCATATTATGTAACGTTATAACGTATTACGTTATATGGTATAACGTTATAACGTATTACGTTATATGGTATAACGTCATATTTTATAACGTTCTAACGTATTACGGTATACGATATAAGGTTCTAACGTATTACGTTATATGATATAACGTCATATTGTGTAACGTTATAACGTATTACGTTATATGGTATAACGTCATATGGTATAACGTTATAACGTATTGCGGTATATGGTATAACGTTCTAACGTATTACGTTATATGGTATGACGTCATATGGTGCAACGTTATAACGTATTACGGTATATGGTATAACGTTATAACGTATTACCTTATATGGTATAACGTCATATTATGTAACGTTATAACGTATTACCTTATATGGTATAACGTCATATTATGTAACGTTGTAACGTATTACGTTATATGGTATAACGTCATATGGTGTAACGTTATAACGTATTACGGTATATGGTATAAAGTTATAACGTATGACGTTATATGGTATAACATTATAACGTATTACGTTATATGGTATAACGTCATATGGTATAACGTTATAACGTATTACGGTATATGTTATAACGTCATATGGTATAACGTTATAACGTATTACGGTATATGGTATAACGTCATATGGTGTAACGTTATAACGTATTACGTTATATGGTATAACGTCATATGATGTAACGTTATAACGTATTACGGTATATGGTATAACGTCATATGGTATAACGTTATAACGTATTAGGGTATATGGTATAACGTTATGACGTATTACGTTATATGGTATAACGTCATATGATGTAACGTTATAACGTATTACGTTATATGGTATAACGTCATATGGTATAACGTTATAACGTATTACGGTATATGGTATAACGTCATATGGTATAACGTTATAACGTATTACGGTATATGGTATAACGTCATATGGTGTAACGTTATAACGTATTACGTTATATGGTATAACGTCATATGATGTAACGTTATAACGTATTACGTTATATGGTATAACGTCATATGGTGTAACGTTATAACGTATTACGTTATATGGTATAACGTCATATGGTGTAACGTTATAACGTATTACGTTATATGGTATAACGTCATATGATGTAACGTTATAACGTATTACGTTATATGGTATATCGTCATATGTGTAACGTTATAACGTATTACGTTATATGGTATAACGTCATATGGTGCAACGTTATAACGTATTACGGTATATGGTATAACGTTATAACGTATTACCTTATATGGTATAACGTCATATTATGTAACGTTATAACGTATTACCTTATATGGTATAACGTCATATTATGTAACGTTATAACGTATTACGTTATATGGTATAACGTCATATGGTGTAACGTTATAACGTATTACGGTATATGGTATAACGTTATAACGTATGACGTTATATGGTATAACATTATAACGTATTACGTTATATGGTATAACGTCATATGGTGTAACGTTATAACGTATTACGTTATATGGTATAACGTCATATGGTGTAACGTTATAACGTATTACGTTATATGGTATAACGTCATATGATGTAACGTTATAACGTATTACGTTATATGGTATAACGTCATATGTGTAACGTTATAACGTATTACGTTATATGGTATAACGTCATATGGTGCAACGTTATAACGTATTACGGTATATGGTATAACGTTATAACGTATTACCTTATATGGTATAACGTCATATTATGTAACGTTATAACGTATTACCTTATATGGTATAACGTCATATTATGTAACGTTATAACGTATTACGTTATATGGTATAACGTCATATGGTGTAACGTTATAACGTATTACGGTATATGGTATAACGTTATAACGTATGACGTTATATGGTATAACATTATAACGTATTACGTTATATGGTATAACGTCATATGGTATAACGTTATAACGTATTACGGTATATGGTATATCGTCATATGGTGTAACGTTATAACGTATTACGTTATATGGTATAACGTCATATGGTGTAACGCTATAACGTATTACGGTATATGGTATAAAGTTATAACGTATGACGTTATATGGTATAACATTATAACGTATTACGTTATATGGTATAACGTCATATGGTGTAACGTTATAACGTATTACGTTATATGGTATAACGTCATATGATGTAACGTTATAACGTATTACGTTGTATGGTATAACGTCATATGGTATAACGTTATAACGTATTACGGTATATGGTATAACGTCATATGGTATAACGTTATAACGTATTACGGTATATGGTATAACGTCATATGGTGTAACGTTATAACGTATTACGTTATATGGTATAACGTCATATGATGTAACGTTATAACGTATTACGTTATATGGTATAACGTCATATGGTGTAACGTTATAACGTATTACGTTATATGGTATAACGTCATATGGTATAACGTTATAACGTATTACGTTATATGGTATAACGTCATATAATGTAACGTTATAACGTATTACGTTATATGGTATAACGTCATATGGTATAACGTTATAACGTATTACGTTATATGGTATAACGTCATATTATGTAACGTTTTAACGTATTACGTTATATGGTATAACGTCATATGGTGTAACGTTATAACGTATTACGGTATATGGTATAACGTCATATGGTATAACGTTATAACGTATTACGGTATATGGTATAACGTCATATGGTATAACGTTATAACGTATTACGGTATATGGTATAACGTCATATGGTGTAACGTTATAAAGTGTTATGTTATATGGTATAACGTTATATGGTATGACGTTATAACGCATTGGGTTATATGGTATAACGTTATAACGAATTTCGATATATGGTATAACGTCATATGGTATAACGTTATAACGTATTACGGTATATGGTATAACGTTATAACGTATTACGGTATATGGTATAACGTTCTAACGTATTACCTTAAATGGGATAACGTCATATGGTGTAACGTTATAACGTATTACGTTATATGGTATAACGTCATATGGTATAACGTTATAACGTATTACGTTATATGGTATAACGTCATATTATGTAACGTTTTAACGTATTACGTTATATGGTATAACGTCATATGGTGTAACGTTATAACGTATTACGGTATATGGTATAACGTCATATGGTATAACGTTATAACGTATTAGGGTATATGGTAGAACGTTATGACATATTACGTTATATGGTATAACGTCATATGATGTAATGTTACAACGTATTACGGTATATGGTATAACGTCATATGGTGTAACGTTATAACGTATTACGTTATATGGTATAACGTTATAACGTATGACGTTATATGGTATAACATTATAACGTATTACGTTATATGGTATAACGTCATATGGTATAACGTTATAACGTATTACGTTATATGGTATAACGTCATATGATGTAACGTTATAACGTATTACGTTATATGGTATAACGTCATATGGTATAACGTTATAACGTATTACGGTATATGGTATAACGTCATATGGTATAACGTTATAACGTATTACGGTATATGGTATAACGTCATATGGTGTAACGTTATAACGTATTACGTTATATGGTATAACGTCATATGATGTAACGTTATAACGTATTACGTTATATGGTATAACGTCATATGGTGTAACGTTATAACGTATTACGTTATATGGTATAACGTCATATGGTGTAACGTTATAACGTATTACGTTATATGGTATAACGTCATATGATGTAACGTTATAACGTATTACGTTATATGGTATAACGTCATATGTGTAACGTTATAACGTATTACGTTATATGGTATAACGTCATATGGTGCAACGTTATAACGTATTACGGTATATGGTATAACGTTATAAAGTATTACCTTATATGGTATAACGTCATATTATGTAACGTTATAACGTATTACCTTATATGGTATAACGTCATATTATGTAACGTTATAACGTATTACGTTATATGGTATAACGTCATATGGTGTAACGTTATAACGTATTACGGTATATGGTATAACGTTATAACGTATGACGTTATATGGTATAACATTATAACGTATTACGTTATATGGTATAACGTCATATGGTATAACGTTATAACGTATTACGGTATATGGTATATCGTCATATGGTGTAACGTTATAACGTATTACGTTATATGGTATAACGTCATATGGTGTAACGCTATAACGTATTACGGTATATGGTATAAAGTTATAACGTATGACGTTATATGGTATAACATTATAACGTATTACGTTATATGGTATAACGTCATATGGTGTAACGTTATAACGTATTACGTTATATGGTATAACGTCATATGATGTAACGTTATAACGTATTACGTTGTATGGTATAACGTCATATGGTATAACGTTATAACGTATTACGGTATATGGTATAACGTCATATGGTATAACGTTATAACGTATTACGGTATATGGTATAACGTCATATGGTGTAACGTTATAACGTATTACGTTATATGGTATAACGTCATATGATGTAACGTTATAACGTATTACGTTATATGGTATAACGTCATATGGTGTAACGTTATAACGTATTACGTTATATGGTATAACGTCATATGGTGTAACGTTATAACGTATTACGTTATATGGTATAACGTCATATAATGTAACGTTATAACGTATTACGTTATATGGTATAACGTCATATGGTATAACGTTATAACGTATTACGTTATATGGTATAACGTCATATTATGTAACGTTTTAACGTATTACGTTATATGGTATAACGTCATATGGTGTAACGTTATAACGTATTACGGTATATGGTATAACGTCATATGGTATAACGTTATAACGTATTACGGTATATGGTATAACGTCATATGGTGTAACGTTATAAAGTGTTATGTTATATGGTATAACGTTATATGGTATGACGTTATAACGCATTGGGTTATATGGTATAACGTTATAACGTATTTCGATATATGGTATAACGTCATATGGTATAACGTTATAACGTATTACGGTATATGGTATAACGTTATAACGTATTACGGTATATGGTATAACGTTCTAACGTATTACCTTAAATGGTATAACGTCATATGGTGTAACGTTATAACGTATTACGTTATATGGTATAACGTCATATGGTATAACGTTATAACGTATTACGTTATATGGTATAACGTCATATTATGTAACGTTTTAACGTATTACGTTATATGGTATAACGTCATATGGTGTAACGTTATAACGTATTACGGTATATGGTATAACGTCATATGGTATAACGTTATAACGTATTAGGGTATATGGTAGAACGTTATGACGTATTACGTTATATGGTATAACGTCATATGGTGTAACGTTATAACGTATTACGGTATATGATATAACGTTATAACGTATGACGTTATATGGTATAACATTATAACGTATTACGTTATATGGTATAACGTCATATGGTATAACGTTATAACGTATTACGGTATATGGTATAACGTCATATGGTATAACGTTATAACGTATTACGGTATATGGTATAACGTCATATGGTGTAACGTTATAAAGTGTTATGTTATATGGTATAACGTTATATGGTATGACGTTATAACGCATTGGGTTATATGGTATAACGTTATAACGTATTTCGATATATGGTATAACGTCATATGGTATAACGTTATAACGTATTACGGTATATGGTATAACGTTATAACGTATTACGTTATATGGTATAACGTCATATTTTATAACGTTATAACGTATTACGGTATACGATATAACGTTCTAACGTATTACGTTATATGGTATAACGTCATATGGTGTAACGTTATAAAGTGTTATGTTATATGGTATAACGTCATATGGTATGACGTTATAACGTATTGGGTTATATGGTATAACGTTATAACGTATTTCGTTATATGGTATAACGTCATATGGTATAACGTTCTAACGTATTACGGTATACGATATAACGTTCTAACGTATTACGTTATATGGTATAACGTCATATGGTGTAACGTTATAACGTATTACGTTATATGGTATAATGTCATATGGTGTAACGTTATAACGTATTACGGTATATGGTATAACGTTATAACGTATGACGTTATATGGTATAACATTATAACGTATTTCGTTATATGGTATAACGTCATATGGTATAACGTTATAACGTATTACGGTATATGGTATAACGTCATATGGTATAACGTTATAACGTATTACGGTATATGGTATAACGTCATATGGTATAGTGTTATAACGTGTTGGGTTATATAGTATAACGTTATAACGTATTTCGTTATATGGTATAACGTCATACGGTATAACGTTATAACGTATTACGGTATATGGTATAACGTTATAACGTATTACGGTATATGGTATAACGTCATATGATATAGCGTTATAACGTATTACGTTATATGGTATAACGTTATAACGTATTAGGATATATGGTATAACGTTATAACGTATTGCGTTATATGGTATAACGTTATAACGTATTAGGATATATGGTATAAGGTTATAACGTATTACGTTATATTTTATAACGTCATATGGTATAACGTTATAACGTATTAGAGTATATGGTATAACGTTATGACGTATTACGTTATATGGTATAACGTCATATGATGTAATGTTATAACGTATTACGGTATATAGTATAACGCCATATGGTGTAACGTTATAACGTATTACGTTATATGGTATAACGATATAACGTATTATGTTATATGGTATAACGACATATGGTAAAACGTTATAACGTATTACGGTATATGGTATAACGTTATAACGTATTACGTTATATGGTATAACGTCATATTATGTAACGTTATAACGTATTACGTTATATGGTATAACGTCATATGGTGTAACGTTATAACGTATTACGTTATATGGTATAACGTCATATGATGTAACGTTATAACGTATTACGTTATATGGTATAACGTCATATGGTGTAACGTTATAACGTATTACGTTATATGGTATAACGTCATATGATGTAACGTTATAACGTATTACGTTGTATGGTATAACGTCATATGGTATAACGTTATAACGTATTACGTTATATGGTATAACGTCATATGGTGTAACGTTATAACGTATTACGTTATATGGTATAACGTCATATGATGTAACGTTATAACGTATTACGTTATAAGGTATAACGTCATATGGTGTAACGTTATAACGTATTACGTTATATGGTATAACGTCATATGGTGCAACGTTATAACGTATTACGGTATATGGTATAACGTTATAACGTATTACCTTATATGGTATAACGTCATATTATGTAACGTTATAACGTATTACCTTATATGGTATAACGTCATATTATGTAACGTTATAACGTATTACGTTATATGGTATAACGTCATATGGTGTAACGTTATAACGTATTACGGTATATGGTATAACGTTATAACGTATGACGTTATATGGTATAACATTATAACGTATTACGTTATATGGTATAACGTCATATGGTATAACGTTATAACGTATTACGGTATATGGTATATCGTCATATGGTGTAACGTTATAACGTATTACGGTATATGGTATATCGTCATATGGTGTAACGTTATAACGTATTACGTTATATGGTATAACGTCATATGGTGTAACGTTATAACGTATTACGGTATATGGTATAAAGTTATAACGTATGACGTTATATGGTATAACATTATAACGTATTACGTTATATGGTATAACGTCATATGGTGTAACGTTATAACGTATTACGTTATATGGTATAACGTCATATGATGTAACGTTATAACGTATTACGTTGTATGGTATAACGTCATATGGTATAACGTTATAACGTATTACGGTATATGGTATAACGTCATATGGTATAACGTTATAACGTATTACGGTATATGGTATAACGTCATATGGTGTAACGTTATAACGTATTACGTTATATGGTATAACGTCATATGATGTAACGTTATAACGTATTACGTTATATGGTATAACGTCATATGGTGTAACGTTATAACGTATTACGTTATATGGTATAACGTCATATGGTGTAACGTTATAACGTATTACGTTATATGGTATAACGTCATATGATGTAACGTTATAACGTATTACGTTATATGGTATAACGTCATATGGTATAACGTTATAACGTATTACGTTATATGGTATAACGTCATATTATGTAACGTTTTAACGTATTACGTTATATGGTATAACGTCATATGGTGTAACGTTATAAAGTGTTATGTTATATGGTATAACGTTATATGGTATGACGTTATAACGCATTGGGTTATATGGTATAACGTTATAACGAATTTCGATATATGGTATAACGTCATATGGTATAACGTTATAACGTATTACGGTATATGGTATAACGTTATAACGTATTACGGTATATGGTATAACGTTCTAACGTATTACCTTAAATGGTATAACGTCATATGGTGTAACGTTATAACGTATTACGTTATATGGTATAACGTCATATGGTATAACGTTATAACGTATTACGTTATATGGTATAACGTCATATTATGTAACGTTTTAACGTATTACGTTATATGGTATAACGTCATATGGTGTAACGTTATAACGTATTACGGTATATGGTATAACGTCATATGGTATAACGTTATAACGTATTAGGGTATATGGTAGAACGTTATGACGTATTACGTTATATGGTATAACGTCATATGATGTAATGTTACAACGTATTACGGTATATGGTATAACGTCATATGGTGTAACGTTATAACGTATTACGTTATATGGTATAACGTTATAACGTATGACGTTATATGGTATAACATTATAAGGTATTACGTTATATGGTATAACGTCATATGGTATAACGTTATAACGTATTACGTTATATGGTATAACGTCATATGATGTAACGTTATAACGTATTACGTTATATGGTATAACGTCATATGGTATAACGTTATAACGTATTACGGTATATGGTATAACGTCATATGGTATAACGTTATAACGTATTACGGTATATGGTATAACGTCATATGGTGTAACGTTATAACGTATTACGTTATATGGTATAACGTCATATGATGTAACGTTATAACGTATTACGTTATATGGTATAACGTCATATGGTGTAACGTTATAACGTATTACGTTATATGGTATAACGTCATATGGTGTAACGTTATAACGTATTACGTTATATGGTATAACGTCATATGATGTAACGTTATAACGTATTACGTTATATGGTATAACGTCATATGTGTAACGTTATAACGTATTACGTTATATGGTATAACGTCATATGGTGCAACGTTATAACGTATTACGGTATATGGTATAACGTTATAACGTATTACCTTATATGGTATAACGTCATATTATGTAACGTTATAACGTATTACCTTATATGGTATAACGTCATATTATGTAACGTTATAACGTATTACGTTATATGGTATAACGTCATATGGTGTAACGTTATAACGTATTACGGTATATGGTATAACGTTATAACGTATGACGTTATATGGTATAACATTATAACGTATTACGTTATATGGTATAACGTCATATGGTATAACGTTATAACGTATTACGGTATATGGTATATCGTCATATGGTGTAACGTTATAACGTATTACGTTATATGGTATAACGTCATATGGTGTAACGCTATAACGTATTACGGTATATGGTATAAAGTTATAACGTATGACGTTATATGGTATAACATTATAACGTATTACGTTATATGGTATAACGTCATATGGTGTAACGTTATAACGTATTACGTTATATGGTATAACGTCATATGATGTAACGTTATAACGTATTACGTTGTATGGTATAACGTCATATGGTATAACGTTATAACGTATTACGTTATATGGTATAACGTCATATGATGTAACGTTATAACGTATTACGTTATATGGTATAACGTCATATGGTGTAACGTTATAACGTATTACGTTATATGGTATAACGTCATATGGTATAACGTTATAACGTATTACGTTATATGGTATAACGTCATATAATGTAACGTTATAACGTATTACGTTATATGGTATAACGTCATATGGTATAACGTTATAACGTATTACGTTATATGGTATAACGTCATATTATGTAACGTTTTAACGTATTACGTTATATGGTATAACGTCATATGGTGTAACGTTATAACGTATTACGGTATATGGTATAACGTCATATGGTATAACGTTATAACGTATTACGGTATATGGTATAACGTCATATGGTATAACGTTATAACGTATTACGGTATATGGTATAACGTCATATGGTGTAACGTTATAAAGTGTTATGTTATATGGTATAACGTTATATGGTATGACGTTATAACGCATTGGGTTATATGGTATAACGTTATAACGAATTTCGATATATGGTATAACGTCATATGGTATAACGTTATAACGTATTACGGTATATGGTATAACGTTATAACGTATTACGGTATATGGTATAACGTTCTAACGTATTACCTTAAATGGGATAACGTCATATGGTGTAACGTTATAACGTATTACGTTATATGGTATAACGTCATATGGTATAACGTTATAACGTATTACGTTATATGGTATAACGTCATATTATGTAACGTTTTAACGTATTACGTTATATGGTATAACGTCATATGGTGTAACGTTATAACGTATTACGGTATATGGTATAACGTCATATGGTATAACGTTATAACGTATTAGGGTATATGGCAGAACGTTATGACGTATTACGTTATATGGTATAACGTCATATGATGTAATGTTACAACGTATTACGGTATATGGTATAACGTCATATGGTGTAACGTTATAACGTATTACGTTATATGGTATAACGTTATAACGTATGACGTTATATGGTATAACATTATAACGTATTACGTTATATGGTATAACGTCATATGGTATAACGTTATAACGTATTACGTTATATGGTATAACGTCATATGATGTAACGTTATAACGTATTACGTTATATGGTATAACGTCATATGGTATAACGTTATAACGTATTACGGTATATGGTATAACGTCATATGGTATAACGTTATAACGTATTACGGTATATGGTATAACGTCATATGGTGTAACGTTATAACGTATTACGTTATATGGTATAACGTCATATGATGTAACGTTATAACGTATTACGTTATATGGTATAACGTCATATGGTGTAACGTTATAACGTATTACGTTATATGGTATAACGTCATATGGTGTAACGTTATAACGTATTACGTTATATGGTATAACGTCATATGATGTAACGTTATAACGTATTACGTTATATGGTATAACGTCATATGTGTAACGTTATAACGTATTACGTTATATGGTATAACGTCATATGGTGCAACGTTATAACGTATTACGGTATATGGTATAACGTTATAACGTATTACCTTATATGGTATAACGTCATATTATGTAACGTTATAACGTATTACCTTATATGGTATAACGTCATATTATGTAACGTTATAACGTATTACGTTATATGGTATAACGTCATATGGTGTAACGTTATAACGTATTACGGTATATGGTATAACGTTATAACGTATGACGTTATATGGTATAACATTATAACGTATTACGTTATATGGTATAACGTCATATGGTATAACGTTATAACGTATTACGGTATATGGTATATCGTCATATGGTGTAACGTTATAACGTATTACGTTATATGGTATAACGTCATATGGTGTAACGCTATAACGTATTACGGTATATGGTATAAAGTTATAACGTATGACGTTATATGGTATAACATTATAACGTATTACGTTATATGGTATAACGTTCTATGGTGTAACGTTATAACGTATTACGTTATATGGTATAACGTCATATGATGTAACGTTATAACGTATTACGTTGTATGGTATAACGTCATATGGTATAACGTTATAACGTATTACGGTATATGGTATAACGTCATATGGTATAACGTTATAACGTATTACGGTATATGGTATAACGTCATATGGTGTAACGTTATAACGTATTACGTTATATGGTATAACGTCATATGATGTAACGTTATAACGTATTACGTTATATGGTATAACGTCATATGGTGTAACGTTATAACGTATTACGTTATATGGTATAACGTCATATGGTGTAACGTTATAACGTATTACGTTATATGGTATAACGTCATATGATGTAACGTTATAACGTATTACGTTATATGGTATAACGTCATATGGTGTAACGTTATAACGTATTACGTTATATGGTATAACGTCATATGGTGTAACGTTATAACGTATTACGTTATATGGTATAACGTCATATGATGTAACGTTATAACGTATTACGTTATATGGTATAACGTCATATGTGTAACGTTATAACGTATTACGTTATATGGTATAACGTCATATGGTGCAACGTTATAACGTATTACGGTATATGGTATAACGTTATAACGTATTACCTTATATGGTATAACGTCATATTATGTAACGTTATAACGTATTACCTTATATGGTATAACGTCATATTATGTAACGTTATAACGTATTACGTTATATGGTATAACGTCATATGGTGTAACGTTATAACGTATTACGGTATATGGTATAACGTTATAACGTATGACGTTATATGGTATAACATTATAACGTATTACGTTATATGGTATAACGTCATATGGTATAACGTTATAACGTATTACGGTATATGGTATATCGTCATATGGTGTAACGTTATAACGTATTACGTTATATGGTATAACGTCATATGGTGTAACGCTATAACGTATTACGGTATATGGTATAAAGTTATAACGTATGACGTTATATGGTATAACATTATAACGTATTACGTTATATGGTATAACGTTCTATGGTGTAACGTTATAACGTATTACGTTATATGGTATAACGTCATATGATGTAACGTTATAACGTATTACGTTGTATGGTATAACGTCATATGGTATAACGTTATAACGTATTACGGTATATGGTATAACGTCATATGGTATAACGTTATAACGTATTACGGTATATGGTATAACGTCATATGGTGTAACGTTATAACGTATTACGTTATATGGTATAACGTCATATGATGTAACGTTATAACGTATTACGTTATATGGTATAACGTCATATGGTGTAACGTTATAACGTATTACGTTATATGGTATAACGTCATATGGTGTAACGTTATAACGTGTTACGTTATATGGTATAACGTCATATAATGTAACGTTATAACGTATTACGTTATATGGTATAACGTCATATGGTATAACGTTATAACGTATTACGTTATATGGTATAACGTCATATTATGTAACGTTTTAACGTATTACGTTATATGGTATAACGTCATATGGTGTAACGTTATAACGTATTACGGTATATGGTATAACGTCTTATGGTATAACGTTATAACGTATTACGGTATATGGTATAACGTCATATGGTGTAACGTTATAAAGTGTTATGTTATATGGTATAACGTTATATGGTATGACGTTATAACGCATTGGGTTATATGGTATAACGTTATAACGTATTTCGATATATGGTATAACGTCATATGGTATAACGTTATAACGTATTACGGTATATGGTATAACGTTATAACGTATTACGGTATATGGTATAACGTTCTAACGTATTACCTTAAATGGTATAACGTCATATGGTGTAACGTTATAACGTATTACGTTATATGGTATAACGTCATATGGTATAACGTTATAACGTATTACGTTATATGGTATAACGTCATATTATGTAACGTTTTAACGTATTACGTTATATGGTATAACGTCATATGGTGTAACGTTATAACGTATTACGGTATATGGTATAACGTCATATGGTATAACGTTATAACGTATTAGGGTATATGGTAGAACGTTATGACGTATTACGTTATATGGTATAACGTCATATGGTGTAACGTTATAACGTATTACGGTATATGATATAACGTTATAACGTATGACGTTATATGGTATAACATTATAACGTATTACGTTATATGGTATAACGTCATATGGTATAACGTTATAACGTATTACGGTATATGGTATAACGTCATATGGTATAACGTTATAACGTATTACGGTATATGGTATAACGTCATATGGTGTAACGTTATAAAGTGTTATGTTATATGGTATAACGTTATATGGTATGACGTTATAACGCATTGGGTTATATGGTATAACGTTATAACGTATTTCGATATATGGTATAACGTCATATGGTATAACGTTATAACGTATTACGGTATATGGTATAACGTTATAACGTATTACGTTATATGGTATAACGTCATATTTTATAACGTTATAACGTATTACGGTATACGATATAACGTTCTAACGTATTACGTTATATGGTATAACGTCATATGGTGTAACGTTATAAAGTGTTATGTTATATGGTATAACGTCATATGGTATGACGTTATAACGTATTGGGTTATATGGTATAACGTTATAACGTATTTCGTTATATGGTATAACGTCATATGGTATAACGTTCTAACGTATTACGGTATACGATATAACGTTCTAACGTATTACGTTATATGGTATAACGTCATATGGTGTAACGTTATAACGTATTACGTTATATGGTATAATGTCATATGGTGTAACGTTATAACGTATTACGGTATATGGTATAACGTTATAACGTATGACGTTATATGGTATAACATTATAACGTATTTCGTTATATGGTATAACGTCATATGGTATAACGTTATAACGTATTACGGTATATGGTATAACGTCATATGGTATAACGTTATAACGTATTACGGTATATGGTATAACGTCATATGGTATAGTGTTATAACGTGTTGGGTTATATAGTATAACGTTATAACGTATTTCGTTATATGGTATAACGTCATACGGTATAACGTTATAACGTATTACGGTATATGGTATAACGTTATAACGTATTACGGTATATGGTATAACGTCATATGATATAGCGTTATAACGTATTACGTTATATGGTATAACGTTATAACGTATTAGGATATATGGTATAACGTTATAACGTATTGCGTTATATGGTATAACGTTATAACGTATTAGGATATATGGTATAACGTTATAACGTATTACGTTATATTTTATAACGTCATATGGTATAACGTTATAACGTATTAGAGTATATGGTATAACGTTATGACGTATTACGTTATATGGTATAACGTCATATGATGTAATGTTATAACGTATTACGGTATATAGTATAACGCCATATGGTGTAACGTTATAACGTATTACGTTATATGGTATAACGATATAACGTATTATGTTATATGGTATAACGACATATGGTAAAACGTTATAACGTATTACGGTATATGGTATAACGTTATAACGTATTATGTTATATGGTATAACGACATATGGTAAAACGTTATAACGTATTACGGTATATGGTATAACGTTATAACGTATTACGTTATATTTTATAACGTCATATGGTATAACGTTATAACGTATTAGAGTATATGGTATAACGTTATGACGTATTACGTTATATGGTATAACGTCATATGATGTAATGTTATAACGTATTACGGTATATAGTATAACGCCATATGGTGTAACGTTATAACGTATTACGTTATATGGTATAACGATATAACGTATTATGTTATAACGTATTACGTCATATGGTATAACGTTATAACGTATTACGGTATACGATATAACGTTCTAACGTATTACGTTATATGGTATAACGTCATATGGTGTAACGTTATAAAGTGTTATGTTATATGGTATAACGTCATATGGTATGACGTTATAACGTATTGGGTTATATGGTATAACGTTATAACGTATTTCGTTATATGGTATAACGTCATATGGTATAACGTTATAACGTATTACGGTATATGGTATAACGTTATAACGTATTACGTTATATGGTATAACGTCATATTTTATAACGTTCTAACGTATTACGGTATACGATATAACGTTCTAACGTATTACGTTATATGATATAACGTCATATGGTGTAACGTTATAACGTATTACGTTATATGGTATAACGTCATATGGTATAACGTTATAACGTATTACGGTATATGGTATAACGTTATAACGTATTACCTTATATGGTATAACGTCATATTATGTAACGTTATAACGTATTACCTTATATGGTATAACGTCATATTATGTAACGTTGTAACGTATTACGTTATATGGTATAACGTCATATGGTGTAACGTTATAACGTATTACGGTATATGGTATAACGTTATAACGTATGACGTTATATGGTATAACATTATAACGTATTACGTTATATGGTATAACGTCATACGGTATAACGTTATAACGTATTACGGTATATGTTATAACGCCATATGGTGTAACGTTATAACGTATTACGTTATATGGTATAACGATATAACGTATTATGTTATATGGTATAACGACATATGGTAAAACGTTATAACGTATTACGGTATATGGTATAACGTTATAACGTATTACGTTATATGGTATAACGTCATATTATGTAACGTTATAACGTATTACGTTATATGGTATAACGTCATATGGTGTAACGTTCTAACGTATTACGGTATATGGTATAACGTTATAACGTATGACGTTATATGGTATAACATTATAACGTATTACGTTATATGGTATAACGTCATATGGTATAACGTTATAACGTATTACGTCATATGGTATAACGTTATAACGTATTACGGTATACGATATAACGTTCTAACGTATTACGTTATATGGTATAACGTCATATGGTGTAACGTTATAAAGTGTTATGTTATATGGTATAACGTCATATGGTATGACGTTATAACGTATTGGGTTATATGGTATAACGTTATAACGTATTTCGTTATATGGTATAACGTCATATGGTATAACGTTATAACGTATTACGGTATATGGTATAACGTTATAACGTATTACGTTATATGGTATAACGTCATATTTTATAACGTTCTAACGTATTACGGTATACGATATAACGTTCTAACGTATTACGTTATATGATTTAACGTCATATGGTATAACGTTATAACGTATTTCGTTATATGGTATAACGTCATAACGTATTACGGTATATGGTATAACGTTATAACGTATTACCTTAAATGGTATAACGTCATATTATGTAACGTTATAACGTATTACGTTATATGGTATAACGTCATATGGTGTAACGTTATAACGTATTACGGTATATGGTATAACGTTATAACGTATGACGTTATATGGTATAACATTATAACGTATTACTTTATATGGTATAACGTCATATGGTATAACGTTATAACGTATTACGTTATATGGTATAACGTCATATGGTATGACATTATAACGTGTTGGGTTATATGGTATAACGTTATAACGTATTTCGTTATATGGTGTAACGTCATATGGTATAACGTTATAACGTATTACGGTATATGGTATAACGTTATAACGTATTACGTTATATGGTATAACGTCATATGGTATAACGTTCTAACGTATTACGTTATATGGTATAACGTCATATGGTATGACGTTATAACGTGTTGGGTTATATGGTATAACGTAATAACGTATTTCGTTATATGGTATAACGTCATATAGTATAACGTTATAACGTATTACGGTATATGGTATAACGTTATAACGTATTAGGATATATGGTATAACGTTATAACGTATTGCGTTATATGGTATAACGTTATAACGTATTAGGATATATGGTATAAAGTTATAACGTATTACGTTATATGGTATAACGTCATATGGTATAACGTTATAACGTATTACGTTATATGGTATAACGTCATATTATGTAACGTTATAACGTATTACGTTATATGGTATAACATCATATGGTGTAACGTTACAACGTATTACGGTATATGGTATAAAGTCATATTGTATAAGGTTATAACGTATTACGGTATATGGTATAACGTCATATGGTGTAACGTTATAACGTATTACGTTATATGGTATAAAGTAATATGATGTAACGTTATAACGTATTACGTTATATGGTATAACGTTATAACGTATGACGTTATATGGTATAACATTATAACGCATTACGTTATATGGTATAACGTTATAACGTATTAGGATATATGGTATAAAGTTATAACGTATTACGTTATATGGTATAACGTCATATGGTATAACGTTATAACGTATTACGTTATATGGTATAACGTCATATGATGTAATGTTATAACGTATTACGGTAAATCGTATAACGTCATATGGTGTAACGTTATAACGTATTACGTTATATGGTATAACGTTATAACGTATGACGTTATATGGTATAACATTATAACGTATTACGTTATATGGTATAACGTCATATGGTATAACGTTATAACGTATTACGGTATATGGTATAAAGTCATATTGTATAAGGTTATAACGTATTACGGTATATGGTATAACGTCATATGGTGTAACGTTATAACGTATTACGTTATATGGTATAAAGTAATATGATGTAACGTTATAACGTATTACGTTATATGGTATAACGTCATATGGTGTAACGTTATAACGTATTACGTTATATGGTATAACGTCATATGGTGTAACGTTATAACGTATTACGTTATATGGTATAACGTCATATGGTATAACGTTATAACGTATTACGGTATATGGTATAACGTTCTAACGTATTACGTTATATGGTATAACGTCATATGGTGTAACGTTATAACGTATTACGTTATATGGTATAACGTCATATGGTATAACGTTATAACGTATTACGGTATATGGTATAACGTTATAACGTATTAGGATATATGGTATAACGTTATAACGTATTACGTTATATTTTATAACGTCATATGGTATAACGTTATAACGTATTAGAGTATATGGTATAACGTTATGACGTATTACGTTATATGGTATAACGTCATATGGTATAACGTTATAACGTATTACGGTATATGGTATAACGTTATAACGTATTACGTTATATGGTATAACGTCATATTTTATAACGTTCTAACGTATTACGGTATACGATATAACGTTCTAACGTATTACGTTATATGGTATAACGTCATATGGTGTAACGTTATAACGTATTACGTTATATGGTATAACGTCATATGGTATAACGTTATAACGTATTGCGGTATATGGTATAACGTTCTAACGTATTACGTTATATGATATGACGTCATATGGCGTAACGTTATAACGTATTACGTTATATGGTATAAAGTCATATGGTATAACGTTATAACGTATTAGGGTATATGGTATAACGTTATGACGTATTACGTTATATGGTATAACGTCATATGATGTAATGTTATAACGTATTACGGTACATCGTATAACGTCATATGGTGTAACGTTATAACGTATTACGATATATGGTATAACGTCATACGGTATAACGTTATATCGTATTACGGTATACGATATAACGTTCTAACGTATTACGTTATATTGTATAACGTCATATGGTGTAACGTTATAACGTATTACGTTATATGGTATAACGTCATATGGTGTAACGTTATAACGTATTACGTTATATGGTATAAGGTCATATGATGTAACGTTATAACGTATTACGTTATATGGTATAACGTCACATGGTATAACGTTATAACGTATTACGGTATATGGTATAACGTTCTAACGTATTACCTTAAATGGTATAACGTCATATGGTGTAACGTTATTACGTATTACGTTATATGGTATAACGTCATATGGTATAACGTTATAACGTATTACGTTATATGGTATAACGTCATATTATGTAACGTTATAACGTATTACGGTATATGGTATAACGTCATATGGTATAACGTTATAACGTATTAGGGTATACGGTATAACGTTATGACGTATTACGTTATATGGTATAACGTCATATTATGTAACGTTATAACGTATTACGTTATATGGTATAACGTCATATGGTGTAACGTTCTAACGTATTACGGTATATGGTGTAACGTTATAACGTATGACGTTATATGGTATAACATTATAACGTATTACGTTATATGGTATAACGTCATATGGTGTAACGTTATAACGTATTACGGTATATGATATAACGTTATAACGTATGACGTTATATGGTATAACATTATAACGTCATATGGTATAACGTTATAACGTATTACGGTATATGGTATAACGTCATATGGTATAACGTTATAACGTATTACGGTATACGATATAACGTTCTAACGTATTACGTTATATGGTATAACGTCATATGGTGTAACGTTATAAAGTGTTATGTTATATGGTATAACGTCATATGGTATGACGTTATAACGTATTGGGTTATATGGTATAACGTTATAACGTATTTCGTTATATGGTATAACGTCATAACGTATTACGGTATATGGTATAACGTTATAACGTATTACGTTATATGGTATAACGTCATATTTTATAACGTTCTAACGTATTACGGTATACGATATAACGTTCTAACGTATTACGTTATATGATTTAACGTCATATGGTATAACGTTATAACGTATTTCGTTATATGGTATAACGTCATAACGTATTACGGTATATGGTATAACGTTATAACGTATTACCTTAAATGGTATAACGTCATATTATGTAACGTTATAACGTATTACGTTATATGGTATAACGTCATATGGTGTAACGTTATAACGTATTACGGTATATGGTATAACGTTATAACGTATGACGTTATATGGTATAAC
This sequence comes from Bombus huntii, assembly GCF_024542735.1. Classification (NCBI taxonomy): domain Eukaryota; kingdom Metazoa; phylum Arthropoda; class Insecta; order Hymenoptera; family Apidae; genus Bombus; species Bombus huntii. The sequence goes on from NC_066243.1 coordinate 2,526,439, forward strand.
ATTATAACGTATTACTTTATATGGTATAACGTCATATGGTATAACGTTATAACGTATTACGTTATATGGTATAACGTCATATGGTATGACATTATAACGTGTTGGGTTATATGGTATAACGTTATAACGTATTTCGTTATATGGTGTAACGTCATATGGTATAACGTTATAACGTATTACGGTATATGGTATAACGTTATAACGTATTACGTTATATGGTATAACGTCATATGGTATAACGTTATAACGTATTACGGTATATGGTATAACGTCATATGGTATAGCGTTATAACGTGTTGGGTTATATGATATAACGTTATAACGTATTTCGTTATATGGTATAACGTTATAACGTATTACGGTATATGGTATAATGTCATATGGTGTAACGTTATAACGTATTACGTTATATGGTATAACGTCATATGATGTAACGTTATAACGTATTACGTTATATGGTATAACGTCATATGGTATGACGTTATAACGTGTTGGGTTATATGGTATAACGTAATAACGTATTTCGTTATATGGTATAACGTCATATAGTATAACGTTATAACGTATTACGGTATATGGTATAACGTTATAACGTATTAGGATATATGGTATAACGTTATAACGTATTGCGTTATATGGTATAACGTTATAACGTATTAGGATATATGGTATAAAGTTATAACGTATTACGTTATATGGTATAACGTCATATGGTATAACGTTATAACGTATTACGTTATATGGTATAACGTCATATTATGTAACGTTATAACGTATTACGTTATATGGTATAACATCATATGGTGTAACGTTACAACGTATTACGGTATATGGTATAAAGTCATATTGTATAAGGTTATAACGTATTACGGTATATGGTATAACGTCATATGGTGTAACGTTATAACGTATTACGTTATATGGTATAAAGTAATATGATGTAACGTTATAACGTATTACGTTATATGGTATAACGTTATAACGTATGACGTTATATGGTATAACATTATAACGCATTACGTTATATGGTATAACGTTATAACGTATTAGGATATATGGTATAAAGGTATAACGTATTACGTTATATGGTATAACGTCATATGGTATAACGTTATAACGTATTACGTTATATGGTATAACGTCATATGATGTAATGTTATAACGTATTACGGTATATCGTATAACGTCATATGGTGTAACGTTATAACGTATTACGTTATATGGTATAACGTTATAACGTATGACGTTATATGGTATAACATTATAACGTATTACGTTATATGGTATAACGTCATATGGTATAACGTTATAACGTATTACGGTATATGGTATAAAGTCATATTGTATAAGGTTATAACGTATTACGGTATATGGTATAACGTCATATGGTGTAACGTTATAACGTATTACGTTATATGGTATAAAGTAATATGATGTAACGTTATAACGTATTACGTTATATGGTATAACGTCATATGGTGTAACGTTATAACGTATTACGTTATATGGTATAACGTCATATGGTGTAACGTTATAACGTATTACGTTATATGGTATAACGTCATATGGTATAACGTTATAACGTATTACGGTATATGGTATAACGTTCTAACGTATTACGTTATATGGTATAACGTCATATGGTGTAACGTTATAACGTATTACGTTATATGGTATAACGTCATATGGTATAACGTTATAACGTATTACGGTATATGGTATAACGTTATAACGTATTAGGATATATGGTATAACGTTATAACGTATTACGTTATATTTTATAACGTCATATGGTATAACGTTATAACGTATTAGAGTATATGGTATAACGTTATGACGTATTACGTTATATGGTATAACGTCATATGGTATAACGTTATAACGTATTACGGTATATGGTATAACGTTATAACGTATTACGTTATATGGTATAACGTCATATTTTATAACGTTCTAACGTATTACGGTATACGATATAACGTTCTAACGTATTACGTTATATGGTATAACGTCATATGGTGTAACGTTATAACGTATTACGTTATATGGTATAACGTCATATGGTATAACGTTATAACGTATTGCGGTATATGGTATAACGTTCTAACGTATTACGTTATATGATATGACGTCATATGGCGTAACGTTATAACGTATTACGTTATATGGTATAAAGTCATATGGTATAACGTTATAACGTATTAGGGTATATGGTATAACGTTATGACGTATTACGTTATATGGTATAACGTCATATGATGTAATGTTATAACGTATTACGGTATATCGTATAACGTCATATGGTGTAACGTTATAACGTATTACGATATATGGTATAACGTCATACGGTATAACGTTATATCGTATTACGGTATACGATATAACGTTCTAACGTATTACGTTATATTGTATAACGTCATATGGTGTAACGTTATAACGTATTACGTTATATGGTATAACGTCATATGGTGTAACGTTATAACGTATTACGTTATATGGTATAAGGTCATATGATGTAACGTTATAACGTATTACGTTATATGGTATAACGTCACATGGTATAACGTTATAACGTATTACGGTATATGGTATAACGTTCTAACGTATTACCTTAAATGGTATAACGTCATATGGTGTAACGTTATTACGTATTACGTTATATGGTATAACGTCATATGGTATAACGTTATAACGTATTACGTTATATGGTATAACGTCATATTATGTAACGTTATAACGTATTACGGTATATGGTATAACGTCATATGGTATAACGTTATAACGTATTAGGGTATACGGTATAACGTTATGACGTATTACGTTATATGGTATAACGTCATATTATGTAACGTTATAACGTATTACGTTATATGGTATAACGTCATATGGTGTAACGTTCTAACGTATTACGGTATATGGTGTAACGTTATAACGTATGACGTTATATGGTATAACATTATAACGTATTACGTTATATGGTATAACGTCATATGGTGTAACGTTATAACGTATTACGGTATATGATATAACGTTATAACGTATGACGTTATATGGTATAACATTATAACGTCATATGGTATAACGTTATAACGTATTACGGTATATGGTATAACGTCATATGGTATAACGTTATAACGTATTACGGTATACGATATAACGTTCTAACGTATTACGTTATATGGTATAACGTCATATGGTGTAACGTTATAAAGTGTTATGTTATATGGTATAACGTCATATGGTATGACGTTATAACGTATTGGGTTATATGGTATAACGTTATAACGTATTTCGTTATATGGTATAACGTCATAACGTATTACGGTATATGGTATAACGTTATAACGTATTACCTTAAATGGTATAACGTCATATTATGTAACGTTATAACGTATTACGTTATATGGTATAACGTCATATGGTGTAACGTCATAACGTATTACGGTATATGGTATAACGTTATAACGTATGACGTTATATGGTATAACATTATAACGTATTACTTTATATGGTATAACGTCATATGGTATAACGTTATAACGTATTACGTTATATGGTATAACGTCATATGGTATGACATTATAACGTGTTGGGTTATATGGTATAACGTTATAACGTATTTCGTTATATGGTGTAACGTCATATGGTATAACGTTATAACGTATTACGGTATATGGTATATCGTTATAACGTATTACGTTATATGGTATAACGTCATATGGTATAACGTTATAACGTATTACGTTATATGGTATAACGTCATATTATGTAACGTTATAACGTATTACGTTATATGGTATAACATCATATGGTGTAACGTTATAACGTATTACGGTATATGGTATAACGTCATATGGTATAACGTTATAACGTATTAGGGTATATGGTATAACGTTATGACGAATTACGTTATATGGTATAACGTCATATGATCTAATGTTATAACGTATTACGGTATATCGTATAACGTCATATGGTGTAACGTTATAACGTATTACGTTATATGGTATAACGTCATACGGTATAACGTTATATCGTATTACGGTATACGATATAACGTTCTAACGTATTACGTTATATGGTATAACGTCATATGGTATAACGTTATAACGTATTACGGTATATGGTATAACGTTATAACGTATTACGTTATATGGCATAACGTCATATGGTGCAACGTTATAACGTATTTCGTTTTATGGTATAACGTTATAATGTATTAGGATATATGGTATAACGTTATAACGTATTACGTTATATGGTATCACGTCATATGGTATGACGTTATAACGTATTGGGTTATATGGTATAACGTTATAACGTATTTCGTTATATGGTATAACGTCATATGGTGTAACGTTATAACGTATTACGGTATATGGTATAACGTTCTAACGTATTACGTTATATGGTATAACGTCATATGGTGTAACGTTATAACGTATTACGTTATATGGTATAAAGTCATATGGTATAACGTTATAACGTATTTCGTTATATGGTGTAACGTCATATGGTATAACGTTATAACGTATTACGGTATATGGTATATCGTTATAACGTATTACGTTATATGGTATAACGTCATATGGTATAACGTTATAACGTATTACGTTATATGGTATAACGTCATATTATGTAACGTTATAACGTATTACGTTATATGGTATAACATCATATGGTGTAACGTTACAACGTATTACGGTATATGGTATAAAGTCATATTGTATAAGGTTATAACGTATTACGGTATATGGTATAACGTCATATGGTGTAACGTTATAACGTATTACGTTATATGGTATAAAGTAATATGATGTAACGTTATAACGTATTACGTTATATGGTATAACGTTATAACGTATGACGTTATATGGTATAACATTATAACGCATTACGTTATATGGTATAACGTTATAACGTATTAGGATATATGGTATAAAGTTATAACGTATTACGTTATATGGTATAACGTCATATGGTATAACGTTATAACGTATTACGTTATATGGTATAACGTCATATGATGTAATGTTATAACGTATTACGGTATATCGTATAACGTCATATGGTGTAACGTTATAACGTATTACGTTATATGGTATAACGTTATAACGTATGACGTTATATGGTATAACATTATAACGTATTACGTTATATGGTATAACGTCATATGGTATAACGTTATAACGTATTACGGTATATGGTATAAAGTCATATTGTATAAGGTTATAACGTATTACGGTATATGGTATAACGTCATATGGTGTAACGTTATAACGTATTACGTTATATGGTATAAAGTAATATGATGTAACGTTATAACGTATTACGTTATATGGTATAACGTCATATGGTGTAACGTTATAACGTATTACGTTATATGGTATAACGTCATATGGTGTAACGTTATAACGTATTACGTTATATGGTATAACGTCATATGGTATAACGTTATAACGTATTACGGTATATGGTATAACGTTCTAACGTATTACGTTATATGGTATAACGTCATATGGTGTAACGTTATAACGTATTACGTTATATGGTATAACGTCATATGGTATAACGTTATAACGTATTACGGTATATGGTATAACGTTATAACGTATTAGGATATATGGTATAACGTTATAACGTATTACGTTATATTTTATAACGTCATATGGTATAACGTTATAACGTATTACGGTATATGGTATAACGTTATAACGTATTACGTTATATGGTATAACGTCATATTTTATAACGTTCTAACGTATTACGGTATACGATATAACGTTCTAACGTATTACGTTATATGGTATAACGTCATATGGTGTAACGTTATAACGTATTACGTTATATGGTATAACGTCATATGGTATAACGTTATAACGTATTGCGGTATATGGTATAACGTTCTAACGTATTACGTTATATGATATGACGTCATATGGCGTAACGTTATAACGTATTACGTTATATGGTATAAAGTCATATGGTATAACGTTATAACGTATTAGGGTATATGGTATAACGTTATGACGTATTACGTTATATGGTATAACGTCATATGATGTAATGTTATAACGTATTACGGTATATCGTATAACGTCATATGGTGTAACGTTATAACGTATTACGATATATGGTATAACGTCATACGGTATAACGTTATATCGTATTACGGTATACGATATAACGTTCTAACGTATTACGTTATATTGTATAACGTCATATGGTGTAACGTTATAACGTATTACGTTATATGGTATAACGTCATATGGTGTAACGTTATAACGTATTACGTTATATGGTATAACATCATATGGTGTAACGTTATAACGTATTACGGTATATGGTATAACGTCATATGGTATAACGTTATAACGTATTAGGGTATATGGTATAACGTTATGACGAATTACGTTATATGGTATAACGTCATATGATCTAATGTTATAACGTATTACGGTATATCGTATAACGTCATATGGTGTAACGTTATAACGTATTACGTTATATGGTATAACGTCATACGGTATAACGTTATATCGTATTACGTTATACGATATAACGTTCTAACGTATTACGTTATATGGTATAACGTCATATGGTATAACGTTATAACGTATGACGTTATATGGTATAACATTATAACGTATTACGTTATATGGTATAACGTCATATGGTGTAACGTTATAACGTTTTACGGTATATGATATAACGTTATAACGTATGACGTTATATGGTATAACATTATAACGTCATATGGTATAACGTTATAACGTATTACGGTATATGGTATAACGTCATATGGTATAACGTTATAACGTATTACGGTATACGATATAACGTTCTAACGTATTACGTTATATGGTATAACGTCATATGGTGTAACGTTATAAAGTGTTATGTTATATGGTATAACGTCATATGGTATGACGTTATAACGTATTGGGTTATATGGTATAACGTTATAACGTATTTCGTTATATGGTATAACGTCATAACGTATTACGGTATATGGTATAACGTTATAACGTATTACCTTAAATGGTATAACGTCATATTATGTAACGTTATAACGTATTACGTTATATGGTATAACGTCATATGGTGTAACGTTATAACGTATTACGGTATATGGTATAACGTTATAACGTATGACGTTATATGGTATAACATTATAACGTATTACTTTATATGGTATAACGTCATATGGTATAACGTTATAACGTATTACGTTATATGGTATAACGTCATATGGTATGACATTATAACGTGTTGGGTTATATGGTATAACGTTATAACGTATTTCGTTATATGGTGTAACGTCATATGGTATAACGTTATAACGTATTACGGTATATGGTATATCGTTATAACGTATTACGTTATATGGTATAACGTCATATGGTATAACGTTATAACGTATTACGTTATATGGTATAACGTCATATTATGTAACGTTATAACGTATTACGTTATATGGTATAACATCATATGGTGTAACGTTATAACGTATTACGGTATATGGTATAACGTCATATGGTATAACGTTATAACGTATTAGGGTATATGGTATAACGTTATGACGAATTACGTTATATGGTATAACGTCATATGATCTAATGTTATAACGTATTACGGTATATCGTATAACGTCATATGGTGTAACGTTATAACGTATTACGTTATATGGTATAACGTCATACGGTATAACGTTATATCGTATTACGTTATACGATATAACGTTCTAACGTATTACGTTATATGGTATAACGTCATATGGTATAACGTTATAACGTATTACGGTATATGGTATAACGTTATAACGTATTACGTTATATGGCATAACGTCATATGGTGCAACGTTATAACGTATTTCGTTTTATGGTATAACGTTATAATGTATTAGGATATATGGTATAACGTTATAACGTATTACGTTATATGGTATCACGTCATATGGTATGACGTTATAACGTATTGGGTTATATGGTATAACGTTATAACGTATTTCGTTATATGGTATAACGTCATATGGTGTAACGTTATAACGTATTACGGTATATGGTATAACGTTCTAACGTATTACGTTATATGGTATAACGTCATATGGTGTAACGTTATAACGTATTACGTTATATGGTATAAAGTCATATGATGTAACGTTCTAACGTATTACGTTATATGGTATAACGTCATATGGTGTAACGTTATAACGTATTACGTTATATGGTATAACGTCATATTATGTAACGTTATAACGTATTACGGTATATGGTATAACGTCATATGGTATAACGTTATAACGTATTAGGGTATATGGTATAACGTTATGACGTATTACGTTATATGGTATAACGTCATATTATGTAACGTTATAACGTATTACGTTATATGGTATAACGTCATATGGTGTAACGTTCTAACGTATTACGGTATATGGTGTAACGTTATAACGTATGACGTTATATGGTATAACATTATAACGTATTACGTTATATGGTATAACGTCATATGGTGTAACGTTATAACGTATTACGGTATATGATATAACGTTATAACGTATGACGTTATATGGTATAACATTATAACGTCATATGGTATAACGTTATAACGTATTACGGTATATGGTATAACGTTATAACGTATTACGTTATATGGCATAACGTCATATGGTGCAACGTTATAACGTATTTCGTTTTATGGTATAACGTTATAATGTATTAGGATATATGGTATAACGTTATAACGTACTACGTTATATGGTATCACGTCATATGGTATGACGTTATAACGTATTGGGTTATATGGTATAACGTTATAACGTATTTCGTTATATGGTATAACGTCATATGGTGTAACGTTACAACGTATTACGTTATATGGTATAACGATATAACGTATTATGTTATATGGTATAACGTCATTTGGTACAACGTTATAACGTATTACGGTATATGGTATAACGTCATATGGTATGACGTTATAACGTATTGGGTTATATGGTATAACGTTATAACGTATTTCGTTATATGGTATAACGTCATATGGTGTAACGTTATAACGTATTACGTTATATGGTATAACGATATAACATATTATGTTATACGGTACAACGTCATATGGTACAACGTTATAACGTATTACGGTATATGGTATAACGTTATATCGTATTACGGTATATGGTATAACGTTATAACGTATTTCGTTATATGGTATAACGTCATATGATGTAACGTTATAATGTATTTCGTTTTATGGTATAACGTTATAATGTATTAGGATATATGGTATAACGTTATAACGTATTACGTTATATGGTATCACGTCATATGGTATGACGTTATAACGTATTGGGTTATATGGTATAACGTTATAACGTATTTCGTTATATGGTATAACGTCATATGGTGTAATGTTATAACGTATTACGTTATATGGTATAACGATATAACGTATTATGTTATATGGTATAATGTCATATGGTATAATGTTATAACGTACTACGTTATATGGTATATCGTTATAACGTATTGGGTTATATGGTATAACGTTATAACGTATTTCGTTATATGGTATAACGTTATAACGTATTACGGTATGTGGTATAACGTCATATGGTATAACGTTATAGCGTATTACGTTTTATGGTATAACGTTATAACCTATTAGGGTATATGGTATAACGTTGTAACGTATTACGTTATATGGTATAACGTCATATGGTGTAACGTTATAACGTATTACGTTATATGGTATAACGATATAACGTATTATGTTATATGGTATAACGTCATATGGTACAACGTTATAACGTATTACGGTATATGGTATAACGTCATATGGTATGACGTTATAACGTATTGGGTTATATGGTATAACGTTATAACGTATTTCGTTATATGGTATAACGTCATATGGTGTAACGTTATAACGTATTACGTTATATGGTATAACGATATAACATATTATGTTATATGGTACAACGTCATATGGTACAACGTTATAACGTATTACGGTATATGGTATAACGTTATAACGTATTACGGTATATGGTATAACGTTATAACGTATGACGTTATATATTATAACATTATAACGTATTACGTTGTATGGTATAACGTCATATGGTATAACGTTATAACGTATTACGGTATATGGTATAACGTCATATGGTGTAACGTTATAACGTATTACGTTATATGGTATAACGTTATATGGTATAACGATATAACGTATTACGCCATATGGTATAACGTCATATGGTATAACGTTATAACGTATTACGTTATATGGTATAACGCCATATGGTATAACGTTATAACGTATTACGTTATATGGTATAACGTCATATGGTGTAACGTTATAACGTATTACGGTATATGGTATAACGTTATAACGTATGACGTTATATGGTATAACATTATAACGTATTACGTTATATGGTATAACGTCATATGGTATAACGTTATAACGTATTACGGTATATGGTATAACGTCATATGGTGTAACGTTATAACGTATTACGTTATATGGTATAACGTCATATGATGTAACGTTATAACTTATTACGTTAGATGGTATAACGTCATACGGTGTAACGTTATAACGTATTACGGTATATGGTATAACGTTATAACGTATGACGTCATATGGTGTAACGTTATAACGTATTACGTTTTATGGTATAACGTTATAACGTATTAGGATATATGGTATAACGTTATAACGTATTACGTTATATGGTATAACGTCATATGGTATGAAGTTATAACGTATTGGGTTATATGGTATAACGTTATAACGTATTTCGTTATATGGTATAACGTCATATGGTATAACGTTATAACGTATTACGGCATATGGTATAACGTCATATGGTATAACGTTATAACGTATTACGGTATATGGTATAACGTCATATGGTGTAACGTTATAACGAATTACGTTATATGGTATAACGTCATATGATGTAACGATATAACGTATTACGTTATATGGTATAACGTCATATGGTATAACGTTATAACGTATTACGTTATGTGGTATAGCGTCATATGGTATAACGTTATAACGTATTACGGTATATCGTATAACGTTATAACGTATTACGTTATATGGTATAACGTCATATTATGTAACGTTATAACGTATTACGTTATATGGTATAACATCATATGGTGTAACGTTATAACGTATTACGGTATATGGTATAACGTCATATGGTATAACGTTATAACGTATTAGGGTATATGGTATAACGTTATGACGAATTACGTTATATGGTATAACGTCATATGATCTAATGTTATAACGTATTACGGTATATCGTATAACGTCATATGGTGTAACGTTATAACGTATTACGTTATATGGTATAACGTCATACGGTATAACGTTATATCGTATTACGTTATACGATATAACGTTCTAACGTATTACGTTATATGGTATAACGTCATATGGTATAACGTTATAACGTATTACGGTATATGGTATAACGTTATAACGTATTACGTTATATGGCATAACGTCATATGGTGCAACGTTATAACGTATTTCGTTTTATGGTATAACGTTATAATGTATTAGGATATATGGTATAACGTTATAACGTATTACGTTATATGGTATCACGTCATATGGTATGACGTTATAACGTATTGGGTTATATGGTATAACGTTATAACGTATTTCGTTATATGGTATAACGTCATATGGTGTAACGTTATAACGTATTACGGTATATGGTATAACGTTCTAACGTATTACGTTATATGGTATAACGTCATATGGTGTAACGTTATAACGTATTACGTTATATGGTATAAAGTCATATGATGTAACGTTCTAACGTATTACGTTATATGGTATAACGTCATATGGTGTAACGTTATAACGTATTACGTTATATGGTATAACGTCATATTATGTAACGTTATAACGTATTACGGTATATGGTATAACGTCATATGGTATAACGTTATAACGTATTAGGGTATATGGTATAACGTTATGACGTATTACGTTATATGGTATAACGTCATATTATGTAACGTTATAACGTATTACGTTATATGGTATAACGTCATATGGTGTAACGTTCTAACGTATTACGGTATATGGTGTAACGTTATAACGTATGACGTTATATGGTATAACATTATAACGTATTACGTTATATGGTATAACGTCATATGGTGTAACGTTATAACGTATTACGGTATATGATATAACGTTATAACGTATGACGTTATATGGTATAACATTATAACGTCATATGGTATAACGTTATAACGTATTACGGTATATGGTATAACGTTATAACGTATTACGTTATATGGCACAACGTCATATGGTGCAACGTTATAACGTATTTCGTTTTATGGTATAACGTTATAATGTATTAGGATATATGGTATAACGTTATAACGTACTACGTTATATGGTATCACGTCATATGGTATGACGTTATAACGTATTGGGTTATATGGTATAACGTTATAACGTATTTCGTTATATGGTATAACGTCATATGGTGTAACGTTACAACGTATTACGTTATATGGTATAACGATATAACGTATTATGTTATATGGTATAACGTCATTTGGTACAACGTTATAACGTATTACGGTATATGGTATAACGTCATATGGTATGACGTTATAACGTATTGGGTTATATGGTATAACGTTATAACGTATTTCGTTATATGGTATAACGTCATATGGTGTAACGTTATAACGTATTACGTTATATGGTATAACGATATAACATATTATGTTATACGGTACAACGTCATATGGTACAACGTTATAACGTATTACGGTATATGGTATAACGTTATATCGTATTACGGTATATGGTATAACGTTATAACGTATTTCGTTATATGGTATAACGTCATATGATGTAACGTTATAATGTATTTCGTTTTATGGTATAACGTTATAATGTATTAGGATATATGGTATAACGTTATAACGTATTACGTTATATGGTATCACGTCATATGGTATGACGTTATAACGTATTGGGTTATATGGTATAACGTTATAACGTATTTCGTTATATGGTATAACGTCATATGGTGTAATGTTATAACGTATTACGTTATATGGTATAACGATATAACGTATTATGTTATATGGTATAATGTCATATGGTATAATGTTATAACGTACTACGTTATATGGTATATCGTTATAACGTATTGGGTTATATGGTATAACGTTATAACGTATTTCGTTATATGGTATAACGTTATAACGTATTACGGTATGTGGTATAACGTCATATGGTATAACGTTATAGCGTATTACGTTTTATGGTATAACGTTATAACCTATTAGGGTATATGGTATAACGTTGTAACGTATTACGTTATATGGTATAACGTCATATGGTGTAACGTTATAACGTATTACGTTATATGGTATAACGATATAACGTATTATGTTATATGGTATAACGTCATATGGTACAACGTTATAACGTATTACGGTATATGGTATAACGTCATATGGTATGACGTTATAACGTATTGGGTTATATGGTATAACGTTATAACGTATTTCGTTATATGGTATAACGTCATATGGTGTAACGTTATAACGTATTACGTTATATGGTATAACGATATAACATATTATGTTATATGGTACAACGTCATATGGTACAACGTTATAACGTATTACGGTATATGGTATAACGTTATAACGTATTACGGTATATGGTATAACGTTATAACGTATGACGTTATATATTATAACATTATAACGTATTACGTTGTATGGTATAACGTCATATGGTATAACGTTATAACGTATTACGGTATATGGTATAACGTCATATGGTGTAACGTTATAACGTATTACGTTATATGGTATAACGTTATATGGTATAACGATATAACGTATTACGCCATATGGTATAACGTCATATGGTATAACGTTATAACGTATTACGTTATATGGTATAACGCCATATGGTATAACGTTATAACGTATTACGTTATATGGTATAACGTCATATGGTGTAACGTTATAACGTATTACGGTATATGGTATAACGTTATAACGTATGACGTTATATGGTATAACATTATAACGTATTACGTTATATGGTATAACGTCATATGGTATAACGTTATAACGTATTACGGTATATGGTATAACGTCATATGGTGTAACGTTATAACGTATTACGTTATATGGTATAACGTCATATGATGTAACGTTATAACTTATTACGTTAGATGGTATAACGTCATACGGTGTAACGTTATAACGTATTACGGTATATGGTATAACGTTATAACGTATGACGTCATATGGTGTAACGTTATAACGTATTACGTTTTATGGTATAACGTTATAACGTATTAGGATATATGGTATAACGTTATAACGTATTACGTTATATGGTATAACGTCATATGGTATGAAGTTATAACGTATTGGGTTATATGGTATAACGTTATAACGTATTTCGTTATATGGTATAACGTCATATGGTATAACGTTATAACGTATTACGGCATATGGTATAACGTCATATGGTATAACGTTATAACGTATTACGGTATATGGTATAACGTCATATGGTGTAACGTTATAACGAATTACGTTATATGGTATAACGTCATATGATGTAACGATATAACGTATTACGTTATATGGTATAACGTCATATGGTATAACGTTATAACGTATTACGTTATGTGGTATAGCGTCATATGGTATAACGTTATAACGTATTACGGTATATCGTATAACGTTATAACGTATTACGTTATATGGTATAACCTCATATTATGTAACGTTATAACGTATTACGTTATATGGTATAACGTCATATGGTGTAACGTTATAACGTATTACGGTATATGGTATAACGTCATATGATGTAACGTTATAACGTATTACGTTATATGGTATAACGTCATATGGTGTAACGTTATAACGTATTACGTTATATGGTATAACGTCATATGGTATAACGTTATAACGTATTACGGTATATGGTATAACGTCATATGGTGTAACGTTATAACGTATTACGTTATATGGTATAACGTCATATGATGTAACGATATAACGTATTACGTTATATGGTATAACGTCATATGGTATAACGTTATAACGTATTACGTTATATGGTATAACGTCATATGGTGTAACGTTATAACGTATTACGTTATATGGTATAACGTCATATTATGTAACGTTATAACGTATTACGGTATATGGTATAACGTCATATGGTATAACGTTATAACGTATTAGGGTATATGGTATAACGTTATGACGTATTACGTTATATGGTATAACGTCATATTATGTAACGTTATAACGTATTACGTTATATGGTATAACGTCATATGGTGTAACGTTCTAACGTATTACGGTATATGGTGTAACGTTATAACGTATTTCGTTTTATGGTATAACGTTATAATGTATTAGGATATATGGTATAACGTTATAACGTATTACGTTATATGGTATCACGTCATATGGTATGACGTTATACCGTATTGGGTTATATGGTATAACGTTATAACGTATTTCGTTATATGGTATAACGTCATATGGTGTAACGTTACAACGTATTACGTTATATGGTATAACGATATAACGTATTATGTTATATGGTATAACGTCATTTGGTACAACGTTATAACGTATTACGGTATATGGTATAACGTCATATGGTATGACGTTATAACGTATTGGGTTATATGGTATAACGTTATAACGTATTTCGTTATATGGTATAACGTCATATGGTGTAACGTTATAACGTATTACGTTATATGGTATAACGATATAACATATTATGTTATATGGTACAACGTCATATGGTACAACGTTATAACGTATTACGGTATATGGTATAACGTTATATCGTATTACGGTATATGGTATAACGTTATAACGTATTTCGTTATATGGTATAACGTCATATGATGTAACGTTATAATGTATTTCGTTTTATGGTATAACGTTATAATGTATTAGGATATATGGTATAACGTTATAACGTATTACGTTATATGGTATCACGTCATATGGTATGACGTTATAACGTATTGGGTTATATGGTATAACGTTATAACGTATTTCGTTATATGGTATAACGTCATATGGTGTAATGTTATAACGTATTACGTTATATGGTATAACGATATAACGTATTATGTTATATGGTATAATGTCATATGGTATAATGTTATAACGTACTACGTTATATGGTATATCGTTATAACGTATTGGGTTATATGGTATAACGTTATAACGTATTTCGTTATATGGTATAACGTTATAACGTATTACGGTATGTGGTATAACGTCATATGGTATAACGTTATAGCGTATTACGTTTTATGGTATAACGTTATAACCTATTAGGGTATATGGTATAACGTTGTAACGTATTACGTTATATGGTATAACGTCGTATGGTGTAACGTTATAACGTATTACGTTATATGGTATAACGATATAACGTATTATGTTATATGGTATAACGTCATATGTTACAACGTTATAACGTATTACGGTATATGGTATAACGTCATATGGTATGACGTTATAACGTATTGGGTTATATGGTATAACGTTATAACGTATTTCGTTATATGGTATAACGTCATATGGTGTAACGTTATAACGTATTACGTTATATGGTATAACGATATAACATATTATGTTATATGGTACAACGTCATATGGTACAACGTTATAACGTATTACGGTATATGGTATAACGTTATAACGTATTACGGTATATGGTATAACGTTATAACGTATGACGTTATATATTATAACATTATAACGTATTACGTTGTATGGTATAACGTCATATGGTATAACGTTATAACGTATTACGGTATATGGTATAACGTCATATGGTGTAACGTTATAACGTATTACGTTATATGGTATAACGTTATATGGTATAACGATATAACGTATTACGCCATATGGTATAACGTCATATGGTATAACGTTATAACGTATTACGTTATATGGTATAACGCCATATGGTATAACGTTATAACGTATTACGTTATATGGTATAACGTCATATGGTGTAACGTTATAACGTATTACGGTATATGGTATAACGTTATAACGTATGACGTTATATGGTATAACATTATAACGTATTACGTTATATGGTATAACGTCATATGGTATAACGTTATAACGTATTACGGTATATGGTATAGCGTCATATGGTGTAACGTTATAACGTATTACGTTATATGGTATAACGTCATATGATGTAACGTTATAACTTATTACGTTAGATGGTATAACGTCATACGGTGTAACGTTATAACGTATTACGGTATATGGTATAACGTTATAACGTATGACGTCATATGGTGTAACGTTATAACGTATTACGTTTTATGGTATAACGTTATAACTTATTAGGATATATGGTATAACGTTATAACGTATTACGTTATATGGTATAACGTCATATGGTATGAAGTTATAACGTATTGGGTTATATGGTATAACGTTATAACGTATTTCGTTATATGGTATAACGTCATATGGTATAACGTTATAACGTATTACGGCATATGGTATAACGTCATATGGTATAACGTTATAACGTATTACGGTATATGGTATAACGTCATATGGTGTAACGTTATAACGAATTACGTTATATGGTATAACGTCATATGATGTAACGATATAACGTATTACGTTATATGGTATAACGTCATATGGTATAACGTTATAACGTATTACGTTATGTGGTATAGCGTCATATGGTATAACGTTATAACGTATTACGGTATATCGTATAACGTTATAACGTATTACGTTATATGGTATAACCTCATATTATGTAACGTTATAACGTATTACGTTATATGGTATAACGTCATATGGTGTAACGTTATAACGTATTACGGTATATGGTATAACGTCATATGATGTAACGTTATAACGTATTACGTTATATGGTATAACGTCATATGGTGTAACGTTATAACGTATTACGTTATATGGTATAACGTCATATGGTATAACGTTATAACGTATTACGGTATATGGTATAACGTCATATGGTGTAACGTTATAACGTATTACGTTATATGGTATAACGTCATATGATGTAACGATATAACGTATTACGTTATATGGTATAACGTCATATGGTATAACGTTATAACGTATTACGTTATATGGTATAACGTCATATGGTGTAACGTTATAACGTATTACGGTATATGGTATAACGCTATAACGTATGACGTTATATGGTATAACATTATAACGTATTACGTTATATGGTATAACGTCATATGGTATAACGTTATAACGTATTACGGTATATGGTATAACGTCATATGGTGTAACGTTATAACGTATTACGTTATATGGTATAACGTCATATGGTATAACGTTATAACGTATTACGGTATATGGTATAACGTCATATGGTATAACGTTATAACGTATTTCGTTATATGGTATAACGTCATATGATGTAACGTTATAATGTATTTCGTTTTATGGTATAACGTTATAACGTATTATGTTATATGGTATAACGTCATATTATGTAACGTTATAACGTATTACGTTTTATGGTATAACGTCATATGGTGTAACGTTATAACGTATTACGTTATATGGTATAACGATATAACATATTATGTTATATGGTACAACGTCATATGGTACAACGTTATAACGTATTACGGTATATGGTATAACGTTATAACGTATTACGGTATATGGTATAACGTTATAACGTATGACGTTATATATTATAACATTATAACGTATTACGTTGTATGGTTTAACGTCATATGGCATAACGTTATAACGTGTTACGGTATATGGTATAACGTCATATGGTGTAACGTTATAACGTATTACGTTATATGGTATAACGTCATATGGTATAACGTTATAACGTATTACGGTATATGGTATAACGTCATATGGTGTAACGTTATAACGTATTACGTTATATGGTATAACGTCATATGATGTAACGTTATAACTTATTACGTTAGATGGTATAACGTCATACGGTGTAACGTTATAACGTATTACGGTATATGGTATAACGTTATAACGTATGACGTCATATGGTGTAACGTTATAACGTATTACGTTTTATGGTATAACGTTATAACCTATTAGGGTATATGGTATAACGTTGTAACGTATTACGTTATATGGTATAACGTCATATGGTGTAACGTTATAACGTATTACGTTATATGGTATAACGATATAACGTATTATGTTATATGGTATAATGTCATATGGTATAATGTTATAACGTACTACGTTATATGGTATATCGTTATAACGTATTGGGTTATATGGTATAACGTTATAACGTATTTCGTTATATGGTATAACGTTATAACGTATTACGGTATGTGGTATAACGTCATATGGTATAACGTTATAGCGTATTACGTTTTATGGTATAACGTTATAACCTATTAGGGTATATGGTATAACGTTGTAACGTATTACGTTATATGGTATAACGTCATATGGTGTAACGTTATAACGTATTACGTTATATGGTGTAACGATATAACGTATTATGTTATATGGTATAACGTCATATGGTACAACGTTATAACGTATTACGGTATATGGTATAACGTCATATGGTATGACGTTATAACGTATTGGGTTATATGGTATAACGTTATAACGTATTTCGTTATATGGTATAACGTCATATGGTGTAACGTTATAACGTATTACGTTATATGGTATAACGATATAACATATTATGTTATATGGTACAACGTCATATGGTACAACGTTATAACGTATTACGGTATATGGTATAACGTTATAACGTATTACGGTATATGGTATAACGATATAACGTATGACGTTATATATTATAACATTATAACGTATTACGTTGTATGGTATAGCGTCATATGGTATAACGTTATAACGTGTTACGGTATATGGTATAACGTCATATGGTGTAACGTTATAACGTATTACGTTATATGGTATAACGTCATATGGTGTAACGTTATAACGTATTACGTTTTATGGTATAACGTTATAACGTATTAGGATATATGGTATAACGTTATAACGTATTACGTTATATGGCATAACGGCATATGGTATGAAGTTATAACGTATTGGGTTATATGGTATAATGTTATAACGTATTTCCTTATATGGTATAACGTCATATGGTATAACGATATAACGTATTACGCCATATGGTATAACGTCATATGGTATAACGTTATAACGTATTACGTTATATGGTATAACGTCATATGGTATAACGTTACAACGTATTACGTTATATGGTATAACGTCATATGGTGTAACGTTATAACGTATTACGGTATATGGTATAACGTTGTAACGTATGACGTTATATGGTATAACATTATAACGTATTACGTTATATGGTATAACGTCATATGGTATAACGTTATAACGTATTACGGTATATGGTATAACGTCATATGGTGTAACGTTATAACGTATTACGTTATATGGTATAACGTCATATGATGTAACGTTATAACTTATTACGTTAGATGGTATAACGTCATACGGTGTAACGTTATAACGTATTACGGTATATGGTATAACGTTATAACGTATGACGTCATATGGTGTAACGTTATAACGTATTACGTTTTATGGTATAACGTTATAACGTATTAGGATATATGGTATAACGTTATAACGTATTACGTTATATGGTATAACGTCATATGGTATGAAGTTATAACGTATTGGGTTATATGGTATAACGTTATAACGTTGTTCGTTATATGGTATAACGTCATATGGTATAACGTTATAACGTATTACGGCATATGGTATAACGTCATATGGTATAACGTTATAACGTATTACGGTATATGGTATAACGTCATATGGTGTAACGTTATAACGAATTACGTTATATGGTATAACGTCATATGATGTAACGATATAACGTATTACGTTATATGGTATAACGTCATATGGTATAACGTTATAACGTATTACGTTATGTGGTATAGCGTCATATGGTATAACGTTATAACGTATTACGGTATATCGTATAACGTTATAACGTATTACGTTATATGGTATAACCTCATATTATGTAACGTTATAACGTATTACGTTATATGGTATAACGTCATATGGTGTAACGTTATAACGTATTACGGTATATGGTATAACGTCATATGATGTAACGTTATAACGTATTACGTTATATGGTATAACGTCATATGGTGTAACGTTATAACGTATTACGTTATATGGTATAACGTCATATGGTATAACGTTATAACGTATTACGGTATATGGTATAACGTCATATGGTGTAACGTTATAACGTATTACGTTATATGGTATAACGTCATATGATGTAACGATATAACGTATTACGTTATATGGTATAACGTCATATGGTATAACGTTATAACGTATTACGTTATATGGTATAACGTCATATGGTGTAACGTTATAACGTATTACGGTATATGGTATAACGCTATAACGTATGACGTTATATGGTATAACATTATAACGTATTACGTTATATGGTATAACGTCATATGGTATAACGTTATAACGTATTACGGTATATGGTATAACGTCATATGGTGTAACGTTATAACGTATTACGTTATATGGTATAACGTCATATGGTATAACGTTATAACGTATTACGGTATATGGTATAACGTCATATGGTATAACGTTATAACGTATTTCGTTATATGGTATAACGTCATATGATGTAACGTTATAATGTATTTCGTTTTATGGTATAACGTTATAACGTATTATGTTATATGGTATAACGTCATATTATGTAACGTTATAACGTATTACGTTTTATGGTATAACGTCATATGGTGTAACGTTATAACGTATTACGTTATATGGTATAACGATATAACATATTATGTTATATGGTACAACGTCATATGGTACAACGTTATAACGTATTACGGTATATGGTATAACGTTATAACGTATTACGGTATATGGTATAACGTTATAACGTATGACGTTATATATTATAACATTATAACGTATTACGTTGTATGGTTTAACGTCATATGGCATAACGTTATAACGTGTTACGGTATATGGTATAACGTCATATGGTGTAACGTTATAACGTATTACGTTATATGGTATAACGTCATATGGTGTAACGTTATAACGTATTACGTTTTATGGTATAACGTTATAACGTATTAGGATATATGGTATAACGTTATAACGTATTACGTTATATGGTATAACGTCATATGGTATGAAGTTATAACGTATTGTGTTATATAGTATAATGTTATAACGTATTTCCTTATATGGTATAACGTCATATGGTATAACGATATAACGTGTTACGCCATATGGTATAACGTCATATGGTATAACGTTATAACGTATTACGGTATATGGTATAACGTCATATGGTGTAACGTTATAACGTATTACGTTATATGGTATAACGTCATATGGTGTAACGTTATAACGTATTACGGTATATGGTATAACGTCATATGGTATAACGTTATAACGTATTACGGTATATGGTATAACGTCATATGGTGTAACGTTATAACGTATTACGTTATATGGTATAACGTCATATGGTGTAACGTTATAACGTATTACGGTATATGGTATAACGTCATATGGTATAACGTTATAACGTATTTCGTTATATGGTATAACGTCATATGATGTAACGTTATAATGTATTTCGTTTTATGGTATGACGTTATAACGTATTGGGTTATATGGTATAACGCTATAACGTTTTTCGTTATATGGTATAACGTCATATGGTGCAACGTTATAACGTATTACGTTATATGGTATAACGATATAACGTATTATGTTATATGGTATTACGTCATATGGTATAACGTTGTAACGTATTACGGTATATGGTATAACGTCATATGGTATAACGTTATAACGTACTACGTTATATGGTATAACGTCATATTATGTAACGTTATAACGTATTACGTTATATGGTATAACGTGATATGGTGTAACGTTATAACGTATTACGGTATATGGTATAACGTCATATGGTGTAACGTTATAACGTATTACGTTATATGGTATAACGATATAACGTATTATGTTATATGGTATAACGTCATATGGTAAAACGTTATAACGTATTACGGTATGTGGTATAACGTTATAACGTATTTCGTTATATGCTATAACGTCATATGATGTAACGTTATAATGTATTTCGTTTTATGGTATAACGTTATAACGTATTAGGATATATGGTATAACGTTATAACGTATTACGTTATATGGTATAACGTCATATGGTATGACGTTATAACGTATTGGGTTATATGGTATAACGTTATAACGTATTTCGTTATATGGTATAACGTCATATGGTATAACGTTATAGCGTATTACGTTTTATGGTATAACGTTATAACCTATTAGGATATATGGTGTACCGTTGTAACGTATTACGTTATATGGTATAACGTCATATGGTGTAACGATATAACGTATTACGTTATATGGTATAACGTCATATGGTATAACGATATAACGTATTACGTTATATGGTATAACGTCATATTATGTAACGTTATAACGTATTACGTTATATGGTATAACGTCATATGGTGTAACGTTATAACGTATTACGGTATATGGTATAACGTCATATGATGTAACGTTATAACGTATTACGTTATATGGTATAACGTCATATGGTATGACGTTATAACGTGTTGGGTTATATGGTATAACGTAATAACGTATTTCGTTATATGGTATAACGTCATATGGTATAACGTTATAACGTATTACGGTATATGGTATAACGTTATAGCGTATTAGGATATATGGTATAACGTCATATTATGTAACGTTATAACGTATTACGGTATATGGTATAACGTCATATGATGTAACGTTATAACGTATTACGTTATATGGTATAACGTCATATGGTATAAAGATATAACGTATTACGTTATATGGTATAACGTCATATTATGTAACGTTATAACGTATTACGTTATATGGTATAACGTCATATGGTGTAACGTTAAAACTTATTACGGTATATGGTATAATGTCATATGGTATAACGATATAACGTATTACGTTATATGGTATAACGTCATATTATGTAACGTTATAACGTATTACGTTATATGGTATAACGTCATATGGTGTAACGTTATAACGTATTACGGTATATGGTATAACTTCATATGGTATAACGTTATAACGTATTTCGTTATATGGTATAACGTCATATGATGTAACGTTATAATGTATTTCTTTTTATGGTATAACGTTATAACGTATTATGTTATATGGTATAACGTCATATGGTATAACGTTATAACGTATTACGTTATATGGTATAACGTCATATTATGTAACGTTATAACGTATTACGTTATATGGTATAACGTCATATGGTGTAACGTTATAACGTATTACGGTATATGGTATAACGTCATATGGTGTAACGTTATAACGTATTACGTTATATGGTATAACGATATAACGTATTATGTTATATGGTATAACGTCATATGGTAAAACGTTATAACGTATTACGGTATATGGTATAACGTTATAACGTATTTCGTTATATGCTATAACGTCATATGATGTAACGTTATAATGTATTTCGTTTTATGGTATAACGTTAAAACGTATTAGGATGTATGGTATAACGTTATAACGTATTACGTTATATGGTATAACGTCATATGGTATGACGTTATAACGTATTGGGTTATATGGTATAACGTTATAACGTATTTCGTTATATGGTATAACGTCATATGGTGCAACGTTATAACGTATTACGTTATATGGTATAACGATATAACGTATTATGTTATATGGTATTACGTCATATGGTATAACGTTGTAACGTATTACGGTATATGGTATAACGTCATATGGTATAACGTTATAACGTACTACGTTATATGGTATATCGTTATAACGTATTGGGTTATATGGTATAACGTTATAACGTATTACGGTATGTGGTATAACGTCATATGGTATAACGTTATAGCGTATTACGTTTTATGGTATAACGTTATAACCCATTAGGATATATGGTGTACCGTTGTAACGTATTACGTTATATGGTATAACGTCATATGGTGTAACGATATAACGTATTACGTTATATGGTATAACGTCATATGGTATAACGATATAACGTATTACGTTATATGGTATAACGTCATATTATGTAACGTTATAACGTATTACGTTATATGGTATAACGTCATATGGTGTAACGTTATAACGTATTACGGTATATGGTATAACGTCATATGATGTAACGTTATAACGTATTACGTTATATGGTATAACGTCATATGGTATGACGTTATAACGTGTTGGGTTATATGGTATAACGTAATAACGTATTTCGTTATATGGTATAACGTCATATGGTATAACGTTATAACGTATTACGGTATATGGTATAACGTTATAGCGTATTAGGATATATGGTATAACGTCATATTATGTAACGTTATAACGTATTACGGTATATGGTATAACGTCATATGATGTAACGTTATAACGTATTACGTTATATGGTATAACGTCATATGGTATAAAGATATAACGTATTACGTTATATGGTATAACGTCATATTATGTAACGTTATAACGTATTACGTTATATGGTATAACGTCATATGGTGTAACGTTAAAACGTATTACGGTATATGGTATAACGTCATATGGTATAACGTTATAACGTATTACGGTATATGGTATAATGTCATACGGTGTAACGTTATAACGTATTACGTTATATGGTATAACGTCATATGATGTAACGTTATAACGTATTACGTTATATGGTATAACGTCATATGGTATGACGTTATAACGTGTTGGGTTATATGGTATAACGTAATAACGTATTTCGTTATATGGTATAACGTCATATGGTATAACGTTATAACGTGTTACGGTATATGGTATAACGTCATATGGTGTAACGTTATAACGTATTACGTTACATGGTATAACGTCATATGGTGTAACGTTATAACGTATTACGGTATATGGTATAACGTTATAACGTATGACGTTATATGGTATAACATTATAACGTATTACGTTATATGGTATAACGTCATATGGTATAACGTTATAACGTATTACGGTATATGGTATAACGTCATATGGTGTAACGTTATAACGTATTACGTTATATGGTATAACGTCATATGGTGTAACGTTATAACGTATCACGTTTTATGGTATAACGTTATAACGTATTAGGATATATGGTATAACGTTATAACGTATTACGTTATATGGTATAACGTCATATGGTATGAAGTTATAACGTATTGGGTTATATGGTATAACGTTATAACGTATTTCGTTATATGGTATAACGTCATATGGTATAACGTTATAACGTATTACGGCATATGGTATAACGTCATATGGTATAACGTTATAACGTATTACGTTATATGGTATAACGTCATATGGTATAACGTTATAACGTATTACGTTATATGGTATAACGTTATAACGTATTACGTTATGTGGTATAGCGTCATATGGTATAACGTTATAACGTATTACGGTATATCGTATTACGTTATAACGTATTACGTTATATGGTATAACGTCATATTATGTAACGTTATAACGTATTACGTTATATGGTATAACGTCATATGGTGTAACGTTATAACGTATTACGGTATATGGTATAACGTCATATGATGTAACGTTATAACGTATTACGTTATATGGTATAACGTCATATGGTGTAACGTTATAACGTATTACGTTATATGGTATAACGTCATATGGTATAACGTTATAACGTATTACGATATATGGTATAACGTCATATGGTGTAACGTTATAACGTATTACGTTATATGGTATAACGTCATATGGTGTAACGTTATAACGTATTACGGTATATGGTATAACGCTATAACGTATGACGATATATGGTATAACATTATAACGTATTACGTTATATGGTATAACGTCATATGGTATACCGTTATAACGTATTACGGTATATGGTATAACGTCATATGGTGTAACGTTATAACGTATTACGTTATATGGTATAACGTCATATGGTATAACGTTATAACGTATTACGGTATATGGTATAACGTCATATGGTATAACGTTATAACGTATTTCGTTATATGGTATAACGTCATATGATGTAACGTTATAATGTATTTCGTTTTATGGTATAACGTTATAACGTATTATGTTATATGGTATAACGTCATATTATGTAACGTTATAACGTATTACGTTATATTGTATAACGTCATATGGTGTAACGTTATAACGTATTACGGTATATGGTATAACGTTATAACGTATGACGTTATATGGTATAACATTATAATGTATTACGTTATATGGTATAACGTCATATGGTATAACGTTATAACGTATTACGGTATATGGTATAACGTCATATGGTGTAACGTTATAACGTATTACGTTATATGGTATAACGTCATATGGTATAACGTTATAACGTATTACGTTATATGGTATAACGTCATATTATGTAACGTTATAACATATTACGTTATATGGTATAACGTCATATGGTGTAACGTTATAACGTATTACGGTATATGGTATAACGTCATATGGTGTAACGTTATAACGTATTACGTTATATGGTATAACGATATAACGTATTATGTAATATGGTATAACGTCATATGGTAAAACGTTATAACGTATTACGGTATATGTTATAACGTTATAACGTATTTCGTTATATGGTATAACGTCATATGATGTAACGTTATAATGTATTTCGTTTTATGGTATAACGTTATAACGTATTAGGATATATGGTATAACGTTAGAACGTATTACGTTATATGGTATAACGTCATATGGTATGACGTTATAACGTATTGGGTTATATGGTATAACGTTATAACGTATTTCGTTATATGGTATAACGTCATATGGTGCAACGTTATAACGTATTACGTTATATGGTATAACGATATAACGTATTATGTTATATGGTATTACGTCATATGGTATAACGTTGTAACGTATTACGGTATATGGTATAACGTCATATGGTATAACGTTATAGCGAATTACGTTTTATGGTATAACGTTATTACCTATTAGGATATATGGTGTACCGTTGTAACGTATTACGTTATATGGTATAACTTCATATGGTGTAACGATATAACGTATTACGTTATATGGTATAACGTCATATGGTATAACGATATAACGTATTACGTTATATGGTATAACGTCATATTATGTAACGTTATAACGTATTACGTTATATGGTATAACGTCATATGGTGTAACGTTATAACGTATTACGGTATATGGTATAACGTCATATGATGTAACGTTATAACGTATTACGTTATATGGTATAACGTCATATGATGTAACGTTATAACGTATTACGTTATATGGTATAACGTCATATGGTATGACGTTATAACGTGTTGGGTTATATGGTATAACGTAATAACGTATTTCGTTATATGGTATAACGTCATATGGTATAACGTTATAACGTATTACGGTTTATGGTATAACGTTATAGCGTATTAGGATATATGGTATAACGTCATATTATGTAACGTTATAACGTATTACGGTATATGGTATAACGTCATATGATGTAACGTTATAACGTATTACGTTATATGGTATAACGTCATATGGTATAAAGATATAACGTATTACGTTATATGGTATAACGTCATATTATGTAACGTTATAACGTATTACGTTATATGGTATAACGTCATATGGTGTAACGTTATAACGTATTACGGTATATGGTATAACGTCATATGGTATAACGTTATAACGTATTACGGTATATGGTATAATGTCATATGGTGTAACGTTATAACGTATTACGTTATATGGTATAACGTCATATGATGTAACGTTATAACGTATTACGTTATATGGTATAACGTCATATGATGTAATGTTATAACGTATTACGGTATATCGTATAACGTCATATGGTGTAACGTTATAACGTATTAAGTTATATGGTATAACGATATAACGTATTACGGTATATGTTATAACGTCATATGGTATAACGTTATAACGTATTACGGTATATGGTATAACGTCATATGGTATAACGTTATAACGTATTACGGTATATGGTATAATGTCATATGGTGTAACGTTATAACGTATTACTTTATATGGTATAACGTCATATGATGTAACGTTATAACGTATTACGTTATATGGTATAACGTCATATGGTATGACGTTATAACGTGTTGGGTTATATGGTATAACGTAATAACGTATTTCGTTATATGGTATAACGTCATATGGTATAACGTTATAGCGTATTACGGTATATGGTATAACGTTATAACGTATTAGGATATATGGTATAACGTTATAACGTATTGCGTTATATGGTATAACGTTATAACGTATTAGGATATATGGTATAAAGTTATAACGTATTACGTTATATGGTATAACGTCATATGGTGTAACGTTATAACGTATTACGGTATATGGTATAACGTCATATGGTATAACGTTATAACGTATTAGGGTATATGGTATAACGTTATGACGTATTACGTTATATGGTATAACGTCATATGATGTAATGTTATAACGTATTACGGTATATCGTATAACGTCATATGGTGTAACGTTATAACGTACTACGTTATATGGTATAACGATATAACATATTATGTTATATGGTACAACGTCATATGGTACAACGTTATAACGTATTACGGTATATGGTATAACGTTATAACGTATTACGTTATATGGTATAACGTCATATGATGTAACGTTTTAACGTATTACGTTTTATGGTATAACGTTATAACGTATTAGGATATATCGTATAACGTTATAACGTATTAGGTTATATGGTATAACGTCATATGGTATGACGTTATAACGTATTACGGTATATGGTATAACGTTATAACGTATTAGGATATATGGTATAACGTTATAACGTATTGCGTTATATGGTATAACGTTATAACGTATTAGGATATATGGTATAACGTCATATGGTATAACGTTATAGCGTATTACGTTTTATGGTATAACGTTATAACCTATTAGGATATATGGTGTACCGTTGTAACGTATTACGTTATATGGTATAACGTCATATGGTATGACGTTATAACGTGTTGGGTTATATGGTATAACGTAATAACGTATTTCGTTATATGGTATAACGTCATATGGTATAACGATACAACGTATTACGTTATATGGTATAACGTCATATTATGTAACGTTTTAACGTATTACGTTTTATGGTATAACGTAATATGGTGTAACGTTATAACGTATTACGGTATATGGTATAACGTCATATGGTATAACGATATAACGTATTACGTTATATGGTATAACGTCATATTATGTAACGTTATAACGTATTACGTTATATGGTATAACGTTATATGGTGTAACGTTATAACGTATTACGGTATATGGTATAACGTCATATGGTATAACGTTATAACGTATTACGGTATATGGTATAATGTCATATGGTGTAACGTTATAACGTATTACGTTATATGGTATAACGCCATATGATGTAACGTTATAACGTATTACGTTATATGGTATAACGTCATATGGTATGACGTTATAACGTGTTGGGTTATATGGTATAACGTAATAACGTATTTCGTTATACGGTATAACGTCATATGGTATAACGATACAACGTATTACGTTATATGGTATAACGTCATATTATGTAACGTTTTAACGTATTACGTTTTATGGTATAACGTAATATGGTGTAACGTTATAACGTATTACGGTATATGGTATAACGTCATATGGTATAACGATATAACGTATTACGTTATATGGTATAACGTCATATTATGTAACGTTATAACGTATTACGTTATATGGTATAACGTTATATGGTGTAACGTTATAACGTATTACGGTATATGGTATAACGTCATATGGTATAACGTTATAACGTATTACGGTATATGGTATAATGTCATATGGTGTAACGTTATAACGTATTACGTTATATGGTATAACGCCATATGATGTAACGTTATAACGTATTACGTTATATGGTATAACGTCATATGGTATGACGTTATAACGTATTACGGTATATGGTATAACATTATAACGTATTTCGTTATATGGTATAACGTCATATGATGTAACGTTATAATGTATTTCGTTTTATGGTATAACGTTATAACGTATTAGGATATATGGTATAACGTTATAACGTATTACGTTATATGGTATAACGTCACATGGTGTAACGTTATAACGTATTACGTTATATGGTATAACGTCATATGGTAAAACGTTATAACGTATTACGGTATATGGTATAACATTATAACGTATTTCGTTATATGGTATAACGTCATATGATGTAACGTTATAATGTATTTCGTTTTATGGTATAACGTTATAACGTATTAGGATATATGGTATAACGTTATAACGTATTACGTTATATGGTATAACGTCATATGGTGTAACGTTATAACGTATTACGTTATATGGTATAACGTCATATGGTGTAACGTTATAACGTATTACGTTATATGGTATAACGTCATATGGTATAACGATATAACGTATTACGTTATATGGTATAACGTCATATTATGTAACGTTATAACGTATTACGTTATATGGTATAACGTCATATGGTATAACGATATAACGTATTACGTTATATGGTATAACGTCATATTATGTAACGTTATATCGTATTACGTTATATGGTATAACGTCATATGGTGTAACGTTATAACGTATTACGGTATATGGTATAACGTTATAACGTATGACGTTATATGGTATAACATTATAATGTATTACGTCATATGATATAACGTCATATGGTATAACGTTATATCGTATTACGGTATATGGTATAACGTCATATGGTGTAAAGATATAACGTATTACGTTATATGGTATAACGTCATATGGTATAACGTTATAACGTATTACGTTATATGGTATAACGTCATATTATGTAACGTTATAACGTATTACGTTATATGGTATAACGTCATATGGTGTAACGTTATAACGTATTACGGTATATGGTATAACATTATAACGTATTTCGTTATATGGTATAACGTCATATGATGTAACGTTATAATGTATTTCGTTTTATGGTATAACGTTATAACGTATTACGTTATATGGTATATCGTTATAACGTATTGGGTTATATGGTATAACGTTATAACGTATTACGGTATGTGGTATAACGTCATATGGTATAACGTTATAGCGTATTACGTTTTATGGTATAACGTTATAACCTATTAGGATATATGGTGTACCGTTGTAACGTATTACGTTATATGGTATAACGTCATATAGTATGACGTTATAACGTGTTGGGTTATATGGTATAACGTAATAACGTATTTCGTTATATGGTATAACGTCATATGGTATAACGATACAACGTATTACGTTATATGGTATAACGTCATATTATGTAACGTTTTAACGTATTACGTTTTATGGTATAACGTCATATGGTGTAACGTTATAACGTATTACGGTATATGGTATAACGTCATATGGTATAACGATATAACGTATTACGTTATATGGTATAACGTCATATTATGTAACGTTATAACGTATTACGTTATATGGTATAACGTTATATGGTGTAACGTTATAACGTATTACGGTATATGGTATAACGTCATATGGTATAACGTTATAACGTATTACGGTATATGGTATAATGTCATATGGTGTAACGTTATAACGTATTACGTTATATGGTATAACGCCATATGATGTAACGTTATAACGTATTACGTTATATGGTATAACGTCATATGGTATGACGTTATAACGTATTACGGTATATGGTATAACATTATAACGTATTTCGTTATATGGTATAACGTCATATGATGTAACGTTATAATGTATTTCGTTTTATGGTATAACGTTATAACGTATTAGGATATATGGTATAACGTTATAACGTATTACGTTATATGGTATAACGTCATATGGTGTAACGTTATAACGTATTACGTTATATGGTATAACGTCATATGGTAAAACGTTATAACGTATTACGGTATATGGTATAACATTATAACGTATTTCGTTATATGGTATAACGTCATATGATGTAACGTTATAATGTATTTCGTTTTATGGTATAACGTTATAACGTATTAGGATATATGGTATAACGTTATAACGTATTACGTTATATGGTATAACGTCATATGGTGTAACGTTATAACGTATTACGTTATATGGTATAACGTCATATGGTGTAACGTTATAACGTATTACGTTATATGGTATAACGTCATATGGTATAACGATATAACGTATTACGTTATATGGTATAACGTCATATTATGTAACGTTATAACGTATTACGTTATATGGTATAACGTCATATGGTGTAACGTTATAACGTATTACGGTATATGGTATAACGTCATATGGTATAACGTTATAACGTATTAGGGTATATGGTATAACGTTATGACGTATTACGTTATATGGTATAACGTCATATGATGTAATGTTATAACGTATTACGGTATATCGTATAACGTCATATGGTGTAACGTTATAACGTACTACGTTATATGGTATAACGATATAACATATTATGTTATATGGTACAACGTCATATGGTACAACGTTATAACGTATTACGGTATATGGTATAACGTTATAACGTATTACGTTATATGGTATAACGTCATATGATGTAACGTTTTAACGTATTACGTTTTATGGTATAACGTTATAACGTATTAGGATATATCGTATAACGTTATAACGTATTAGGTTATATGGTATAACGTCATATGGTATGACGTTATAACGTATTACGGTATATGGTATAACGTTATAACGTATTAGGATATATGGTATAACGTTATAACGTATTGCGTTATATGGTATAACGTTATAACGTATTAGGATATATGGTATAAAGTTATAACGTATTACGTTATATGGTATAACGTCATATGATGTAACGTTATAACGTATTACGTTTCATGGTATAACGTTATAACGTATTAGGACATATCGTATAACGTTATAACGTATTAGGTTATATGGTATAACGTCATATGGTATGACGTTATAACGTATTACGGTATATGGTATAACGTTATAACGTATTAGGATATATGGTATAACGTTATAACGTATTGCGTTATATGGTATAACGTTATAACGTATTAGGATATATGGTATAAAGTTATAACGTATTACGTTATATGGTATAACGTCATATGGTATGACGTTATAACGTGTTGGGTTATATGGTATAACGTAATAACGTATTTCGTTATAAGGTATAACGTCATATGGTATAACGTTATGACGTATTACGGTATATGGTATAACGTTATAACGTATTAGGATATATGGTATAACGTCATATTATGTAACGTTATAACGTATTACGTTATATGGTATAACGAAATAACGTATTATGTTATATGGTATAACGTCATATGGTACAACGTTATAACGTATTACGGTATATGGTATAACGTCATATGGTATGACGTTATAACGTATTGGGTTATATGGTATAACGTTATAACGTATTTCGTTATATGGTATAACGTCATATGGCGTAACGTTATAACGTATTACGTTATATGGTATAACGATATAACATATTATGTTATATGGTACAACGTCATATGGTACAACGTTATAACGTATTACGGTATATGGTATAACGTTATTACGTATTACGTTATATGGTATAGCGTCATATGATGTAACGTTATAACGTATTACGTTATATGGTATAACGTCATATGGTGTAACGTTATAACGTATTACGTTATATGGTATAACGTCATATGGTATAACGTTATAACGTATTACGGTATATGGTATAACGGCATATGGTGTAACGTTATAACGTATAACGTTATATGGTATAACGTCATATGATGTAACGTTATAACGTATTACGTTATATGGTATAACGTCATATGGTATAACGTTATAACGTATTACGTTATATGGTATAACGTCATATGGTGTAACGTTATAACGTATTACGGTATATGGTATAACGCTATAACGTATGACGTTATATGGTATAACATTATAACGTATTACGTTATATGGTATAACGTCATATGGTATAACGTTATAACGTATTACGGTATATGGTATAACGTCATATGGTGTAACGTTATAACGTATTACGTTATATGGTATAACGTCATATTGTATAACGTTATAACGTATTACGGTATATGGTATAACGTCATATGGTATAACGTTATAACGTATTTCGTTATATGGTATAACGTCATATGATGTAACGTTATAATGTATTTCGTTTTATGGTATAACGTTATAACGTATTATGTTATATGGTATAACGTCATATTATGTAACGTTATATCGTATTACGTTATATGGTATAACGTCATATGGTGTAACGTTATAACGTATTACGGTATATGGTATAACGTTATAACGTATGACGTTATATGGTATAACATTATAATGTATTACGTCATATGATATAACGTCATATGGTATAACGTTATTTCGTATTACGGTATATGGTATAACGTCATATGGTGTAACGATATAACGTATTACGATATATGGTATAACGTCATATGGTATAACGTTATAACGTATTACGTTATATGGTATAACGTCATATTATGTAACGTTATAACGTATTACGTTATATGGTATAACGTCATATGGTGTAACGTTATAACGTATTACGGTATATGGTATAACATTATAACGTATTTCGTTATATGGTATAACGTCATATGATGTAACGTTATAATGTATTTCGTTTTATGGTATAACGTTATAACGTATTACGTTATATGGTATATCGTTATAACGTATTGGGTTATATGGTATAACGTTATAACGTATTACGGTATGTGGTATAACGTCATATGGTATAACGTTATAGCGTATTACGTTTTATGGTATAACGTTATAACCTATTAGGATATATGGTGTACCGTTGTAACGTATTACGTTATATGGTATAACGTCATATGGTATGACGTTATAACGTGTTGGGTTATATGGTATAACGTTATAACGTATTTCGTTATATGGTATAACGTCATATGGTATAACGATACAACGTATTACGTTATATGGTATAACGTCATATTATGTAACGTTTTAACGTATTACGTTTTATGGTATAACGTCATATGGTGTAACGTTATAACGTATTACGGTATATGGTATAACGTCATATGGTATAACGATATAACGTATTACGTTATATGGTATAACGTCATATTATGTAACGTTATAACGTATTACGTTATATGGTATAACGTTATATGGTGTAACGTTATAACGTATTACGGTATATGGTATAACGTCATATGGTATAACGTTATAACGTATTACGGTATATGGTATAATGTCATATGGTGTAACGTTATAACGTATTACGTTATATGGTATAACGCCATATGATGTAACGTTATAACGTATTACGTTATATGGTATAACGTCATATGGTATGACGTTATAACGTATTACGGTATATGGTATAACATTATAACGTATTTCGTTATATGGTATAACGTCATATGATGTAACGTTATAATGTATTTCGTTTTATGGTATAACGTTATAACGTATTAGGATATATGGTATAACGTTATAACGTATTACGTTATATGGTATAACGTCATATGGTGTAACGT
Source organism: Bombus huntii (assembly GCF_024542735.1). Lineage (NCBI taxonomy): Eukaryota > Metazoa > Arthropoda > Insecta > Hymenoptera > Apidae > Bombus > Bombus huntii. The sequence goes on from NC_066243.1 coordinate 2,563,283, forward strand.
TATAACGTATTACGTTATATGGTATAACGTCATATGGTAAAACGTTATAACGTATTACGGTATATGGTATAACATTATAACGTATTTCGTTATATGGTATAACGTCATATGATGTAACGTTATAATGTATTTCGTTTTATGGTATAACGTTATAACGTATTAGGATATATGGTATAACGTTATAACGTATTACGTTATATGGTATAACGTCATATGGTGTAACGTTATAACGTATTACGTTATATGGTATAACGTCATATGGTGTAACATTATAACGTATTACGTTATATGGTATAACGTCATATGGTATAACGATATAACGTATTACGTTATATGGTATAACGTCATATTATGTAACGTTATAACGTATTACGTTATATGGTATAACGTCATATGGTGTAACGTTATAACGTATTACGGTATATGGTATAACGTCATATGGTTTAACGTTATAACGTATTACGTTATATGGTATAACGTCATATGGTATAACGTTATAACGTATTATGTTATATGGTATAACGTCATATTATGTAACGTTATAACGTATTACGGTATATGGTATAACGTCATATGGTATAACGTTATAACGTATTACGGTATATGGTATAACGTTATAGCGTATTAGGATATATGGTATAACGTCATATTATGTAACGTTATAACGTATTATGTTATATGGTATAACGTCATATTATGCAACGTTATAACGTATTACATTATATGGTATAACGATATAACGTATTATGTTATATGGTATTACGTCATATGGTATAACGTTGTAACGTATTACGGTAAATGGTATAACGTCATATGGTATAACGTTATAACGTACTACGTTATATGGTATATCGTTATAACGTATTGGGTTATATGGTATAACGTTATAACGTATTACGGTATGTGGTATAACGTCATATGGTATAACGTTATAGCGTATTACGTTTTATGGTATAACGTTATAACCTATTAGGATATGTGGTGTACCGTTGTAACGTATTACGTTATATGGTATAACGTCATATGGTGTAACGTTATAACGTATTACGTTATATGGTATAACGTCATATGGTATAACGATATAACGTATTACGTTATATGGTATAACGTCATATTATGTAACGTTATAACGTATTACGTTAAATGGTATAACGTCATATGGTGTAACGTTATAACGTATTACGGTATATGGTATAACGTCATATGATGTAACGTTATAACGTATTACGTTATATGGTATAACTTCATATGGTATGATGTTATAACGTGTTGGGTTATATGGTATAACGTAATAACGTATTTCGTTATATGGTATAACGTCATATGGTATAACGATATAACGTATTACGTTATATGGTATAACGTCATATTATGTAACGTTTTAACGTATTACGTTTTATGGTATAACGTCATATGGTGTAACGTTATAACGTATTACGGTATATGGTATAACGTCATATGGTATAACGATATAACGTATTACGTTATATGGTATAACGTCATATTATGTAACGTTATAACGTATTACGTTATATGGTATAACGTCATATGGTATAACGATATAACGTATTACGTTATATGGTATAACGTCATATTATGTAACGTTATAACGTATTACGTTAAATGGTATAACGTCATATGGTGTAACGTTATAACGTATTACGGTATATGGTATAACGTCATATGATGTAACGTTATAACGTATTACGTTATATGGTATAACGTCATATGGTATGACGTTATAACGTGTTGGGTTATATGGTATAACGTAATAACGTATTTCGTTATATGGTATAACGTCATATGGTATAACGTTATAACGTATTACGGTATATGGTATAACGTTATAACGTATTAGGATATATGGTATAACGTCATATTATGTAACGTTATAACGTATTACGGTATATGGTATAACGTCATATGATGTAACGTTATAACGTATTACGTTATATGGTATAACGTCATATGGTATAACGATATAGCGTATTACGTTATATGGTATAACGTCATATTATGTAACGTTATAACGTATTACGTTATATGGTATAACGTCATATGGTGTAACGTTATAACGTATTACGGTATATGGTATATCGTTATAACGTATTGGGTTATATGGTATAACGTTATAACGTATTTCGTTATATGGTATAACGTCATATGGTATAACGTTATAACGTATTGCGGTATGTGGTATAACGTCATATGGTATAACGTTATAGCGTATTTCGTTTTATGGTATAACGTTATAACCTATTAGGGTATACGGTATAACGTTGTAACGTATTACGGTATATGGTATAACGTTATAACGTATTACGTTAAATGGTATAACGTCATATGATGTAACGTTTTAACGTATTACGTTTTATGGTATAACGTTATAACGTATTAGGTTATATGGTATAACGTCTTATGGTATGACGTTATAACGTATTGGGTTATATGGTATAACGTTATAACGTATTTCGTTATATGCTATAACGTCATATGGTGTAACGTTATAACGTATTATGTTATATGGTATAACGTCATATGGTATAAGGTTATAACGTATTACGTCATATGGTATAACGTTATAACGTATTACGGTATACGATATAACGTTCAAACGTATTACGTTATATGGTATAACGTCATATGGTATAACGTTATAACGTATTACGGTATATGGTATAACGTCATATGGTGTAACGTTATAACGTATTACGTTATATGGTATAACGTCATATGGTATAACGTTATAACGTATTACGTTATATGGTGTAACGTCATATTATGTAACTTTATAACGTATTACGTTATATGGTATAACGTCATATGGTGTAACGTTATAACGTATTACGGTATATGGGATAACGTCATATCTTATAACGTTATAACGTATTACGGTATATGGTATAACGTCATATGGTGTAACGTTATAACGTATTACGGTATATGGTATAACGTTATAACGTATGACGTTATATGGTATAACATTATAACGTATTACGTTATATGGTATAACGTCATATGGTATAACGTTATAACGTATTACGGTATATTTTATAACGTCATATGGTGTAACGTTATAACGTATTACGTTATATGGTATAACGTCATATGGTATAACGTTATAACGTATTACGGTATATGGTATAACGTCATAAGGTATAATGTTATAACGTATTTCGTTATATGGTATAACGTCATATGATGTAACGTTATAATGTATTTCGTTTTATGGTATAACGTTATAACGTATTATGTTATATGGTATAACGTCATATTATGTAACGTTATAACGTATTACGTTATATGGTATAACGTCATATGGTGTAACGTTATAACGTATTACGATATATGGTATAACGATATAACGTATTATGTTATATGGTATAACGTCATATGGTATAAAGTTATAACGTATTACGGTATATGGTATAACGTCATATGGTATAACGTTATAACGTATTACGTTATATGGTATAACGTCATATGGTATAACGTTATAACGTACTACGTTATATGGTATATCGTTATAACGTATTGGGTTATATGGTATAACGTTATAACGTATTTCGTTATATGGTATAACGTCATATGGTATAACGTTATAACGTATTGCGGTATGTGGTATAACGTCATATGGTATAACGTTATAGCGTATTTCGTTTTATGGTATAACGTTATAACCTATTAGGGTATATGGTATAACGTTGTAACGTATTACGGTATATGGTATAACGTTATAACGTATTACGTTAAATGGTATAACGTCATATGATGTAACGTTTTAACGTATTACGTTTTATGGTATAACGTTATAACGTATTAGGTTATATGGTATAACGTCTTATGGTATGACGTTATAACGTATTGGGTTATATGGTATAACGTTATAACGTATTTCGTTATATGCTATAACGTCATATGGTGTAACGTTATAACGTATTACGTTATATGGTATAACGTCATATGGTATAAGGTTATAACGTATTACGTCATATGGTATAACGTTATAACGTATTACGGTATACGATATAACGTTCTAACGTATTACGTTATATGGTATAACGTCATATGGTGTAACGTTATAAAGTATTACGTTATATGGTATAACGTCATATGGTATAACGTTATAACGTATTACGTTATATGGTATAACGTCATGTGGTATAACGTTATAACGTATTACGGTATATGGTATAACGTTATAACGCATTACGTTATATGGTATAACGTCATATGGTATAACGTCATATGGTATAACGTTATAACGTATTACGGTATATGGTATAACGTTATAACGTATTACATTATATGGTATAACGTCATATGGTATAACGTTATAACGTATTACGGTATATGGTATAACGTCATATGGTATAACGTTATAACGTATTACGTTATATGGTATAACGTCATACGGTGTAACGTTATAACGTATTACGGTATATGGTATAACGTTGTAACGTATGACGTTATATGGTATAACGTTATAACGTATTACGTTATATGGTATAACGTCATATGGTATAACGTTATAACGTATTACGGTATATGGTATAACGTCATATGGTGTAACGTTATAACGTATTACGTTATATGGTTATAACGTCATATGGTATAACGTTATAACGTATTACGTTATATGGTATAACGTCATATTATGTAACGTTATATCGTATTACGTTATATGGTATAACGTCATATTCTGTAACGTTATAACGTATTACGTTATATGGTATAACGTCATATGGTGTAACGTTATAACTTATTACGGTATATGGTATAACGTCATATGGTATAACGTTATAACGTATTAGGGTATATGGTATAACGTTATGACGTATTACGTTATATGGTATAACGTCATATGATGTAATGTTATAACGTATTTCGGTATATGGTATAACGTCATATGGTGTAACGTTATAACGTATTACGTTATATGGTATAACGATATAACGTATTATGTTATATGGTATAACGTCATATGGTAAAACGTTATAACGTATTACGTTATATGGTATAACGTCATATGGTGCAACGTTATAACGTATTACGTCATATGGTATAACGTTATAACGTATTGCGGTATACGATATAACGTTCTAACGTATTACGTTATATGGTATAACGTCATATGGTGTAACGTTATAACGTATTACGGTAGATGGTATAACGTCATATGGTATAACGTTATAACGTATTAGGGTATATGGTATAACGTTATGACGTATTACGTTATATGGTATAACGTCATATGGTGTAATGTTATAACGTATTTCGGTATATGGAATAACGTCATATGGTGTAACGTTATAACGTATTACGTTATATGGTATAACGATATAACGTATTATGTTATATGGTATAACGTCATATGGTAAAACGTTATAACGTATTACGGTATATGGTATAACGTTATAACGTATTACGTTATATGGTATAACGTCATATTATGTAACGTTATAACGTATTACGTTATATGGTATAACGTCATATGGTGTAACGTTATAACGTATTACGGTATATGGTACAACGTTATAGCGTATGACGTAATATGGTATAACATTATAACGTATTACGTTATATGGTATAACGTCATATGGTATAACGTTATAACGTATTACGGTATATGGTATAACGTCATATGGTGTAACGTTATAACGTATTACGTTATATGGTATAACGTCATATGATGTAACGTTATAACGTATTACGTTATATGGTATAACGTCATATGGTGTAACGTTATAACGTATTACGTTATATGGTATAACGCTATAACGTATTACGTTATATGGTATTACGTCATATGGTATAACGCTATAACGTATTACGGTATGTGGTATAACGTTATAACGTATTGCGATATATGGTATAACGTCATATGGTATAACGTTTTAACGTATTACGGTATATGGTATAACGTCATATGGTGTACCGTTATAACGTATTACGTTTTATGGTATTACGTTATAACGTATTAGGATATATGGTATAACGTTATAACGTATTACGTTATATGGTATAACGTCATATGGTATGAAGTTATAACGTACTGGGTTATATGGTATAACGTCATAACGTATTTCGTTATCTGGTATAACGTCATATGGTATAACGCTATAACGTATTACGGTATATGGTATAACGTCATATGGTATAACGTTATAACGTATTACGTTATATGGTATAACGTCATATGATATAACGTTATAACGTATTACGTTATATGGTATAACGTTATAACGTATTACGTTATATGGTATAACGTCATATGGTATAACGTTATAACGTATTACGGTATATGGTATAACGTTATAACGTATTACCTTAAATGGTATAACGTCATATTATGTAACGTTATAATGTATTACGTTATATGGTATAACGTCATATGGTGTAACGTTATAACGTATTACGGTATATGGTATAACGTTATAACGTATGACGTTATATGGTATAACATTACAACGTATTACGTTATATGGTATAACGTCATATGGTATAACGTTATAACGTATTACGGTATATGGTATAACGTCATATGGTGTAACGTTATAACGTATTACGTTATATGGTATAACGTCATATGATGTAACGTTATAACGTATTACGTTATATGGTATAACGTCATATGGTGTAACGTTATAACGTATTACGTTATATGGTATAACGTCATATGGTGCAACGTTATAACTTATTACGTCATATGGTATAACGTTATAACGTATTACGGTATACGATATAACGTTCTAACGTATTACGTTATATTGTATAACGTCATATGGTGTCACGTTATAAAGTATGATGTTATATGATATAACGTCATATGGTATGACGTTATAACGTATTGGGTTATATGGTATAACGTTATAACGTATTTCGTTATACGGTATAACGTCATATGGTATAACGTTATAACGTATTACGGTATACGATATAACGTTCTAACGTATTACGTTATATGGTATAACGTCATATGGTATAACGTTATAACGTATTACGGTATATGGTATAACGTTATAACGTATTACGTTAAATGGTATAACGTCATATTATGTAACGTTATAACGTATTACGTTATATGGTATAACGTCATATGGTGTAACGTTATAACGTATTACGCTATATGGTATAACGTTATAACGTATGACGTTATATGGTATAACATTATAACGTATTACGTTATAACGTATTACGTTATAACGTATTACGGTATATGGTATAACGTTATAACGTATGACGTTATATGGTATAACATTATAACGTATTACGTTATATGGTATAACGTCATATGGTATAACGTTATAACGTATTACGGTATATGGTATAACGTCATATGGTATAACGTTATAACGTATTAGGGTATATGGTATAACGTTATGACGTATTACGTTATATGCTATAACGTCATATGGTGTAACGTTATAACGTATTACGTTATATGGTATAACGTCATATGGTATAAGGTTATAACGTATTACGTCATATGGTATAACGTTATAACGTATTACGTTATATGGTATAACGTCATATGATGTAACGTTTTAACGTATTACGTTTTATGGTATAACGTTATAACGTATTAGGTTATATGGTATAACGTCTTATGGTATGACGTTATAACGTATTGGGTTATATGGTATAACGTTATAACGTATTTCGTTATATGCTATAACGTCATATGGTGTAACGTTATAACGTATTACGTTATATGGTATAACGTCATATGGTATAAGGTTATAACGTATTACGTCATATGGTATAACGTTATAACGTATTACGGTATACGATATAACGTTCTAACGTATTACGTTATATGGTATAACGTCATATGGTGTAACGTTATAAAGTATTACGTTATATGGTATAACGTCATATGGTATAACGTTATAACGTATTACGTTATATGGTATAACGTCATATGGTATAACGTTATAACGTATTACGTGATATAGTATAACGTCATGTGGTATAACGTTATAACGTATTACGGTATACGGTATAACGTTATAACGTATTACGTTATATGGTATAACGTCATATGGTATAACGTTATAACGTATTACGGTATATGGTATAACGTTATAACGTATTACGTTATATGGTATAACGTCATATGGTATAACGTTATAACGTATTACGGTATATGGTATAACGTCATATGGTATAAAGTTATAACGTATTACGTTATATGGTATAACGTCATACGGTGTAACGTTATAACGTATTACGGTATATGGTATAACGTTGTAACGTATGACGTTATATGGTATAACGTTATAACGTATTACGTTATATGGTATAACGTCATATGGTATAACGTTATAACGTATTACGGTATATGGTATAACGTCATATGGTGTAACGTTATAACGTATTACCTTATATGGTTATAACGTCATATGGTATAACGTTATAACGTATTACGTTATATGGTATAACGTCATATTATGTAACGTTATATCGTATTACGTTATATGGTATAACGTCATATTCTGTAACGTTATAACGTATTACGTTATATGGTATAACGTCATATGGTGTAACGTTATAACTTATTACGGTATATGGTATAACGTCATATGGTATAACGTTATAACGTATTAGGGTATATGGTATAACGTTATGACGTATTACGTTATATGGTATAACGTCATATGATGTAATGTTATAACGTATTTCGGTATATGGTATAACGTCATATGGTGTAACGTTATAACGTATTACGTTATATGGTATAACGATATAACGTATTATGTTATATGGTATAACGTCATATGGTAAAACGTTATAACGTATTACGTTATATGGTATAACGTCATATGGTGCAACGTTATAACGTATTACGTCATATGGTATAACGTTATAACGTATTACGGTATACGATATAACGTTCTAACGTATTACGTTATATGGTATAACGTCATATGGTGTAACGTTATAACGTATTACGGTAGATGGTATAACGTCATATGGTATAACGTTATAACGTATTAGGGTATATGGTATAACGTTATGACGTATTACGTTATATGGTATAACGTCATATGGTGTAATGTTATAACGTATTTCGGTATATGGAATAACGTCATATGGTGTAACGTTATAACGTATTACGTTATATGGTATAACGATATAACGTATTATGTTATATGGTATAACGTCATATGGTAAAACGTTATAACGTATTACGGTATATGGTATAACGTTATAACGTATTACGTTATATGGTATAACGTCATATTATGTAACGTTATAACGTATTACGTTATATGGTATAACGTCATATGGTGTAACGTTATAACGTATTACGGTATATGGTACAACGTTATAGCGTATGACGTAATATGGTATAACATTATAACGTATTACGTTATATGGTATAACGTCATATGGTATAACGTTATAACGTATTACGGTATATGGTATAACGTCATATGGTGTAACGTTATAACGTATTACGTTATATGGTATAACGTCATATGATGTAACGTTATAACGTATTACGTTATATGGTATAACGTCATATGGTGTAACGTTATAACGTATTACGTTATATGGTATAACGCTATAACGTATTACGTTATATGGTATAACGCTATAACGTATTACGGTATGTGGTATAACGTTATAACGTATTGCGATATATGGTATAACGTCATATGGTATAACGTTTTAACGTATTACGGTATATGGTATAACGTCATATGGTGTACCGTTATAACGTATTACGTTTTATGGTATTACGTTATAACGTATTAGGATATATGGTATAACGTTATAACGTATTACGTTATATGGTATAACGTCATATGGTATGAAGTTATAACGTACTGGGTTATATGGTATAACGTCATAACGTATTTCGTTATCTGGTATAACGTCATATGGTATAACGCTATAACGTATTACGGTATATCTTATAACGTCATATGGTATAACGTTATAACGTATTACGTTATATGGTATAACGTCATATGATATAACGTTATAACGTATTACGTTATATGGTATAACGTTATAACGTATTACGTTATATGGTATAACGTCATATGGTATAACGTTATAACGTATTACGGTATATGGTATAACGTTATAACGTATTACCTTAAATGGTATAACGTCATATTATGTAACGTTATAATGTATTACGTTATATGGTATAACGTCATATGGTGTAACGTTATAACGTATTACGGTATATGGTATAACGTTATAACGTATGACGTTATATGGTATAACATTACAACGTATTACGTTATATGGTATAACGTCATATGGTATAACGTTATAACGTATTACGGTATATGGTATAACGTCATATGGTGTAACGTTATAACGTATTACGTTATATGGTATAACGTCATATGATGTAACGTTATAACGTATTACGTTATATGGTATAACGTCATATGGTGTAACGTTATAACGTATTACGTTATATGATATAACGTCATATGGTGCAACGTTATAACTTATTACGTCATATGGTATAACGTTATAACGTATTACGGTATACGATATAACGTTCTAACGTATTACGTTATATTGTATAACGTCATATGGTGTAACGTTATAAAGTATGATGTTATATGATATAACGTCATATGGTATGACGTTATAACGTATTGGGTTATATGGTATAACGTTATAACGTATTTCGTTATACGGTATAACGTCATATGGTATAACGTTATAACGTATTACGGTATACGATATAACGTTCTAACGTATTACGTTATATGGTATAACGTCATATGGTATAACGTTATAACGTATTACGGTATATGGTATAACGTTATAACGTATTACGTTAAATGGTATAACGTCATATTATGTAACGTTATAACGTATTACGTTATATGGTATAACGTCATATGGTGTAACGTTATAACGTATTACGCTATATGGTATAACGTTATAACGTATGACGTTATATGGTATAACATTATAACGTATTACGTTATATGGTATAACGTCATATGGTATGACGTTATAACGTATTACGGTATATGGTATAACGTTATAACGTATGACGTTATATGGTATAACATTATAACGTATTACGTTATATGGTATAACGTCATATTATGTAACGTTATATCGTATTACGTTATATGGTATAACGTCATATTCTGTAACGTTATAACGTATTACGTTATATGGTATAACGTCATATGGTGTAACGTTATAACTTATTACGGTATATGGTATAACGTCATATGGTATAACGTTATAACGTATTAGGGTATATGGTATAACGTTATGACGTATTACGTTATATGGTATAACGTCATATGATGTAATGTTATAACGTATTTTGGTATATGGTATAACGTCATATGGTGTAACGTTATAACGTATTACGTTATATGGTATAACGATATAACGTATTATGTTATATGGTATAACGTCATATGGTAAAACGTTATAACGTATTACGTTATATGGTATAACGTCATATGGTGCAACGTTATAACGTATTACGTCATATGGTATAACGTTATAACGTATTACGGTATACGATATAACGTTCTAACGTATTACGTTATATGGTATAACGTCATATGGTGTAACGTTATAACGTATTACGGTAGATGGTATAACGTCATATGGTATAACGTTATAACGTATTAGGGTATATGGTATAACGTTATGACGTATTACGTTATATGGTATAACGTCATATGGTGTAATGTTATAACGTATTTCGGTATATGGAATAACGTCATATGGTGTAACGTTATAACGTATTACGTTATATGGTATAACGATATAACGTATTATGTTATATGGTATAACGTCATATGGTAAAACGTTATAACGTATTACGGTATATGGTATAACGTTATAACGTATTACGTTATATGGTATAACGTCATATTATGTAACGTTATAACGTATTACGTTATATGGTATAACGTCATATGGTGTAACGTTATAACGTATTACGGTATATGGTACAACGTTATAGCGTATGACGTAATATGGTATAACATTATAACGTATTACGTTATATGGTATAACGTCATATGGTATAACGTTATAACGTATTACGGTATATGGTATAACGTCATATGGTGTAACGTTATAACGTATTACGTTATATGGTATAACGTCATATGATGTAACGTTATAACGTATTACGTTATATGGTATAACGTCATATGGTGTAACGTTATAACGTATTACGTTATATGGTATAACGCTATAACGTATTACGTTATATGGTATTACGTCATATGGTATAACGCTATAACGTATTACGGTATGTGGTATAACGTTATAACGTATTGCGATATATGGTATAACGTCATATGGTATAACGTCTTAACGTATTACGGTATATGGTATAACGTCATATGGTGTACCGTTATAACGTATTACGTTTTATGGTATTACGTTATAACGTATTAGGATATATGGTATAACGTTATAACGTATTACGTTATATGGTATAACGTCATATGGTATGAAGTTATAACGTACTGGGTTATATGGTATAACGTCATAACGTATTTCGTTATCTGGTATAACGTCATATGGTATAACGCTATAACGTATTACGGTATATGGTATAACGTCATATGGTATAACGTTATAACGTATTACGTTATATGGTATAACGTCATATGATATAACGTTATAACGTATTACGTTATATGGTATAACGTTATAACGTATTACGTTATATGGTATAACGTCATATGGTATAACGTTATAACGTATTACGGTATATGGTATAACGTTATAACGTATTACCTTAAATGGTATAACGTCATATTATGTAACGTTATAATGTATTACGTTATATGGTATAACGTCATATGGTGTAACGTTATAACGTATTACGGTATATGGTATAACGTTATAACGTATGACGTTATATGGTATAACATTACAACGTATTACGTTATATGGTATAACGTCATATGGTATAACGTTATAACGTATTACGGTATATGGTATAACGTCATATGGTGTAACGTTATAACGTATTACGTTATATGGTATAACGTCATATGATGTAACGTTATAACGTATTACGTTATATGGTATAACGTCATATGGTGTAACGTTATAACGTATTACGTTATATGGTATAACGTCATATGGTGCAACGTTATAACTTATTACGTCATATGGTATAACGTTATAACGTATTACGGTATACGATATAACGTTCTAACGTATTACGTTATATTGTATAACGTCATATGGTGTCACGTTATAAAGTATGATGTTATATGATATAACGTCATATGGTATGACGTTATAACGTATTCGGTTATATGGTATAACGTTATAACGTATTTCGTTATACGGTATAACGTCATATGGTATAACGTTATAACGTATTACGGTATACGATATAACGTTCTAACGTATTACGTTATATGGTATAACGTCATATGGTATAACGTTATAACGTATTACGGTATATGGTATAACGTTATAACGTATTACGTTAAATGGTATAACGTCATATTATGTAACGTTATAACGTATTACGTTATATGGTATAACGTCATATGGTGTAACGTTATAACGTATTACGCTATATGGTATAACGTTATAACGTATGACGTTATATGGTATAACATTATAACGTATTACGTTATATGGTATAACGTCATATGGTATGACGTTATAACGTATTACGGTATATGGTATAACGTTATAACGTATGACGTTATATGGTATAACATTATAACGTATTACGTTATATGGTATAACGTCATATGGTATAACGTTATAACGTATTACGGTATATGGTATAACGTCATATGGTATAACGTTATAACGTATTAGGGTATATGGTATAACGTTATGACGTATTACGTTATATGCTATAACGTCATATGGTGTAACGTTATAACGTATTACGTTATATGGTATAACGTCATATGGTATAAGGTTATAACGTATTACGTCATATGGTATAACGTTATAACGTATTACGTTATATGGTATAACGTCATATGATGTAACGTTTTAACGTATTACGTTTTATGGTATAACGTTATAACGTATTAGGTTATATGGTATAACGTCTTATGGTATGACGTTATAACGTATTGGGTTATATGGTATAACGTTATAACGTATTTCGTTATATGCTATAACGTCATATGGTGTAACGTTATAACGTATTACGTTATATGGTATAACGTCATATGGTATAAGGTTATAACGTATTACGTCATATGGTATAACGTTATAACGTATTACGGTATACGATATAACGTTCTAACGTATTACGTTATATGGTATAACGTCATATGGTGTAACGTTATAAAGTATTACGTTATATGGTATAACGTCATATGGTATAACGTTATAACGTATTACGTTATATGGTATAACGTCATATGGTATAACGTTATAACGTATTACGTGATATGGTATAACGTCATGTGGTATAACGTTATAACGTATTACGGTATACGGTATAACGTTATAACGTATTACGTTATATGGTATAACGTCATATGGTATAACGTTATAACGTATTACGGTATATGGTATAACGTTATAACGTATTACGTTATATGGTATAACGTCATATGGTATAACGTTATAACGTATTACGGTATATGGTATAACGTCATATGGTATAACGTTATAACGTATTACGTTATATGGTATAACGTCATATTATGTAACGTTATATCGTATTACGTTATATGGTATAACGTCATATTCTGTAACGTTATAACGTATTACGTTATATGGTATAACGTCATATGGTGTAACGTTATAACTTATTACGGTATATGGTATAACGTCATATGGTATAACGTTATAACGTATTAGGGTATATGGTATAACGTTATGACGTATTACGTTATATGGTATAACGTCATATGATGTAATGTTATAACGTATTTCGGTATATGGTATAACGTCATATGGTGTAACGTTATAACGTATTACGTTATATGGTATAACGATATAACGTATTATGTTATATGGTATAACGTCATATGGTAAAACGTTATAACGTATTACGTTATATGGTATAACGTCATATGGTGCAACGTTATAACGTATTACGTCATATGGTATAACGTTATAACGTATTACGGTATACGATATAACGTTCTAACGTATTACGTTATATGGTATAACGTCATATGGTGTAACGTTATAACGTATTACGGTAGATGGTATAACGTCATATGGTATAACGTTATAACGTATTAGGGTATATGGTATAACGTTATGACGTATTACGTTATATGGTATAACGTCATATGGTGTAATGTTATAACGTATTTCGGTATATGGAATAACGTCATATGGTGTAACGTTATAACGTATTACGTTATATGGTATAACGATATAACGTATTATGTTATATGGTATAACGTCATATGGTAAAACGTTATAACGTATTACGGTATATGGTACAACGTTATAGCGTATGACGTAATATGGTATAACATTATAACGTATTACGTTATATGGTATAACGTCATATGGTATAACGTTATAACGTATTACGGTATATGGTATAACGTCATATGGTGTAACGTTATAACGTATTACGTTATATGGTATAACGTCATATGATGTAACGTTATAACGTATTACGTTATATGGTATAACGTCATATGGTGTAACGTTATAACGTATTACGTTATATGGTATAACGCTATAACGTATTACGTTATATGGTATAACGCTATAACGTATTACGGTATGTGGTATAACGTTATAACGTATTGCGATATATGATATAACGTCATATGGTATAACGTTTTAACGTATTACGGTATATGGTATAACGTCATATGGTGTACCGTTATAACGTATTACGTTTTATGGTATTACGTTATAACGTATTAGGATATATGGTATAACGTTATAACGTATTACGTTATATGGTATAACGTCATATGGTATGAAGTTATAACGTACTGGGTTATATGGTATAACGTCATAACGTATTTCGTTATCTGGTATAACGTCATATGGTATAACGCTATAACGTATTACGGTATATCTTATAACGTCATATGGTATAACGTTATAACGTATTACGTTATATGGTATAACGTCATATGATATAACGTTATAACGTATTACGTTATATGGTATAACGTTATAACGTATTACGTTATATGGTATAACGTCATATGGTATAACGTTATAACGTATTACGGTATATGGTATAACGTCATATGGTGTAACGTTATAACGTATTACGTTATATGGTATAACGTCATATGGTGTAACGTTATAACGTATTACGTTATATGATATAACGTCATATGGTGCAACGTTATAACTTATTACGTCATATGGTATAACGTTATAACGTATTACGGTATACGATATAACGTTCTAACGTATTACGTTATATTGTATAACGTCATATGGTGTAACGTTATAAAGTATGATGTTATATGATATAACGTCATATGGTATGACGTTATAACGTATTGGGTTATATGGTATAACGTTATAACGTATTTCGTTATACGGTATAACGTCATATATTATAACGTTATAACGTATTACGGTATACGATATAACGTTCTAACGTATTACGTTATATGGTATAACGTCATATGGTATAACGTTATAACGTATTACGGTATATGGTATAACGTTATAACGTATTACGTTAAATGGTATAACGTCATATTATGTAACGTTATAACGTATTACGTTATATGGTATAACGTCATATGGTGTAACGTTATAACGTATTACGCTATATGGTATAACGTTATAACGTATGACGTTATATGGTATAACATTATAACGTATTACGTTATATGGTATAACGTCATATGGTATGACGTTATAACGTATTACGGTATATGGTATAACGTTATAACGTATGACGTTATATGGTATAACATTATAACGTATTACGTTATATGGTATAACGTCATATGGTATAACGTTATAACGTATTACGGTATATGGTATAACGTCATATGGTATAACGCTATAACGTATTACGGTATACGATATAACGTTCTAACGTATTACGTTATATGGTATAACGTTATAACGTATTACGTTATATGGTATAACGTCATATGATGTAACGTTATAAAGTATTATGTTATATGGTATAACGTCATATGGTATGACGTTATAACGTATTGTGTTATAAGGTATAACGTTATAACATATTTCGTTATATGGTATAACGTCATATGGTATAACGTTATAACGTATTACGGTATATGGTATAACGTTATAACGTATTGCGTTATATGGTATAACGTTATAACGTATTACGTTATATGGTATAACGTCATATGATGTAACGTTATAACGTATTACGTTATATGGTATAACGTCATATGGTGTAACGTTATAACGTATTACGTTATATGGTATAACGTCATATGGTGCAACGTTATAACGTATTACGTCATATGGTATAACGTTATAACGTATTGCGGTATGTGGTATAACGTTATAACGTATTGCGATATATGGTATAACGTCATATGGTATAACGTTTTAACGTATTACGGTATATGGTATAACGTCATATGGTGTAACGCTATAACGTATTACGTTCTATGGTATAACGTTATAACTTATTAGGATATATGGTATAACGTTATAAAGTATTATGTTATATGGTATAACGTCATATGGTATGACGTTATAACGTATTGGGTTATATGTTATAACGTTATAACGTATTTCGTTATACGGTATAACGTCATATGGTATAACGTTATAACGTATTACGGTATACGATATAACGTTCTAACGTATTACGTTATATGGTATAACGTCATATGGTGTAACGTTATAAAGTATTATGTTATATGGTATAACGTCATATGTTATGACGTTATAACGTATTGGGTTGTATGGTATAACGTTATAACGTATTTCGTTATACGGTATAACGTCATATGGTATAACGTTATAACGTATTACGTTATATGGTATAACATCATATGGTATAACGTTATAACGTATTACGGTATATGGTATAACGTTATAACGTATTACGTTATATGGTATAACGTCATATGGTGCAACGTTATAACGTATTACGTCATATGGTATAACGTTATAACGTATTACGGTATATGGTATAACGTTATAACGTATTACGTTATATGGTATAACGTCATATCGAATAACGTTATAACGTATTACGGTATATGGTATAACGTCATATGGTATAGCGTTATAACGTATTACGTTATATGGTATAACGTTATAACGTATTAGGATATATGGTATAACGTTATGACGTATTGCGTTTATGGTATAACGTTATAACGTATTAGGATATATGGTATAACGTTATAACGTATTTCGTTATATGGTATAACGTCATATGGTATAACGTTATAACGTATTACGGTATATGGTATAACGTTATAACGTATTACGTTATATGGTATAACGTCATATGGTATAACGTTATAACGTATTACGGTATATGGTATAACGTCATATGGTATAGTGTTATAACGTATTACGTTATATGGTGTAACGTTATAACGTATTAGGATATATGGTACAACGTTATAACGTATTGCGTTATATGGTATAAAGTTATAACGTAATAGGATATATGGTATAACGTTATAACGTATTACGTTATATGGTATAACGTCATATGGTATAACGTTATAACGTATTACGTTATATGGTATAACGTCATATTATGTAACGTTATAACCTATTACGTTATATGGTATAACGTCATATGGTGTATCGTTATAACGTATTACGGCATATAGTATAACGTCATATGGTATAACGTTATAACGTATTAGGGTATATGGTATAACGTTATGACGTATTACGTTATAAGGTATAACGTCATATGATGTAATGTTATAACGTATTACGGTATATGGTATAACGTCATATGGTGTAACGGTATAACGTATTACGGTATATGGTATAACGTTATAACGTATGACGTTATATGGTATAACATTATAACGTATTACGTTATATGGTATAACGTCATATGGTATAACGTTATAACGTATTACGTTATATGGTATAACGTCATATGGTGTAACGGTATAACGTATTACGGTATATGGTATAACGTTATAACGTATGGCGTTATATGGTATAACATTATAACGTATTACGTTATATGGTATAACGTCATATGGTATAACGTTATAACGTATTACGGTATATGGTATAACGTCATATGGTGTAACGTTATAACGTATTACGTTATATGGTATAACGTCATATGATGTAACGTTATAACGTATTACGTAATATGGTATAACGTCATATGGTGTAACGGTATAACGTATTACGGTATATGGTATAACGTTATAACGTATGACGTTATATAGTATAACATTATAACGTATTACGTTATATGGTATAACGTCATATGGTATAACGTTACAACGTATTACGGTATATGGTATAACGTCATATGGTGTAACGTTATAACGTATTACGTTATATGGTATAACGTCATATGATGTAACGTTATAACGTATTACGTTATATGGTATAACGTCATATGGTGTAACGTTATAACGTATTACGTTATATGGTATAACGATATAACGTATTATGTTATATGGTATAACGTCATATGGTGTAACGTTATAACGTATTACGTTATATGGTATAACGATATAACGTATTATGTTATATGGTATAACGTCATATGGTGTAACGTTATAACGTATTACGTTTTATGGTATAACGTTATAACGTATTAGGATATATGGTATAACGTTATAACGTATTACGTTATATGGTATAACGTCATATGGTATGAAGTTATAACGTACTGGGTTATATGGTATAACGTTATAACGTATTTCGTTATATGGTATAACGTCATATGGTATAACGTTATAACGTATTACGTTATATGGTATAACGTTATAACGTATTACGTTATATGGTATAACGTTATAACGTATTACGGTATATGGTATAACGTTATAACGTATTACGTTAAATGGTATAACGTCATATTATGTAACGTTATAACGTATTACGTTATATGGTATAACGTCATATGGTGTAACGTTATAACGTATTACGGTATATGGTATAACGTTATAACGTATGACGTTATATGGTATAACATTATAACGTATTACGTTATATGGTATAACGTCATATGGTATAACGTTATAATGTATTACGGTATATGGTATAACGTTACAACGTATGACGTTATATGGTATAACATTATAACGTATTACGTTATATGGTATAACGTCATATGGTATAACGTTATAACGTATTACGGTATATGGTATAACGTCATATGGTATAACGTTATAACGTATTACGGTATACGATATAACGATATAACGTATTATGTTATATGGTATAACGTCATATGGTGTAACGTTATAACGTATTACGTTTTATGGTATAACGTCATATGATGTAACGTTATAACGTATTACGTTATATGGTATAACGTCATATGGTGTAACGTTATAACGTATTACGTTATATGGTATAACGATATAACGTATTATGTTATATGGTATAACGTCATATGGTGTAACGTTATAACGTATTACGGTATATGGTATAACGTCATATGGTATAACGTTATAACGTATTACGGTATACGATATAACGATATAACGTATTATGTTATATGGTATAACGTCATATGGTGTAACGTTATAACGTATTACGTTTTATGGTATAACGTCATATGATGTAACGTTATAACGTATTACGTTATATGGTATAACGTCATATGGTGTAACGTTATAACGTATGACGTTATATGGTATAACATTATAACGTATTACGTTATATGGTATAACGTCATATGGTATAACGTTATAATGTATTACGGTATATGGTATAACGTTACAACGTATGACGTTATATGGTATAACATTATAACGTATTACGTTATATGGTATAACGTCATATGGTATAACGTTATAACGTATTACGGTATATGGTATAACGTCATATGGTATAACGTTATAACGTATTACGGTATACGATATAACGATATAACGTATTATGTTATATGGTATAACGTCATATGGTGTAACGTTATAACGTATTACGTTTTATGGTATAACGTCATATGATGTAACGTTATAACGTATTACGTTATATGGTATAACGTCATATGGTGTAACGTTATAACGTATTACGTTATATGGTATAACGATATAACGTATTATGTTATATGGTATAACGTCATATGGTGTAACGTTATAACGTATTACGGTATATGGTATAACGTCATATGGTATAACGTTATAACGTATTACGGTATACGATATAACGATATAACGTATTATGTTATATGGTATAACGTCATATGGTGTAACGTTATAACGTATTACGTTTTATGGTATAACGTCATATGATGTAACGTTATAACGTATTACGTTATATGGTATAACGTCATATGGTGTAACGTTATAACGTATTACGTTATATGGTATAACGATATAACGTATTATGTTATATGGTATAACGTCATATGGTGTAACGTTATAACGTATTACGGTATATGGTATAACGTTATAACGTATGACGTTATATGGTATAACATTATAACGTATTACGTTATATGGTATAACGTCATATGGTATAACGTTATAATGTATTACGGTATATGGTATAACGTTACAACGTATGACGTTATATGGTATAACATTATAACGTATTACGTTATATGGTATAACGTCATATGGTATAACGTTATAACGTATTACGGTATATGGTATAACGTCATATGGTATAACGTTATAACGTATTACGGTATACGATATAACGATATAACGTATTATGTTATATGGTATAACGTCATATGGTGTAACGTTATAACGTATTACGTTTTATGGTATAACGTCATATGATGTAACGTTATAACGTATTACGTTATATGGTATAACGTCATATGGTGTAACGTTATAACGTATTACGTTATATGGTATAACGATATAACGTATTATGTTATATGGTATAACGTCATATGGTGTAACGTTATAACGTATTACGTTTTATGGTATAACGTTATAACGTATTAGGATATATGGTATAACGTTATAACGTATTACGTTATATGGTATAACGTCATATGGTATGAAGTTATAACGTACTGGGTTATATGGTATAACGTTATAACGTATTTCGTTATATGGTATAACGTCATATGGTATAACGTTATAACGTATTACGGTATACGATATAACGATATAACGTATAATGTTATATGGTATAACGTCATATGGTGTAACGTTATAACGTATTACGTTTTATGGTATAACGTCATATGATGTAACGTTATAACGTATTACGTTATATGGTATAACGTCATATGGTGTAACGTTATAACGTATTACGTTATATGGTATAACGTTATAACGTATTACGTTATATGGTATAACGTCATATGGTATAACGTTATAACGTATTACGGTATATGGTATAACGTTATAACGTATTTCGTTATATGCTATAACGTCATATGATGTAACGTTATAATGTATTTCGTTTTATGGTATAACGTTATAACGTATTAGGATATATGGTATAACGTTATAACGTATTACGTTATATGGTATAACGTCATATGGTATGACGTTATAACGTATTGGGTTATATGGTATAACGTTATAACGTATTTCGTTATATGGTATAACGTCATATGGTATAACGTTATAGCGTATTACGTTTTATGGTATAACGTTATAACCTATTAGGATATATGGTGTACCGTTGTAACGTATTACGTTATATGGTATAACGTCATATGGTGTAACGATATAACGTATTACGTTATATGGTATAACGTCATATGGTATAACGATATAACGTATTACGTTATATGGTATAACGTCATATTATGTAACGTTATAACGTATTACGTTATATGGTATAACGTCATATGGTGTAACGTTATAACGTATTACGGTATATGGTATAACGTCATATGATGTAACGTTATAACGTATTACGGTATACGATATAACGATATAACGTATTATGTTATATGGTATAACGTCATATGGTGTAACGTTATAACGTATTACGTTTTATGGTATAACGTCATATGATGTAACGTTATAACGTATTACGTTATATGGTATAACGTCATATGGTGTAACGTTATAACGTATTACGTTATATGGTATAACGATATAACGTATTATGTTATATGGTATAACGTCATATGGTGTAACGTTATAACGTATTACGGTATATGGTATAACGTTATAACGTATGACGTTATATGGTATAACATTATAACGTATTACGTTATATGGTATAACGTCATATGGTATAACGTTATAATGTATTACGGTATATGGTATAACGTTACAACGTATGACGTTATATGGTATAACATTATAACGTATTACGTTATATGGTATAACGTCATATGGTATAACGTTATAACGTATTACGGTATATGGTATAACGTCATATGGTATAACGTTATAACGTATTACGGTATACGATATAACGATATAACGTATTATGTTATATGGTATAACGTCATATGGTGTAACGTTATAACGTATTACGTTTTATGGTATAACGTCATATGATGTAACGTTATAACGTATTACGTTATATGGTATAACGTCATATGGTGTAACGTTATAACGTATTACGTTATATGGTATAACGATATAACGTATTATGTTATATGGTATAACGTCATATGGTGTAACGTTATAACGTATTACGTTTTATGGTATAACGTTATAACGTATTAGGATATATGGTATAACGTTATAACGTATTACGTTATATGGTATAACGTCATATGGTATGAAGTTATAACGTACTGGGTTATATGGTATAACGTTATAACGTATTTCGTTATATGGTATAACGTCATATGGTATAACGTTATAACGTATTACGGTATACGATATAACGATATAACGTATTATGTTATATGGTATAACGTCATATGGTGTAACGTTATAACGTATTACGTTTTATGGTATAACGTCATATGATGTAACGTTATAACGTATTACGTTATATGGTATAACGTCATATGGTGTAACGTTATAACGTATTACGTTATATGGTATAACGTTATAACGTATTACGTTATATGGTATAACGTCATATGGTATAACGTTATAACGTATTACGGTATATGGTATAACGTTATAACGTATTTCGTTATATGCTATAACGTCATATGATGTAACGTTATAATGTATTTCGTTTTATGGTATAACGTTATAACGTATTAGGATATATGGTATAACGTTATAACGTATTACGTTATATGGTATAACGTCATATGGTATGACGTTATAACGTATTGGGTTATATGGTATAACGTTATAACGTATTTCGTTATATGGTATAACGTCATATGGTATAACGTTATAGCGTATTACGTTTTATGGTATAACGTTATAACCTATTAGGATATATGGTGTACCGTTGTAACGTATTACGTTATATGGTATAACGTCATATGGTGTAACGATATAACGTATTACGTTATATGGTATAACGTCATATGGTATAACGATATAACGTATTACGTTATATGGTATAACGTCATATTATGTAACGTTATAACGTATTACGTTATATGGTATAACGTCATATGGTGTAACGTTATAACGTATTACGGTATATGGTATAACGTCATATGATGTAACGTTATAACGTATTACGTTATATGGTATAACGTCATATGGTATGACGTTATAACGTGTTGGGTTATATGGTATAACGTAATAACGTATTTCGTTATATGGTATAACGTCATATGGTATAACGTTATAACGTATTACGGTATATGGTATAACGTTATAGCGTATTAGGATATATGGTATAACGTCATATTATGTAACGTTATAACGTATTACGGTATATGGTATAACGTCATATGATGTAACGTTATAACGTATTACGTTATATGGTATAACGTCATATGGTATAAAGATATAACGTATTACGTTATATGGTATAACGTCATATTATGTAACGTTATAACGTATTACGTTATATGGTATAACGTCATATGGTGTAACGTTAAAACGTATTACGGTATATGGTATAATGTCATATGGTATAACGATATAACGTATTACGTTATATGGTATAACGTCATATTATGTAACGTTATAACGTATTACGTTATATGGTATAACGTCATATGGTGTAACGTTATAACGTATTACGGTATATGGTATAACGTCATATGGTATAACGTTATAACGTATTTCGTTATATGGTATAACGTCATATGATGTAACGTTATAATGTATTTCGTTTTATGGTATAACGTTATAACGTATTATGTTATATGGTATAACGTCATATGGTATAACGTTATAACGTATTACGTTATATGGTATAACGTCATATTATGTAACGTTATAACGTATTACGTTATATGGTATAACGTCATATGGTGTAACGTTATAACGTATTACGGTATATGGTATAACGTCATATGGTGTAACGTTATAACGCATTACGTTATATGGTATAACGATATAACGTATTATGTTATATGGTATAACGTCATATGGTAAAACGTTATAACGTATTACGGTATATGGTATAACGTTATAACGTATTTCGTTATATGCTATAACGTCATATGATGTAACGTTATAATGTATTTCGTTTTATGGTATAACGTTATAACGTATTAGGATGTATGGTATAACGTTATAACGTATTACGTTATATGGTATAACGTCATATGGTATGACGTTATAACGTATTGGGTTATATGGTATAACGTTATAACGTATTTCGTTATATGGTATAACGTCATATGGTGCAACGTTATAACGTATTACGTTATATGGTATAACGATATAACGTATTATGTTATATGGTATTACGTCATATGGTATAACGTTGTAACGTATTACGGTATATGGTATAACGTCATATGGTATAACGTTATAACGTACTACGTTATATGGTATATCGTTATAACGTATTGGGTTATATGGTATAACGTTATAACGTATTACGGTATGTGGTATAACGTCATATGGTATAACGTTATAGCGTATTACGTTTTATGGTATAACGTTATAACCCATTAGGATATATGGTGTACCGTTGTAACGTATTACGTTATATGGTATAACGTCATATGGTGTAACGATATAACGTATTACGTTATATGGTATAACGTCATATGGTATAACGATATAACGTATTACGTTATATGGTATAACGTCATATTATGTAACGTTATAACGTATTACGTTATATGGTATAACGTCATATGGTGTAACGTTATAACGTATTACGGTATATGGTATAACGTCATATGATGTAACGTTATAACGTATTACGTTATATGGTATAACGTCATATGGTATGACGTTATAACGTGTTGGGTTATATGGTATAACGTAATAACGTATTTCGTTATATGGTATAACGTCATATGGTATAACGTTATAACGTATTACGGTATATGGTATAACGTTATAGCGTATTAGGATATATGGTATAACGTCATATTATGTAACGTTATAACGTATTACGGTATATGGTATAACGTCATATGATGTAACGTTATAACGTATTACGTTATATGGTATAACGTCATATGGTATAAAGATATAACGTATTACGTTATATGGTATAACGTCATATTATGTAACGTTATAACGTATTACGTTATATGGTATAACGTCATATGGTGTAACGTTAAAACGTATTACGGTATATGGTATAACGTCATATGGTATAACGTTATAACGTATTACGGTATATGGTATAATGTCATACGGTGTAACGTTATAACGTATTACGTTATATGGTATAACGTCATATGATGTAACGTTATAACGTATTACGTTATATGGTATAACGTCATATGGTATGACGTTATAACGTGTTGGGTTATATGGTATAACGTAATAACGTATTACGTTATATGGTATAACGTCATATGGTGTAACGTTATAACGTATTACGTTTTATGGTATAACGTTATAACGTATTAGGATATATGGTATAACGTTATAACGTATTACGTTATATG
The DNA here is from genome assembly GCF_024542735.1 of Bombus huntii. NCBI lineage: Eukaryota > Metazoa > Arthropoda > Insecta > Hymenoptera > Apidae > Bombus > Bombus huntii. Next base: position 2,590,275 of record NC_066243.1, read on the forward strand.
GTATAACGTCATATGGTATAACGTTATAACGTATTACGGCATATGGTATAACGTCATATGGTATAACGTTATAACGTATTACGGTATATGGTATAATGTCATACGGTGTAACGTTATAACGTATTACGTTATATGGTATAACGTCATATGGTATGACGTTATAACGTATTGGGTTATATGGTATAACGTTATAACGTATTTCGTTATATGGTATAACGTCATATGGTATAACGTTATAACGTATTACGGCATATGGTATAACGTCATATGGTATAACGTGATAACGTATTACGTTATATGGTATAACGTCATATGGTATAACGTTATAACGTATTACGTTATATGGTATAACGTTATAACGTATTACGTTATGTGGTATAGCGTCATATGGTATAACGTTATAACGTATTACGGTATATCGTATAACGTTATAACGTATTACGTTATATGGTATAACGTCATATTATGTAACGTTATAACGTATTACGTTATATGGTATAACGTCATATGGTGTAACGTTATAACGTATTACGGTATATGGTATAACGTCATATGATGTAACCTTATAACGTATTACGTTATATGGTATAACGTCATATGGTGTAACGTTATAACGTATTACGTTATATGGTATAACGTCATATGGTATAACGTTATAACGTATTACGGTATATGGTATAACGTCATATGGTGTAACGTTATAACGTATTACGTTATATGGTATAACGTCATATGATGTAACGATATAACGTATTACGTTATATGGTATAACGTCATATGGTATAACGTTATAACGTATTACGTTATATGTTATAACGTCATATGGTGTAACGTTATAACGTATTACGGTATATGGTATAACGCTATAACGTATGACGTTATATGGTATAACATTATAACGTATTACGTTATATGGAATAACGTCATATGGTATAACGTTATAACGTATTACGGTATATGGTATAACGTCATATGGTGTAACGTTATAACGTATTACGTTATATGGTATAACGTCATATGGTATAACGTTATAACGTATTACGGTATATGGTATAACGTCATATGGTATAACGTTATAACGTATTTCGTTATATGGTATAACGTCATATGATGTAACGTTATAATGTATTTCGTTTTATGGTATAACGTTATAACGTATTATGTTATATGGTATAACGTCATATTATGTAACGTTAGAACGTATTACGTTATATGGTATAACGTCATATGGTGTAACGTTATAACGTATAACGTTATATGGTATAACGATATAACATATTATGTTATATGGTACAACGTCATATGGTACAACGTTATAACGTATTACGGTATATGGTATAACGTTATAACGTATTACGGTATATGGTATAACGTTATAACGTATGACGTTATATATTATAACATTATAACGTATTACGTTGTATGGTATAACGTCATATGGTATAACGTTATAACGTGTTACGGTATATGGTATAACGTCATATGGTGTAACGTTATAACGTATTACGTTATATGGTATAACGTCATATGGTGTAACGTTATAACGTATTACGTTTTATGGTATAACGTTATAACGTATTAGGATATATGGTATAACGTTATAACGTATTACGTTATATGGTATAACGTCATATGGTATGAAGTTATAACGTATTGGGTTATATGGTATAATGTTATAACGTATTTCCTTATATGGTATAACGTTATATGGTATAACATTATAACGTATTACGTTATATGGAATAACGTCATATGGTATAACGTTATAACGTATTACGGTATATGGTATAACGTCATATGGTGTAACGTTATAACGTATTACGTTATATGGTATAACGTCATATGGTATAACGTTATAACGTATTACGGTATATGGTATAACGTCATATGGTATAACGTTATAACGTATTTCGTTATATGGTATAACGTCATACGATGTAACGTTATAATGTATTTCGTTTTATGGTATAACGTTATAACGTATTATGTTATATGGTATAACGTCATATTATGTAACGTTAGAACGTATTACGTTATATGGTATAACGTCATATGGTGTAACGTTATAACGTATTACGTTATATGGTATAACGATATAACATATTATGTTATATGGTACAACGTCATATGGTACAACGTTATAACGTATTACGGTATATGGTATAACGTTATAACGTATTACGGTATATGGTATAACGTTATAACGTATGACGTTATATATTATAACATTATAACGTATTACGTTGTATGGTATAACGTCATATGGTATAACGTTATAACGTGTTACGGTATATGGTATAACGTCATATGGTGTAACGTTATAACGTATTACGTTATATGGTATAACGTCATATGGTGTAACGTTATAACGTATTACGTTTTATGGTATAACGTTATAACGTATTAGGATATATGGTATAACGTTATAACGTATTACGTTATATGGTATAACGTCATATGGTATGAAGTTATAACGTATTGGGTTATATGGTATAATGTTATAACGTATTTCCTTATATGGTATAACGTCATAAGGTATAACGATATAACGTATTACGCCATATGGTATAACGTCATATGGTATAACGTTATAACGTATTACGGTATATGGTATAACGTCATATGGTATAACGTTATAACGTATTTCGTTATATGGTATAACGTCATATGATGTAACGTTATAATGTATTTCGTTTTATGGTATAACGTTATAACGTATTATGTTATATGGTATAACGTCATATTATGTAACGTTAGAACGTATTACGTTATATGGTATAACGTCATATGGTGTAACGTTATAACGTATTACGTTATATGGTATAACGATATAACATATTATGTTATATGGTACAACGTCATATGGTACAACGTTATAACGTATTACGGTATATGGTATAACGTTATAACGTATTACGGTATATGGTATAACGTTATAACGTATGACGTTATATATTATAACATTATAACGTATTACGTTTTATGGTATAACGTCATATGGTATAACGTTATAACGTGTTACGGTATATGGTATAACGTCATATGGTGTAACGTTATAACGTATTACGTTATATGGTATAACGTTATAACGTATTACGTTTTATGGTATAACGTTATAACGTATTAGGATATATGGTATAACGTTATAACGTATTACGTTATATGGTATAACGTCATATGGTATGAAGTTATAACGTATTGGGTTATATGGTATAATGTTATAACGTATTTCCTTATATGGTATAACGTTATATGGTATAACATTATAACGTATTACGTTATATGGAATAACGTCATATGGTATAACGTTATAACGTATTACGGTATATGGTATAACGTCATATGGTGTAACGTTATAACGTATTACGTTATATGGTATAACGTCATATGGTATAACGTTATAACGTATTACGGTATATGGTATAACGTCATATGGTATAACGTTATAACGTATTTCGTTATATGGTATAACGTCATATGATGTAACGTTATAATGTATTTCGTTTTATGGTATAACGTTATAACGTATTATGTTATATGGTATAACGTCATATTATGTAACGTTAGAACGTATTACGTTATATGGTATAACGTCATATGGTGTAACGTTATAACGTATTACGTTATATGGTATAACGATATAACATATTATGTTATATGGTACAACGTCATATGGTACAACGTTATAACGTATTACGGTATATGGTATAACGTTATAACGTATTACGGTATATGGTATAACGTTATAACGTATGACGTTATATATTATAACATTATAACGTATTACGTTGTATGGTATAACGTCATATGGTATAACGTTATAACGTGTTACGGTATATGGTATAACGTCATATGGTGTAACGTTATAACGTATTACGTTATATGGTATAACGCCATATGGTATAACGTTATAACGTATTACGTTATATGGTATAACGTCATATGGTGTAACGTTATAACGTATTACGTTATATGGTATAACGTCATATGATGTAACGTTATAACGTATTACGTTATATGGTATAACGTCATATGGTATGACGTTATAACGTGTTGGGTTATATGGTATAACGTAATAACGTATTTCGTTATATGGTATAACGTCATACGGTATAACGTTATAACGTGTTACGGTATATGGTATAACGTCATATGGTGTAACGTTATAACGTATTACGTTACATGGTATAACGTCATATGGTGTAACGTTATAACGTATTACGGTATATGGTATAACGTTATAACGTATGACGTTATATGGTATAACATTATAACGTATTACGTTATATGGTATAACGTCATATGGTATAACGTTATAACGTATTACGGTATATGGTATAACGTCATATGGTGTAACGTTATAACGTATTACGTTATATGGTATAACGTCATATGGTGTAACGTTATAACGTATTACGTTTTATGGTATAACGTTATAACGTATTAGGATATATGGTATAACGTTATAACGTATTACGTTATATGGTATAACGTCATATGGTATGAAGTTCTAACGTATTGGGTTATATGGTATAACGTTATAACGTATTTCGTTATATGGTATAACGTCATATGGTATAACGTTATAACGTATTACGGCATATGGTATAACGTCATATGGTATAACGTGATAACGTATTACGTTATATGGTATAACGTCATATGGTATAACGTTATAACGTATTACGTTATATGGTATAACGTTATAACGTATTACGTTATGTGGTATAGCGTCATATGGTATAACGTTATAACGTATTACGGAATATCGTATAACGTTATAACGTATTACGTTATATGGTATAACGTCATATTATGTAACGTTATAACGTATTACGTTATATGGTATAACGTCATATGGTGTAACGTTATAACGTATTACGGTATATGGTATAACGTCATATGATGTAACCTTATAACGTATTACGTTATATGGTATAACGTCATATGGTATAACGTTATAACGTATTTCGTTATATGGTATAACGTCATATGATGTAACGTTATAATGTATTTCGTTTTATGGTATAACGTTATAACGTATTATGTTATATGGTATAACGTCATATTATGTAACGTTAGAACGTATTACGTTATATGGTATAACGTCATATGGTGTAACGTTATAACGTATTACGTTATATGGTATAACGATATAACATATTATGTTATATGGTACAACGTCATATGGTACAACGTTATAACGTATTACGGTATATGGTATAACGTCATATGATGTAACGATATAACGTATTACGTTATATGGTATAACGTCATATGGTATAACGTCATATGGTGTAACGTTATAACGTATTACGGTATATGGTATAACGCTATAACGCATGACGTTATATGGTATAACATTATAACGTATTACGTTATATGGAATAACGTCATATGGTATAACGTTATAACGTATTACGGTATATGGTATAACGTCATATGGTGTAACGTTATAACGTATTACGTTATATGGTATAACGTCATATGGTATAACGTTATAACGTATTACGGTATATGGTATAACGTCATATGGTATAACGTTATAACGTATTTCGTTATATGGTATAACGTCATATGATGTAACGTTATAATGTATTTCGTTTTATGGTATAACGTTATAACGTATTATGTTATATGGTATAACGTCATATTATGTAACGTTAGAACGTATTACGTTATATGGTATAACGTCATATGGTGTAACGTTATAACGTATTACGTTATATGGTATAACGATATAACATATTATGTTATATGGTACAACGTCATATGGTACAACGTTATAACGTATTACGGTATATGGTATAACGTTATAACGTATTACGGTATATGGTATAACGTTATAACGTATGACGTTATATATTATAACATTATAACGTATTACGTTGTATGGTATAACGTCATATGGTATAACGTTATAACGTGTTACGGTATATGGTATAACGTCATATGGTGTAACGTTATAACGTATTACGTTATATGGTATAACGTCATATGGTGTAACGTTATAACGTATTACGTTTTATGGTATAACGTTATAACGTATTAGGATATATGGTATAACGTTATAACGTATTACGTTATATGGTATAACGTCATATGGTATGAAGTTATAACGTATTGGGTTATATGGTATAATGTTATAACGTATTTCCTTATATGGTATAACGTCATATGGTATAACGATATAACGTATTACGCCATATGGTATAACGTCATAAGGTATAACGTTATAACGTATTACGTTATATGGTATAACGCCATATGGTATAACGTTATAACGTATTACGGTATATGGTATAACGTCATATGGTGTAACGTTATAACGTATTACGTTATATGGTATAACGTCATATGATGTAACGTTATAACTTATTACGTTAGATGGTATAACGTCATATGGTGTAACGTTATAACGTATTACGGTATATGGTATAACGTTATAACGTATGACGTTATATGGTATAACATTATAACGTATTACGTTATATGGTATAACGTCATATGGTATAACGTTATAACGTATTACGGTATATGGTATAACGTCATATGGTGTAACGTTATAACGTATTACGTTATATGGTATAACGTCATATGGTGTAACGTTATAACGTATTACGTTTTATGGTATAACGTTATAACGTATTAGGATATATGGTATAACGTTATAACGTATTACGTTATATGGTATAACGTCATATGGTATGAAGTTATAACGTATTGGGTTATATGGTATAACGTTATAACGTATTTCGTTATATGGTATAACGTCATATGGTATAACGTTATAACGTATTACGGCATATGGTATAACGTCATATGGTATAACGTTATAACGTATTACGTTATATGGTATAACGTCATATGGTATAACGTTATAACGTATTACGTTATATGGTATAACGTTATAACGTATTACGTTATGTGGTATAGCGTCATATGGTATAACGTTATAACGTATTACGGTATATCGTATTACGTTATAACGTATTACGTTATATGGTATAACGTCATATTATGTAACGTTATAACGTATTACGTTATATGGTATAACGTCATATGGTGTAACGTTATAACGGATTACGGTATATGGTATAACGTCATATGATGTAACGTTATAACGTATTACGTTATATGGTATAACGTCATATGGTGTAACGTTATAACGTATTACGTTATATGGTATAACGTCATATGGTATAACGTTATAACGTATTACGGTATATGGTATAACGTCATATGGTGTAACGTTATAACGTATTACGTTATATGGTATAACGTCATATGGTGTAACGTTATAACGAATTACGGTATATGGTATAACGCTATAACGTATGACGTTATATGGTATAACATTATAACGTATTACGTTATATGGTATAACGTCATATGGTATACCGTTATAACGTATTACGGTATATGGTATAACGTCATATGGTGTAACGTTATAACGTATTACGTTATATGGTATAACGTCATATGGTATAACGTTATAACGTATTACGGTATATGGTATAACGTCATATGGTATAACGTTATAACGTATTTCGTTATATGGTATAACGTCATATGATGTAACGTTATAATGTATTTCGTTTTATGGTATAACGTTATAACGTATTATGTTATATGGTATAACGTCATATTATGTAACGTTATAACGTATTACGTTATATGGTATAACGTCATATGGTGTAACGTTATAACGTATTACGGTATATGGTATAACGTTATAACGTATGACGTTATATGGTATAACATTATAATGTATTACGTTATATGGTATAACGTCATATGGTATAACGTTATAACGTATTACGGTATATGGTATAACGTCATATGGTGTAACGTTATAACGTATTACGTTATATGGTATAACGTCATATGGTATAACGTTATAACGTATTACGTTATATGGTATAACGTCATATTATGTAACGTTATAACATATTACGTTATATGGTATAACGTCATATGATGTAACGTTATAATGTATTTCGTTTTATGGTATAACGATATAACGTATTATGTTATATGGTATTACGTCATATGGTATAACGTTGTAACGTATTACGGTATATGGTATAACGTCATATGGTATAACGTTATAACGTACTACGTTATATGGTATATCGTTATAACGTATTGGGTTATATGGTATAACGTTATAACGTATTACGGTATGTGGTATAACGTCATATGGTATAACGTTATAGCGAATTACGTTTTATGGTATAACGTTATAACCTATTAGGATATATGGTGTACCGTTGTAACGTATTACGTTATATGGTATATCTTCATATGGTGTAACGATATAACGTATTACGTTATATGGTATAACGTCATATGGTATAACGATATAACGTATTACGTTATATGGTATAACGTCATATTATGTAACGTTATAACGTATTACGTTATATGGTATAACGTCATATGGTGTAACGTTATAACGTATTACGGTATATGGTATAACGTCATATGATGTAACGTTATAACGTATTACGTTATATGGTATAACGTCATATGGTATGACGTTATAACGTGTTGGGTTATATGGTATAACGTAATAACGTATTTCGTTATATGGTATAACGTCATATGGTATAACGTTATAACGTATTACGGTTTATGGTATAACGTTATAGCGTATTAGGATATATGGTATAACGTCATATTATGTAACGTTATAACGTATTACGGTATATGGTATAACGTCATATGATGTAACGTTATAACGTATTACGTTATATGGTATAACGTCATATGGTATAAAGATATAACGTATTACGTTATATGGTATAACGTCATATTATGTAACGTTATAACGTATTACGTTATATGGTATAACGTCATATGGTGTAACGTTATAACGTATTACGGTATATGGTATAACGTCATATGGTATAACGTTATAACGTATTACGGTATATGGTATAATGTCATATGGTGTAACGTTATAACGTATTACGTTATATGGTATAACGTCATATGATGTAACGTTATAACGTATTACGTTATATGGTATAACGTCATATGGTATGACGTTATAACGTGTTGGGTTATATGGTATAACGTAATAACGTATTTCGTTATATGGTATAACGTCATATGGTATAACGTTATAACGTATTACGGTATATGGTATAACGTTATAACGTATTAGTATATATGGTATAACGTTATAACGTATTGCGTTATATGGTATAACGTTATAACGTATTAGGATATATGGTATAAAGTTATAACGTATTACGTTATATGGTATAACGTCATATGGTATAACGTTATAACGTATTACGTTATATGGTATAACGTCATATTATGTAACGTTATAACGTATTACGTTATATGGTATAACATCATATGGTGTAACGTTATAACGCATTACGGTATATGGTATAACGTCATATGGTATAACGTTATAACGTATTAGGGTATATGGTGTAACGTTATGACGTATTACGTTATATGGTATAACGTCATATGGTATAACGTTATAACGTATTAGGGTATATGGTATAACGTTATGACGTATTACGTTATATGGTATAACGTCATATGATGTAATGTTATAACGTATTACGGTATACCGTATAACGTCATATGGTGTAACGTTATAACGTATTAAGTTATATGGTATAACGATATAACGTATTACGGTATATGGTATAACGTCATATGGTATGAAGTTATAACGTATTGGGTTATATGGTATAACGTTATAACGTATTTCGTTATATGGTATAACGTCATATGGTATAACGTTATAACGTATTACGGCATATGGTATAACGTCATATGGTATAACGTTATAACGTATTACGTTATATGGTATAACGTCATATGGTATAACGTTATAACGTATTACGTTATATGGTATAACGTTATAACGTATTACGTTATGTGGTATAGCGTCATATGGTATAACGTTATAACGTATTACGGTATATCGTATTACGTTATAACGTATTACGTTATATGGTATAACGTCATATTATGTAACGTTATAACGTATTACGTTATATGGTATAACGTCATATGGTGTAACGTTATAACGTATTACGGTATATGGTATAACGTCATATGATGTAACGTTATAACGTATTACGTTATATGGTATAACGTCATATGGTGTAACGTTATAACGTATTACGTTATATGGTATAACGTCATATGGTATACCGTTATAACGTATTACGGTATATGGTATAACGTCATATGGTGTAACGTTATAACGTATTACGTTATATGGTATAACGTCATATGGTATAACGTTATAACGTATTACGGTATATGGTATAATGTCATATGGTATAACGTTATAACGTATTTCGTTATATGGTATAACGTCATATGATGTAACGTTATAATGTATTTCGTTTTATGGTATAACGTTATAACGTATTATGTTATATGGTATAACGTCATATTATGTAACGTTATAACGTATTACGTTATATGGTATAACGTCATATGGTGTAACGTTATAACGTATTACGGTATATGGTATAACGTTATAACGTATGACGTTATATGGTATAACATTATAATGTATTACGTTATATGGTATAACGTCATATGGTATAACGTTATAACGTATTACGGTATATGGTATAACGTCATATGGTGTAACGTTATAACGTATTACGTTATATGGTATAACGTCATATGGTATAACGTTATAACGTATTACGTTATATGGTATAACGTCATATTATGTAACGTTATAACATATTACGTTATATGGTATAACGTCATATGGTGTAACGTTATAACGTATTACGGTATATGGTATAACGTCATATGGTGTAACGTTATAACGTATTACGTTATATGGTATAACGATATAACGTATTATGTAATATGGTATAACGTCATATGGTAAAACGTTATAACGTATTACGGTATATGGTATAACGTTATAACGTATTTCGTTATATGGTATAACGTCATATGATGTAACGTTATAATGTATTTCGTTTTATGGTATAACGTTATAACGTATTAGGATATATGGTATAACGTTAGAACGTATTACGTTATATGGTATAACGTCATATGGTATGACGTTATAACGTATTGGGTTATATGGTATAACGTTATAACGTATTTCGTTATATGGTATAACGTCATATGGTGCAACGTTATAACGTATTACGTTATATGGTGTAACGATATAACGTATTATGTTATATGGTATTACGTCATATGGTATAACGTTGTAACGTATTACGGTATATGGTATAACGTCATATGGTATAACGTTATAACGTACTACGTTATATGGTATATCGTTATAACGTATTGGGTTATATGGTATAACGTTATAACGTATTACGGTATGTGGTATAACGTCATATGGTATAACGTTATAGCGAATTACGTTTTATGGTATAACGTTATAACCTATTAGGATATATGGTGTACCGTTGTAACGTATTACGTTATATGGTATAACTTCATATGGTGTAACGATATAACGTATTACGTTATATGGTATAACGTTATATGGTATAACGATATAACGTATTACGTTATATGGTATAACGTCATATTATGTAACGTTATAACGTATTACGTTATATGGTATAACGTCATATGGTGTAACGTTATAACGTATTACGGTATATGGTATAACGTCATATGATGTAACGTTATAACGTATTACGTTATATGGTATAACGTCATATGGTATGACGTTATAACGTGTTGGGTTATATGGTATAACGTAATAACGTATTTCGTTATATGGTATAACGTCATATGGTATAACGTTATAACGTATTACGGTTTATGGTATAACGTTATAGCGTATTAGGATATATGGTATAACGTCATATTATGTAACGTTATAACGTATTACGGTATATGGTATAACGTCATATGATGTAACGTTATAACGTATTACGTTATATGGTATAACGTCATATGGTATAAAGATATAACGTATTACGTTATATGGTATAACGTCATATTATGTAACGTTATAACGTATTACGTTATATGGTATAACGTCATATGGTGTAACGTTATAACGTATTACGGTATATGGTATAACGTCATATGGTATAACGTTATAACGTATTACGGTATATGGTATAATGTCATATGGTGTAACGTTATAACGTATTACGTTATATGGTATAACGTCATATGATGTAACGTTATAACGTATTACGTTATATGGTATAACGTCATATGGTATGACGTTATAACGTGTTGGGTTATATGGTATAACGTAATAACGTATTTCGTTATATGGTATAACGTCATATGGTATAACGTTATAACGTATTACGGTATATGGTATAACGTTATAACGTATTAGTATATATGGTATAACGTTATAACGTATTGCGTTATATGGTATAACGTTATAACGTATTAGGATATATGGTATAAAGTTATAACGTATTACGTTATATGGTATAACGTCATATGGTATAACGTTATAACGTATTACGTTATATGGTATAACGTCATATTATGTAACGTTATAACGTATTACGTTATATGGTATAACATCATATGGTGTAACGTTATAACGTATTACGGTATATGGTATAACGTCATATGGTATAACGTTATAACGTATTAGGGTATATGGTGTAACGTTATGACGTATTACGTTATATGGTATAACGTCATATGGTATAACGTTATAACGTATTAGGGTATATGGTATAACGTTATGACGTATTACGTTATATGGTATAACGTCATATGATGTAATGTTATAACGTATTACGGTATACCGTATAACGTCATATGGTGTAACGTTATAACGTATTAAGTTATATGGTATAACGATATAACGTATTACGGTATATGTTATAACGTCATATGGTATAACGTTATAACGTATTACGGTATATGGTATAATGTCATATGGTGTAACGTTATAACGTATTACGTTATATGGTATAACGTCATATAATGTAACGTTATAACGTATTACGTTATATGGTATAACGTCATATGGTATGACGTTATAACGTATTGGGTTATATGGTATAACGTTATAACGTATTTCGTTATATGGTATAACGTCATATGGTGCAACGTTATAACGTATTACGTTATATGGTATAACGATATAACGTATTATGTTATATGGTATTACGTCATATGGTATAACGTTGTAACGTATTACGGTATATGGTATAACGTCATATGGTATAACGTTATAACGTAATACGTTATATGGTATATCGTTATAACGTATTGGGTTATATGGTATAACGTTATAACGTATTACGGTATGTGGTATAACGTCATATGGTATAACGATATAACGTATTACGTTATATGGTATAACGTCATATGGTATAACGATATCACGTATTACGTTATATGGTATAACGTCATATTATGTAACGTTATAACGTATTACGTTATATGGTATAACGTCATATGGTGTAACGTTATAACGTATTACGGTATATGGTATAACGTCATATGGTATAACGTTATAACGTATTACGGTATATGGTATAATGTCATATGGTGTAACGTTATAACGTATTACTTTATATGGTATAACGTCATATGATGTAACGTTATAACGTATTACGTTATATGGTATAACGTCATATGGTATGACGTTATAACGTGTTGGGTTATATGGTATAACGTAATAACGTATTTCGTTATATGGTATAACGTCATATGGTATTACGTTATAGCGTATTACGGTATATGGTATAACGTTATAACGTATTAGGATATATGGTATAACGTTATAACGTATTGCGTTATATGGTATAACGTTATAACGTATTAGGATATATGGTATAAAGTTATAACGTATTACGTTATATGGTATAACGTCATATGGTGTAACGTTATAACGTATTACGGTATATGGTATAACGTCATATGGTATAACGTTATAACGTATTAGGGTATATGGTATAACGTTATGACGTATTACGTTATATGGTATAACGTCATATGATGTAATGTTATAACGTATTACGGTATATCGTATAACGTCATATGGTGTAACGTTATAACGTACTACGTTATATGGTATAACGATATAACATATTATGTTATATGGTACAACGTCATATGGTACAACGTTATAACGTATTACGGTATATGGTATAACGTTATAACGTATTACGTTATATGGTATAACGTCATATGATGTAACGTTTTAACGTATTACGTTTTATGGTATAACGTTATAACGTATTAGGATATATCGTATAACGTTATAACGTATTAGGTTATATGGTATAACGTCATATGGTATGACGTTATAACGTATTACGGTATATGGTATAACGTTATAACGTATTAGGATATATGGTATAACGTTATAACGTATTGCGTTATATGGTATAACGTTATAACGTATTAGGATATATGGTATAAAGTTATAACGTATTACGTTATATGGTATAACGTCATATGATGTAACGTTTTAACGTATTACGTTTCATGGTATAACGTTATAACGTATTAGGACATATCGTATAACGTTATAACGTATTAGGTTATATGGTATAACGTCATATGGTATGACGTTATAACGTATTACGGTATATGGTATAACGTTATAACGTATTAGGATATATGGTATAACGTTATAACGTATTGCGTTATATGGTATAACGTTATAACGTATTAGGATATATGGTATAAAGTTATAACGTATTACGTTATATGGTATAACGTCATATGGTATGACGTTATAACGTGTTGGGTTATATGGTATAACGTAATAACGTATTTCGTTATAAGGTATAACGTCATATGGTATAACGTTATAACGTATTACGGTATATGGTATAACGTTATAACGTATTAGGATATATGGTATAACGTCATATTATGTAACGTTATAACGTATTACGTTATATGGTATAACGATATAACGTATTATGTTATATGGTATAACGTCATATGGTACAACGTTATAACGTATTACGGTATATGGTATAACGTCATATGGTATGACGTTATAACGTATTGGGTTATATGGTATAACGTTATAACGTATTTCGTTATATGGTATAACGTCATATGGCGTAACGTTATAACGTATTACGTTATATGGTATAACGATATAACATATTATGTTATATGGTACAACGTCATATGGTACAACGTTATAACGTATTACGGTATATGGTATAACGTTATTACGTATTCCGTTATATGGTATAGCGTCATATGATGTAACGTTATAACGTATTACGTTATATGGTATAACGTCATATGGTGTAACGTTATAACGTATTACGTTATATGGAATAACGTCATATGGTATAACGTTATAACGTATTACGGTATATGGTATAACGGCATATGGTGTAACGTTATATCGTATAACGTTATATGGTATAACGTCATATGATGTAACGTTATAACGTATTACGTTATATGGTATAACGTCATATGGTATAACGTTATAACGTATTACGTTATATGGTATAACGTCATATGGTGTAACGTTATAACGTATTACGGTATATGGTATAACGCTATAACGTATGACGTTATATGGTATAACATTATAACGTATTACGTTATATGGTATAACGTCATATGGTATAACGTTATAACGTATTACGGTATATGGTATAACGTCATATGGTGTAACGTTATAACGTATTACGTTATATGGTATAACGTCATATTGTATAACGTTATAACGTATTACGGTATATGGTATAACGTCATATTATGTAACGTTATAACGTATTACGTTATATGGTATAACGTCATATGGTGTAACGTTATAACGTATTACGGTATATGGTATAACATTATAACGTATTTCGTTATATGGTATAACGTCATATGATGTAATGTTATAATGTATTTCGTTTTATGGTATAACGTTATAACGTATTACGTTATATGGTATATCGTTATAACGTATTGGGTTATATGGTATAACGTTATAACGTATTACGGTATGTGGTATAACGTCATATGGTATAACGTTATAGCGTATTACGTTTTATGGTATAACGTTATAACCTATTAGGATATATGGTGTACCGTTGTAACGTATTACGTTATATGGTATAACGTCATATGGTATGACGTTATAACGTGTTGGGTTATATGGTATAACGTAATAACGTATTTCGTTATATGGTATAACGTCATATGGTATAACGATACAACGTATTACGTTATATGGTATAACGTCATATTATGTAACGTTTTAACGTATTACGTTTTATGGTATAACGTCATATGGTGTAACGTTATAACGTATTACGGTATATGGTATAACGTCATATGGTATAACGATATAACGTATTACGTTATATGGTATAACGTCATATTATGTAACGTTATAACGTATTACGTTATATGGTATAACGTTATATGGTGTAACGTTATAACGTATTACGGTATATGGTATAACGTCATATGGTATAACGTTATAACGTATTACGGTATATGGTATAATGTCATATGGTGTAACGTTATAACGTATTACGTTATATGGTATAACGCCATATGATGTAACGTTATAACGTATTACGTTATATGGTATAACGTCATATGGTATGACGTTATAACGTATTACGGTATATGGTATAACATTATAACGTATTTCGTTATATGGTATAACGTCATATGATGTAACGTTATAATGTATTTCGTTTTATGGTATAACGTTATAACGTATTAGGATATATGGTATAACGTTATAACGTATTACGTTATATGGTATAACGTCATATGGTGTAACGTTATAACGTATTACGTTATATGGTATAACGTCATATGGTAAAACGTTATAACGTATTACGGTATATGGTATAACATTATAACGTATTTCGTTATATGGTATAACGTCATATGATGTAACGTTATAATGTATTTCGTTTTATGGTATAACGTTATAACGTATTAGGATATATGGTATAACGTTATAACGTATTACGTTATATGGTATAAAGTCATATGGTGTAACGTTATAACGTATTACGTTATATGGTATAACGTCATATGGTGTAACGTTATAACGTATTACGTTATATGGTATAACGTCATATGGTATAACGATATAACGTATTACGTTATATGGTATAACGTCATATTATGTAACGTTATAACGTATTACGTTATATGGTATAACGTCATATGGTGTAACGTTATAACGTATTCCGGT
This sequence comes from Bombus huntii, assembly GCF_024542735.1. Taxonomy (NCBI): domain Eukaryota; kingdom Metazoa; phylum Arthropoda; class Insecta; order Hymenoptera; family Apidae; genus Bombus; species Bombus huntii. The sequence goes on from NC_066243.1 coordinate 2,607,430, forward strand.
ATATGGTATAACGTCATATGGTATAACGTTATAACGTATTAGGGTATATGGTATAACGTTATGACGTATTACGTTATATGGTATAACGTCATATGATGTAATGTTATAACGTATTACGGTATATCGTATAACGTCATATGGTGTAACGTTATAACGTACTACGTTATATGGTATAACGATATAACATATTATGTTATATGGTACAACGTCATATGGTACAACGTTATAACGTATTACGGTATATGGTATAACGTTATAACGTATTACGTTATATGGTATAACGTCATATGATGTAACGTTTTAACGTATTACGTTTTATGGTATAACGTTATAACGTATTAGGATATATCGTATAACGTTATAACGTATTAGGTTATATGGTATAACGTCATATGGTATGACGTTATAACGTATTACGGTATATGGTATAACGTTATAACGTATTAGGATATATGGTATAACGTTATAACGTATTGCGTTATATGGTATAACGTTATAACGTATTAGGATATATGGTATAAAGTTGTAACGTATTACGTTATATGGTATAACGTCATATGATGTAACGTTTTAACGTATTACGTTTCATGGTATAACGTTATAACGTATTAGGACATATCGTATAACGTTATAACGTATTAGGTTATATGGTATAACGTCATATGGTATGACGTTATAACGTATTACGGTATATGGTATAACGTTATAACGTATTAGGATATATGGTATAACGTTATAACGTATTGCGTTATATGGTATAACGTTATAACGTATTAGGATATATGGAATAAAGTTATAACGTATTACGTTATATGGTATAACGTCATATGGTATGACGTTATAACGTGTTGGGTTATATGGTATAACGTAATAACGTATTTCGTTATAAGGTATAACGTCATATGGTATAACGTTATAACGTATTACGGTATATGGTATAACGTTATAACGTATTAGGATATATGGTATAACGTCATATTATGTAACGTTATAACGTATTACGTTATATGGTATAACGATATAACGTATTATGTTATATGGTATAACGTCATATGGTACAACGTTATAACGTATTACGGTATATGGTATAACGTCATATGGTATGACGTTATAACGTATTGGGTTATATGGTATAACGTTATAACGTATTTCGTTATATGGTATAACGTCATATGGCGTAACGTTATAACGTATTACGTTATATGGTATAACGATATAACATATTATGTTATATGGTACAACGTCATATGGTACAACGTTATAACGTATTACGGTATATGGTATAACGTTATTACGTATTACGTTATATGGTATAGCGTCATATGGTATAACGTTATAACGTATTACGGTATATGGTATAACGGCATATGGTATAACGATATAACGTATTACGTTATATGGTATAACGTCATATTATGTAACGTTATAACGTATTACGTTATATGGTATAACGTCATATGGTGTAACGTTATAACGTATTACGGTATATGGTATAACGTCATATGGTATAACGTTATAACGTATTAGGGTATATGGTATAACGTTATGACGTATTACGTTATATGGTATAACGTCATATGATGTAATGTTATAACGTATTACGGTATATCGTATAACGTCATATGGTGTAACGTTATAACGTACTACGTTATATGGTATAACGATATAACATATTATGTTATATGGTACAACGTCATATGGTACAACGTTATAACGTATTACGGTATATGGTATAACGTTATAACGTATTACGTTATATGGTATAACGTCATATGATGTAACGTTTTAACGTATTACGTTTTATGGTATAACGTTATAACGTATTAGGATATATCGTATAACGTTATAACGTATTAGGTTATATGGTATAACGTCATATGGTATGACGTTATAACGTATTACGGTATATGGTATAACGTTATAACGTATTAGGATATATGGTATAACGTTATAACGTATTGCGTTATATGGTATAACGTTATAACGTATTAGGATATATGGTATAAAGTTATAACGTATTACGTTATATGGTATAACGTCATATGATGTAACGTTTTAACGTATTACGTTTCATGGTATAACGTTATAACGTATTAGGACATATCGTATAACGTTATAACGTATTAGGTTATATGGTATAACGTCATATGGTATGACGTTATAACGTATTACGGTATATGGTATAACGTTATAACGTATTAGGATATATGGTATAACGTTATAACGTATTGCGTTATATGGTATAACGTTATAACGTATTAGGATATATGGTATAAAGTTATAACGTATTACGTTATATGGTATAACGTCATATGGTATGACGTTATAACGTGTTGGGTTATATGGTATAACGTAATAACGTATTTCGTTATAAGGTATAACGTCATATGGTATAACGTTATAACGTATTACGGTATATGGTATAACGTTATAACGTATTAGGATATATGGTATAACGTCATATTATGTAACGTTATAACGTATTACGTTATATGGTATAACGATATAACGTATTATGTTATATGGTATAACGTCATATGGTACAACGTTATAACGTATTACGGTATATGGTATAACGTCATATGGTATGACGTTATAACGTATTGGGTTATATGGTATAACGTTATAACGTATTTCGTTATATGGTATAACGTCATATGGCGTAACGTTATAACGTATTACGTTATATGGTATAACGATATAACATATTATGTTATATGGTACAACGTCATATGGTACAACGTTATAACGTATTACGGTATATGGTATAACGTTATTACGTATTCCGTTATATGGTATAGCGTCATATGATGTAACGTTATAACGTATTACGTTATATGGTATAACGTCATATGGTGTAACGTTATAACGTATTACGTTATATGGAATAACGTCATATGGTATAACGTTATAACGTATTACGGTATATGGTATAACGGCATATGGTGTAACGTTATATCGTATAACGTTATATGGTATAACGTCATATGATGTAACGTTATAACGTATTACGTTATATGGTATAACGTCATATGGTATAACGTTATAACGTATTACGTTATATGGTATAACGTCATATGGTGTAACGTTATAACGTATTACGGTATATGGTATAACGCTATAACGTATGACGTTATATGGTATAACATTATAACGTATTACGTTATATGGTATAACGTCATATGGTATAACGTTATAACGTATTACGGTATATGGTATAACGTCATATGGTGTAACGTTATAACGTATTACGTTATATGGTATAACGTCATATTGTATAACGTTATAACGTATTACGGTATATGGTATAACGTCATATGGTAAAACGTTATAACGTATTTCGTTATATGGTATAACGTCATATGATGTAACGTTATAATGTATTTCGTTTTATGGTATAACGTTATAACGTATTATGTTATATGGTATAACGTCATATTATGTAACGTTATATCGTATTACGTTATATGGTATAACGTCATATGGTGTAACGTTATAACGTATTACGGTATATGGTATAACGTTATAACGTATGACGTTATATGGTATAACATTATAATGTATTACGTCATATGATATAACGTCATATGGTATAACGTTATATCGTATTACGGTATATGGTATAACGTCATATGGTGTAACGATATAACGTATTACGTTATATGGTATAACGTCATATGGTATAACGTTATAACGTATTACGTTATATGGTATAACGTCATATTATGTAACGTTATAACGTATTACGTTATATGGTATAACGTCATATGGTGTAACGTTATAACGTATTACGGTATATGGTATAACATTATAACGTATTTCGTTATATGGTATAACGTCATATGATGTAACGTTATAATGTATTTCGTTTTATGGTATAACGTTATAACGTATTACGTTATATGGTATATCGTTATAACGTATTGGGTTATATGGTATAACGTTATAACGTATTACGGTATGTGGTATAACGTCATATGGTATAACGTTATAGCGTATTACGTTTTATGGTATAACGTTATAACCTATTAGGATATATGGTGTACCGTTGTAACGTATTACGTTATATGGTATAACGTCATATGGTATGACGTTATAACGTGTTGGGTTATATGGTATAACGTAATAACGTATTTCGTTATATGGTATAACGTCATATGGTATAACGATACAACGTATTACGTTATATGGTATAACGTCATATTATGTAACGTTTTAACGTATTACGTTTTATGGTATAACGTCATATGGTGTAACGTTATAACGTATTACGGTATATGGTATAACGTCATATGGTATAACGATATAACGTATTACGTTATATGGTATAACGTCATATTATGTAACGTTATGACGTATTACGTTATATGGTATAACGTTATATGGTGTAACGTTATAACGTATTACGGTATATGGTATAACGTCATATGGTATAACGTTATAACGTATTACGGTATATGGTATAATGTCATATGGTGTAACGTTATAACGTATTACGTTATATGGTATAACGCCATATGATGTAACGTTATAACGTATTACGTTATATGGTATAACGTCATATGGTATGACGTTATAACGTATTACGGTATATGGTATAACATTATAACGTATTTCGTTATATGGTATAACGTCATATGATGTAACGTTATAATGTATTTCGTTTTATGGTATAACGTTATAACGTATTAGGATATATGGTATAACGTTATAACGTATTACGTTATATGGTATAACGTCATATGGTGTAACGTTATAACGTATTACGTTATATGGTATTACGTCATATGGTAAAACGTTATAACGTATTACGGTATATGGTATAACATTATAACGTATTTCGTTATATGGTATAACGTCATATGATGTAACGTTATAATGTATTTCGTTTTATGGTATAACGTTATAACGTATTAGGATATATGGTATAACGTTATAACGTATTACGTTATATGGTATAACGTCATATGGTGTAACGTTATAACGTATTACGTTATATGGTATAACGTCATATGGTGTAACGTTATAACGTATTACGTTATATGGTATAACGTCATATGGTATAACGATATAACGTATTACGTTATATGGTATAACGTCATATTATGTAACGTTATAACGTATTACGTTATATGGTATAACGTCATATGGTATAACGATATAACGTATTACGTTATATGGTATAACGTCATATTATGTAACGTTATATCGTATTACGTTATATGGTATAACGTCATATGGTGTAACGTTATAACGTATTACGGTATATGGTATAACGTTATAACGTATGACGTTATATGGTATAACATTATAATGTATTACGTCATATGATATAACGTCATATGGTATAACGTTATATCGTATTACGGTATATGGTATAACGTCATATGGTGTAACGATATAACGTATTACGTTATATGGTATAACGTCATATGGTATAACGTTATAACGTATTACGTTATATGGTATAACGTCATATTATGTAACGTTATAACGTATTACGTTATATGGTATAACGTCATATGGTGTAACGTTATAACGTATTACGGTATATGGTATAACATTATAACGTATTTCGTTATATGGTATAACGTCATATGATGTAATGTTATAATGTATTTCGTTTTATGGTATAACGTTATAACGTATTACGTTATATGGTATATCGTTATAACGTATTGGGTTATATGGTATAACGTTATAACGTATTACGGTATGTGGTATAACGTCATATGGTATAACGTTATAGCGTATTACGTTTTATGGTATAACGTTATAACCTATTAGGATATATGGTGTACCGTTGTAACGTATTACGTTATATGGTATAACGTCATATGGTATGACGTTATAACGTGTTGGGTTATATGGTATAACGTAATAACGTATTTCGTTATATGGTATAACGTCATATGGTATAACGATACAACGTATTACGTTATATGGTATAACGTCATATTATGTAACGTTTTAACGTATTACGTTTTATGGTATAACGTCATATGGTGTAACGTTATAACGTATTACGGTATATGGTATAACGTCATATGGTATAACGATATAACGTATTACGTTATATGGTATAACGTCATATTATGTAACGTTATAACGTATTACGTTATATGGTATAACGTTATATGGTGTAACGTTATAACGTATTACGGTATATGGTATAACGTCATATGGTATAACGTTATAACGTATTACGGTATATGGTATAATGTCATATGGTGTAACGTTATAACGTATTACGTTATATGGTATAACGCCATATGATGTAACGTTATAACGTATTACGTTATATGGTATAACGTCATATGGTATGACGTTATAACGTATTACGGTATATGGTATAACATTATAACGTATTTCGTTATATGGTATAACGTCATATGATGTAACGTTATAATGTATTTCGTTTTATGGTATAACGTTATAACGTATTAGGATATATGGTATAACGTTATAACGTATTACGTTATATGGTATAACGTCATATGGTGTAACGTTATAACGTATTACGTTATATGGTATAACGTCATATGGTAAAACGTTATAACGTATTACGGTATATGGTATAACATTATAACGTATTTCGTTATATGGTATAACGTCATATGATGTAACGTTATAATGTATTTCGTTTTATGGTATAACGTTATAACGTATTAGGATATATGGTATAACGTTATAACGTATTACGTTATATGGTATAAAGTCATATGGTGTAACGTTATAACGTATTACGTTATATGGTATAACGTCATATGGTGTAACGTTATAACGTATTACGTTATATGGTATAACGTCATATGGTATAACGATATAACGTATTACGTTATATGGTATAACGTCATATTATGTAACGTTATAACGTATTACGTTATATGGTATAACGTCATATGGTGTAACGTTATAACGTATTACGGTATATGGTATAACGTCATATGGTATAACGTTATAACGTATTAGGGTATATGGTATAACGTTATGACGTATTACGTTATATGGTATAACGTCATATGATGTAATGTTATAACGTATTACGGTATATCGTATAACGTCATATGGTGTAACGTTATAACGTACTACGTTATATGGTATAACGATATAACATATTATGTTATATGGTACAACGTCATATGGTACAACGTTATAACGTATTACGGTATATGGTATAACGTTATAACGTACTACGTTATATGGTATAACGTCATATGATGTAACGTTTTAACGTATTACGTTTTATGGTATAACGTTATAACGTATTAGGATATATCGTATAACGTTATAACGTATTAGGTTATATGGTATAACGTCATATGGTATGACGTTATAACGTATTACGGTATATGGTATAACGTTATAACGTATTAGGATATATGGTATAACGTTATAACGTATTGCGTTATATGGTATAACGTTATAACGTATTAGGATATATGGTATAAAGTTATAACGTATTACGTTATATGGTATAACGTCATATGATGTAACGTTTTAACGTATTACGTTTCATGGTATAACGTTATAACGTATTAGGACATATCGTATAACGTTATAACGTATTAGGTTATATGGTATAACGTCATATGGTATGACGTTATAACGTATTACGGTATATGGTATAACGTTATAACGTATTAGGATATATGGTATAACGTTATAACGTATTGCGTTATATGGTATAACGTTATAACGTATTAGGATATATGGAATAAAGTTATAACGTATTACGTTATATGGTATAACGTCATATGGTATGACGTTATAACGTGTTGGGTTATATGGTATAACGTAATAACGTATTTCGTTATAAGGTATAACGTCATATGGTATAACGTTATAACGTATTACGGTATATGGTATAACGTTATAACGTATTAGGATATATGGTATAACGTCATATTATGTAACGTTATAACGTATTACGTTATATGGTATAACGATATAACGTATTATGTTATATGGTATAACGTCATATGGTACAACGTTATAACGTATTACGGTATATGGTATAACGTCATATGGTATGACGTTATAACGTATTGGGTTATATGGTATAACGTTATAACGTATTTCGTTATATGGTATAACGTCATATGGCGTAACGTTATAACGTATTACGTTATATGGTATAACGATATAACATATTATGTTATATGGTACAACGTCATATGGTACAACGTTATAACGTATTACGGTATATGGTATAACGTTATTACGTATTACGTTATATGGTATAGCGTCATATGGTATAACGTTATAACGTATTACGGTATATGGTATAACGGCATATGGTATAACGATATAACGTATTACGTTATATGGCATAACGTCATATTATGTAACGTTATAACGTATTACGTTATATGGTATAACGTCATATGGTGTAACGTTATAACGTATTACGGTATATGGTATAACGTCATATGGTATAACGTTATAACGTATTAGGGTATATGGTATAACGTTATGACGTATTACGTTATATGGTATAACGTCATATGATGTAATGTTATAACGTATTACGGTATATCGTATAACGTCATATGGTGTAACGTTATAACGTACTACGTTATATGGTATAACGATATAACATATTATGTTATATGGTACAACGTCATATGGTACAACGTTATAACGTATTACGGTATATGGTATAACGTTATAACGTATTACGTTATATGGTATAACGTCATATGATGTAACGTTTTAACGTATTACGTTTTATGGTATAACGTTATAACGTATTAGGATATATCGTATAACGTTATAACGTATTAGGTTATATGGTATAACGTCATATGGTATGACGTTATAACGTATTACGGTATATGGTATAACGTTATAACGTATTAGGATATATGGTATAACGTTATAACGTATTGCGTTATATGGTATAACGTTATAACGTATTAGGATATATGGTATAAAGTTATAACGTATTACGTTATATGGTATAACGTCATATGATGTAACGTTTTAACGTATTACGTTTCATGGTATAACGTTATAACGTATTAGGACATATCGTATAACGTTATAACGTATTAGGTTATATGGTATAACGTCATATGGTATGACGTTATAACGTATTACGGTATATGGTATAACGTTATAACGTATTAGGATATATGGTATAACGTTATAACGTATTGCGTTATATGGTATAACGTTATAACGTATTAGGATATATGGAATAAAGTTATAACGTATTACGTTATATGGTATAACGTCATATGGTATGACGTTATAACGTGTTGGGTTATATGGTATAACGTAATAACGTATTTCGTTATAAGGTATAACGTCATATGGTATAACGTTATAACGTATTACGGTATATGGTATAACGTTATAACGTATTAGGATATATGGTATAACGTCATATTATGTAACGTTATAACGTATTACGTTATATGGTATAACGATATAACGTATTATGTTATATGGTATAACGTCATATGGTACAACGTTATAACGTATTACGGTATATGGTATAACGTCATATGGTATAACGTTATAACGTATTAGGATATATGGAATAAAGTTATAACGTATTACGTTATATGGTATAACGTCATATGGTATGACGTTATAACGTGTTGGGTTATATGGTATAACGTAATAACGTATTTCGTTATAAGGTACAACGTCATATGGTACAACGTTATAACGTATTACGGTATATGGTATAACGTTATTACGTATTACGTTATATGGTATAGCGTCATATGATGTAACGTTATAACGTATTACGTTATATGGTATAACGTCATATGGTGTAACGTTATAACGTATTACGTTATATGGTATAACGTCATATGGTATAACGTTATAACGTATTACGGTATATGGTATAACGGCATATGGTGTAACGTTATAACGTATAACGTTATATGGTATAACGTCATATGATGTAACGTTATAACGTATTACGTTATATGGTATAACGTCATATGGTATAACGTTATAACGTATTACGTTATATGGTATAACGTCATATGGTATAACGTTATAACGTATTACGGTATATGGTATAACGTCATATGGTGTAACGTTATAACGTATTACGTTATATGGTATAACGTCATATTGTATAACGTTATAACGTATTACGGTATATGGTATAACGTCATATGGTATATCGTTATAACGTATTTCGTTATATGGTATAACGTCATATGATGTAACGTTATAATGTATTTCGTTTTATGGTATAACGTTATAACGTATTATGTTATATGGTATAACGTCATATTATGTAACGTTATATCGTATTACGTTATATGGTATAACGTCATATGGTGTAACGTTATAACGTATTACGGTATATGGTATAACGTTATAACGTATGACGTTATATGGTATAACATTATAATGTATTACGTCATATGATATAACGTCATATGGTATAACGTTATATCGTATTACGGTATATGGTATAACGTCATATGGTGTAACGATATAACGTATTACGTTATATGGTATAACGTCATATGGTATAACGTTATAACGTATTACGTTATATGGTATAACGTCATATTATGTAACGTTATAACGTATTACGTTATATGGTATAACGTCATATGGTGTAACGTTATAACGTATTACGGTATATGGTATAACATTATAACGTATTTCGTTATATGGTATAACGTCATATGATGTAACGTTATAATGCATTTCGTTTTATGGTATAACGTTATAACGTATTACGTTATATGGTATATCGTTATAACGTATTGGGTTATATGGTATAACGTTATAACGTATTACGGTATGTGGTATAACGTCATATGGTATAACGTTATAGCGTATTACGTTTTATGGTATAACGTTATAACCTATTAGGATATATGGTGTACCGTTGTAACGTATTACGTTATATGGTATAACGTCATATGGTATGACGTTATAACGTGTTGGGTTATATGGTATAACGTAATAACGTATTTCGTTATATGGTATAACGTCATATGGTATAACGATACAACGTATTACGTTATATGGTATAACGTCATATTATGTAACGTTTTAACGTATTACGTTTTATGGTATAACGTTATATGGTGTAACGTTATAACGTATTACGGTATATGGTATAACGTCATATGGTATAACGTTATAACGTATTACGGTATATGGTATAATGTCATATGGTGTAACGTTATAACGTATTACGTTATATGGTATAACGCCACATGATGTAACGTTATAACGTATTACGTTATATGGTATAACGTCATATGGTATGACGTTATAACGTATTACGGTATATGGTATAACATTATAACGTATTTCGTTATATGGTATAACGTCATATGATGTAACGTTATAATGTATTTCGTTTTATGGTATAACGTTATAACGTATTAGGATATATGGTATAACGTTATAACGTATTACGTTATATGGTATAACGTCATATGGTGTAACGTTATAACGTATTACGTTATATGGTATAACGTCATATGGTAAAACGTTATAACGTATTACGGTATATGGTATAACATTATAACGTATTTCGTTATATGGTATAACGTCATATGATGTAACGTTATAATGTATTTCGTTTTATGGTATAACGTTATAACGTATTAGGATATATGGTATAACGTTATAACGTATTACGTTATATGGTATAACGTCATATGGTGTAACGTTATAACGTATTACGTTATATGGTATAACGTCATATGGTGTAACGTTATAACGTATTACGTTATATGGTATAACGTCATATGGTATAACGATATAACGTATTACGTTATATGGTATAACGTCATATTATGTAACGTTATAACGTATTACGTTATATGGTATAACGTCATATGGTGTAACGTTATAACGTATTACGGTATATGGTATAACGTCATATGGTTTAACGTTATAACGTATTACGTTATATGGTATAACGTCATATGGTATAACGTTATAACGTATTATGTTGTATGGTATAACGTCATATTATGTAACGTTATAACGTATTACGGTATATGGTATAACGTCATATGGTATAACGTTATAACGTATTACGGTATATGGTATAACGTTATAGCGTATTAGGATATATGGTATAACGTCATATTATGTAACGTTATAACGTATTATGTTATATGGTATAACGTCATATTATGCAACGTTATAACGTATTACATTATATGGTATAACGATATAACGTATTATGTTATATGGTATTACGTCATATGGTATAACGTTGTAACGTATTACGGTATATGGTATAACGTCATATGGTATAACGTTATAACGTACTACGTTATATGGTATATCGTTATAACGTATTGGGTTATATGGTATAACGTTATAACGTATTACGGTATGTGGTATAACGTCATATGGTATAACGTTATAGCGTATTACGTTTTATGGTATAACGTTATAACCTATTAGGATATGTGGTGTACCGTTGTAACGTATTACGTTATATGGTATAACGTCATATGGTGTAACGTTATAACGTATTACGTTATATGGTATAACGTCATATGGTATAACGATATAACGTATTACGTTATATGGTATAACGTCATATTATGTAACGTTATAACGTATTACGTTAAATGGTATAACGTCATATGGTGTAACGTTATAACGTTTTACGGTATATGGTATAACGTCATATGATGTAACGTTATAACGTATTACGTTATATGGTATAACTTCATATGGTATGATGTTATAACGTGTTGGGTTATATGGTATAACGTAATAACGTATTTCGTTACATGGTATAACGTCATATGGTATAACGTTATAACGTATTACGGTATATGGTATAACGTTATAACGTATTAGGATATATGGTATAACGTCATATTATGTAACGTTATAACGTATTACTGTATATGGTATATCGTCATATGATGTAACGTTATAACGTATTACGTTATATGGTATAACGTCATATGGTATAACGATATAACGTATTACGTTATATGGTATAACGTCATATTATGTAACGTTTTAACGTATTACGTTTTATGGTATAACGTCATATGGTGTAACGTTATAACGTATTACGGTATATGGTATAACGTCATATGGTATAACGATATAACGTATTACGTTATATGGTATAAAGTCATATTATGTAACGTTATAACGTATTACGTTATATGGTATAACGTCATATGGTGTAACGTTATAACGTATTACGGTATATGATATAACGTCATATGGTATAACGTTATAACGTATTACGGTATATGGTATAATGTCATATGGCGTAACGTTATAACGTATTACGTTATATGGTATAACGCCATATGATGTAACGTTATAACGTATTACGTTATATGGTATAACGTCATATGGTATGACGTTATAACGTGTTGGGTTATATGGTATAACGTAATAACGTATTTCGTTATATGGTATAACGTCATATGGTATAACGTTATAACGTATTACGGTATATGGTATAACGTTATAACGTATTAGGATATATGGTATAACGTTATAACGTATTGCGTTATATGGTATAACGTTATAACGTATTAGGATATATGGTATAAAGTTATAACGTATTACGTTATATGGTATAACGTCATATGGTATAACGTTATAACGTATTACGTTATATGGTATAACGTCATATTACGTAACGTTATAACGTATTACGGTATATCGTATAACGTCATATGGTGTAACGTTATGACGTATTACGTTATATGGTATAACGATATAACGTATTATGTTATATGGTATAACGTCATATGGTAAAACGTTATAACGTATTACGGTATATGGTATAACGTTATAACGTATTATGTTATATGGTATAACGTCATATTATGTAACGTTATAACGTATTACGTTATATGGTATAACGTCATATGGTATAACGTTATATCGTATTACGGTATACGATATAACGTTCTAACGTATTACGTTATATGGTATAACGTCATATGGTATAACGTTATAACGTATTACGGTATATGGTATAACGTTATAACGTATTACGTTATATGGTATAACGTCATATGGTGCAACGTTATAACGTATTACGTCATATGGTATAACGTTATAACGTATTACGGTATACGATATAACGTTCTAACGTATTACGTTATATGGTATAACGTCATATGGCGTAACGTTATAAAGTATTACGGTATATGGTATAACGTTATAACGTATTTCGTTATATGGTATAACGTCATATGATGTAACGTTATAATGTATTTCGTTTTATGGTAAAACGTCATAATGTATTAGGATATATGGTATAACGTTATAACGTATTACGTTATATGGTATCACGTCATATGGTATGACGTTATAACGTATTGGGTTATATGGTATAACGTTATAACGTATTTCGTTATATGGTATAACGTCATATGGTGTAACGTTATAACGTATTACGTTATATGGTATAACGATATAACGTATTATGTTATATGGTGCAACGTTATAACGTATTACGTCATATGGTATAACGTTATAACGTATTACGGTATACGATATAACGTTCTAACGTATTTCGTTATATGGTATTACGTCTTATGGTATAACGTTATAACGTATTACGGTATATGGTATAACGTCATATGGTGTAACGTTATAACGTATTACGTTATATGGTATAACGTCATATGGTATAACGTTATAACGTATTACGTTATATGGTGTAACGTCATATTATGTAACTTTATAACGTATTACGTTATATGGTATAACGTCATATGGTGTAACGTTATAACGTATTACGGTATATGGGATAACGTCATATCTTATAACGTTATAACGTATTACGGTATATGGTATAACGTCATATGGTGTAACGTTATAACGTATTACGGTATATGGTATAACGTTATAACGTATGACGTTATATGGTATAACATTATAACGTATTACGTTATATGGTATAACGTCATATGGTATAACGTTATAACGTATTACGGTATATGGTATAACGTCATATGGTGTAACGTTATAACGTATTACGTTATATGGTATAACGTCATATGGTATAACGTTATAACGTATTACGGTATATGGTATAACGTCATAAGGTATAATGTTATAACGTATTTCGTTATATGGTATAACGTCATATGATGTAACGTTATAATGTATTTCGTTTTATGGTATAACGTTATAACGTATTATGTTATATGGTATAACGTCATATTATGTAACGTTATAACGTATTACGTTATATGGTATAACGTCATATGGTGTAACGTTATAACGTATTACGGTATATGGTATAACGTTATAACGTATGGCGTTATATGGTATAACATTACAACGTATTACGTTATATGGTATAACGTCATATGGTATAACGTTATAACGTATTACGTTATATGGTATAACGTCATATTATGTAACGTTATAACCTATTACGTTATATGGTATAACGTTATAACCTATTGGGGTATATGGTATAACGTTGTAACGTATTACGTTATATGGTATAACGTCATATGGTGTAACGTTATAACGTATTACGATATATGGTATAACGTTATAACGTATTTCGTTATATGGTATAACGTCATATGGTATAACGTTATAACGTATTGCGGTATGTGGTATAACGTCATATGGTATAACGTTATAGCGTATTTCGTTTTATGGTATAACGTTATAACCTATTAGGGTATATGGTATAACGTTGTAACGTATTACGGTATATGGTATAACGTTATAACGTATTACGTTAAATGGTATAACGTCATATGATGTAACGTTTTAACGTATTACGTTTTATGGTATAACGTTATAACGTATTAGGTTATATGGTATAACGTCTTATGGTATGACGTTATAACGTATTGGGTTATATGGTATAACGTTATAACGTATTTCGTTATATGCTATAACGTCATATGGTGTACCGTTATAACGTATTACGTTATATGGTATAACGTCATATGGTATAAGGTTATAACGTATTACGTCATATGGTATAACGTTATAACGTATTACGGTATACGATATAACGTTCTAACGTATTACGTTATATGGTATAACGTCATATGGTATAACGTTATAACGTATTACGGTATATGGTATAACGTCATATGGTGTAACGTTATAACGTATTACGTTATATGGTATAACGTCATATGGTATAACGTTATAACGTATTACGTTATATGGTGTAACGTCATATTATGTAACTTTATAACGTATTACGTTATATGGTATAACGTCATATGGTGTAACGTTATAACGTATTACGGTATATGGTATAACGTTATAACGTATGACGTTATATGGTATAACATTATAACGTGTTACGTTATATGGTATAACGTCATATGGTATAACGTTATAACGTATTACGGTATATGGTATAACGTCATATGGTGTAACGTTATAACGTATTACGTTATATGGTATAACGTCATATGGTATAACGTTATAACGTATTACGGTATATGGTATAACGTCATAAGGTATAATGTTATAACGTATTTCGTTATATGGTATAACGTCATATGATGTAACGTTATAATGTATTTCGTTTTATGGTATAACGTTATAACGTATTATGTTATATGCTATAACGTCATATTATGTAACGTTATAACGTATTACGTTATATGGTATAACGTCATATGGTGTAACGTTATAACGTATTACGGTATATGGTATAACGTTATAACGTATGGCGTTATATGGTATAACATTACAACGTATTACGTTATATGGTATAACGTCATATGGTATAACGTTATAACGTATTACGTTATATGGTATAACGTCATATTATGTAACGTTATAACGTATTACGTTATATGGTATAACGTTATAACCTATTAGGGTATATGGTATAACGTTATATCGTATTACGTTATATGGTATAACGTCATATGGTGTAACGTTATAACGTATTACGATATATGGTATAACGATATAACGTATTATGTTATATGGTATAACGTCATATGGAATAAAGTTATAACGTATTACGGTATATGGTATAACGTCATATGGTATAACGTTATAACGTATTACGTTATATGGTATAACGTCATATGGTATAACGTTATAACGTACTACGTTATATGGTATATCGTTATAACGTATTGGGTTATATGGTATAACGTTATAACGTATTTCGTTATATGGTATAACGTCATATGGTATAACGTTATAACGTATTACGTTATATGGTATAACGTCATATTATGTAACGTTATAACCTATTACGTTATATGGTATAACGTTATAACCTATTAGGGTATATGGTATAACGTTGTAACGTATTACGTTATATGGTATAACGTCATATGGTGTAACGTTATAACGTATTACGATATATGGTATAACGATATAACGTATTATGTTATATGGTATAACGTCATATGGTATAAAGTTATAACGTATTACGGTATATGGTATAACGTCATATGGTATAACGTTATAACGTATTACGTTATATGGTATAACGTCATATGGTATAACGTTATAACGTACTTCGTTATATGGTATATCGTTATAACGTATTGGGTTATATGGTATAACGTTATAACGTATTTCGTTATATGGTATAACGTCATATGGTATAACGTTATAACGTATTGCGGTATGTGGTATAACGTCATATGGTATAACGTTATAGCGTATTTCGTTTTATGGTATAACGTTATAACCTATTAGGGTATATGGTATAACGTTGTAACGTATTACGGTATATGGTATAACGTTATAACGTATTACGTTAAATGGTATAACGTCATATGATGTAACGTTTTAACGTATTACGTTTTATGGTATAACGTTATAACGTATTAGGTTATATGGTATAACGTCTTATGGTATGACGTTATAACGTATTGGGTTATATGGTATAACGTTATAACGTATTTCGTTATATGCTATAACGTCATATGGTGTAACGTTATAACGTATTACGTTATATGGTATAACGTCATATGGTATAAGGTTATAACGTATTACGTCATATGGTATAACGTTATAACGTATTACGGTATACGATATAACGTTCTAACGTATTACGTTATATGGTATAACGTCATATGGTATAACGTTATAACGTATTACGGTATATGGTATAACGTCATATGGTGTAACGTTATAACGTATTACGTTATATGGTATAACGTCATATGGTATAACGTTATAACGTATTACGTTATATGGTGTAACGTCATATTATGTAACTTTATAACGTATTACGTTATATGGTATAACGTCATATCGTGTAACGTTATAACGTATTACGGTATATGGTATAACGTTATAACGTATGACGTTATATGGTATAACATTATAACGTGTTACGTTATATGGTATAACGTCATATGGTATAACGTTATAACGTATTACGGTATATGGTATAACGTCATATGGTGTAACGTTATAACGTATTACGTTATATGGTATAACGTCATATGGTATAACGTTATAACGTATTACGGTATATGGTATAACGTCATAAGGTATAATGTTATAACGTATTTCGTTATATGGTATAACGTCATATGATGTAACGTTATAATGTATTTCGTTTTATGGTATAACGTTATAACGTATTATGTTATATGGTATAACGTCATATTATGTAACGTTATAACGTATTACGTTATATGGTATAACGTCATATGGTGTAACGTTATAACGTATTACGGTATATGGTATAACGTTATAACGTATGGCGTTATATGGTATAACATTACAACGTATTACGTTATATGGTATAACGTCATATGGTATAACGTTATAACGTATTACGTTATATGGTATAACGTCATATTATGTAACGTTATAACGTATTACGTTATATGGTATAACGTTATAACCTATTAGGGTATATGGTATAACGTTGTATCGTATTACGTTATATGGTATAACGTCATATGGTGTAACGTTATAACGTATTACGATATATGGTATAACGATATAACGTATTATGTTATATGGTATAACGTCATATGGAATAAAGTTATAACGTATTACGGTATATGGTATAACGTCATATGGTATAACGTTATAACGTATTACGTTATATGGTATAACGTCATATGGTATAACGTTATAACGTACTACGTTATATGGTATATCGTTATAACGTATTGGGTTATATGGTATAACGTTATAACGTATTTCGTTATATGGTATAACGTCATATGGTATAACGTTATAACGTATTGCGGTATGTGGTATAACGTCATATGGTATAACGTTATAGCGTATTTCGTTTTATGGTATAACGTTATAACCTATTAGGGTATATGGTATAACGTTGTAACGTATTACGGTATATGGTATAACGTTATAACGTATTACGTTAAATGGTATAACGTCATATGATGTAACGTTTTAACGTATTACGTTTTATGGTATAACGTTATAACGTATTAGGTTATATGGTATAACGTCTTATGGTATGACGTTATAACGTATTGGGTTATATGGTATAACGTTATAACGTATTTCGTTATATGCTATAACGTCATATGGTGTAACGTTATAACGTATTATGTTATATGGTATAACGTCATATGGTATAAGGTTATAACGTATTACGTCATATGGTATAACGTTATAACGTATTACGGTATACGATATAACGTACAAACGTATTACGTTATATGGTATAACGTCATATGGTATAACGTTATAACGTATTACGGTATATGGTATAACGTCATATGGTGTAACGTTATAACGTATTACGTTATATGGTATAACGTCATATGGTATAACGTTATAACGTATTACGTTATATGGTGTAACGTCATATTATGTAACTTTATAACGTATTACGTTATATGGTATTACGTCATATGGTGTAACGTTATAACGTATTACGGTATATGGGATAACGTCATATCTTATAACGTTATAACGTATTACGGTATATGGTATAACGTCATATGGTGTAACGTTATAACGTATTACGGTATATGGTATAACGTTATAACGTATGACGTTATATGGTATAACATTATAACGTATTACGTTATATGGTATAACGTCATATGGTATAACGTTATAACGTATTACGGTATATGGTATAACGTCATATGGTGTAACGTTATAACGTATTACGTTATATGGTATAACGTCATATGGTATAACGTTATAACGTATTACGGTATATGGTATAACGTCATAAGGTATAATGTTATAACGTATTTCGTTATATGGTATAACGTCATATGATGTAACGTTATAATGTATTTCGTTTTATGGTATAACGTTATAACGTATTATGTTATATGGTATAACGTCATATTATGTAACGTTATAACGTATTACGTTATATGGTATAACGTCATATGGTGTAACGTTATAACGTATTACGATATATGGTATAACGATATAACGTATTATGTTATATGGTATAACGTCATATGGTATAAAGTTATAACGTATTACGGTATATGGTATAACGTCATATGGTATAACGTTATAACGTATTACGTTATATGGTATAACGTCATATGGTATAACGTTATAACGTACTACGTTATATGGTATATCGTTATAACGTATTGGGTTATATGGTATAACGTTATAACGTATTTCGTTATATGGTATAACGTCATATGGTATAACGTTATAACGTATTGCGGCATGTGGTATAACGTCATATGGTATAACGTTATAGCGTATTTCGTTTTATGGTATAACGTTATAACCTATTAGGGTATATGGTATAACGTTGTAACGTATTACGGTATATGGTATAACGTTATAACGTATTACGTTAAATGGTATAACGTCATATGATGTAACGTTTTAACGTATTACGTTTTATGGTATAACGTTATAACGTATTAGGTTATATGGTATAACGTCTTATGGTATGACGTTATAACGTATTGGGTTATATGGTATAACGTTATAACGTATTTCGTTATATGCTATAACGTCATATGGTGTAACGTTATAACGTATTACGTTATATGGTATAACGTCATATGGTATAAGGTTATAACGTATTACGTCATATGGTATAACGTTATAACGTATTACGGTATATGGTATAACGTTATAACGTATTACGTTAAATGGTATAACGTCATATTATGTAACGTTATAACGTATTACGTTATATGGTATAACGTCATATGGTGTAACGTTATAACGTATTACGGTATATGGTATAACGTTATAACGTATGACGCTTATATGGTATAACATTATAACGTATTACGTTATATGGTATAACGTCATATGGTATAACGTTATAATGTATTACGGTATATGGTATAACGTTACAACGTATGACGTTATATGGTATAACATTATAACGTATTACGTTATATGGTATAACGTCATATGGTATAACGTTATAACGTATTACGGTATATGGTATAACGTCATATGGTATAACGTTATAACGTATTACGGTATACGATATAACGATATAACGTATTATGTTATATGGTATAACGTCATATGGTGTAACGTTATAACGTATTACGTTTTATGGTATAACGTCATATGATGTAACGTTATAACGTATTACGTTATATGGTATAACGTCATATGGTGTAACGTTATAACGTATTACGTTATATGGTATAACGATATAACGTATTATGTTATATGGTATAACGTCATATGGTGTAACGTTATAACGTATTACGTTTTATGGTATAACGTTATAACGTATTAGGATATATGGTATAACGTTATAACGTATTACGTTATATGGTATAACGTCATATGGTATGAAGTTATAACGTACTGGGTTATATGGTATAACGTTATAACGTATTTCGTTATATGGTATAACGTCATATGGTATAACGTTATAACGTATTACGGTATATGGTATAACGTCATATGGTATAACGTTATAACGTATTACGTTATATGGTATAACGTCATATGGTATAACGTTATAACGTATTACGTTATATGGTATAACGTTATAACGTATTACGTTATATGGTATAACGTCATATGGTATAACGTTATAACGTATTACGGTATATGGTATAACGTTATAACGTATTACGTTAAATGGTATAACGTCATATTATGTAACGTTATAACGTATTACGTTATATGGTATAACGTCATATGGTGTAACGTTATAACGTATTACGGTATATGGTATAACGTTATAACGTATGACGTTATATGGTATAACATTATAACGTATTACGTTATATGGTATAACGTCATATGGTATAACGTTATAATGTATTACGGTATATGGTATAACGTTACAACGTATGACGTTATATGGTATAACATTATAACGTATTACGTTATATGGTATAACGTCATATGGTATAACGTTATAACGTATTACGGTATATGGTATAACGTCATATGGTATAACGTTATAACGTATTACGGTATACGATATAACGATATAACGTATTATGTTATATGGTATAACGTCATATGGTGTAACGTTATAACGTATTACGTTTTATGGTATAACGTCATATGATGTAACGTTATAACGTATTACGTTATATGGTATAACGTCATATGGTGTAACGTTATAACGTATTACGTTATATGGTATAACGATATAACGTATTATGTTATATGGTATAACGTCATATGGTGTAACGTTATAACGTATTACGTTTTATGGTATAACGTTATAACGTATTAGGATATATGGTATAACGTTATAACGTATTACGTTATATGGTATAACGTCATATGGTATGAAGTTATAACGTACTGGGTTATATGGTATAACGTTATAACGTATTTCGTTATATGGTATAACGTCATATGGTATAACGTTATAACGTATTACGGTATACGATATAACGATATAACGTATTATGTTATATGGTATAACGTCATATGGTGTAACGTTATAACGTATTACGTTTTATGGTATAACGTCATATGATGTAACGTTATAACGTATTACGTTATATGGTATAACGTCATATGGTGTAACGTTATAACGTATTACGTTATATGGTATAACGTTATAACGTATTACGTTATATGGTATAACGTCATATGGTATAACGTTATAACGTATTACGGTATATGGTATAACGTTATAACGTATTACGTTAAATGGTATAACGTCATATTATGTAACGTTATAACGTATTACGTTATATGGTATAACGTCATATGGTGTAACGTTATAACGTATTACGTTTTATGGTATAACGTTATAACGTATTAGGATATATGGTATAACGTTATAACGTATTACGGTATATGGTATAACGTCATATGGTATAACGCTATAACGCATTACGGTATATGGTATAACGTTATAACGTATGACGTTATATGGTATAACATTATAACGTATTACGTTATATGGTATAATGTCATATGGTATAACGTTATAACGTATTACGGTATATGGTATAACGTTACAACGTATGACGTTATATGGTATAACATTATAACGTATTACGTTATATGGTATAACGTCATATGGTTAAACGTTATAACGTATTACGGTATATGGTATAACGTCATATGGTATAACGTTATAACGTATTACGGTATACGATATAACGTTCTAACGTATTACGTTATATGGTATAACGTCATATGGTGTAACGTTATAAAGTATTATGTTATATGGTATAACGTCATATGGTATGACGTTATAACGTATTGGGTTATATGGTATAACGTTATAACATATTTCGTTATATGGTATAACGTCATATGGTATAACGTTATAACGTATTACGGTATATGGTATAACGTTATAACGTATTACGTTATATGGTATAACGTCATATGGTATAACGTTATAACGTATTACGGTATATGGTATAACGTCATATGGTATAACGCTATAACGTATTACGGTATATGGTATAACGTTATAACGTATTGCGTTATATGGTATAACGTTATAACGTATTACGTTTTATGGTATAACGTTATAACGTATTACGGTATATGGTATAACGTCATATGGTATAACGCTATAACGCAATACGGTATATGGTATAACGTTATAACGTATTGCGTTATATGGTATAACCTCATATGGTATAATGTAATAACGTATTACGTTATATGGTATACCGTTATAACATATTAAATTATATGGTATAACGTTATAACGTACTACGTTATATGGTATAACGTTATAACGTACTGGGTTATATGGTATAACGTTACAACGTATTTCGTTATATGGTATAACGTCATATGGTATAACGATATAACGTATTACGGTATATGGTATAACGTTATAACGTATTACGGTATATGGTATAACGTTATAACGTATTACGTTATATGGTATATCGTCATATGGTGTAACGTTATAACGTATTACGTTGTACGGTATAACGTCATATGGTGTAACGTTATAACGTATTACGTCATATGGTATAACGTTATAACGTATTATGTTATATGGTATAACGTCGTATGGTATAACGTTATAACGTATTACGGTATATGGTATAACGTCATATGATGTAACGTTATAACGTATTACGTTGTATGGTATAACGTCATATAGTGTAACGTTATAACGTATTACGTTATATGGTATAACGATATAACGTATTATGTTATATGGTATAACGTCATATGGTACAAAGTTATAACGTATTACGGTATATGGTGTAACGTTATAACGTATTACGTTATATGGTATAACGTCATATGGTGTAACGTTATAACGTATTACGGTATGTGGTATAACGTTATAACGCATTGCGATATATGGTATAACGTCATATGGTATAACGTTATAACGTATTACGGTATATGGTATAACGTCATATGGTATAACGTTATAACGTATTACGTTATATGGTATAACGTCATATGGTATAACGTTATAACGTATTACGTTATATGGTATAACGTTATAACGTATTACGTTATATGGTATAACGTCATATGGTATAACGTTATAACGTATTACGGTATATGGTATAACGTTATAACGTATTACGTTAAATGGTATAACGTCATATTATGTAACGTTATAACGTATTACGTTATATGGTATAACGTCATATGGTGTAACGTTATAACGTATTACGGTATATGGTATAACGTTATAACGTATGACGTTATATGGTATAACATTATAACGTATTACGTTATATGGTATAACGTCATATGGTATAACGTTATAATGTATTACGGTATGTGGTATAACGTTACAACGTATGACGTTATATGGTATAACATTATAACGTATTACGTTATATGGTATAACGTCATATGGTATAACGTTATAACGTATTACGGTATATGGTATAACGTCATATGGTATAACGTTATAACGTATTACGGTATACGATATAACGATATAACGTATTATGTTATATGGTATAACGTCATATGGTGTAACGTTATAACGTATTACGTTTTATGGTATAACGTCATATGATGTAACGTTATAACGTATTACGTTATATGGTATAACGTCATATGGTGTAACGTTATAACGTATTACGTTATATGGTATAACGATATAACGTATTATGTTATATGGTATAACGTCATATGGTGTAACGTTATAACGTATTACGTTTTATGGTATAACGTTTTAACGTATTAGGATATATGGTATAACGTTATAACGTATTACGTTATATGGTATAACGTCATATGGTATGAAGTTATAACGTACTGGGTTATATGGTATAACGTTATAACGTATTTCGTTATATGGTATAACGTCATATGGTATAACGTTATAACGTATTACGGTATATGGTATAACGTCATATGGTATAACGTTATAACGTATTACGTTATATGGTATAACGTCATATGGTATAACGTTATAACGTATTACGTTATATGGTATAACGTTATAACGTATTACGTTATATGGTATAACGTCATATGGTATAACGTTATAACGTATTACGGTATATGGTATAACGTTATAACGTATTACGTTAAATGGTATATCGTCATATTATGTAACGTTATAACGTATTACGTTATATGGTATAACGTCATATGGTGTAACGTTATAACGTATTACGGTATATGGTATAACGTTATAACGTATGACGTTATATGGTATAACATTATAACGTATTACGTTATATGGTATACTGTCATATGGTATAACGTTATAACGTATTACGGTATATGGTATAACGTTACAACGTATGACGTTATATGGTATAACATTATAACGTATTACGTTATATGGTATAACGTCATATGGTATAACGTTATAACGTATTACGGTATATGGTATAACGTCATATGGTATAACGTTATAACGTATTACGGTATACGATATAACGTTCTAACGTATTACGTTATATGGTATAACGTCATATGGTGCAACGTTATAAAGTATTATGTTATATGGTATAACGTCATATGGTATGACGTTATAACGTATTGGGTTATATGGTATAACGTTATAACATATTTCGTTATATGGTATAACGTCATATGGTATAACGTTATAACGTATTACGGTATATGGTATAACGTTATAACGTATTACGTTATATGGTATAACGTCATATGGTATAACGTTATAACGTATTACGGTATATGGTATAACGTCATATGGTATAACGCTATAACGTATTACGGTATATGGTATAACGTTATAACGTATTGCGTTATATGGTATAACGTTATAACGTATTACGTTTTATGGTATAACGTTATAACGTATTAGGATATATGGTATAACGTTATAACGTATTACGGTATATGGTATAACGTCATATGGTATAACGCTATAACGCATTACGGTATATGGTATAACGTTATAACGTATTGCGTTATATGGTATAACGTCATATGGTATAATGTAATAACGTATTACGTTATATGGTATACCGTTATAACATATTAAATTATATGGTATATCGTTATGACGTACTACGTTATATGGTATAACGTTATAACGTACTGGGTTATATGGTATAACGTTACAACGTATTTCGTTATATGGTATAACGTCATATGGTATAACGATATAACGTATTACGGTATATGGTATAACGTTATAACGTATTACGGTATATGGTATAACGTTATAACGTATTACGGTATATGGTATAACGTTATAACGTATGACGTTATATGGTATAACATTATAACGTATTACGTTATATGGTATAACGTCATATGGTATAACGTTATAATGTATTACGGTATATGGTATAACGTTACAACGTATGACGTTATATGGTATAACATTATAACGTATTACGTTATATGGTATAACGTCATATGGTATAACGTTATAACGTATTACGGTATATGGTATAACGTCATATGGTATAACGTTATAACGTATTACGGTATACGATATAACGATATAACGTATTATGTTATATGGTATAACGTCATATGGTGTAACGTTATAACGTATTACGTTTTATGGTATAACGTCATATGATGTAACGTTATAACGTATTACGTTATATGGTATAACGTCATATGGTGTAACGTTATAACGTATTACGTTATATGGTATAACGATATAACGTATTATGTTATATGGTATAACGTCATATGGTGTAACGTTATAACGTATTACGTTTTATGGTATAACGTTATAACGTATTAGGATATATGGTATAACGTTATAACGTATTACGTTATATGGTATAACGTCATATGGTATGAAGTTATAACGTACTGGGTTATATGGTATAACGTTATAACGTATTTCGTTATATGGTATAACGTCATATGGTATAACGTTATAACGTATTACGGTATATGGTATAACGTCATATGGTATAACGTTATAACGTATTACGTTATATGGTATAACGTCATATGGTATAACGTTATAACGTATTACGTTATATGGTATAACGTTATAACGTATTACGTTATATGGTATAACGTCATATGGTATAACGTTATAGCGTATTACGGTATATGGAATAACGTTATAACGTATTACGTTAAATGGTATAACGTCATATTATGTAACGTTATAACGTATTACGTTATATGGTATAACGTCATATGGTGTAACGTTATAACGTATTACGGTATATGGTATAACGTTATAACGTATGACGTTATATGGTATAACATTATAACGTATTACGTTATATGGTATAACGTCATATGGTATAACGTTATAATGTATTACGGTATATGGTATAACGTTACAACGTATGACGTTATATGGTATAACATTATAACGTATTACGTTATATGGTATAGCGTCATATGGTATAACGTTATAACGTATTACGGTATATGGTATAACGTCATATGGTATAACGTTATAACGTATTACGGTATACGATATAACGATATAACGTATTATGTTATATGGTATAACGTCATATGGTGTAACGTTATAACGTATTACGTTTTATGGTATAACGTCATATGATGTAACGTTATAACGTATTACGTTATATGGTATAACGTCATATGGTGTAACGTTATAACGTATTACGTTATATGGTATAACGATATAACGTATTATGTTATATGGTATAACGTCATATGGTGTAACGTTATAACGTATTACGTTTTATGGTATAACGTTATAACGTATTAGGATATATGGTATAACGTTATAACGTATTACGTTATATGGTATAACGTCATATGGTATGAAGTTATAACGTACTGGGTTATATGGTATAACGTTATAACGTATTTCGTTATATGGTATAACGTCATATGGTATAACGTTATAACGTATTACGGTATATGGTATAACGTCATATGGTATAACGTTATAACGTATTACGTTATATGGTATAACGTCATATGGTATAACGTTATAACGTATTACGTTATATGGTATAACGTTATAACGTATTACGTTATATGGTATAACGTCATATGGTATAACGTTATAACGTATTACGGTATATGGTATAACGTTATAACGTATTACGTTAAATGGTATAACGTCATATTATGTAACGTTATAACGTATTACGTTATATGGTATAACGTCATATGGTGTAACGTTATAACGTATTACGGTATATGGTATAACGTTATAACGTATGACGTTATATGGTATAACATTATAACGTATTACGTTATATGGTATAATGTCATATGGTATAACGTTATAACGTATTACGGTATATGGTATAACGTTACAACGTATGACGTTATATGGTATAACATTATAACGTATTACGTTATATGGTATAACGTCATATGGTATAACGTTATAACGTATTACGGTATATGGTATAACGTCATATGGTATAACGTTATACCGTATTACGGTATACGATATAACGTTCTAACGTATTACGTTATATGGTATAACGTCATATGGTGTAACGTTATAAAGTATTATGTTATATGGTATAACGTCATATGGTATGACGTTATAACGTATTGGGTTATATGGTATAACGTTATAACATATTTCGTTATATGGTATAACGTCATATGGTATAACGTTATAACGTATTACGGTATATGGTATAACGTTATAACGTATTACGTTATATGGTATAACGTCATATGGTATAACGTTATAACGTATTACGGTATATGGTATAACGTCATATGGTATAACGCTATAACGTATTACGGTATATGGTATAACGTTATAACGTATTGCGTTATATGGTATAACGTTATAACGTATTACGTTTTATGGTATAACGTTATAACGTATTAGGATATATGGTATAACGTTATAACGTATTACGGTATATGGTATAACGTCATATAGTGTAACGTTATAACGTATTACGTTATATGGTATAACGATATTACGTATTATGTTATATGGTATAACGTCATATGGTACAAAGTTATAACGTATTACGGTATATGGTGTAACGTTATAACGTATTACGTTATATGGTATAACGTCATATGGTGTAACGTTATAACGTATTACGGTATGTGGTATAACGTTATAACGTATTGCGATATATGGTATAACGTCATATGGTATAACGTTTTAACGTATTACGGTATATGGTATAACGTCATATGGTGTAAAGTTATAACGTATTACGTCATATGGTATGACGTTATAACGTATTATGTTATATGGTATAACGTCGTATGGTATAACGTTATAACGTATTACGGTATATGGTATAACGTCATATGATGTAACGTTATAACGTATTACGTTGTATGGTATAACGTCATATAGTGTAACGTTATAACGTATTACGTTATATGGTATAACGATATAACGTATTATGTTATATGGTATAACGTCATATGGTACAACGTTATAACGTATTACGGTATATGGTACAACGTTATAACGTATTACGTTGTATGGTATAACGTCATATGATGTAACGTTATAACGTACTACGTTATATGGTATAACGCTATAACGTATTACGTTATATGGTATTACGTCATATGGTATAACGCTATAACGTATTACGGTATGTGGTATAACGTTATAACGTATTGCGATATATGGTATAACGTCATATGGTATAACGTTTTAACGTATTACGGTATATGGTATAACGTCATATGGTGTAACGTTATAACGTATTACGTTTTATGGTATAACGTTATAACGTATTAGGATATATATTATAACGTTATAACGTATTACGTTATATGGTATAACGTCATATGGTATGAAGTTATAACGTACTGGGTTATATGGTATAACGTTATAACGTATTTCGTTACCTGGTATAACGTCATATGGTATAACGTTATAACGTATTACGGTATATGGTATAACGTCATATGGTATAACGTTATAACGTATTACGTTATATGGTATAACGTCATATCGTATAACGTTATAACGTATTGGGTTATATGGTATAACGTTATAACGTATTTCGTTACCTGGTATAACGTCATATGGTATAACGTTATAACGTATTACGGTATATGGTATAACGTCATATGGTATAACGTTATAACGTATTAGGGTATATGGTATAACGTTATGACGTATTACGTTATATGGTATAACGTCATATGATGTAATGTTGTAACGTATTACGGTATATGGTATAACGTCATATGGTGTAACGGTATAACGTATTACGGTATATGGTATAACGTTATAACGTATGACGTTGTATGGTATAACATTATAACGTATTACGTTATATGGTATAACGTCATATGGTATAACGTTATAACGTATTACGTTATATGGTATAACGTCATATGGTGTAACGGTATAGCGTATTACGGTGTATGGTATAACGTTATAACGTATGGCGTTATATGGTATAACATTATAACGTATTACGTTATATGGTATAACGTCATATGGTATAACGTTATAACGTATTAAGGTATATGGTATAACGTCATATGGTGTAACGTTATAACGTATTACGTTATATGGTATAACGTCATATGATGTAACGTTATAACGTATTACGTTATATGGTATAACGTCATATGGTGTAACGGTATAACGTATTACGGTATATGGTATAACGTTATAACGTATGAGGTTATATAGTATAACATTATAACGTATTACGTTATATGGTATAACGTCATATGATATAATGTTATAACGTATTACGGTATATGGTATAACGTCATATGGTGTAACGTTATAACGTATTACGTTATATGGTATAACGTCATATGGTATAACGTTATAACGTATTACGTTATATGGTATAACGTCATATGGTATAACGTTATAACGTATTACGGTATATGGTATAACGTTATAACGTATTACGTTAAATGGTATAACGTCATATTATGTAACGTTATAACGTATTACGTTGTATGGTATAACGTCATATGATGTAACGTTATAACGTACTACGTTATATGGTATAACGCTATAACGTATTACGTTATATGGTATTACGTCATATGGTATAACGCTATAACGTATTACGGTATGTGGTATAACGTTATAACGTATTGCGATATATGGTATAACGTCATATGGTATAACGTTTTAACGTATTACGGTATATGGTATAACGTCATATGGTGTAACGTTATAACGTATTACGTTTTATGGTATAACGTTATAACGTATTAGGATATATATTATAACGTTATAACGTATTACGTTATATGGTATAACGTCATATGGTATGAAGTTATAACGTACTGGGTTATATGGTATAACGTTATAACGTATTTCGTTACCTGGTATAACGTCATATGGTATAACGTTATAACGTATTACGGTATATGGTATAACGTCATATGGTATAACGTTATAACGTATTACGTTATATGGTATAACGTCATATCGTATAACGTTATAACGTATTGGGTTATATGGTATAACGTTATAACGTATTTCGTTACCTGGTATAACGTCATATGGTATAACGTTATAACGTATTACGGTATATGGTATAACGTCATATGGTATAACGTTATAACGTATTAGGGTATATGGTATAACGTTATGACGTATTACGTTATATGGTATAACGTCATATGATGTAATGTTATAACGTATTACGGTATATGGTATAACGTCATATGGTGTAACGGTATAACGTATTACGGTATATGGTATAACGTTATAACGTATGACGTTGTATGGTATAACATTATAACGTATTACGTTATATGGTATAACGTCATATGGTATAACGTTATAACGTATTACGTTATATGGTATAACGTCATATGGTGTAACGGTATAGCGTATTACGGTGTATGGTATAACGTTATAACGTATGGCGTTATATGGTATAACATTATAACGTATTACGTTATATGGTATAACGTCATATGGTATAACGTTATAACGTATTAAGGTATATGGTATAACGTCATATGGTGTAACGTTATAACGTATTACGTTATATGGTATAACGTCATATGATGTAACGTTATAACGTATTACGTTATATGGTATAACGTCATATGGTGTAACGGTATAACGTATTACGGTATATGGTATAACGTTATAACGTATGAGGTTATATAGTATAACATTATAACGTATTACGTTATATGGTATAACGTCATATGATATAATGTTATAACGTATTACGGTATATGGTATAACGTCATATGGTGTAACGTTATAACGTATTACGTCATATGGTATAACGTTATAACGTATTAAGGTATATGGTATAACGTCATATGATGTAACGTTATAACGTATTACGTTGTATGGTATAACGTCATATAGTGTAACGTTATAACGTATTACGTTATATGGTATAACGATATAACGTATTATGTTATATGGTATAACGTCATATGGTACAACGTTATAACGTATTACGGTATATGGTACAACGTTATAACGTATTACGTTGTATGGTATAACGTCATATGATGTAACGTTATAACGTACTACGTTATATGGTATAACGCTATAACGTATTACGTTATATGGTATTACGTCATATGGTATAACGCTATAACGTATTACGGTATGTGGTATAACGTTATAACGTATTGCGATATATGGTATAACGTCATATGGTATAACGTTTTAACGTATTACGGTATATGGTATAACGTCATATGGTGTAACGTTATAACGTATTACGTTTTATGGTATAACGTTATAACGTATTAGGATATATATTATAACGTTATAACGTATTACGTTATATGGTATAACGTCATATGGTATGAAGTTATAACGTACTGGGTTATATGGTATAACGTTATAACGTATTTCGTTACCTGGTATAACGTCATATGGTATAACGTTATAACGTATTACGGTATATGGTATAACGTCATATGGTATAACGTTATAACGTATTACGTTATATGGTATAACGTCATATCGTATAACGTTATAACGTATTGGGTTATATGGTATAACGTTATAACGTATTTCGTTACCTGGTATAACGTCATATGGTATAACGTTATAACGTATTACGGTATATGGTATAACGTCATATGGTATAACGTTATAACGTATTAGGGTATATGGTATAACGTTATGACGTATTACGTTATATGGTATAACGTCATATGATGTAATGTTGTAACGTATTACGGTATATGGTATAACGTCATATGGTGTAACGGTATAACGTATTACGGTATATGGTATAACGTTATAACGTATGACGTTGTATGGTATAACATTATAACGTATTACGTTATATGGTATAACGTCATATGGTATAACGTTATAACGTATTACGTTATATGGTATAACGTCATATGGTGTAACGGTATAGCGTATTACGGTGTATGGTATAACGTTATAACGTATGGCGTTATATGGTATAACATTATAACGTATTACGTTATATGGTATAACGTCATATGGTATAACGTTATAACGTATTAAGGTATATGGTATAACGTCATATGGTGTAACGTTATAACGTATTACGTTATATGGTATAACGTCATATGATGTAACGTTATAACGTATTACGTTATATGGTATAACGTCATATGGTGTAACGGTATAACGTATTACGGTATATGGTATAACGTTATAACGTTTGAGGTTATATAGTATAACATTATAACGTATTACGTTATATGGTATAACGTCATATGATATAATGTTATAACGTATTACGGTATATGGTATAACGTCATATGGTGTAACGTTATAACGTATTACGTTATATGGTATAACGTCATATGGTATAACGTTATAACGTATTACGTTATATGGTATAACGTCATATGGTATAACGTTATAACGTATTACGGTATATGGTATAACGTTATAACGTATTACGTTAAATGGTATAACGTCATATTATGTAACGTTATAACGTATTACGTTATATGGTATAACGTCATATGGTGTAACGTTATAACGTATTACGGTATATGGTATAACGTTATAACGTATTACGGTATATGGTATAACGTTATAACGTATGACGTTATATGGTATAACATTATAACGTATTACGTTATATGGTATAATGTCATATGGTATAACGTTATAACGTATTACGGTATATGGTATAACGTTACAACGTATGACGTTATATGGTATAACATTATAACGTATTACGTTATATGGTATAACGTCATATGGTATAACGTTATAACGTATTACGGTATATGGTATAACGTCATATGGTATAACGTTATAACGTATTACGGTATACGATATAACGTTCTAACGTATTACGTTATATGGTATAACGTCATATGGTGTAACGTTATAAAGTATTATGTTATATGGTATAACGTCATATGGTATGACGTTATAACGTATTGGGTTATACGGTATAACGTTATAACATATTTCGTTATATGGTATAACGTCATATGGTATAACGTTATAACGTATTACGGTATATGGTATAACGTTATAACGTATTACGTTATATGGTATAACGTCATATGGTATAACGTTATAACGTATTACGGTATATGGTATAACGTCATATGGTATAACGCTATAACGTATTACGGTATATGGTATAACGTTATAACGTATTGCGTTATATGGTATAACGTTATAACGTATTACGTTTTATGGTATAACGTTATAACGTATTAGGATATATGGTATAACGTTATAACGTATTACGGTATATGGTATAACGTCATATAGTGTAACGTTATAACGTATTACGTTATATGGTATAACGATATTACGTATTATGTTATATGGTATAACGTCATATGGTACAAAGTTATAACGTATTACGGTATATGGTGTAACGTTATAACGTATTACGTTATATGGTATAACGTCATATGGTGTAACGTTATAACGTATTACGGTATGTGGTATAACGTTATAACGTATTGCGATATATGGTATAACGTCATATGGTATAACGTTTTAACGTATTACGGTATATGGTATAACGTCATATGGTGTAAAGTTATAACGTATTACGTCATATGGTATGACGTTATAACGTATTATGTTATATGGTATAACGTCGTATGGTATAACGTTATAACGTATTACGGTATATGGTATAACGTCATATGATGTAACGTTATAACGTATTACGTTGTATGGTATAACGTCATATAGTGTAACGTTATAACGTATTACGTTATATGGTATAACGATATAACGTATTACGTTATATGGTATAACGTCATATCGTATAACGTTATAACGTATTGGGTTATATGGTATAACGTTATAACGTATTTCGTTACCTGGTATAACGTCATATGGTATAACGTTATAACGTATTACGGTATATGGTATAACGTCATATGGTATAACGTTATAACGTATTAGGGTATATGGTATAACGTTATGACGTATTACGTTATATGGTATAACGTCATATGATGTAATGTTATAACGTATTACGGTATATGGTATAACGTCATATGGTGTAACGGTATGACGTATTACGGTATATGGTATAACGTTATAACGTATGACGTTGTATGGTATAACATTATAACGTATTACGTTATATGGTATAACGTCATATGGTATAACGTTATAACGTATTACGTTATATGGTATAACGTCATATGGTGTAACGGTATAGCGTATTACGGTGTATGGTATAACGTTATAACGTATGGCGTTATATGGTATAACATTATAACGTATTACGTTATATGGTATAACGTCATATGGTATAACGTTATAACGTATTAAGGTATATGGTATAACGTCATATGGTGTAACGTTATAACGTATTACGTTATATGGTATAACGTCATATGATGTAACGTTATAACGTATTACGTTATATGGTATAACGTCATATGGTGTAACGGTATAACGTATTACGGTATATGGTATAACGTTATAACGTATGAGGTTATATAGTATAACATTATAACGTATTACGTTATATGGTATAACGTCATATGATATAATGTTATAACGTATTACGGTATATGGTATAACGTCATATGGTGTAACGTTATAACGTATTACGTCATATGGTATAACGTTATAACGTATTAAGGTATATGGTATAACGTCATATGATGTAACGTTATAACGTATTACGTTGTATGGTATAACGTCATATAGTGTAACGTTATAACGTATTACGTTATATGGTATAACGATATAACGTATTATGTTATATGGTATAACGTCATATGGTACAACGTTATAACGTATTACGGTATATGGTACAACGTTATAACGTATTACGTTGTATGGTATAACGTCATATGATGTAACGTTATAACGTACTACGTTATATGGTATAACGCTATAACGTATTACGTTATATGGTATTACGTCATATGGTATAACGCTATAACGTATTACGGTATGTGGTATATCGTTATAACGTATTGCGATATATGGTATAACGTCATATGGTATAACGTTTTAACGTATTACGGTATATGGTATAACGTCATATGGTGTAACGTTATAACGTATTACGTTTTATGGTATAACGTTATAACGTATTAGGATATATATTATAACGTTATAACGTATTACGTTATATGGTATAACGTCATATGGTATGAAGTTATAACGTACTGGGTTATATGGTATAACGTTATAACGTATTTCGTTACCTGGTATAACGTCATATGGTATAACGTTATAACGTATTACGGTATATGGTATAACGTCATATGGTATAACGTTATAACGTATTACGTTATATGGTATAACGTCATATCGTATAACGTTATAACGTATTGGGTTATATGGTATAACGTTATAACGTATTTCGTTACCTGGTATAACGTCATATGGTATAACGTTATAACGTATTACGGTATATGGTATAACGTCATATGGTATAACGTTATAACGTATTAGGGTATATGGTATAACGTTATGACGTATTACGTTATATGGTATAACGTCATATGATGTAATGTTATAACGTATTACGGTATATGGTATAACGTCATATGGTGTAACGGTATAACGTATTACGGTATATGGTATAACGTTATAACGTATGACGTTGTATGGTATAACATTATAACGTATTACGTTATATGGTATAACGTCATATGGTATAACGTTATAACGTATTACGTTATATGGTATAACGTCATATGGTGTAACGGTATAGCGTATTACGGTGTATGGTATAACGTTATAACGTATGGCGTTATATGGTATAACATTATAACGTATTACGTTATATGGTATAACGTCATATGGTATAACGTTATAACGTATTAAGGTATATGGTATAACGTCATATGGTGTAACGTTATAACGTATTACGTTATATGGTATAACGTCATATGATGTAACGTTATAACGTATTACGTTATATGGTATAACGTCATATGGTGTAACGGTATAACGTATTACGGTATATGGTATAACGTTATAACGTATGAGGTTATATAGTATAACATTATAACGTATTACGTTATATGGTATAACGTCATATGATATAATGTTATAACGTATTACGGTATATGGTATAACGTCATATGGTGTAACGTTATAACGTATTACGTTATATGGTATAACGTCATATGGTATAACGTTATAACGTATTACGTTATATGGTATAACGTCATATGGTATAACGTTATAACGTATGACGTTATATGGTATAACATTATAACGTATTACGTTATATGGTATAACGTCATATGGTATAACGTTATAACGTATTACGGTATATGGTATAACGTTACAACGTATTACCTTAAATGGTATAACGTCATATGGTGTAACGTTATAAAGTATTATGTTATATGGTATAACGTCATATGGTGTAACGTTATAACGTATTACGTTTTATGGTATAGCGTTATAACGTATTAGGATATATGGTATAACGTTATAACGTATTACGTTATATGGTATAACGTCATATGGTATGAAGTTATAACGTACTGGGTTATATGGTATAACGTTATAACGTATTTCGTTATATGGTATAACGTCATATGGTATAACGTTATAACGTATTACGGTATATGGTATAACGTCATATGGTATAACGTTATAACGTATTACGTTATATGGTATAACGTCATATGGTATAACGTTATAACGTATTACGTTATATGGTATAACGTTATAACGTATTACGTTATATGGTATAACGTCATATGGTATAACGTTATAACGTATTACGGTATATGGTATAACGTTATAACGTATTACGTTAAATGGTATAACGTCATATTATGTAACGTTATAACGTATTACGTTATATGGTATAACGTCATATGGTGTAACGTTATAACGTATTACGGTATATGGTATGACGTTATAACGTATGACGTTATATGGTATAACATTATAACGTATTACGTTATATGGTATAACGTCATATGGTATAACGTTATAACGTATTACGGTATATGGTATAACGTTACAACGTATGACGTTATATGGTATAGCATTATAACGTATTACGTTATATGGTATAACGTCATATGGTATAACGTTATAACGTATTACGGTATATGGTATAACGTTATAACGTATTACGTTATTTGGTATAACGTCATATGGTGCAACGTTATAACGTATTACGTCATATGGTATAACGTTATAACGTATTACGGTATATGGTATAACGTTATAACGTATTACGTTATATGGTATAACGTCATATCGTATAACGTTATAACGTATTACGGTATATGGTATGACGTTATAACGTATGACGTTATATGGTATAACATTATAACGTATTACGTTATATGGTAGAAAGTCATATGGTATAGCGTTATAACGTATTACGTTATATGGTACAACGTTATAACGTATTACGGTATATGGTGTAACGTTATAACGTATTACGTTATATGGTATAACGTCAT
The DNA here is from genome assembly GCF_024542735.1 of Bombus huntii. Lineage (NCBI taxonomy): Eukaryota > Metazoa > Arthropoda > Insecta > Hymenoptera > Apidae > Bombus > Bombus huntii. Next base: position 2,646,973 of record NC_066243.1, read on the forward strand.
ATGGTGTAACGTTATAACGTATTACGGTATGTGGTATAACGTTATAACGTATTGCGATATATGGTATAAAGTCATATGGTATAACGTTTTAACGTATTACGGTATATGGTATAACGTCATATGGTGTAAAGTTATAACGTATTACGTCATATGGTATAACGTTATAACGTATTATGTTATATGGTATAACGTCGTATGGTATAACGTTATAACGTATTACGGTATATGGTATAACGTCATATGATGTAACGTTATAACGTATTACGCTGTATGGTATAACGTCATATAGTGTAACGTTATAACGTATTACGTTATATCGTATAACGATATAACGTATTATGTTATATGGTATAACGTCATATGGTACAACGTTATAACGTATTACGGTATATGGTACAACGTTATAACGTATTACGTTGTATGGTATAACGTCATATGATGTAACGTTATAACGTATTACGTTATATGGTATAACGTCATATGGTGTAACGTTATAACGTATTACGTTATATGGTATAACGTCATATGGTATAACGTTATAACGTATTACGTTATATGGTATAACGTCATATGGTATAACGTTATAACGTATTACGGTATATGGTATAACGTTATAACGTATTACGTTAAATGGTATAACGTCATATTATGTAACGTTATAACGTATTACGTTATATGGTATAACGTCATATGGTGTAACGTTATAACGTATTACGGTATATGGTATAACGTTATAACGTATGACGTTATATGGTATAACATTATAACGTATTACGTTATATGGTATAACGTCATATGGTATAACGTTATAACGTATTACGGTATATGGTATAACGTTACAACGTATTACCTTAAATGGTATAACGTCATATGGTGTAACGTTATAAAGTATTATGTTATATGGTATAACGTCATATGGTGTAACGTTATAACGTATTACGTTTTATGGTATAACGTTATAACGTATTAGGATATATGGTATAACGTTATAACGTATTACGTTATATGGTATAACGTCATATGGTATGAAGTTATAACGTACTGGGTTATATGGTATAACGTTATAACGTATTTCGTTATATGGTATAACGTCATATGGTATAACGTTATAACGTATTACGGTATATGGTATAACGTCATATGGTATAACGTTATAACGTATTACGTTATATGGTATAACGTCATATGGTATAACGTTATAACGTATTACGTTATATGGTATAACGTTATAACGTATTACGTTATATGGTATAACGTCATATGGTATAACGTTATAACGTATTACGGTATATGGTATAACGTTATAACGTATTACGTTAAATGGTATAACGTCATATTATGTAACGTTATAACGCATTACGTTATATGGTATAACGTCATATGGTGTAACGTTATAACGTATTACGGTATATGGTATGACGTTATAACGTATGACGTTATATGGTATAACATTATAACGTATTACGTTATATGGTATAACGTCATATGGTATAACGTTATAACGTATTACGGTATATGGTATAACGTTACAACGTATGACGTTATATGGTATAGCATTATAACGTATTACGTTATATGGTATAACGTCATATGGTATAACGTTATAACGTATTACGGTATATGGTATAACGTTATAACGTATTACGTTATTTGGTATAACGTCATATGGTGCAACGTTATAACGTATTACGTCATATGGTATAACGTTATAACGTATTACGGTATATGGTATAACGTTATAACGTATTACGTTATATGGTATAACGTCATATCGTATAACGTTATAACGTATTACGGTATATGGTATGACGTTATAACGTATGACGTTATATGGTATAACATTATAACGTATTACGTTATATGGTAGAAAGTCATATGGTATAGCGTTATAACGTATTACGTTATATGGTACAACGTTATAACGTATTACGGTATATGGTGTAACGTTATAACGTATTACGTTATATGGTATAACGTCATATGGTGTAACGTTATAACGTATTACGGTATGTGGTATAACGTTATAACGTATTGCGATATATGGTATAAAGTCATATGGTATAACGTTTTAACGTATTACGGTATATGGTATAACGTCATATGGTGTAAAGTTATAACGTATTACGTCATATGGTATAACGTTATAACGTATTATGTTATATGGTATAACGTCGTATGGTATAACGTTATAACGTATTACGGTATATGGTATAACGTCATATGATGTAACGTTATAACGTATTACGCTGTATGGTATAACGTCATATAGTGTAACGTTATAACGTATTACGTTATATCGTATAACGATATAACGTATTATGTTATATGGTATAACGTCATATGGTACAACGTTATAACGTATTACGGTATATGGTACAACGTTATAACGTATTACGTTGTATGGTATAACGTCATATGATGTAACGTTATAACGTATTACGTTATATGGTATAACGTCATATGGTGTAACGGTATAACGTATTACGGTATATGGTATAACGTTATAACGTATGAGGTTATATAGTATAACATTATAACGTATTACGTTATATGGTATAACGTCATATGATATAATGTTATAACGTATTACGGTATATGGTATAACGTCATATGGTGTAACGTTATAACGTATTACGTTATATGGTATAACGTCATATGGTATAACGTTATAACGTATTACGTTATATGGTATAACGTCATATGGTATAACGTTATAACGTATTACGGTATATGGTATAACGTTATAACGTATTACGTTAAATGGTATAACGTCATATTATGTAACGTTATAACGTATTACGTTATATGGTATAACGTCATATGGTGTAACGTTATAACGTATTACGGTATATGGTATAACGTTATAACGTATGACGTTATATGGTATAACATTATAACGTATTACGTTATATGGTATAACGTCATATGGTATAACGTTATAACGTATTACGGTATATGGTATAACGTTACAACGTATTACCTTAAATGGTATAACGTCATATGGTGTAACGTTATAAAGTATTATGTTATATGGTATAACGTCATATGGTGTAACGTTATAACGTATTACGTTTTATGGTATAACGTTATATCGTATTAGGATATATGGTATAACGTTATAACGTATTACGTTATATGGTATAACGTCATATGGTATGAAGTTATAACGTACTGGGTTATATGGTATAACGTTATAACGTATTTCGTTATATGGTATAACGTCATATGGTATAACGTTATAACGTATTACGGTATATGGTATAACGTCATATGGTATAACGTTATAACGTATTACGTTATATGGTATAACGTCATATGGTATAACGTTATAACGTATTACGTTATATGGTATAACGTTATAACGTATTACGTTATATGGTATAACGTCATATGGTATAACGTTATAACGTATTACGGTATATGGTATAACGTTATAACGTATTACGTTAAATGGTATAACGTCATATTATGTAACGTTATAACGTATTACGTTATATGGTATAACGTCATATGGTGTAACGTTATAACGTATTACGGTATATGGTATGACGTTATAACGTATGACGTTATATGGTATAACATTATAACGTATTACGTTATATGGTATAACGTCATATGGTATAACGTTATAACGTATTACGTCATATGGTATAACGTTATAACGTATTACGGTATATGGTATAACGTTATAACGTATTACGTTATATGGTATAACGTCATATCGTATAACGTTATAACGTATTACGGTATATGGTATGACGTTATAACGTATGACGTTATATGGTATAACATTATAACGTATTACGTTATATGGTAGAAAGTCATATGGTATAGCGTTATAACGTATTACGTTATATGGTACAACGTTATAACGTATTACGGTATATGGTGTAACGTTATAACGTATTACGTTATATGGTATAACGTCATATGATGTAACGTTATAACGTATTACGCTGTATGGTATAACGTCATATAGTGTAACGTTATAACGTATTACGTTATATCGTATAACGATATAACGTATTATGTTATATGGTATAACGTCATATGGTACAACGTTATAACGTATTACGGTATATGGTACAACGTTATAACGTATTACGTTGTATGGTATAACGTCATATGATGTAACGTTATAACGTATTACGTTATATGGTATAACGTCATATGGTGTAACGTTATAACGTATTACGTTATATGGTATAACGTCATATGGTATAACGTTATAACGTATTACGTTATATGGTATAACGTCATATGGTATAACGTTATAACGTATTACGGTATATGGTATAACGTTATAACGTATTACGTTAAATGGTATAACGTCATATTATGTAACGTTATAACGTATTACGTTATATGGTATAACGTCATATGGTGTAACGTTATAACGTATTACGGTATATGGTATAACGTTATAACGTATGACGTTATATGGTATAACATTATAACGTATTACGTTATATGGTATAACGTCATATGGTATAACGTTATAACGTATTACGGTATATGGTATAACGTTACAACGTATTACCTTAAATGGTATAACGTCATATGGTGTAACGTTATAAAGTATTATGTTATATGGTATAACGTCATATGGTGTAACGTTATAACGTATTACGTTTTATGGTATAACGTTATAACGTATTAGGATATATGGTATAACGTTATAACGTATTACGTTATATGGTATAACGTCATATGGTATAACGTTATAACGTATTACGTTATATGGTATAACGTTATAACGTATTACGTTATATGGTATAACGTCATATGGTATAACGTTATAACGTATTACGGTATATGGTATAACGTTATAACGTATTACGTTAAATGGTATAACGTCATATTATGTAACGTTATAACGCATTACGTTATATGGTATAACGTCATATGGTGTAACGTTATAACGTATTACGGTATATGGTATGACGTTATAACGTATGACGTTATATGGTATAACATTATAACGTATTACGTTATATGGTATAACGTCATATGGTATAACGTTATAACGTATTACGGTATATGGTATAACGTTACAACGTATGACGTTATATGGTATAGCATTATAACGTATTACGTTATATGGTATAACGTCATATGGTATAACGTTATAACGTATTACGGTATATGGTATAACGTTATAACGTATTACGTTATTTGGTATAACGTCATATGGTGCAACGTTATAACGTATTACGTCATATGGTATAACGTTATAACGTATTACGGTATATGGTATAACGTTATAACGTATTACGTTATATGGTATAACGTCATATCGTATAACGTTATAACGTATTACGGTATATGGTATGACGTTATAACGTATGACGTTATATGGTATAACATTATAACGTATTACGTTATATGGTAGAAAGTCATATGGTATAGCGTTATAACGTATTACGTTATATGGTACAACGTTATAACGTATTACGGTATATGGTGTAACGTTATAACGTATTACGTTATATGGTATAACGTCATATGGTGTAACGTTATAACGTATTACGGTATGTGGTATAACGTTATAACGTATTGCGATATATGGTATAAAGTCATATGGTATAACGTTTTAACGTATTACGGTATATGGTATAACGTCATATGGTGTAAAGTTATAACGTATTACGTCATATGGTATAACGTTATAACGTATTATGTTATATGGTATAACGTCGTATGGTATAACGTTATAACGTATTACGGTATATGGTATAACGTCATATGATGTAACGTTATAACGTATTACGCTGTATGGTATAACGTCATATAGTGTAACGTTATAACGTATTACGTTATATCGTATAACGATATAACGTATTATGTTATATGGTATAACGTCATATGGTACAACGTTATAACGTATTACGGTATATGGTACAACGTTATAACGTATTACGTTGTATGGTATAACGTCATATGATGTAACGTTATAACGTATTACGTTATATGGTATAACGTCATATGGTGTAACGGTATAACGTATTACGGTATATGGTATAACGTTATAACGTATGAGGTTATATAGTATAACATTATAACGTATTACGTTATATGGTATAACGTCATATGATATAATGTTATAACGTATTACGGTATATGGTATAACGTCATATGGTGTAACGTTATAACGTATTACGTTATATGGTATAACGTCATATGGTATAACGTTATAACGTATTACGTTATATGGTATAACGTCATATGGTATAACGTTATAACGTATTACGGTATATGGTATAACGTTATAACGTATTACGTTAAATGGTATAACGTCATATTATGTAACGTTATAACGTATTACGTTATATGGTATAACGTCATATGGTGTAACGTTATAACGTATTACGGTATATGGTATAACGTTATAACGTATGACGTTATATGGTATAACATTATAACGTATTACGTTATATGGTATAACGTCATATGGTATAACGTTATAACGTATTACGGTATATGGTATAACGTTACAACGTATTACCTTAAATGGTATAACGTCATATGGTGTAACGTTATAAAGTATTATGTTATATGGTATAACGTCATATGGTGTAACGTTATAACGTATTACGTTTTATGGTATAACGTTATATCGTATTAGGATATATGGTATAACGTTATAACGTATTACGTTATATGGTATAACGTCATATGGTATGAAGTTATAACGTACTGGGTTATATGGTATAACGTTATAACGTATTTCGTTATATGGTATAACGTCATATGGTATAACGTTATAACGTATTACGGTATATGGTATAACGTCATATGGTATAACGTTATAACGTATTACGTTATATGGTATAACGTCATATGGTATAACGTTATAACGTATTACGTTATATGGTATAACGTTATAACGTATTACGTTATATGGTATAACGTCATATGGTATAACGTTATAACGTATTACGGTATATGGTATAACGTTATAACGTATTACGTTAAATGGTATAACGTCATATTATGTAACGTTATAACGTATTACGTTATATGGTATAACGTCATATGGTGTAACGTTATAACGTATTACGGTATATGGTATGACGTTATAACGTATGACGTTATATGGTATAACATTATAACGTATTACGTTATATGGTATAACGTCATATGGTATAACGTTATAACGTATTACGTCATATGGTATAACGTTATAACGTATTACGGTATATGGTATAACGTTATAACGTATTACGTTATATGGTATAACGTCATATCGTATAACGTTATAACGTATTACGGTATATGGTATGACGTTATAACGTATGACGTTATATGGTATAACATTATAACGTATTACGTTATATGGTAGAAAGTCATATGGTATAGCGTTATAACGTATTACGTTATATGGTACAACGTTATAACGTATTACGGTATATGGTGTAACGTTATAACGTATTACGTTATATGGTATAACGTCATATGATGTAACGTTATAACGTATTACGCTGTATGGTATAACGTCATATAGTGTAACGTTATAACGTATTACGTTATATCGTATAACGATATAACGTATTATGTTATATGGTATAACGTCATATGGTACAACGTTATAACGTATTACGGTATATGGTACAACGTTATAACGTATTACGTTGTATGGTATAACGTCATATGATGTAACGTTATAACGTATTACGTTATATGGTATAACGTCATATGGTGTAACGTTATAACGTATTACGTTATATGGTATAACGTCATATGGTATAACGTTATAACGTATTACGTTATATGGTATAACGTCATATGGTATAACGTTATAACGTATTACGGTATATGGTATAACGTTATAACGTATTACGTTAAATGGTATAACGTCATATTATGTAACGTTATAACGTATTACGTTATATGGTATAACGTCATATGGTGTAACGTTATAACGTATTACGGTATATGGTATAACGTTATAACGTATGACGTTATATGGTATAACATTATAACGTATTACGTTATATGGTATAACGTCATATGGTATAACGTTATAACGTATTACGGTATATGGTATAACGTTACAACGTATTACCTTAAATGGTATAACGTCATATGGTGTAACGTTATAAAGTATTATGTTATATGGTATAACGTCATATGGTGTAACGTTATAACGTATTACGTTTTATGGTATAACGTTATAACGTATTAGGATATATGGTATAACGTTATAACGTATTACGTTATATGGTATAACGTCATATGGTATGAAGTTATAACGTACTGGGTTATATGGTATAACGTTATAACGTACTTCGTTATATGGTATAACGTCATATGGTATAACGTTATAACGTATTACGGTATATGGTATAACGTCATATGGTATAACGTTATAACGTATTACGTTATATGGTATAACGTCATATGGTATAACGTTATAACGTATTACGTTATATGGTATAACGTTATAACGTATTACGTTATATGGTATAACGTCATATGGTATAACGTTATAACGTATTACGGTATATGGTATAACGTTATAACGTATTACGTTAAATGGTATAACGTCATATTATGTAACGTTATAACGTATTACGTTATATGGTATAACGTCATATGGTGTAACGTTATAACGTATTACGGTATATGGTATGACGTTATAACGTATGACGTTATATGGTATAACATTATAACGTATTACGTTATATGGTATAACGTCATATGGTATAACGTTATAACGTATTACGGTATATGGTATAACGTTACAACGTATGACGTTATATGGTATAGCATTATAACGTATTACGTTATATGGTATAACGTCATATGGTATAACGTTATAACGTATTACGGTATATGGTATAACGTTATAACGTATTACGTTATTTGGTATAACGTCATATGGTGCAACGTTATAACGTATTACGTCATATGGTATAACGTTATAACGTATTACGGTATATGGTATAACGTTATAACGTATTACGTTATATGGTATAACGTCATATCGTATAACGTTATAACGTATTACGGTATATGGTATGACGTTATAACGTATGACGTTATATGGTATAACATTATAACGTATTACGTTATATGGTAGAAAGTCATATGGTATAGCGTTATAACGTATTACGATATATGGTACAACGTTATAACGTATTACGGTATATGGTGTAACGTTATAACGTATTACGTTATATGGTATAACGTCATATGGTGTAACGTTATAACGTATTACGGTATGTGGTATAACGTTATAACGTATTGCGATATATGGTATAAAGTCATATGGTATAACGTTTTAACGTATTACGGTATATGGTATAACGTCATATGGTGTAAAGTTATAACGTATTACGTCATATGGTATAACGTTATAACGTATTATGTTATATGGTATAACGTCGTATGGTATAACGTTATAACGTATTACGGTATATGGTATAACGTCATATGATGTAACGTTATAACGTATTACGCTGTATGGTATAACGTCATATAGTGTAACGTTATAACGTATTACGTTATATCGTATAACGATATAACGTATTATGTTATATGGTATAACGTCATATGGTACAACGTTATAACGTATTACGGTATATGGTACAACGTTATAACGTATTACGTTGTATGGTATAACGTCATATGATGTAACGTTATAACGTATTACGTTATATGGTATAACGCTATAACGTATTACGGTATATGGTATAACGTCATATGGTGTAACGTTATAACGTATTACGTTTTATGGTATAACGTTATAACGTATTAGGATATATGGTATAACGTTATAACGTATTACGTTATATGGTATAACGTCATATGGTATGAAGTTATAACGTACTGGGTTATATGGTATAACGTTATAACGTATTTCGTTACCTGGTATAACGTCATATGGTATAACGTTATAACGTATTACTGTATATGGTATAACGTTATAACGTATTACCTTAAATGGTATAACGTCATATGGTGTAACGTTATAAAGTATTATGTTATATGGTATAACGTCATATGGTATGACGTTATAACGTATTACGGTATATGGTATAACGTTCTAACGTATTACGTTAAATGGTATAACGTCATATGGTGAAACGTTATAACGTACTACGGTATATGGTATAACGTTATAACGTATGACGTTATATGGTATAACATTATAACGTATTATGTTATATGGTATAACGTCATATGGTATGACGTTATAACGTATTGGGTTATATGGTAAAGCGTTATAACGTATTTCGTTATACGGTATAACGTCATATGGTATAACGTTATAACGTATTACGGTATATGGTATAACGTTATAACGTATTACGGTATATGGTATAACGTTATAACGTATTATGTTATATGGTATAACGTCGTATGGTATAACGTTATAACGTATTACGGTATATGGTATAACGTCATATGATGTAACGTTATAACGTATTACGTTGTATGGCATAACGTCATATAATGTAACGTTATAACGTATTACGTTATATGGTATAACGATATAACGTATTATGTTATATGGTATAACGTCATATGGTACAACGTTATAACGTATTACGGTATATGGTGTAACGTTATAACGTATTACGTTATATGGTATAACGTCATATGGTGTAACGTTATAACGTATTACGGTATGTGGTATAACGTTATAACGTATTGCGATATATGGTATAAAGTCATATGGTATAACGTTTAACCTTTTACGGTATATGGTATAACGTCATATGGTGTAAAGTTATAACGTATTATGTCATATGGTATAACGATATAACGTATTATGTTATATGGTATAACGTCATATGGTACAACGTTATAACGTATTACGGTATATGGTGTAACGTTATAACGTATTACGTTATATGGTATAACGTCATATGGTGTAACGTTATAACGTATTACGGTATGTGGTATAACGTTATAACGTATTGCGATATATGGTATAAAGTCATATGGTATAACGTTTTAACGTATTACGCTGTATGGCATAACGTCATATAGTGTAACGTTATAACGTATTACGTTATATCGTATAACGATATAACGTATTATGTTATATGGTATAACGTGATATGGTACAACGTTATAACGTATTACGGTATATGGTACAACGTTATAACGTATTACGTTGTATGGTATAACGTCATATGATGTAACGTTATAACGTATTACGTTATATGGTATAACGCTATAACGTATTACGGTATATGGTATAACGTCATATGGTGTAACGTTATAACGTATTACGTTTTATGGTATAACGTTATAACGTATTAGGATATATGGTATAACGTTATAACGTATTACGTTATATGGTATAACGTCATATGGTATGAAGTTATAACGTACTGGGTTATATGGTATAACGTTATAACGTATTTCGTTACCTGGTATAACGTCATATGGTATAACGTTATAACGTATTACGGTATATGGTATAACGTTATAACGTATTACCTTAAATGGTATAACGTCATATGGTGTAACGTTATAAAGTATTATGTTATATGGTATAACGTCATATGGTATGACGTTATAACGTATATGGTTATATGGTATAACGTTATAACGTATTTCGTTATACGGTATAACGTCATATGGTGTAACGTTATAAAGTATTATGTTATATGGTATAACGTCATATGGTATGACGTTATAACGTATTGGGTTATATGGTAAAGCGTTATAACGTATTTCGTTATACGGTATAACGTCATATGGTATAACGTTATAACGTATTACGGTATATGGTATAACGTTCTAACGTATTACGTTAAATGGTATAACGTCATATGGTGCAACGTTATAAAGTACTACGGTATATGGTATAACGTTATAGCGTATGACGTTATATGGTATAACATTATAACGTATTACGTTAAATGGTATAACGTCATATTATGTAACGTTATAACGTATTACGTTATATGGTATAACGTCATATGGTATAACGCTATAACGCATTACGGTATATGGTATAACGTTATAACGTATTGCGTTATATGGTATAACGACATATGGTATAACGTTATAACGTATTGCGGTATATGGTATAACGTCATATGGTATAATGTAATAACGTATTACGTTATATGGTATACCGTTATAACATATTAAATTATATGGTATAACGTTATAACGTACTACGTTATATGGTATAACGTTATAACGTACTGGGTTATATGGTATAACGTTACAACGTATTTCGTTATATGGTATAACATCATATGGTATAACGCTATAACGTATTACGGTATATGGTATAACGTTATAACGTATGACGTTATATGGTATAACATAATAACGTATTACGTTATATGGTATAACGTCATATGGTATAACGTTATAACGTATTACGGTATATGGTATAACGTTATAACGTATTACGTTATATGGTATAACGTCATATGGTATAACGTTATAACGTATTACGGTATATGGTATAACATCATATGGTATAACGCTATAACGTATTACTGTATATGGTATAACGTTATAACGTATTACCTTAAATGGTATAACGTCATATGGTGTAACGTTATAAAGTATTATGTTATATGGTATAACGTCATATGGTATGACGTTATAACGTATTACGGTATATGGTATAACATCATATGGTATAACGCTATAACGTATTACTGTATATGGTATAACGTTATAACATATTACCTTAAATGGTATAACATCATATGGTATAACGCTATAACGTATTACGGTATATGGTATAACGTTATAACGTATGACGTTATATGGTATAACATAATAACGTATTACGTTATATGGTATAACGTCATATGGTATAACGTTATAACGTATATGGTTATATGATATAACCTTATAACGTATTTCGTTATACGGTATAACGTCATATGGTGTAACGTTATAAAGTATTATGTTATGTGGTATAACGTCATATGGTATGACGTTATAACGTATTGGGTTATATGGTAAAGCGTTATAACGTATTTCGTTATACGGTATAACGTCATATGGTATAACGTTATAACGTATTACGGTATATGGTATAACGTTATAACGTATTACGGTATATGGTATAACGTTATAACGTATTATGTTATATGGTATAACGTCGTATGGTATAACGTTATAACGTATTACGGTATATGGTATAACGTCATATGATGTAACGTTATAACGTATTACGTTGTATGGTATAACGTCATATAGTGTAACGTTGTAACGTATTACGTTATATGGTATAACGATATAACGTATTATGTTATATGGTATAACGTCATATGGTACAACGTTATAACGTATTACGGTATATGGTGTAACGTTATAACGTATTACGTTATATGGTATAACGTCATATGGTGTAACGTTATAACGTATTACGGTATGTGGTATAACGTTATAACGTATTGCGATATATGGTATAAAGTCATATGGTATAACGTTTTAACGTATTACGGTATATGGTATAACGTCATATGGTGTAAAGTTATAACGTATTACGACATATGGTATAACGTTATAACGTATTATGTTATATGGTATAACGTCGTATGGTATAACGTTATAACGTATTACGGTATATGGTATAACGTCATATGATGTAACGTTATAACGTATTACGCTGTATGGTATAACGTCATATAGTGTAACGTTATAACGTATTACGTTATATCGTATAACGATATAACGTATTATGTTATATGGTATAACGTGATATGGTACAACGTTATAACGTATTACGGTATATGGTACAACGTTATAGCGTATTACGTTGTATGGTATAACGTCATATGATGTAACGTTATAACGTATTACGTTATATGGTATAACGCTATAACGTATTACGGTATATGGTATAACGTCATATGGTGTAACGTTATAACGTATTACGTTTTATGGTATAACGTTATAACGTATTAGGATATATGGTATAACGTTATAACGTATTACGTTATATGGTATAACGTCATATGGCATGAAGTTATAACGTACTGGGTTATATGGTATAACGTTATAACGTATTTCGTTACCTGGTATAACGTCATATGGTATAACGTTATAACGTATTACGGTATATGGTATAACGTTATAACGTATTACCTTAAATGGTATAACGTCATATGGTGTAACGTTATAAAGTATTATGTTATATGGTATAACGTCATATGGTATGACGTTATAACGTATATGGTTATATGGTATAACGTTATAACGTATTTCGTTATACGGTATAACGTCATATGGTGTAACGTTATAAAGTATTATGTTATATGGTATAACGTCATATGGTATGACGTTATAACGTATTGGGTTATATGGTAAAGCGTTATAACGTATTTCGTTATACGGTATAACGTCATATGGTATAACGTTATAACGTATTACGGTATATGGTATAACGTTCTAACGTATTACGTTAAATGGTATAACGTCATATGGTGCAACGTTATAAAGTACTACGGTATATGGTATAACGTTATAGCGTATGACGTTATATGGTATAACATTATAACGTATTACGTTATATGGTATAACGTCATATGGTATAACGTTATAACGTATTACGGTATATGGTATAACGTTCTAACGTATTACGATATATGGTATAACGTCATATGGTGCAACGTTATAACGTATTATGTCATATAGTATAACGTTATAACGTATTACGGTATATGGTATAACGTCATATGGTATAACGTTATAACGTATTACGTTATATGGTATAACGTCATATGGTATAACGTTATAACGTATTACGGTATATGGTATAACGTTATAACGTCATATGGTGCAACGTTATAACGTATTACGTCATATGGTATAACGTTCTAACGTATTACGGTATACGATATAACGTTCTAACGTATTACGTTATATGGTATAACGTCATATGGTGTAACGTTATAAAGTATTACGTTATATGGTATAACGTCATATGGTATGACGTTATAACGTGTTGGGTTATATGGTATAACGTTATAACGTATTTCGTTATATGGTATAACGTCATATGGTATAACGTTATAACGTACTACGGTATATGGTATAACGTTATAACGTATTACGTTATATGGTATAACATCATATGGTATAACGTTATAACGTATTACGGTATATGGTATAACGTCATATGGTATAGCGTTATAACGTATTACGTTATATGGTATAACGTTATAACGTATTAGGATATATGGTATAACGTTATAACGTATTGCGTTATATGGTATAACGTTATAACGTATTAGGATATATGGTATAACGTTATAACGTATTACGTTATATGGTATAACGTCATATGGTATAAGGTTATAACGTATTACGTTATATGGTATAACGTCATATTATGTAACGTTATAACCTATTACGTTATATGGAATAACGTCATATGGTGTAACGTTATAACGTATTACGGTATATGGTATAACGTTATAACGTATTACGTTAAATGGTATAACGTCATATTATGTAACGTTATAACGTATTACGTTATACGGTATAACGTCATATGGTGTAACGTTATAACGTATTACGGTATATGGTATAACGTTATAACGTATGACGTTATATGGTATAACATAATAACGTATTACGTTATATGGTATAACGTCATATGGTATAACGTTATAACGTATTACGGTATATGGTATAACGTTATAACGTATTACGTTATATGGTATAACGTCATATGGTATAACGTTATAACGTATTACGGTATATGGTATAACATCATATGGTATAACGCTATAACGTATTACGGTATATGGTATAACGTTATAACGTATTGCGTTATATGGTATAACGTTATAACGTATTACGTTTTATGGTATAACGTTATAACGTATTAGGATATATGGTATAACGTTATAACGTATTACGGTATATGGTATAACGTCATATGGTATAACGCTATAACGCATTACGGTATATGGTATAACGTTATAACGTATTGCGTTATATGGTATAACGTCATATGGTATAACGTTATAACGTATTGCGGTATATGGTATAACGTCATATGGTATAATGTAATAACGTATTACGTTATATGGTATACCGTTATAACATATTAAATTATATGGTATAACGTTATAACGTACTACGTTATATGGTATAACGTTATAACGTACTGGGTTATATGGTATAACGTTACAACGTATTTCGTTATATGGTATAACGTCATATGGTATAACGATATAACGTAATACGGTATATGGTATAACGTTATAACGTATTACGGTATATGGTATAACGTTATAACGTATTACGTTGTATGGTATATCGTCATATGGTGCAACGTTATAACGTATTACGTTATACGGTATAACGTCATATGGTGTAACGTTATAACGTATTACGTCATATGGTATAACGTTATAACGTATTATGTTATATGGTATAACGTCGTATGGTATAACGTTATAACGTATTACGGTATATGGTATAACGTCATATGATGTAACGTTATAACGTATTACGTTGTATGGTATAACGTCATATAGTGTAACGTTATAACGTATTACGTTATATGGTATAGCGATATAACGTATTATGTTATATGGTATAACGTCATATGGTACAACGTTATAACGTATTACGGTATATGGTGTAACGTTATAACGTATTACGTTATGAGGTATAACGTCATATGGTGTAACGTTTTAACGTATTACGGTATGTGGTATAACGTTATAACGTATTGCGATATATGGTATAACGTCATATGGTATAACGTTTTAACGTATTACGGAATATGGTATAACGTTATAACGTATTACGTTATGTGGTATAACGTCATATGGTGTAAAGTTATAACGTATTACGTTGTATGGTATATCGTCATATAGTGTAACGTTATAACGTATTACGTTATATGGTATAATGATATAACGTATTATGTTATATGGTATAACGTCGTATGGTATAACGTTATAACGTATTACGGTATATGGTATAACGTCATATGATGTAACGTTATAACGTATTACGTTGTATGGTATATCGTCATATAGTGTAACGTTATAACGTATTACGTTATATGGTATAATGATATAACGTATTATGTTATATGGTATAACGTCATATGGTACAACGTTATAACGTATTACGGTATATGGTACAACGTTATAACGTATTACGTTATATGGTATAACGTCATATGATGTAACGTTATAACGTATTACGTTATATGGTATAACGCTATAACGTATTACGTTATATGGTATTACGTCATATGGTATAACGCTATAACGTATTACGGTATGTGGTATAACGTTATAACGTATTGCGATATATGGTATAACGTCATATGGTATAACGTTTTAACGTATTACGGTATATGGTATAACGTCATATGGTGTAACGTTATAACGTATTACGTTTTATGGTATAACGTTATAACGTATTAGGATATATGGTATAACGTTATAACGTATTACGTTATATGATATAACGTCATATGGTATGAAGTTATAACGTTCTGGGTTATATGTTATAACGTTATAACGTATTTCGTTACCTGGTATAACGTCATATGGTATAACGTTATAACGTATTACGGTATATGGTATAACGTCATATGGTATAACGTTATAACGTATTACGTTATATGGTATAACGTCATATGGTATAACGTTATAACGTATTACGGTATATGGTATAACGTCATATGGTATAGCGTTATAACGTATTACGTTATATGGTATAACGTTATAACGTATTAGGATATATGGTATAACGTTATAACGTATTACGGTATATGGTATAACGTTCTAACGTATTACGTTAAATGGTATAACGTCATATGGTATAACGTTATAACGTATTACGGTATATGGTATAACGTTATAACGTATTACGTTATATGGTATAACGTCATATGGTATAACGTTATAACGTATTACGGTATATGGTATAACGTCATATGGTATAGCGTTATAACGTATTACGTTATATGGTATAACGTTATAACGTATTAGGATATATGGTATAACGTTATAACGTATTACGGTATATGGTATAACGTTATAACGTATTACGGTATATGGTGTAACGTTATAACGTATTACGTTATATGGTATAACGTCATATGGTGTAACGTTATAACGTATTACGGTATGTGGTATAACGCTATAACGTATTATGTTATATGGTATAACGTCATATGGTATAACGTTATAACGTATTACGGTATATGGTATAACGTCATATGGTATAGCGTTATAACGTATTACGTTATATGGTATAACGTTATAACGTATTAGGTTATATGGTATAACGTTTTAACGTATTACGGAATATGGTATAACGTTTTAACGTATTACGGTATATGGTATAACGTCATATGGTGTAAAGTTATAACGTATTACGTCATATGGTATAACGTTATAACGTATTATGTTATATGGTATAACGTCGTATGGTATAACGTTATAACGTATTACGGTATATGGTATAACGTCATATGATGTAACGTTATAACGTATTACGCTGTATGGTATAACGTCATATAGTGTAACGTTATAACGTATTACGTTATATCGTATAACGATATAACGTATTATGTTATATGGTATAACGTGATATGGTACAACGTTATAACGTATTACGGTATATGGTACAACGTTATAGCGTATTACGTTGTATGGTATAACGTCATATGATGTAACGTTATAACGTATTACGTTATATGGTATAACGCTATAACGTATTACGGTATATGGTATAACGTCATATGGTGTAACGTTATAACGTATTACGTTTTATGGTATAACGTTATAACGTATTAGGATATATGGTATAACGTTATAACGTATTACGTTATATGGTATAACGTCATATGGCATGAAGTTATAACGTACTGGGTTATATGGTATAACGTTATAACGTATTTCGTTACCTGGTATAACGTCATATGGTATAACGTTATAACGTATTACGGTATATGGTATAACGTTATAACGTATTACCTTAAATGGTATAACGTCATATGGTGTAACGTTATAAAGTATTATGTTATATGGTATAACGTCATATGGTATGACGTTATAACGTATATGGTTATATGGTATAACGTTATAACGTATTTCGTTATACGGTATAACGTCATATGGTGTAACGTTATAAAGTATTATGTTATATGGTATAACGTCATATGGTATGACGTTATAACGTATTGGGTTATATGGTAAAGCGTTATAACGTATTTCGTTATACGGTATAACGTCATATGGTATAACGTTATAACGTATTACGGTATATGGTATAACGTTCTAACGTATTACGTTAAATGGTATAACGTCATATGGTGCAACGTTATAAAGTACTACGGTATATGGTATAACGTTATAGCGTATGACGTTATATGGTATAACATTATAACGTATTACGTTATATGGTATAACGTCATATGGTATAACGTTATAACGTATTACGGTATATGGTATAACGTTCTAACGTATTACGATATATGGTATAACGTCATATGGTGCAACGTTATAACGTATTATGTCATATAGTATAACGTTATAACGTATTACGGTATATGGTATAACGTCATATGGTATAACGTTATAACGTATTACGTTATATGGTATAACGTCATATGGTATAACGTTATAACGTATTACGGTATATGGTATAACGTTATAACGTCATATGGTGCAACGTTATAACGTATTACGTCATATGGTATAACGTTCTAACGTATTACGGTATACGATATAACGTTCTAACGTATTACGTTATATGGTATAACGTCATATGGTGTAACGTTATAAAGTATTACGTTATATGGTATAACGTCATATGGTATGACGTTATAACGTGTTGGGTTATATTTTATAACGTTATAACGTATTTCGTTATATGGTATAACGTCATATGGTATAACGTTATAACGTACTACGGTATATGGTATAACGTTATAACGTATTACGTTATATGGTATAACATCATATGGTATAACGTTATAACGTATTACGGTATATGGTATAACGTCATATGGTATAGCGTTATAACGTATTACGTTATATGGTATAACGTTATAACGTATTAGGATATATGGTATAACGTTATAACGTATTGCGTTATATGGTATAACGTTATAACGTATTAGGATATATGGTATAACGTTATAACGTATTACGTTATATGGTATAACGTCATATGGTATAAGGTTATAACGTATTACGTTATATGGTATAACGTCATATTATGTAACGTTATAACCTATTACGTTATATGGAATAACGTCATATGGTGTAACGTTATAACGTATTACGGTATATGGTATAACGTTATAACGTATTACGTTAAATGGTATAACGTCATATTATGTAACGTTATAACGTATTACGTTATACGGTATAACGTCATATGGTGTAACGTTATAACGTATTACGGTATATGGTATAACGTTATAACGTATGACGTTATATGGTATAACATAATAACGTATTACGTTATATGGTATAACGTCATATGGTATAACGTTATAACGTATTACGGTATATGGTATAACGTTATAACGTATTACGTTATATGGTATAACGTCATATGGTATAACGTTATAACGTATTACGGTATATGGTATAACATCATATGGTATAACGCTATAACGTATTACGGTATATGGTATAACGTTATAACGTATTGCGTTATATGGTATAACGTTATAACGTATTACGTTTTATGGTATAACGTTATAACGTATTAGGATATATGGTATAACGTTATAACGTATTACGGTATATGGTATAACGTCATATGGTATAACGCTATAACGCATTACGGTATATGGTATAACGTTATAACGTATTGCGTTATATGGTATAACGTCATATGGTATAACGTTATAACGTATTGCGGTATATGGTATAACGTCATATGGTATAATGTAATAACGTATTACGTTATATGGTATACCGTTATAACATATTAAATTATATTTTATAACGTTATAACGTACTACGTTATATGGTATAACGTTATAACGTACTGGGTTATATGGTATAACGTTACAACGTATTTCGTTATATGGTATAACGTCATATGGTATAACGATATAACGTAATACGGTATATGGTATAACGTTATAACGTATTACGGTATATGGTATAACTTTATAACGTATTACGTTGTATGGTATATCGTCATATGGTGCAACGTTATAACGTATTACGTTATACGGTATAACGTCATATGGTGTAACGTTATAACGTATTACGTCATATGGTATAACGTTATAACGTATTATGTTATATGGTATAACGTCGTATGGTATAACGTTATAACGTATTACGGTATATGGTATAACGTCATATGATGTAACGTTATAACGTATTACGTTGTATGGTATAACGTCATATAGTGTAACGTTATAACGTATTACGTTATATGGTATAGCGATATAACGTATTATGTTATATGGTATAACGTCATATGGTACAACGTTATAACGTATTACGGTATATGGTGTAACGTTATAACGTATTACGTTATGTGGTATAACGTCATATGGTGTAACGTTTTAACGTATTACGGTATGTGGTATAACGTTATAACGTATTGCGATATATGGTATAACGTCATATGGTATAACGTTTTAACGTATTACGGAATATGGTATAACGTTATAACGTATTACGTTATGTGGTATAACGTCATATGGTGTAAAGTTATAACGTATTACGTTGTATGGTATATCGTCATATAGTGTAACGTTATAACGTATTACGTTATATGGTATAATGATATAACGTATTATGTTATATGGTATAACGTCGTATGGTATAACGTTATAACGTATTACGGTATATGGTATAACGTCATATGATGTAACGTTATAACGTATTACGTTGTATGGTATATCGTCATATAGTGTAACGTTATAACGTATTACGTTATATGGTATAATGATATAACGTATTATGTTATATGGTATAACGTCATATGGTACAACGTTATAACGTATTACGGTATATGGTACAACGTTATAACGTATTACGTTATATGGTATAACGTCATATGATGTAACGTTATAACGTATTACGTTATATGGTATAACGCTATAACGTATTACGTTATATGGTATTACGTCATATGGTATAACGCTATAACGTATTACGGTATGTGGTATAACGTTATAACGTATTGCGATATATGGTATAACGTCATATGGTATAACGTTTTAACGTATTACGGTATATGGTATAACGTCATATGGTGTAACGTTATAACGTATTACGTTTTATGGTATAACGTTATAACGTATTAGGATATATGGTATAACGTTATAACGTATTACGTTATATGATATAACGTCATATGGTATGAAGTTATAACGTTCTGGGTTATATGTTATAACGTTATAACGTATTTCGTTACCTGGTATAACGTCATATGGTATAACGTTATAACGTATTACGGTATATGGTATAACGTCATATGGTATAACGTTATAACGTATTACGTTATATGGTATAACGTCATATGGTATAACGTTATAACGTATTACGGTATATGGTATAACGTCATATGGTATAGCGTTATAACGTATTACGTTATATGGTATAACGTTATAACGTATTAGGATATATGGTATAACGTTATAACGTATTACGGTATATGGTATAACGTTCTAACGTATTACGTTAAATGGTATAACGTCATATGGTATAACGTTATAACGTATTACGGTATATGGTATAACGTTATAACGTATTACGTTATATGGTATTACGTCATATGGTATAACGTTATAACGTATTACGGTATATGGTATAACGTCATATGGTATAGCGTTATAACGTATTACGTTATATGGTATAACGTTATAACGTATTAGGATATATGGTATAACGTTATAACGTATTACGGTATATGGTATAACGTTATAACGTATTACGGTATATGGTGTAACGTTATAACGTATTACGTTATATGGTATAACGTCATATGGTGTAACGTTATAACGTATTACGGTATGTGGTATAACGCTATAACGTATTATGTTATATGGTATAACGTCATATGGTATAACGTTATAACGTATTACGGTATATGGTATAACGTCATATGGTATAGCGTTATAACGTATTACGTTATATGGTATAACGTTATAACGTATTAGGTTATATGGTATAACGTTTTAACGTATTACGGAATATGGTATAACGTTTTAACGTATTACGGAGTATGGTATAACGTCATATGGTGTAACGTTATAACGTATTACGTTTTATGGTATAACGTTATAACGTATTAGGATATAAGGTATAACGATATAACGTATTTCCTTATATGGTATAACGTCATATGGTATAACGATATAACGTATTACGGTATATGGTATAACGTTATAACGTATTACGTTATATGGTATAACGTCATATGGTGTAAAGTTATAACGTATTACGTCATGTGGTATAACGTTACAACGTATTATGTTATATGGTATAACGTCGTATGGTATAACGTTATAACGTATTGCGATATATGGTATAACGTCATATGGTATAACGTTTTAACGTATTACGGTATATGGTATAACGTCATATGGTGTAACGTTATAACGTATTACGTTTTATGGTATAACGTTATAACGTATTAGGATATATGGTATAACGTTATAACGTATTACGTTATATGGTATAACGTCATATGGTATGAAGTTATAACGTACTGGGTTATATGGTATAACGTTATAACGTATTTCGTTACCTGGTATAACGTCATATGGTATAACGTTATAACGTATTACGGTATATGGTATAACGTCATATGGTATAACGTTATAACGTATTACGGTATATGGTATAACGTCATATGGTATAGCGTTATAACGTATTACGTTATATGGTATAACGTTATAACGTATTAGGATATATGGTATAACGTTATAACGTATTACGTTATATGGTATAACGTCATATGGTATAACGTTAAAACGTATTACGGTATATGGTATAACGTTATAACGTATTACGTTATATGGTACAACGTCATGTGGTATAACGTTATAACGTATTACGGTATATGGTATAACGTTATAACGTATTACGTTATATGGTATAACGTTATAACGTATTAGGATATATGGTATAACGTTATAACGTATTACGGTATATGGTATAACGTTCTAACGTATTACGTTAAATGGTATAACGTCATATGGTATAACGTTATAACGTATTACGGTATATGGTATAACGTTATAACGTATTACGTTATATGGTATTACGTCATATGGTATAACGTTATAACGTATTACGGTATATGGTATAACGTCATATGGTATAGCGTTATAACGTATTACGTTATATGGTATAACGTTATAACGTATTAGGATATATGGTATAACGTTATAACGTATTACGGTATATGGTATAACGTTATAACGTATTACGGTATATGGTGTAACGTTATAACGTATTACGTTATATGGTATAACGTCATATGGTGTAACGTTATAACGTATTACGGTATGTGGTATAACGCTATAACGTATTATGTTATATGGTATAACGTCATATGGTATAACGTTATAACGTATTACGGTATATGGTATAACGTCATATGGTATAGCGTTATAACGTATTACGTTATATGGTATAACGTTATAACGTATTAGGTTATATGGTATAACGTTTTAACGTATTACGGAATATGGTATAACGTTTTAACGTATTACGGAGTATGGTATAACGTCATATGGTGTAACGTTATAACGTATTACGTTTTATGGTATAACGTTATAACGTATTAGGATATAAGCTATAACGATATAACGTATTTCCTTATATGGTATAACGTCATATGGTATAACGATATAACGTATTACGGTATATGGTATAACGTTATAACGTATTACGTTATATGGTATAACGTCATATGGTGTAAAGTTATAACGTATTACGTCATGTGGTATAACGTTACAACGTATTATGTTATATGGTATAACGTCGTATGGTATAACGTTATAACGTATTGCGATATATGGTATAACGTCATATGGTATAACGTTTTAACGTATTACGGTATATGGTATAACGTCATATGGTGTAACGTTATAACGTATTACGTTTTATGGTATAACGTTATAACGTATTAGGATATATGGTATAACGTTATAACGTATTACGTTATATGGTATAACGTCATATGGTATGAAGTTATAACGTACTGGGTTATATGGTATAACGTTATAACGTATTTCGTTACCTGGTATAACGTCATATGGTATAACGTTATAACGTATTACGGTATATGGTATAACGTCATATGGTATAACTTTATAACGTATTACGTTATATGGTATAACGTCATATGGTATAACGTTATAACGTATTACGTTATATGGTATAACGTTATAACGTATTACGTTATATGGTATAACGTCATATGGAATAACGTTATAACGTATTACGGTATATGGTATAACGTCATATGGTATAGCGTTATAACGTCTTACGTTATATGGTATAACGTTATAACGTATTAGGATATATGGTATAACGTTATAACGTATTACGGTATATGGTATAACGTTCTAACGTATTACGTTAAATGGTATAACGTCATATGGTATAACGTTATAACGTATTACGGTATATGGTATAACGTTATAACGTATTACGTTATATGGTATAACGTCATATGGTATAACGTTATAACGTATTACGGTATATGGTATAACGTTATAACGTATTACGTTATATGGTATAACGTCATATGGTATAACGTTATAACGTATTACGGTATATGGTATAACGTCATATGGTATAGCGTTATAACGTATTACGTTATATGGTATAACGTTATAACGTATTAGGATATATGGTATAACGTTATAACGTATTACGTTATATGGTATAACGTCATATGGTATAACGTTAAAACGTATTACGGTATATGGTATAACGTTATAACGTATTACGTTATATGGTACAACGTCATGTGGTATAACGTTATAACGTATTACGGTATATGGTATAACGTTATAACGTATTACGTTATATGGTATAACGTCATATGGTATGAAGTTATAACGTAATGGGTTATATGGTATAACGTTATAACGTATTTCGTTATATGGTATAACGTCATATGGTATAACGTTATAACGTATTACGGTATATGGTAAAACGTTATAACGTATTGCGTTATATGGTATAACGTTATAACGTATTACGTTATATGGTATAACGTCATATGGTGTAACGTTATAACGTATTACGCTATATGGTATAACGTCATATGGTGTAACGTTATAACGTATTACGTTATATGGTATAACGTCACATGATGTAACGTTATAACGTATTACGTTGTATGGTATAACGTCATATAGTGTAACGTTATAACGTATTACGGTATATGGTACAACGTTATAACGTATTACGTTATATGGTATAACGTCATATGATGTAACGTTATAACGTATTACGTTATATGGTATAACGCTATAACGTATTACGTTATATGGTATTGCGTCATATGGTATAACGCTATAACGTATCACGGTATAAGTTATAACGTTATAACATATTGCGATATATGGTATAACGTCATATGGTATAACGTTTTAACGTATTACGGTATATGGTATAACGTCATATGATGTAACGTTATAACGTATTTCGTTATATGGTATAACGTCATATGGTATAACGTTATAACGTATTACGGTATATGGTATAACGTCATATGGTATAACGTTATAACGTATTACGTTATATGGTATAACGTCATATGGTATAACGTTATAACGTATTACGTTATATGGTATAACGTCATATGGTATAATGTTATAACGTATTACGTTATATGGTATAACGTTATAACGTATTACGTTATATGGTATAACGTCATATGGTATAACGTTATAACGTATTACGGTATATGGTATAACGTTATAACGTATTACGTTATATGGTATAACGTCATATTATGTAACGTTATAACGTATTACGTTATATGGTATAACGTCATATGGTGTAACGTTATAACGTATTACGGTATATGGTACAACGTTATAACGTATTGCCTTAAATGGTATAATGTCATATTATGTAACGTTATAACGTATTACGTTATATGGTATAACGTCATATGGTGTAACGTTATAACGTATTACGGTATATGGTATAACGTTATAACGTATGACGTTATATGGTATAACATTATAACGTATTACGTTATATGGTATAACGTCATATGGTATAACGTTATAACGTATTACGTTATATGGTATAACGTCATATGATGTAACGATATAACGTATTACGTTATATGGTATAATGTCATATGGTGTAACGTTATAACGTATTACGTTATATGGTATAACGTCATATGGTGCATCGTTATAACGTATTACGTCATATGGTATAACGTTATAACGTATTACGGTATACGATATAACGTTCTAACGTATTACGTTATATGGTATAACGTCATATGGTGTAACGTTATAATGTATTATGTTATATGGTATAACGTCATATGGTATGACGTTATAACGTATTGGTTTATATGGTATAACGTTATAACGTATTTCGTTATACGGTATAACGTCATATGGTATAACGTTATAACGTATTACGGTATACGATATAACGTTCTAACGTATTACGTTATACGGTATAACGTCATATGGTGTAACGTTATAAAGTATTATGTTATATGGTTTATCGTCATATGGTATAGCGCTATAACGTATTACGTTATATGGTATAACGTTATAACGTATTAGGATATATGGTATAACGTTATAACGTATTGCGTTATATGGTATAACGTTATAACGTATTAGGATATATGGTATAACGTTATAACGTATTTCGTTATATGGTATAACGTCATATGGTATAACGTTATAACGTATTACGTTATATGGTATAACGTCATATTATGTAACGTTATAACGTATTACGTTATATGGTATAACGTCATATGGTGTAACGTTATAACGTATTACGGTATATGGTACAACGTTATAACGTATTGCCTTAAATGGTATAATGTCATATTATGTAACGTTATAACGTATTACGTTATATGGTATAACGTCATATGGTGTAACGTTATAACGTATTACGGTATATGGTATAACGTTATAACGTATGACGTTATATGGTATAACATTATAACGTATTACGTTATATGGTATAACGTCATATGGTATAACGTTATAACGTATTACGTTATATGGTATAACGTCATATGATGTAACGATATAACGTATTACGTTATATGGTATAATGTCATATGGTGTAACGTTATAACGTATTACGTTATATGGTATAACGTCATATGGTGCATCGTTATAACGTATTACGTCATATGGTATAACGTTATAACGTATTACGGTATACGATATAACGTTCTAACGTATTACGTTATATGGTATAACGTCATATGGTGTAACGTTATAATGTATTATGTTATATGGTATAACGTCATATGGTATGACGTTATAACGTATTGGTTTATATGGTATAACGTTATAACGTATTTCGTTATACGGTATAACGTCATATGGTATAACGTTATAACGTATTACGGTATACGATATAACGTTCTAACGTATTACGTTATACGGTATAACGTCATATGGTGTAACGTTATAAAGTATTATGTTATATGGTTTATCGTCATATGGTATAGCGCTATAACGTATTACGTTATATGGTATAACGTTATAACGTATTAGGATATATGGTATAACGTTATAACGTATTGCGTTATATGGTATAACGTTATAACGTATTAGGATATATGGTATAACGTTATAACGTATTTCGTTATATGGTATAACGTCATATGGTATAACGTTATAACGTATTACGGTATATGGTATAACGTTATAACGTATTACGTTATATGGTATAACGTCATATGGTATAACGTTATAACGTATTACGGTATATGGTATAACGTCATATGGTATAACGTTATAACGTATTATGTTATATGGTATAACGTCGTATGGTATAACGTTATAACGTATTACGGTATATGGTATAACGTCATATGATGTAACGTTATAACGTATTACGTTGTATGGTATAACGTCATATAGTGTAACGTTATAACGTATTACGTTATATGGTATAACGATATAACGTATTATGTTATATGGTATAACGTCATATGGTACAACGTTATAACGTATTACGGTATATGGTACAACGTTATAACGTATTACGTTATATGGTATAACGTCATATGATGTAACGTTATAACGTATTACGTTGTATGGTATAACGTCATATAGTGTAACGTCATAACGTATTACGTTATATGGTATAACGATATAACGTATTATGTTATATGGTATAACGTCATATGGTATAACGTTTTAACGTATTACGGTATATGGTATAACGTCATATGGTGTAACGTTATAACGTATTACGTTTTATGGTATAACGTTATAACGTATTAGGATATATGGTATAACGTTATAACGTATTACGTTATATGGTATAACGTCATATGGTATGAAGTTATAACGTACTGGGTTATATGGTATAACGTTATAACGTATTTCGTTACCTGGTATAACGTCATATGGTATAACGTTATAACGTATTACGGTATATGGTATTACGTCATATGGTATAACGTTATAACGTATTACGTTATATGGTATAACGTCATATGGTATAACGTTATAACGTATTACGTTATATGGTATAACGTTATAACGCATTACGTTATATGGTATAACGTCATATGGTATAACGTTATAACCTATTACGGTATATGGTATAACGTCATATGGTATAGCATTATAACGTATTACGTTATATGGTATAACGTTATAACGTATTAGGATATATGGTATAACGTTATAACGTATTACGGTATATGGTATAACGTTCTAACGTATTACGTTAAATGGTATAACGTCATATGGTATAACGTTATAACGTATTACGGTATATGGTATAACGTTATAACGTATTACGTTATATGGTATAACGTCATATGGTATAACGTTATAACGTATTACGGTATATGGTATAACGTTCTAACGTATTACGTTAAATGGTATAACGTCATATGGTATAACGTTATAACGTATTACGGTATATGGTATAACGTTATAACGTATTACGTTATATGGTATAACGTCATATGGTATAACGTTATAACGTATTACGGTATATGGTATAACGTCATATGGTATAGCGTTATAACGTATTACGTTATATGGTATAACGTTATAACGTATTAGGATATATGGTATAACGTTATAACGTATTACGTTATGTGGTATAACGTCATATGGTATAGCGTTATAACGTATTACGTTATATGGTATAACGTTATAACGTATTAGGATATTTGGTATAACGTTATAACGTATTACGTTATATGGTATAACGTCATATGGTATAACGTTATAACGTATTACGGTATATGGTATAACGTCATATGGTATAGCGTTATAACGTATTACGTTATATGGTATAACGTTATAACGTATTAGGATATATGGTATAACGTTATAACGTATTACGGTATATGGTATAACGTTATAACGTATTACGTTATATGGTATAACGTCATATGGTATAACGTTCTAACGTATTACGTTAAATGGTATAACGTCATATGGTACAACGTTATAACGTATTACGGTATATGGTACAACGTTATAACGTATTACGTTATATGGTATAACGTCATATGATGTAACGTTATAACGTATTACGTTATATGGTGTAACGTTATAACGTATTACGTTTTATGGTATAACGTTATAACGTATTAGGATATATGGTATAACGTTATAACGTATTACGTTATATGGTATAACGTCATATGGTATGAAGTTATAACGTACTGGGTTATATGGTATAACGTTATAACGTATTAGGATATATGGTATAACGTTATAACGTATTACGTTATATGGTATAACGTCATATGGTATGAAGTTATAACGTACTGGGTTATATGGTATAACGTTATAACGTATTTCGTTACCTGGTATAACGTCATGTGGTATAACGTTATAACGTATTACGGTATATGGTATAACGTCATATGGTATAACTTTATAACGTATTACGTTATATGGTATAACGTCATATGGTATAACGTTATAACGTATTACGTTATATGGTATAACGTTATAACGTATTTCGTTATATGGTATAACGTCATATGGAATAACGATATAACGTATTACGGTATATGGTATAACGTCATATGGTATAGCGTTATAACGTATTACGTTATATGGTATAACGTTATAACGTATTAGGATATATGGTATAACTTTATAACGTATTACGGTATATGGTATAACGTTCTAACGTATTACGTTAAATGGTATAACGTCATATGGTATAACGTTATAACGTATTACGGTATATGGTATAACGTTATAACGTATTACGTTATATGGTATAACGTCATATGGTATAACGTTATAACGTATTACGGTATATGGTATAACGTCATATGGTATAGCGTTATAACGTATTACGTTATATGGTATAACGTTATAACGTATTAGGATATATAGTATAACGTTATAACGTATTACGGTATATGGTATAACGTTATAACGTATTAAGGTATATGGTGTAACGTTATAACGTATTACGTTATATGGTATAACGTCATATGGTGTAACGTTATAACGTATTACGGTATGTGGTATAACGTTATAACGTATTATGTTATATGGTATAACGTCATATGGTATAACGTTATAACGTATTACGGTATATGGTATAACGTCATATGGTATAGCGTTATAACGTATTACGTTATATGGTATAACGTTATAACGTATTAGGATATATGGTATAACGTTTTAACGTATTACGGAATATGGTATAACGTTTTAACGTATTACGGAATATGGTATAACGTCATATGGTGTAACGTTATAACGTATTACGTTTTATGGTATAACGTTATAACGTATTAGGATATAAGGTATAACGTTATAACGTATTTCCTTATATGGTATAACGTCATATGGTATAACGATATAACGTATTACGGTATATGGTATAACGTTATAACGTATTACGGTATATGGTATAACGTTATAACGTATTACGTTATATGGTATATCGTCATATGGTGTAACGTTATAACGTATTACGTTATATGGTATAACGTCATATGGTGTAAAGCTATAACGTATTACGTCATATGGTATAACGTTATAACGTATTACGGTATATGGTATAACGTTATAACGTATTACGTTATATGGTATAATGTCATATGGTATAACGTTATAACGTATTACGGTATATGGTATAACGTCATATGGTATAACGTTATAACGTATTATGTTATATGGTATAACGTCGTATGGTATAACGTTATAACGTATTACGGTATATGGTATAACGTCATATGATGTAACGTTATAACGTATTACGTTATATGGTATAACGTCATATGGTGTAAAGCTATAACGTATTACGTCATATGGTATAACGTTATAACGTATTACGGTATATGGTGTAACGTTATAATGTATTACGTTATATGGTATAACGTCATATGGTATAACGTTATAACGTATTACGGTATATGGTATAACGTTCTAACGTATTACGTTATATGGTATAACGTCATATGGTGCAACGTTATAACGTATTACGTCATACAGTATAACGTTATAGCGTATTACGGTATATGGTATAACGTCATATGGTATAACGTTATAACGTATTACGTTATATGGTATAACGTCATATGGTATAACGTTATAACGTATTACGGTATATGGTATAACGTTATAACGTATTACGTTATATGGTATAACGTCATATGGTGCAACGTTATAACGTATTACGTCATATGGTATAACGTTATAACGTATTACGGTATACGATATAACGTTCTAACGTATTACGTTATATGGTATAACGTCATATGGTGTAACGTTATAAAGTATTACGTTATATGGTATAACGTCATATGGTATAACGTTATAACGTATTACGTTATATGGAATAACGTCATATGGTATAACGTTATAACGTATTACGGTATATGGTATAACGTTATAACGTATTACGTTATATGGTATAACGTCATATGGTGCAACGTTATAACGTATTACGTCATACGGTATAACGTTATAACGTATTACGGTATACGATATAACGTTCTAACGTATTATGTTATATGGTGTAACGTCATATGGTAAAACGTTATAACGTATTACGGTATATCGTATAACGTTATAACGTATTACGTTATATGGTATAACGTCATATTATGTAACGTTATAACGTATTACGTTATATGGTATAACGTTATAACGTATTACGGTATATGGTATAACGTTATAACGTATGACGTTATATGGTATAACATTATAACGTATTACGTTATATGGTATAACGTCATATGGTATAACGTCATAACGTATTACGGTATATGGTATAACGTCATATGGTGTAACGTTATAACGTATTACGTTATATGGTATAACGATATAACGTATTATGTTATATGGTATAACGTCATATGGTGTAACGTTATAACGTATTACGTTTTATGGTATAACGTTATAACGTATTAGGATATATGGTATAACGTTATAACGTATTACGTTATATGGTATAACGTCATATGGTATGAAGTTATAACGTACTGGGTTATATGGTATAACGTTATAACGTATTTCGTTATATGGTATAACGTCATATGGTATAACGTTATAACGTATTACGGTATATTGTATAACGTCATATGGTATAACGTTATAACTTATTACGTTATATGGTATAACGTCATATGGTATAACGTTATAACGTATTACGTTATATGGTATAACGTCATATTATGTAACGTTATAACGTATTACGTTATATGGTATAACGTCATATGGTGTAACGTTATAACGTATTACGGTATATGGTATAACGTTATAACGTATGACGTTATATGGTATAACATTATAACGTATTACGTTATATGGTACAACGTCATATGGTATAACGTTATAACGTATTACGTTATATGGTATAACATCATATGGTATAACGTTATAACGTATTACGTTATATGGTATAACGTTATAACGTATTACGTTATATGGTATAACGTCATATGGTATAACGTTATAACGTATTACGTTATATTTTATAACTTCATATGGTGCAACGTTATAACGTATTACGTCATATGGTATAACGTTATAACGTATTACGGTATACGATATAACGTTCTAACGTATTACGTTATATGGTATAACGTCATATGGTGTAACGTTATAAAGTATTACGTTATATGGTATAACGTCATGTGATATGACGTCATAACGTATTGGGTTATATGGTATAACGTTATAACGTATTACGTTATATGGTATAGCGTCATATTATGTAAAGTTATAACGTATTACGTTATATGGTATAACGTCATATGGTGTAACGTTATAACGTATTACGGTATATGGTATAACGTCATATGGTATAACGTTATAACGTATTACGGTATATGGTATAACGTTATAACGTATTACGTTATATGGTATAACGTCATATGGTGTAACGTTATAACGTATTACGGTATATGGTATAACGTCATATTATGTGACGTTATAACGTATTACGTTATATGGTATAACGTCATATGGTGTAACGTTATAACGTATTACGGTATATGGTATAACGTTATAACGTATGACGTTATATGGTATAACATTATAACGTATTACGTTATATGGTATAACGTCATATGTTATAACGTTATAACGTATTACGTTATATGGTATAACATCATAAGGTATAACGTTATAACGTATTACGTTATATGGTATAACGTTATAACGTATTACGTTATATGGTATAACGTTATAACGTATTACGTTATATGGTATAACGTCATATGGTATAACGTTATAACGTATTACGGTATATGGTATAACGTTATAACGTATTACGTTATATGGTATAACGTCATATGGTGTAACGTTATAACGTACTACGTTATATGGTATAATGTCATATGATGTAACGTTATAACGTATTACGTTATATGGTATAACGTCATATGGTGTAACGTTATAACGTATTACGTTATATGGTATAACGTCATATGGTATAACGTTATAACGTATTACGGTATATGGTATAACGTTATAACATATTGCGATATATGGTATAACGTCATATGGTATGACGTTTTAACGTATTACGGTATGTGGTATAACGTCATATGGTGTA
Source organism: Bombus huntii (assembly GCF_024542735.1). Lineage (NCBI taxonomy): Eukaryota > Metazoa > Arthropoda > Insecta > Hymenoptera > Apidae > Bombus > Bombus huntii. The sequence goes on from NC_066243.1 coordinate 2,682,171, forward strand.
AAGTTATAACGTATTACGTTTTATGGTATAACGTTATAACGTATTAGGATATATGGTATAACGTTATAACGTATTACGTTATATGGTATAACGTCATATGGTATGAAGTTATAACGTAATGGGTTATATGGTATAACGTTATAACGTATTTCGTTATATGGTATAACATCATATGGTATAACGTTATAACGTATTACGGTATATGGCAAAACGTTATAACGTATTGCGTTATACGGTATAACGTTATAGCGTATTACGTTTTATGGTATAACGTTATAACGTATTAGGATATATGGTATAACGTTATAACGTATTACGTTATATGGTATAACGTCATATGGTATGAAGTTATAACGTATTGGGTTATATGGTATAACGTTATAACGTATTTCGTTATATGGTATAACGTCATATGGTATAACGTTATAACGTATTACGGTATATGGTATAACGTCATATGGTATAACGTTATAACGTATTGCGTTATATGGTATAACGTCATACGGTATAACGTTATAACGTATTACGGTATATGGTATAACGTCATATGATGTAACGTTATAACGTATTACGTTATATGGTATAACGTCATATGGTGTAACGTTATAACGTATTACGGTATATGGTATAACGTCATATTATGTGACGTTATAACGTATTACGTTATATGGTATTACGTCATATGGTGTAACGTTATAACGTATTACGGTATATGGTATAACGTTATAACGTATGACGTCATATGGTATAACATTATAACGTATTACGTTATATGGTATAACGTCATATGGTATAACGTTATAACGTATTACGTTATATGGTATAACATCATATGGTATAACGTTATAACGTATTACGTTATATGGTATAACGTTATAACGTATTACGTTATATGGTATAACGTCATATGGTGTAACGTTATAACGTATTACGTTATATGGTATAACGATATAACGTATTATGTTATATGGTATAACTTCATATTTTGTAACGTTATAACGTATTACGTTTTATGGTATAACGTTATAACGTATTAGGATATATGGTATAACGTTATAACGTATTACGTTATATGGTATAACGTCATATGGTATGAAGTTATAACGTACTGGGTTATATGGTATAACGTTATAACGTATTTCGTTATATGGTATAACGTCATATGGTATAACGTTATAACGTATTACGGTATATGGTATAACGTCATATGGTATAACGTTATAACGTATTACGTTATATGGTATAACGTCATATGGTATAACGTTATAACGTATTACGTTATATGGTATAACGTCATATTATGTAACGTTATAACGTATTACGTTATATGGTATAACGTCATATGGTATAACGTTATAACGTATTACGTTATATTTTATAACGTCATATGGTGCAACGTTATAACGTATTACGTCATATGGTATAACGTTATAACGTATTACGGTATACGATATAACGTTCTAACGTATTACGTTATATGGTATAACGTCATATGGTGTAACGTTATAAAGTATTACGTTATATGGTATAACGTCATGTGATATGACGTCATAACGTATTGGGTTATATGGTATAACGTTATAACGTATTACGTTATATGGTATAGCTTCATATTATGTAAAGTTATAACGTATTACGTTATATGGTATAACGTCATATGGTGTAACGTTATAACGTATTACGGTATATGGTATAACGTCATATGGTATAACGTTATAACGCATTACGGTATATGGTATAACGTTATAACGTATTACGTTATATGGTATAACGTCATATGATGTAACGTTATAACGTATTACGTTATATGGTATAACGTCATATGGTGTAACGTTATAACGTATTACGTTTTATGGTATAACGTTACAACGTATTAGGATATATGGTATAACGTTATAACGTATTACGTTATATGGTATAACGTCATATGGTATGAAGTTATAACGTAATGGGTTATATGGTATAACGTTATAACGTATTTCGTTATATGGTATAACGTCATATGGTATAACGTTATAACGTATTACGGTATATGGTAAAACGTTATAACGTATTGCGTTATATGGTATAACGTTATAGCGTATTACGTTTTATGGTATAACGTTATAACGTATTAGGATATATGGTATAACGTTATAACGTATTACGTTATATGGTATAACGTCATATGGTATGAAGTTATAACGTATTGGGTTATATGGTATAACGTTATAACGTATTTCGTTGTATGGTATAACGTCATATGGTATAACGTTATAACGTATTATTGTATATGGTATAACGTCATATTGTATAACGTTATAACGTATTGCGTTATATGGTATAACGTCATATGGTATAACGTTATAACGTATTACGGTATATGGTATAACGTCATATGATGTAACGTTATAACGTATTACGTTATATGGTATAACGTCATATGGTGTAACGTTATAACGTATTACGGTATATGGTATAACGTCATATTATGTGACGTTATAACGTATTACGTTATATGGTATAACGTCATATGGTGTAACGTTATAACGTATTACGGTATATGGTATAACGTCATATTATGTGACGTTATAACGTATTACGGTATATGGTATAACGTTATAACGTATTACGTTATATGGTATAACGTCATATTATGTAACGTTATAACGTATTACGTTATATGGTATAACGTCATATGGTGTAACGTTATAACGTATTACGGTATATGGTATAACGTTATAACGTATGACGTTATATGGTATAACATTATAACGTATTACGTTATATGGTATAACGTCATATGGTATAACGTTATAACGTATTACGTTATATGGTATAACATCATATGGTATAACGTTATAACGTATTACGTTATATGGTATAACGTTATAACGTATTACGTTATATGGTATAACGTCATATGGTATAACGTTATAACGTATTACGTTATATTTTATAACGTCATATGGTGCAACGTTATAACGTATTACGTCATATGGTATAACGTTATAACGTATTACGGTATACGATATAACGTTCTAACGTATTACGTTATATGGTATAACGTCATATGGTGTAACGTTATAAAGTATTACGTTATATGGTATAACGTCATGTGATATGACGTCATAACGTATTGGGTTATATGGTATAACGTTATAACGTATTACGTTATATGGTATAGCGTCATATTATGTAAAGTTATAACGTATTACGTTATATGGTATAACGTCATATGGTGTAACGTTATAACGTATTACGGTATATGGTATAACGTTATAACGTATTACGTTATATGGTATAACGTTATAACGTATTACGTTATATGGTATAACGTCATATGGTATAACGTTATAACGTATTACGGTATATGGTATAACGTTATAACGTATTACGTTATATGGTATAACGTCATATGGTGTAACGTTATAACGTATTACGTTATATGGTATAACGTCATATGATGTAACGTTATAACGTATTACGTTATATGGTATAACGTCATATGGTGTAACGTTATAACGTATTACGTTATATGGTATAACGTCATATGGTATAACGTTATAACGTATTACGGTATATGGTATAACGTTATAACGTATTGCGATATATGGTATAACGTCATATGGTATGACGTTTTAACGTATTACGGTATGTGGTATAACGTCATATGGTGTAACGTTATAACGTATTACGTTTTATGGTATAACGTTATAACGTATTAGGATATATGGTATAACGTTATAACGTATTACGTTATATGGTATAACGTCATATGGTATGAAGTTATAACGTAATGGGTTATATGGTATAACGTTATAACGTATTTCGTTATATGGTATAACATCATATGGTATAACGTTATAACGTATTACGGTATATGGTAAAACGTTATAACGTATTGCGTTATACGGTATAACGTTATAGCGTATTACGTTTTATGGTATAACGTTATAACGTATTAGGATATATGGTATAACGTTATAACGTATTACGTTATATGGTATAACGTCATATGGTATGAAGTTATAACGTATTGGGTTATATGGTATAACGTTATAACGTATTTCGTTATATGGTATAACGTCATATGGTATAACGTTATAACGTATTACGGTATATGGTATAACGTCATATGGTATAACGTTATAACGTATTGCGTTATATGGTATAACGTCATATGGTATAACTTTATAACGTATTACGGTATATGGTATAACGTCATATGATGTAACGTTATAACGTATTACGTTATATGGTATAGCGTCATATTATGTAAAGTTATAACGTATTACGTTATATGGTATAACGTCATATGGTGTAACGTTATAACGTATTACGGTATATGGTATAACGTTATAACGTATTACGTTATATGGTATAACGTTATAACGTATTACGTTATATGGTATAACGTCATATGGTATAACGTTATAACGTATTACGGTATATGGTATAACGTTATAACGTATTACGTTATATGGTATAACGTCATATGGTGTAACGTTATAACGTATTACGTTATATGGTATAACGTCATATGATGTAACGTTATAACGTATTACGTTATATGGTATAACGTCATATGGTGTAACGTTATAACGTATTACGTTATATGGTATAACGTCATATGGTATAACGTTATAACGTATTACGGTATATGGTATAACGTTATAACGTATTGCGATATATGGTATAACGTCATATGGTATGACGTTTTAACGTATTACGGTATGTGGTATAACGTCATATGGTGTAACGTTATAACGTATTACGTTTTATGGTATAACGTTATAACGTATTAGGATATATGGTATAACGTTATAACGTATTACGTTATATGGTATAACGTCATATGGTATGAAGTTATAACGTAATGGGTTATATGGTATAACGTTATAACGTATTTCGTTATATGGTATAACATCATATGGTATAACGTTATAACGTATTACGGTATATGGTAAAACGTTATAACGTATTGCGTTATACGGTATAACGTTATAGCGTATTACGTTTTATGGTATAACGTTATAACGTATTAGGATATATGGTATAACGTTATAACGTATTACGTTATATGGTATAACGTCATATGGTATGAAGTTATAACGTATTGGGTTATATGGTATAACGTTATAACGTATTTCGTTATATGGTATAACGTCATATGGTATAACGTTATAACGTATTACGGTATATGGTATAACGTCATATGGTATAACGTTATAACGTATTGCGTTATATGGTATAACGTCATATGGTATAACTTTATAACGTATTACGGTATATGGTATAACGTCATATGATGTAACGTTATAACGTATTACGTTATATGGTATAACGTCATATGGTGTAACGTTATAACGTATTACGGTATATGGTATAACGTCATATTATGTGACGTTATAACGTATTACGTTATATGGTATAACGTCATATGGTGTAACGTTATAACGTATTACGTTTTATGGTATAACGTTATAACGTATTAGGATATATGGTATAACGTTATAACGTATTACGTTATATGGTATAACGTCATATGGTATGAAGTTATAACGTACTGGGTTATATGGTATAACGTTATAACGTATTTCGTTATATGGTATAACGTCATATGGTATAACGTTATAACGTATTACGGTATATGGTATAACGTCATATGGTATAACGTTATAACGTATTACGTTATATGGTATAACGTCATATGGTATAACGTTATAACGTATTACGTTATATGGTATAACGTCATATTATGTAACGTTATAACGTATTACGTTATATGGTATAACGTCATATGGTATAACGTTATAACGTATTACGTTATATTTTATAACGTCATATGGTGCAACGTTATAACGTATTACGTCATATGGTATAACGTTATAACGTATTACGGTATACGATATAACGTTCTAACGTATTACGTTATATGGTATAACGTCATATGGTGTAACGTTATAAAGTATTACGTTATATGGTATAACGTCATGTGATATGACGTCATAACGTATTGGGTTATATGGTATAACGTTATAACGTATTACGTTATATGGTATAGCGTCATATTATGTAAAGTTATAACGTATTACGTTATATGGTATAACGTCATATGGTGTAACGTTATAACGTATTACGGTATATGGTATAACGTCATATGGTATAACGTTATAACGTATTACGGTATATGGTATAACGTTATAACGTATTACGTTATATGGTATAACGTCATATGATGTAACGTTATAACGTATTACGTTATATGGTATAACGTCATATGGTGTAACGTTATAACGTATTACGTTTTATGGTATAACGTTACAACGTATTAGGATATATGGTATAACGTTATAACGTATTACGTTATATGGTATAACGTCATATGGTATGAAGTTATAACGTAATGGGTTATATGGTATAACGTTATAACGTATTTCGTTATATGGTATAACGTCATATGGTATAACGTTATAACGTATTACGGTATATGGTAAAACGTTATAACGTATTGCGTTATATGGTATAACGTTATAGCGTATTACGTTTTATGGTATAACGTTATAACGTATTAGGATATATGGTATAACGTTATAACGTATTACGTTATATGGTATAACGTCATATGGTATGAAGTTATAACGTATTGGGTTATATGGTATAACGTTATAACGTATTTCGTTATATGGTATAACGTCATATGGTATAACGTTATAACGTATTACGGTATATGGTATAACGTCATATTGTATAACGTTATAACGTATTGCGTTATATGGTATAACGTCATATGGTATAACGTTATAACGTATTACGGTATATGGTATAACGTCATATGATGTAACGTTATAACGTATTACGTTATATGGTATAACGTCATATGGTGTAACGTTATAACGTATTACGGTATATGGTATAACGTTATAACGTATTACGTTATATGGTATAACGTCATATGATGTAACGTTATAACGTATTACGTTATATGGTATAACGTCATATGGTATGAAGTTATAACGTATTGGGTTATATGGTTTAACGTTATAACGTATTTCGTTATATGGTATAACGTCATATGGTATAACGTTATAACGTATTACGGTATATGGTATAACGTCATATGGTATAACGTTATAACGTATTGCGTTATATGGTATAACGTCATATGGTATAACGTTATAACGTATTACGGTATATGGTATAACGTCATATGATGTAACGTTATAACGTATTACGTTATATGGTATAGCGTCATATTATGTAAAGTTATAACGTATTACGTTATATGGTATAACGTCATATGGTGTAACGTTATAACGTATTACGGTATATGGTATAACGTCATATGGTATAACGTTATAACGTATTACGGTATATGGTATAACGTTATAACGTATTACGTTATATGGTATAACGTCATATGATGTAACGTTATAACGTATTACGTTATATGGTATAACGTCATATGGTGTAACGTTATAACGTATTACGTTTTATGGTATAACGTTACAACGTATTAGGATATATGGTATAACGTTATAACGTATTACGTTATATGGTATAACGTCATATGGTATGAAGTTATAACGTAATGGGTTATATGGTATAACGTTATAACGTATTTCGTTATATGGTATAACGTCATATGGTATAACGTTATAACGTATTACGGTATATGGTAAAACGTTATAACGTATTGCGTTATATGGTATAACGTTATAGCGTATTACGTTTTATGGTATAACGTTATAACGTATTAGGATATATGGTATAACGTTATAACGTATTACGTTATATGGTATAACGTCATATGGTATGAAGTTATAACGTATTGGGTTATATGGTATAACGTTATAACGTATTTCGTTATATGGTATAACGTCATATGGTATAACGTTATAACGTATTACGGTATATGGTATAACGTCATATTGTATAACGTTATAACGTATTGCGTTATATGGTATAACGTCATATGGTATAACGTTATAACGTATTACGGTATATGGTATAACGTCATATGATGTAACGTTATAACGTATTACGTTATATGGTATAACGTCATATGGTGTAACGTTATAACGTATTACGGTATATGGTATAACGTTATAACGTATTACGTTATATGGTATAACGTCATATGATGTAACGTTATAACGTATTACGTTATATGGTATAACGTCATATGGTATGAAGTTATAACGTATTGGGTTATATGGTTTAACGTTATAACGTATTTCGTTATATGGTATAACGTCATATGGTATAACGTTATAACGTATTACGGTATATGGTATAACGTCATATGGTATAACGTTATAACGTATTGCGTTATATGGTATAACGTCATATGGTATAACGTTATAACGTATTACGGTATATGGTATAACGTCATATGATGTAACGTTATAACGTATTACGTTATATGGTATAACGTCATATGGTGTAACGTTATAACGTATTACGGTATATGGTATAACGTCATATTATGTGACGTTATAACGTATTACGTTATATGGTATAACGTCATATGGTGTAACGTTATAACGTATTACGGTATATGGTATAACGTTATAACGTATTACGTTATATGGTATAACGTCATATGATGTAACGTTATAACGTATTACGTTATATGGTATAACGTCATATGTTATAACGTTATAACGTATTACGTTATATGGTATAACATCATAAGGTATAACGTTATAACGTATTACGTTATATGGTATAACGTTATAACGTATTACGTTATATGGTATAACGTTATAACGTATTACGTTATATGGTATAACGTCATATGGTATAACGTTATAACGTATTACGGTATATGGTATAACGTTATAACGTATTACGTTATATGGTATAACGTCATATGGTGTAACGTTATAACGTATTACGTTATATGGTATAACGTCATATGGTATAACGTTATAACGTATTACGGTATATGGTATAACGTTATAACGTATTGCGATATATGGTATAACGTCATATGGTATGAAGTTATAACGTAATGGGTTATATGGTATAACGTTATAACGTATTTCGTTATATGGTATAACGTCATATGGTATAACGTTATAACGTATTACGGTATATGTTATAACGTGATATGGTATAACGTTATAACGTATTGCGTTATATGGTATAACGTCATATGGTATAACGTTATAACGTATTACGGTATATGGTATAACGTCATATGATGTAACGTTATAACGTATTACGTTATATGGTATAACGTCATATGGTGTAACGTTATAACGTATTACGGTATATGGTATAACGTCATATTATGTGACGTTATAACGTATTACGTTATATGGTATAACGTCATATGGTGTAACGTTATAACGTATTACGGTATATGGTATAACGTTATAACGTATGACGTCATATGGTATAACATTATAACGTATTACGTTATATGGTATAACGTCATATGGTATAACTTTATAACGTATTACGTTATATGGTATAACATCATATGGTATAACGTTATAACGTATTACGTTATATGGTATAACGTTATAACGTATTACGTTATATGGTATAACGTCATATGGTGTAACGTTATAACGTATTACGTTATATGGTATAACGATATAACGTATTATGTTATATGGTATAACGTCATATGGTGTAACGTTATAACGTATTACGTTTTATGGTATAACGTTATAACGTATTAGGATATATGGTATAACGTTATAACGTATTGCGTTATATGGTATAACGTCATATGGTATAACGTTATAACGTATTACGGTATATGGTATAACGTCATATGATGTAACGTTATAACGTATTACGTTATATGGTATAACGTCATATGGTGTAACGTTATAACGTATTACGGTATATGGTATAACGTTATAACGTATTACGTTATATGGTATAACGTCATATGATGTAACGTTATAACGTATTACGTTATATGGTATAACGTCATATGGTATGAAGTTATAACGTATTGGGTTATATGGTTTAACGTTATAACGTATTTCGTTATATGGTATAACGTCATATGGTATAACGTTATAACGTATTACGGTATATGGTATAACGTCATATGGTATAACGTTATAACGTATTGCGTTATATGGTATAACGTCATATGGTATAACGTTATAACGTATTACGGTATATGGTATAACGTCATATGATGTAACGTTATAACGTATTACGTTATATGGTATAACGTCATATGGTGTAACGTTATAACGTATTACGGTATATGGTATAACGTCATATTATGTGACGTTATAACGTATTACGTTATATGGTATAACGTCATATGGTGTAACGTTATAACGTATTACGGTATATGGTATAACGTTATAACGTATTACGTTATATGGTATAACGTCATATGATGTAACGTTATAACGTATTACGTTATATGGTATAACGTCATATGTTATAACGTTATAACGTATTACGTTATATGGTATAACATCATAAGGTATAACGTTATAACGTATTACGTTATATGGTATAACGTTATAACGTATTACGTTATATGGTATAACGTTATAACGTATTACGTTATATGGTATAACGTCATATGGTATAACGTTATAACGTATTACGGTATATGGTATAACGTTATAACGTATTACGTTATATGGTATAACGTCATATGGTGTAACGTTATAACGTATTACGTTATATGGTATAACGTCATATGGTATAACGTTATAACGTATTACGGTATATGGTATAACGTTATAACGTATTGCGATATATGGTATAACGTCATATGGTATGAAGTTATAACGTAATGGGTTATATGGTATAACGTTATAACGTATTTCGTTATATGGTATAACGTCATATGGTATAACGTTATAACGTATTACGGTATATGTTATAACGTGATATGGTATAACGTTATAACGTATTGCGTTATATGGTATAACGTCATATGGTATAACGTTATAACGTATTACGGTATATGGTATAACGTCATATGATGTAACGTTATAACGTATTACGTTATATGGTATAACGTCATATGGTGTAACGTTATAACGTATTACGGTATATGGTATAACGTCATATTATGTGACGTTATAACGTATTACGTTATATGGTATAACGTCATATGGTGTAACGTTATAACGTATTACGGTATATGGTATAACGTTATAACGTATGACGTCATATGGTATAACATTATAACGTATTACGTTATATGGTATAACGTCATATGGTATAACTTTATAACGTATTACGTTATATGGTATAACATCATATGGTATAACGTTATAACGTATTACGTTATATGGTATAACGTTATAACGTATTACGTTATATGGTATAACGTCATATGGTGTAACGTTATAACGTATTACGTTATATGGTATAACGATATAACGTATTATGTTATATGGTATAACGTCATATGGTGTAACGTTATAACGTATTACGTTTTATGGTATAACGTTATAACGTATTAGGATATATGGTATAACGTTATAACGTATTACGTTATATGGTATAACGTCATATGGTATGAAGTTATAACGTACTGGGTTATATGGTATAACGTTATAACGTATTTCGTTATATGGTATAACGTCATATGGTATAACGTTATAACGTATTACGGTATATGGTATAACGTCATATAGTATAACGTTATAACGTATTACGTTATATGGTATAACGTCATATGGTATAACGTTATAACGTATTACGTTATATGGTATAACGTCATATTATGTAACGTTATAACGTATTACGTTATATGGTATAACGTCATATGGTGTAACGTTATAACGTATTACGGTTTATGGTATAACGTTATAACGTATGACGTTATATGGTATAACATTATAACGTATTACGTTATATGGTATAACGTCATATGGTATAACGTTATAACGTATTACGTTATATGGTATAACATCATATGGTATAACGTTATAACGTATTACGTTATATGGTATAACGTCATATGGTATAACGTTATAACGTATTACGTTATATGGTATAACGTCATATGGTGCAACGTTATAACGTATTACGTCATATGGTATAACGTTATAACGTATTACGGTATACGATATAACGTTCTAACGTATTACGTTATATGGTATAACGTCATATGGTGTAACGTTATAAAGTATTACGTTATATATATTATAACGTCATGTGATATGACGTCATAACGTATTGGGTTATATGGTATAACGTTATAACGTATTACGTTATATGGTATAGCGTCATATTATGTAAAGTTATAACGTATTACGTTATATGGTATAACGTCATATGGTGTAACGTTATAACGTATTACGGTATATGGTATAACGTCATATGGTATAACGTTATAACGTATTACGGTATATGGTATAACGTTATAACGTATGACGTTATATGGTATAACATTATAACGTATTACGTTTTATGGTATAACGTTATAACGTATTAGGATATATGGTATAACGTTATAACGTATTACGTTATATGGTATAACGTCATATGGTATGAAGTTATAACGTAATGGGTTATATGGTATAACGTTATAACGTATTTCGTTATATGGTATAACGTCATATGGTATAACGTTATAACGTATTACGGTATATGGTAAAACGTTATAACGTATTGCGTTATATGGTATAACGTTATAACGTATGACGTTATATGGTATAACATTATAACGTATTACGTTATATGGTATAACGTCATATGTTATAACGTTATAACGTATTACGTTATATGGTATAACATCATAAGGTATAACGTTATAACGTATTACGTTATATGGTATAACGTTATAACGTATTACGTTATATGGTATAACGTTATAACGTATTACGTTATATGGTATAACGTCATATGGTATAACGTTATAACGTATTACGGTATATGGTATAACGTTATAACGTATTACGTTATATGGTATAACGTCATATGGTGTAACGTTATAACGTATTACGTTATATGGTATAACGTCATATGATGTAACGTTATAACGTATTACGTTATATGGTATAACGTCATATGGTGTAACGTTATAACGTATTACGTTATATGGTATAACGTCATATGGTATAACGTTATAACGTATTACGGTATATGGTATAACGTTATAACGTATTGCGATATATGGTATAACGTCATATGGTATGACGTTTTAACGTATTACGGTATGTGGTATAACGTCATATGGTGTAACGTTATAACGTATTACGTTTTATGGTATAACGTTATAACGTATTAGGATATATGGTATAACGTTATAACGTATTACGTTATATGGTATAACGTCATATGGTATGAAGTTATAACGTAATGGGTTATATGGTATAACGTTATAACGTATTTCGTTATATGGTATAACGTCATATGGTATAACGTTATAACGTATTACGGTATATGGTAAAACGTTATAACGTATTGCGTTATATGGTATAACGTTATAGCGTATTACGTTTTATGGTATAACGTTATAACGTATTAGGATATATGGTATAACGTTATAACGTATTACGTTATATGGTATAACGTCATATGGTATGAAGTTATAACGTATTGGGTTATATGGTATAACGTTATAACGTATTTCGTTATATGGTATAACGTCATATGGTATAACGTTATAACGTATTACGGTATATGGTATAACGTCATATGGTATAACGTTATAACGTATTGCGTTATATGGTATAACGTCATATGGTATAACGTTATAACGTATTACGGTATATGGTATAACGTCATATGATGTAACGTTATAACGTATTACGATATATGGTATAACGTCATATGGTGTAACGTTATAACGTATTACGTTTTATGGTATAACGTTATAACGTATTAGGATATATGGTATAACGTTATAACGTATTACGTTATATGGTATAACGTCATATGGTATGAAGTTATAACGTAATGGGTTATATGGTATAACGTTATAACGTATTTCGTTATATGGTATAACGTCATATGGTATAACGTTATAACGTATTACGGTATATGGTAAAACGTTATAACGTATTGCGTTATATGGTATAACGTTATAGCGTATTACGTTTTATGGTATAACGTTATAACGTATTACGGTATATGGTATAACGTTATAACGTATTGCGATATATGGTATAACGTCATATGGTATGACGTTTTAACGTATTACGGTATGTGGTATAACGTCATATGGTGTAACGTTATAACGTATTACGTTTTATGGTATAACGTTATAACGTATTAGGATATATGGTATAACGTTATAACGTATTACGTTATATGGTATAACGTCATATGGTATGAAGTTATAACGTAATGGGTTATATGGTATAACGTTATAACGTATTTCGTTATATGGTATAACGTCATATGGTATAACGTTATAACGTATTACGGTATATGGTAAAACGTTATAACGTATTGCGTTATATGGTATAACGTTATAGCGTATTACGTTTTATGGTATAAGGTTATAACGTATTAGGATATATGGTATAACGTTATAACGTATTACGTTATATGGTATAACGTCATATGGTATGAAGTTATAACGTATTGGGTTATATGGTATAACGTTATAACGTATTTCGTTATATGGTATAACGTCATATGGTATAACGTTATAACGTATTACGGTATATGGTATAACGTCATATGGTATAACGTTATAACGTATTGCGTTATATGGTATAACGTCATATGGTATAACGTTATAACGTATTACGGTATATGGTATAACGTCATATGATGTAACGTTATAACGTATTACGATATATGGTATAACGTCATATGGTGTAACGTTATAACGTATTACGTTTTATGGTATAACGTTATAACGTATTAGGATATATGGTATAACGTTATAACGTATTACGTTATATGGTATAACGTCATATGGTATGAAGTTATAACGTAATGGGTTATATGGTATAACGTTATAACGTATTTCGTTATATGGTATAACGTCATATGGTATAACGTTATAACGTATTACGGTATATGGTAAAACGTTATAACGTATTGCGTTATATGGTATAACGTTATAGCGTATTACGTTTTATGGTATAACGTTATAACGTATTACGGTATATGGTATAACGTTATAACGTATTGCGATATATGGTATAACGTCATATGGTATGACGTTTTAACGTATTACGGTATGTGGTATAACGTCATATGGTGTAACGTTATAACGTATTACGTTTTATGGTATAACGTTATAACGTATTAGGATATATGGTATAACGTTATAACGTATTACGTTATATGGTATAACGTCATATGGTATGAAGTTATAACGTAATGGGTTATATGGTATAACGTTATAACGTATTTCGTTATATGGTATAACGTCATATGGTATAACGTTATAACGTATTACGGTATATGGTAAAACGTTATAACGTATTGCGTTATATGGTATAACGTTATAGCGTATTACGTTTTATGGTATAACGTTATAACGTATTAGGATATATGGTAAAACGTTATAACGTATTACGTTATATGGTATAACGTCATATGGTATGAAGTTATAACGTATTGGGTTATATGGTATAACGTTATAACGTATTTCGTTATATGGTATAACGTCATATGGTATAACGTTATAACGTATTACGGTATATGGTATAACGTCATATGGTATAACGTTATAACGTATTGCGTTATATGGTATAACGTCATATGGTATAACGTTATAACGTATTACGGTATATGGTATAACGTTATAACGTATTGCGTTATATGGTATAACGTTATAACGTATTTCGTTATATGGTATAACGTCATATGGTATAACGTTATAACGTATTACGGTATATGGTATTACGTTATATGGTATAACGATATAACGTATTATGTTATATGGTATAACGTCATATGGTGTAACGTTATAACGTATTACGTTTTATGGTATAACGTTATAACGTATTAGGATATATGGTATAACGTTATAACGTATTACGTTATATGGTATAACGTCATATGGTATGAAGTTATAACGTACTGGGTTATATGGTATAACGTTATAACGTATTTCGTTATATGGTATAACGTCATATGGTATAACGTTATAACGTATTACGGTATATGGTAAAACGTTATAACGTATTGCGTTATATGGTATAACGTTATAGCGTATTACGTTTTATGGTATAACGTTATAACGTATTAGGATATATGGTATAACGTTATAACGTATTACGTTATATGGTATAACGTCATATGGTATGAAGTTATAACGTATTGGGTTATATGGTATAACGTTATAACGTATTTCGTTATATGGTATAACGTCATATGGTATAACGTTATAACGTATTACGGTATATGGTATAACGTCATATGGTATAACGTTATAACGTATTGCGTTATATGGTATAACGTCATATGGTATAACGTTATAACGTATTACGGTATATGGTATAACGTTATAACGTATTGCGTTATATGGTATAACGTTATAACGTATTTCGTTATATGGTATAACGTCATATGGTATAACGTTATAACGTATTACGGTATATGGTATTACGTTATATGGTATAACGATATAACGTATTATGTTATATGGTATAACGTCATATGGTGTAACGTTATAACGTATTACGTTTTATGGTATAACGTTATAACGTATTAGGATATATGGTATAACGTTATAACGTATTACGTTATATGGTATAACGTCATATGGTATGAAGTTATAACGTACTGGGTTATATGGTATAACGTTATAACGTATTTCGTTATATGGTATAACGTCATATGGTATAACGTTATAACGTATTACGGTATATGGTATAACGTCATATGGTATAACGTTATAACGTATTACGTTATATGGTATAACGTCATATGGTATAACGTTATAACGTATTACGTTATATGGTATAACGTCATATTATGTAACGTTATAACGTATTACGTTATATGGTATAACGTCATATGATGTAACGTTATAACGTATTACGGTATATGGTATAACGTTATAACGTATGACGTTATATGGTATAACATTATAACGTATTACGTTATATGGTATAACGTCATATGGTATAACGTTATAACGTATTACGTTATATGGTATAACATCATATGGTATAACGTTATAACGTATTACGTTATATGGTATAACGTCATATGGTATAACGTTATAACGTATTACGTTATATGGTATAACATCATAAGGTATAACGTTATAACGTACTACGTTATATGGCATAACGTTATAACGTATTACGTTATATGGTATAACGTTATAACGTATTACGTTATATGGTATAACGTCATATGGTATAACGTTATAACGTATTACGGTATATGGTATAACGTTATAACGTATTACGTTATATGGTATAACGTCATATGGTGTAACGTTATAACGTATTACGTTATAAGGTATAACGTCATATGATGTAACGTTATAACGTATTACGTTATATGGTATAACGTCATATGGTGTAACGTTATAACGTATTACGTTATATGGTATAACGTCATATGATGTAACGTTATAACGTATTACGGTATATGGTATAACGTTATAACGTATGACGTTATATGGTATAACATTATAACGTATTACGTTATATGGTATAACGTCATATGGTATAACGTTATAACGTATTACGTTATATGGTATAACATCATATGGTATAACGTTATAACGTATTACGTTATATGGTATAACGTCATATGGTGTAACGTTATAACGTATTACGTTATAAGGTATAACGTCATATGATGTAACGTTATAACGTATTACGTTATATGGTATAACGTCATATGGTGTAACGTTATAACGTATTACGTTATATGGTATAACGTCATATGGTGTAACGTTATAACGTATTACGGTATATGGTATAACGTTATAACGTATGACGTTATATGGTATAACATTATAACGTATTACGTTATATGGTATAACGTCATATGTTATAACGTTATAACGTATTACGTTATATGGTATAACATCATAAGGTATAACGTTATAACGTACTACGTTATATGGTGTAACGTTATAACGTATTACGTTATATGGTATAACGTTATAACGTATTACGTTATATGGTATAACGTCATATGGTATAACGTTATAACGTATTACGTTATATGGTATAACGTTATAACGTATTACGTTATATGGTATAACGTCATATGGTATAACGTTATAACGTATTACGGTATATGGTACAACGTTATAACGTATTACGTTATATGGTATAACGTCATATGGTGTAACGTTATAACGTATTACGTTATATGGTATAACGTCATATGATGTAACGTTATAACGTATTACGTTATATGGTATAACGTCATATGGTGTAACGTTATAACGTATTACGTTATATGGTATAACGTTATAACGTATTACGGTATATGGTATAACGTTATAACGTATTGCGATATATGGTATAACGTCATATGGTATGACGTTTTAACGTATTACGGTATGTGGTATAACGTCATATGGTGTAACGTTATAACGTATTACGTTTTGTGGTATAACGTTATAACGTATTAGGATATATGGTATAACGTTATAACGTATTACGTTATATGGTATAACGTCATATGGTATGAAGTTATAACGTAATGGGTTATATGGTATAACGTTATAACGTATTTCGTTATATGGTCTAACGTCATATGGTATGAAGTTATAACGTAATGGGTTATATGGTATAACGTTATAACGTATTTCGTTATATGGTATAACGTCATATGGTATAACGTTATAACGTATTACGGTATATGGTAAAACGTTATAACGTATTGCGTTATATGGTATAACGTTATAGCGTATTACGTTTTATGGTATAACGTTATAACGTATTAGGATGTATGGTATAACGTTATAACGTATTACGTTATATGGTATAACGTCATATGGTATGAAGTTATAACGTATTGGGTTATATGGTATAACGTTATAACGTATTTCGTTATATGGTATAACGTCGTATGGTATAACGTTATAACGTATTACGGTATATGGTATAACGTCATATGGTATAACGTTATAACGTATTGCGTTATATGGTATAACGTCATATGGTATAACGTTATAACCTATTACGGTATATGGTATAACGTCATATGATGTAACGTTATAACCTATTACGTTATATGGTATAACGTCATATGGTGTAACGTTATAACGTATTACGGTATATGGTATAACGTCATATTATGTGACGTTATAACGTATTACGTTATATGGTATAACGTCATATGGTGTAACGTTATAACGTATTACGGTATATGGTATAACGTTATAACGTATGACGTCATATGGTATAACATTATAACGTATTACGTTATATGGTATAACGTCATATGGTATAACTTTATAACGTATTACGTTATATGGTATAACATCATATGGTATAACGTTATAACGTATTACGTTATATGGTATAACGTCATATTATGTAACGTTATAACGTATTACGTTATATGGTATAACGTCATATGGTGTAACGTAATAACGTATTACGGTATATGGTATAACGTTATAACGTATGACGTTATATGGTATAACATTATAACGTATTACGTTATATGGTATAACGTCATATGGTATAACGTTATAACGTATTACGTTATATGGTATAACATCATATGGTATAACGTTATAACGTATTACGGTATATGGTATAACGTCATATGATGTAACGTTATAACGTATTACGTTATATGGTATAACGTCATATGGTGTAACGTTATAACGTATTACGTTATATGGTATAACGTCATATGGTATAACTTTATAACGTATTACGTTATATGGTATAGCATCATATGGTATAACGTTATAACGTATTACGTTATATGGTATAACGTTATAACGTATTACGTTATATGGTATAACGTCATATGGTGTAACGTTATAACGTATTACGTTATATGGTATAACGATATAACGTATTATGTTATATGGTATAACGTCATATGGTGTAACGTTATAACGTATTACGTTTTATGGTATAACGTTATAACGTATTAGGATATATGGTATAACGTTATAACGTATTACGTTATATGGTATAACGTCATATGGTATGAAGTTATAACGTACTGGGTTATATGGTATAACGTTATAACGTATTTCGTTATATGGTATAACGTCATATGGTATAACGTTATAACGTATTACGGTATATGGTATAACGTCATATGGTATAACGTTATAACGTATTACGTTATATGGTATAACGTCATATGGTATAACGTTATAACGTATTACGTTATATGGTATAACGTCATATTATGTAACGTTATAACGTATTACGTTATATGGTATAACGTCATATGGTGTAACGTTATAACGTATTACGGTATATGGTATAACGTTATAACGTATGACGTTATATGGTATAACATTATAACGTATTACGTTATATGGTATAACGTCATATGGTATAACGTTATAACGTATTACGTTATATGGTATAACATCATATGGTATAACGTTATAACGTATTACGTTATATGGTATAACGTCATATGGTATAACGTTATAACGTATTACGTTATATGGTATAACGTCATGTGGTGCAACGTTATAACGTATTACGTCATATGGTATAACGTTATAACGTAGTACGGTATACGATATAACGTTCTAACGTATTACGTTATATGGTATAACGTCATATGGTGTAACGTTATAACGTATTACGGTATATGGTATAACGTCATATGGTATAACGTTATAACGTATTACGGTATATGGTATAACGTTATAACGTATTACGTTATATGGTATAACGTCATATGATGTAACGTTATAACGTATTATGTTATATGGTATAACGTCATATGGTATAACGTTATAGCGTATTACGTTTTATGGTATAACGTTATAACGTATTAGGATATATGGCATAACGTTATAACGTATTACGTTATATGGTATAACGTCATATGGTATGAAGTTATAACGTATTGGGTTATATGGTATAACGTTATAACGTATTTCGTTATATGGTATAACGTCATATGGTATAACGTTATAACGTATTACGTCATATGGTATAACGTTATAACGTATTACGGTATACGATATAACGTTATAACGTATTACGTTATATGGTATAACGTCATATGGTGCAACGTTATAACGTATTACGTCATATGGTATAACGTTATAACGTATTACGGTATACGATATAACGTTCTAACGTATTACGTTATATGGTATAACGTCATATGGTGTAACGTTATAAAGTATTACGTTATATGGTATAACGTCATGTGATATGACGTCATAACGTATTGGGTTATATGGTATAACGTTATAACGTATTACGTTATATGGTATAGCGTCATATTATGTAAAGTTATAACGTATTACGTTATATGGTATAACGTCATATGGTGTAACGTTATAACGTATTACGGTATATGGTATAACGTCATATGGTATAACGTTATAACGTATTACGGTATATGGTATAACGTTATAACGTATTACGTTATATGGTATAACGTCATATGATGTAACGTTATAACGTATTACGGTGTATGGTATAACGTCATATTATGTGACGTTATAACGTATTACGTTATATGGTATAACGTCATATGGTGTAACGTTATAACGTATTACGGTATATGGTATAACGTTATAACGTATGACGTTATATGGTATAACATTATAACGTATTACGTTATATGGTATAACGTCATATGTTATAACGTTATAACGTATTACGTTATATGGTATAACATCATAAGGTATAACGTTATAACGTATTACGTTATATGGTATAACGTTATAACGTATTACGTTATATGGTATAACGTCATATGGTATAACGTTATAACGTATTACGGTATATGGTATAACGTTATAACGTATTACGTTATATGGTATAACGTCATATGGTGTAACGTTATAACGTATTACGTTATAAGGTATAACGTCATATGATGTAACGTTATAACGTATTACGTTATATGGTATAACGTCATATGGTGTAACGTTATAACGTATTACGTTATATGGTATAACGTCATATGGTATAACGTTATAACGTATTACGGTATATGGTATAACGTCATATGGTATAACGTCATAACGTATTGCGTTATATGGTATAACGTCATATGGTATAACGTTATAACGTATTACGGTATATGGTATAACGTCATATGATGTAACGTTATAACGTATTACGTTATATGGTATAACGTCATATGGTGTAACGTTATAACGTATTACGGTATATGGTATAACGTCATATTATGTGACGTTATAACGTATTACGTTATATGGTATAACGTCATATGGTGTAACGTTATAACGTATTACGGTATATGGTATAACGTTATAACGTATGACGTTATATGGTATAACATTATAACGTATTACGTTATATGGTATAACGTCATATGTTATAACGTTATAACGTATTACGTTATATGGTATAACATCATAAGGTATAACGTTATAACGTACTACGTTATATGGTGTAACGTTATAACGTATTACGTTATATGGTATAACGTTATAACGTATTACGTTATATGGTATAACGTCATATGGTATAACGTTATAACGTATTACGGTATATGGTATAACGTTATAACGTATTACGTTATATGGTATAACGTCATATGGTGTAACGTTATAACGTATTACGTTATATGGTATAACGTCATATGATGTAACGTTATAACGTATTACGTTATATGGTATAACGTCATATGGTGTAACGTTATAACGTATTACGTTATATGGTATAACGTTATAACGTATTACGGTATATGGTATAACGTTATAACGTATTGCGATATATGGTATAACGTCATATGGTATGACGTTTTAACGTATTACGGTATGTGGTATAACGTCATATGGTGTAACGTTATAACGTATTACGTTTTGTGGTATAACGTTATAACGTATTAGGATATATGGTATAACGTTATAACGTATTACGTTATATGGTATAACGTCATATGGTATGAAGTTATAACGTAATGGGTTATATGGTATAACGTTATAACGTATTTCGTTATATGGTATAACGTCATATGGTATGAAGTTATAACGTAATGGGTTATATGGTATAACGTTATAACGTATTTCGTTATATGGTATAACGTCATATGGTATAACGTTATAACGTATTACGGTATATGGTAAAACGTTATAACGTATTGCGTTATATGGTATAACGTTATAGCGTATTACGTTTTATGGTCTAACGTTATAACGTATTAGGATATATGGTATAACGTTATAACGTATTACGTTATATGGTATAACGTCATATGGTATGAAGTTATAACGTATTGGGTTATATGGTATAACGTTATAACGTATTTCGTTATATGGTATAACGTCGTATGGTATAACGTTATAACGTATTACGGTATATGGTATAACGTCATATGGTATAACGTTATAACGTATTGCGTTATATGGTATAACGTCATATGGTATAACGTTATAACGTATTACGGTATATGGTATAACGTCATATGATGTAACGTTATAACGTATTACGTTATATGGTATAACGTCATATGGTGTAACGTTATAACGTATTACGGTATATGGTATAACGTCATATTATGTGACGTTATAACGTATTACGTTATATGGTACAACGTCATATGGTGTAACGTTATAACGTATTACGGTATATGGTATAACGTTATAACGTATGACGTCATATGGTATAACATTATAACGTATTACGTTATATGGTATAACGTCATATGGTATAACTTTATAACGTATTACGTTATATGGTATAACATCATATGGTATAACGTTATAACGTATTACGTTATATGGTATAACGTCATATTATGTAACGTTATAACGTATTACGTTATATGGTATAACGTCATATGGTGTAACGTAATAACGTATTACGGTATATGGTATAACGTTATAACGTATGACGTTATATGGTATAACATTATAACGTATTACGTTATATGGTATAACGTCATATGGTATAACGTTATAACGTATTACGTTATATGGTATAACATCATATGGTATAACGTTATAACGTATTACGTTATATGGTATAACGTCATATGGTATAACGTTATAACGTATTACGTTATATGGTATAACGTCATATGGTGCAACGTTATAACGTATTACGTCATATGGTATAACGTTATAACGTAGTACGGTATACGATATAACGTTCTAACGTATTACGTTATATGGTATAACGTCATATGGTGTAACGTTATAACGTATTTCGTTATATGGTATAACGTCATATGGTATAACGTTATAACGTATTACGGTATATGGTAAAACGTTATAACGTATTGCGTTATATGGTATAACGTTATAGCGTATTACGTTTTATGGTATAACGTTATAACGTATTAGGATATATGGCATAACGTTATAACGTATTACGTTATATGGTATAACGTCATATGGTATGAAGTTATAACGTATTGGGTTATATGGTATAACGTTATAACGTATTTCGTTATATGGTATAACGTCATATGGTATAACGTTATAACGTATTACGGTATATGGTATAACGTCATATGGTATAACGTCATAACGTATTGCGTTATATGGTATAACGTCATATGGTATAACGTTATAACGTATTACGGTATATGGTATAACGTCATATGATGTAACGTTATAACGTATTACGTTATATGGTATAACGTCATATGGTGTAACGTTATAACGTATTACGGTATATGGTATAACGTCATATTATGTGACGTTATAACGTATTACGTTATATGGTATAACGACATATGGTGTAACGTTATACCGTATTACGGTATATGGTATAACGTTATAACGTATGACGTTATATGGTATAACATTATAACGTATTACGTTATATGGTATAACGTCATATGTTATAACGTTATAACGTATTACGTTATATGGTATAACATCATAAGGTATAACGTTATAACGTATTACGTTATATGGTATAACGTTATAACGTATTACGTTATATGGTATAACGTTATAACGTATTACGTTATATGGTATAACGTCATATGGTATAACGTTATAACGTATTACGGTATATGGTATAACGTTATAACGTATTACGTTATATGGTATAACGTCATATGGTGTAACGTTATAACGTATTACGTTATATGGTATAACGATATAACGTATTATGTTATATGGTATAACGTCATATGGTGTAACGTTATAACGTATTACGTTTTATGGTATAACGTTATAACGTATTAGGATATATGGTATAACGTTATAACGTATTACGTTATATGGTATAACGTCATATGGTATGAAGTTATAACGTACTGGGTTATATGGTATAACGTTATAACGTATTTCGTTATATGGTATAACGTCATATGGTATAACGTTATAACGTATTACGGTATATGGTAAAACGTTATAACGTATTGCGTTATATGGTATAACGTTATAGCGTATTACGTTTTATGGTATAACGTTATAACGTATTAGGATATATGGCATAACGTTATAACGTATTACGTTATATGGTATAACGTCGTATGGTATGAAGTTATAACGTATTGGGTTATATGGTATAACGTTATAACGTATTTCGTTATATGGTATAACGTCATATGGTATAACGTTATAACGTATTACGGTATATGGTATAACGTCATATGGTATAACGTCATAACGTATTGCGTTATATGGTATAACGTCATATGGTATAACGTTATAACGTATTACGGTATATGGTATAACGTCATATGATGTAACGTTATAACGTATTACGTTATATGGTATAACGTCATATGGTGTAACGTTATAACGTATTACGGTATATGGTATAACGTCATATTATGTGACGTTATAACGTATTACGTTATATGGTATAACGTCATATGGTGTAACGTTATAACGTATTACGTTTTATGGTATAACGCTATAACGTATTAGGATATATGGTATAACGTTACAACGTATTTCGTTATATGGTATAACGTCATATGGTATAACGTTATAACGTATTACGGTATATGGTATAACGTCATATGGTATAACGTTATAACGTATTACGTTATATGGTATAACGTCATATGGTATAACGTCATAACGTATTGCGTTATATGGTATAACGTCATATGGTATAACGTTATAACGTATTACGGTATATGGTATAACGTCATATGATGTAACGTTATAACGTATTACGTTATATGGTATAACGTCATATGGTGTAACGTTATAACGTATTACGGTATATGGTATAACGTCATATTATGTGACGTTATAACGTATTACGTTATATGGTATAACGTCATATGGTATGACGTTTTAACGTATTACGGTATGTGGTATAACGTCATATGGTGTAACGGTATAACGTATTACGTTTTGTGGTATAACGTTATAACGTATTAGGATATATGGTATAACGTTATAACGTATTACGTTATATGGTATAACGTCATATGGTATGAAGTTATAACGTAATGGGTTATATGGTATAACGTTATAACGTATTTCGTTATATGGTATAACGTCATATGGTATGAAGTTATAACGTAATGGGTTATATGGTATAACGTTATAACGTATTTCGTTATATGGTATAACGTCATATGGTATAACGTTATAACGTATTACGGTATATGGTAAAACGTTATAACGTATTGCGTTATATGGTATAACGTTATAGCGTATTACGTTTTATGGTATAACGTTATAACGTATTAGGATATATGGTATAACGTTATAACGTATTACGTTATATGGTATAACGTCATATGGTATGAAGTTATAACGTATTGGGTTATATGGTATAACGTTATAACGTATTTCGTTATATGGTATAACGTCGTATGGTATAACGTTATAACGTATTACGGTATATGGTATAACGTCATATGGTATAACGTTATAACGTATTGCGTTATATGGTATAACGTCATATGGTATAACGTTATAACGTATTACGGTATATGGTATAACGTCATATGATGTAACGTTTTAACGTATTACGTTATATGGTATAACGTCATATGGTGTAACGTTATAACGTATTACGGTATATGGTATAACGTCATATTATGTGACGTTATAACGTATTACGTTATATGGTATAACGTCATATGGTGTAACGTTATAACGTATTACGGTATATGGTATAACGTTATAACGTATGACGTCATATGGTATAACATTATAACGTATTACGTTATATGGTATAACGTCATATGGTATAACTTTATAACGTATTACGTTATATGGTATAACATCATATGGTATAACGTTATAACGTATTACGTTATATGGTATAACGTCATATTATGTAACGTTATAACGTATTACGTTATATGGTATAACGTCATATGGTGTAACGTAATAACGTATTACGGTATATGGTATAACGTTATAACGTATGACGTTATATGGTATAACATTATAACGTATTACGTTATATGGTATAACGTCATATGGTATAACGTTATAACGTATTACGTTATATGGTATAACATCATATGGTATAACGTTATAACGTATTACGTTATATGGTATAACGTCATATGGTATAACGTTATAACGTATTACGTTATATGGTATAACGTCATATGGTGCAACGTTATAACGTATTACGTCATATGGTATAACGTTATAACGTAGTACGGTATACGATATAACGTTCTAACGTATTACGTTATATGGTATAACGTCATATGGTGTAACGTTATAACGTATTTCGTTATATGGTATAACGTCATATGGTATAACGTTATAACGTATTACGGTATATGGTAAAACGTTATAACGTATTGCGTTATATGGTATAACGTTATAGCGTATTACGTTTTATGGTATAACGTTATAACGTATTAGGATATATGGCATAACGTTATAACGTATTACGTTATATGGTATAACGTCATATGGTATGAAGTTATAACGTATTGGGTTATATGGTATAACGTTATAACGTATTTCGTTATATGGTATAACGTCATATGGTATAACGTTATAACGTATTACAGTATATGGTATAACGTCATATGGTATAACGTCATAACGTATTGCGTTATATGGTATAACGTCATATGGTATAACGTTATAACGTATTACGGTATATGGTATAACGTCATATGATGTAACGTTATAACGTATTACGTTATATGGTATAACGTCATATGGTGTAACGTTATAACGTATTACGGTATATGGTATAACGTCATATTCTGTGACGTTATAACGTATTACGTTATATGGTATAACGTCATATGGTGTAACGTTATAACGTATTACGGTATATGGTATAACGTTATAACGTATGACGTTATATGGTATAACATTATAACGTATTACGTTATATGGTATAACGTCATATGTTATAACGTTATAACGTATTACGTTATATGGTATAACATCATAAGGTATAACGTTATAACGTATTACGTTATATGGTATAACGTTATAACGTATTACGTTATATGGTATAACGTTATAACGTATTACGTTATATGGTATAACGTCATATGGTATAACGTTATAACGTATTACGGTATATGGTATAACGTTATAACGTATTACGTTATATGGTATAACGTCATATGGTGTAACGTTATAACGTATTACGTTATATGGTATAACGATATAACGTATTATGTTATATGGTATAACGTCATATGGTGTAACGTTATAACGTATTACGTTTTATGGTATAACGTTATAACGTATTAGGATATATGGTATAACGTTATAACGTATTACGTTATATGGTATAACGTCATATGGTATGAAGTTATAACGTACTGGGTTATATGGTATAACGTTATAACGTATTTCGTTATATGGTATAACGTCATATGGTATAACGTTATAACGTATTACGGTATATGGTATAACGTCATATGGTATAACGTTATAACGTATTACGTTATATGGTATAACATCATATGATATAACGTTATAACGTATTACGTTATATGGTATAACGTCATATGGTATAACGTTATAACGTATTACGTTATATGGTATAACGTCATATGGTGCAACGTTATAACGTATTACGTCATATGGTATAACGTTATAACGTATTACGGTATACGATATAACGTTCTAACGTATTACGTTATATGGTATAACGTCATATGGTGTAACGTTATAAAGTATTACGTTATATGGTATAACGTCATGTGATATGACGTCATAACGTATTGGGTTATATGGTGTAACGTTATAACGTATTACGTTATATGGTATAGCGTCATATTATGTAAAGTTATAACGTATTACGTTATATGGTATAACGTCATATGGTGTAACGTTATAACGTATTACGGTATATGGTATAACGTCATATGGTATAACGTTATAACGTATTACGGTATATGGTATAACGTTATAACGTATTACGTTATATGGTATAACGTCATATGATGTAACGTTATAACGTATTACGTTATATGGTATAACGTCATATGGTGTAACGTTATAACGTATTACGTTTTATGGTATAACGTTATAACGTATTAGGATATATGGTATAACGTTATAACGTATTACGTTATATGGTATAACGTCATATGGTATGAAGTTATAACGTAATGGGTTATATGGTATAACGTTATAACGTATTTCGTTATATGGTATAACGTCATATGGTATAACGTTATAACGTATTACGGTATATGGTAAAACGTTATAACGTATTGCGTTATATGGTATAACGTTATAGCGTATTACGTTTTATGGTATAACGTTATAACGTATTAGGATATATGGCATAACGTTATAACGTATTACGTTATATGGTATAACGTCATATGGTATGAAGTTATAACGTATTGGGTTATATGGTATAACGTTATAACGTATTTCGTTATATGGTATAACGTCATATGGTATAACGTTATAACGTATTACGGTATATGGTATAACGTCATATGGTATAACGTCATAACGTATTGCGTTATATGGTATAACGTCATATGGTATAACGTTATAACGTATTACGGTATATGGTATAACGTCATATTATGTGACGTTATAACGTATTACGTTATATGGTATAACGTCATATGGTGTAACGTTATAACGTATTACGTTTTATGGTATAACGCTATAACGTATTAGGATATATGGTATAACGTTATAACGTATTTCGTTATATGGTATAACGTCATATGGTATAACGTTATAACGTATTACGGTATATGGTATAACGTCATATGGTATAACGTTATAACGTATTACGTTATATGGTATAACGTCATATGGTATAACGTTATAACGTATTACGTTATATGGTATAACGTCATATTATGTAACGTTATAACGTATTACGTTATATGGTATAACGTCATATGGTGTAACGTTATAACGTATTACGGTATATGGTGTAACGTTATAACGTATGTCGTTATATGGTATAACATTATAACGTATTACGTTATATGGTATAACGTCATATGGTATAACGTTATAACGTATTACGTTATATGGTATAACATCATCTGGTATAACGTTATAACGTATTACGTTATATGGTATAACGTTATAACGTATTTCGTTATATGGTATAACGTCATATGGTATAACGTTATAACGTATTACGGTATATGGTATAACGTCATATGGTATAACGTTATAACGTATTACGTTATATGGTATAACGTCATATGGTATAACGTTATAACGTATTACGTTATATGGTATAACGTCATATTATGTAACGTTATAACGTATTTCGTTATATGGTATAACGTCATATGGTATAACGTTATAACGTATTACGGTATATGGTATAACGTTATAACGTATTACGTTATATGGTATAGCGTCATATTATGTAAAGTTATAACGTATTACGTTATATGGTATAACGTCATATGGTGTAACGTTATAACGTATTACGGTATATGGTATAACGTCATATGGTATAACGTTATAACGTATTACGGTATATGGTATAACGTTATAACGTATTACGTTATATGGTATAACGTCATATGATGTAACGTTATAACGTATTACGTTATATGGTATAACGTCATATGGTGTAACGTTATAACGTATTACGTTTTATGGTATAACGTTATAACGTATTAGGATATATGGTATAACGTTATAACGTATTACGTTATATGGTATAACGTCATATGGTATGAAGTTATAACGTAATGGGTTATATGGTATAACGTTATAACGTATTTCGTTATATGGTATAACGTCATATGGTATAACGTTATAACGTATTACGGTATATGGTAAAACGTTATAACGTATTGCGTTATATGGTATAACGTTATAGCGTATTACGTTTTATGGTATAACGTTATAACGTATTAGGATATATGGCATAACGTTATAACGTATTACGTTATATGGTATAACGTCATATGGTATGAAGTTATAACGTATTGGGTTATATGGTATAACGTTATAACGTATTTCGTTATATGGTATAACGTCATATGGTATAACGTTATAACGTATTACGGTATATGGTATAACGTCATATGGTATAACGTCATAACGTATTGCGTTATATGGTATAACGTCATATGGTATAACGTTATAACGTATTACGGTATATGGTATAACGTCATATGATGTAACGTTATAACGTATTACGTTATATGGTATAACGTCATATGGTGTAACGTTATAACGTATTACGGTATATGGTATAACGTCATATTATGTGACGTTATAACGTATTACGTTATATGGTATAACGTCATATGGTGTAACGTTATAACGTATTACGTTTTATGGTATAACGCTATAACGTATTAGGATATATGGTATAACGTTATAACGTATTTCGTTATATGGTATAACGTCATATGGTATAACGTTATAACGTATTACGGTATATGGTATAACGTCATATGGTATAACGTTATAACGTATTACGTTATATGGTATAACGTCATATGGTATAACGTTATAACGTATTACGTTATATGGTATAACGTCATATTATGTAACGTTATAACGTATTACGTTATATGGTATAACGTCATATGGTGTAACGTTATAACGTATTACGGTATATGGTGTAACGTTATAACGTATGTCGTTATATGGTATAACATTATAACGTATTACGTTATATGGTATAACGTCATATGGTATAACGTTATAACGTATTACGTTATATGGTATAACATCATCTGGTATAACGTTATAACGTATTACGTTATATGGTATAACGTTATAACGTATTTCGTTATATGGTATAACGTCATATGGTATAACGTTATAACGTATTACGGTATATGGTATAACGTCATATGGTATAACGTTATAACGTATTACGTTATATGGTATAACGTCATATGGTATAACGTTATAACGTATTACGTTATATGGTATAACGTCATATTATGTAACGTTATAACGTATTACGTTATATGGTATAACGTCATATGGTATAACGTTATAACGTATTACGGTATATGGTATAACGTTATAACGTATTACGTTATATGGTATAACGTCATATGGTGTAACGTTATAACGTATTACGTTATATGGTATAACGTCATATGATGTAACGTTATAACGTATTACGTTATATGGTATAACGTCATATGGTGTAACGTTATAACGTATTACGTTATATGGTATAACGTCATATGGTATAACGTTATAACGTATTACGGTATATGGTATAACGTTATAACGTATTGCGATATATGGTATAACGTCATATGGTATGACGTTTTAACGTATTACGGTATGTGGTATAACGTCATATGGTGTAACGTTATAACGTATTACGTTTTATGGTATAACGTTATAACGTATTAGGATATATGGTATAACGTTATAACGTATTACGTTATATGGTATAAAGTCATATGGTATGAAGTTATAACGTAATGGGTTATATGGTATAACGTTATAACGTATTTCGTTATATGGTATATCGTCATATGGTATAACGTTATAACGTATTACGGTATATGGTAAAACGTTATAACGTATTGCGTTATATTGTATAACGTTATAGCGTATTACGTTTTATGGTATAACGTTATAACGTATTAGGATATATGGTATAACGTTATAACGTATTACGTTATATGGTATAACGTCATATGGTATGAAGTTATAACGTATTGGGTTATATGGTATAACGTTATAACGTATTTCGTTATATGGTATAACGTCATATGTTATAACGTTATAACGTATTACGGTATATGGTATAACGTCATATGGTATAACGTTATAACGTATTGCGTTATATGGTATAACGTCATATGGTATAACGTTATAACGTATTACGGTATATGGTATAACGTCATATGATGTAACGTTATAACGTATTACGTTATATGGTATAACGTCATATGGTGTAACGTTATAACGTATTACGGTATATGGTATAACGTCATATGATGTAACGTTATAACGTATTACGTTATATGGTATAACGTCATATGGTGTAACGTTATAACGTATTACGTTATATGGTATAACGTCATATGGTATAACGTTATAACGTATTACGGTATATGGT
Source organism: Bombus huntii (assembly GCF_024542735.1). Classification (NCBI taxonomy): domain Eukaryota; kingdom Metazoa; phylum Arthropoda; class Insecta; order Hymenoptera; family Apidae; genus Bombus; species Bombus huntii. The sequence goes on from NC_066243.1 coordinate 2,715,635, forward strand.
ATAACGTTATAACGTATTGCGATATATGGTATAACGTCATATGGTATGACGTTTTAACGTATTACGGTATGTGGTATAACGTCATATGGTGTAACGTTATAACGTATTACGTTTTATGGTATAACGTTATAGCGTATTACGTTTTATGGTATAACGTTATAACGTATTAGGATATATGGTATAACGTTTTAACGTATTACGGTATATGGTATAACGTCATATGATGTAACGTTATAACGTATTACGTTATATGGTATAACGTCATATGGTGAAACGTTATAACGTATTACGGTATATGGTATAACGTCATATTATGTGACGTTATAACGTATTACGTTATATGGTATAACGTCATATGGTGTAACGTTATAACGTATTACGGTATATGGTATAACGTTATAACGTATGACGTTATATGGTATAACATTATAACGTATTACGTTATATGGTATAGCGTCATATGTTATAACGTTATAACGTATTACGTTATATGGTATAACATCATAAGGTATAACGTTATAACGTACTACGTTATATGGTATAACGTTATAACGTATTACGTTATATGGTATAACGTTATAACGTATTACGTTATATGGTATAACGTCATATGGTATAACGTTATAACGTATTACGGTATATGGTATAACGTTATAACGTATTACGTTATATGGTATAACGACATATGGTGTAACGTTATAACGTATTACGGTATATGGTATAACGTCATATGATGTAACGTTATAACGTATTACGTTATATGGTATAACGTCATATGGTGTAACGTTATAACGTATTACGTTATATGGTATAACGTCATATGGTATAACGTTATAACGTATTACGGTATATGGTATAACGTTATAACGTATTGCGATATATGGTATAACGTTATAACGTATTAGGATATATGGTATAACGTTATAACGTATTACGGTATATGGTATAACGTCATATGATGTAACGTTATAACGTATTACGTTATATGGTATAACGTCATATGGTGTAACGTTATAACGTATTACGGTATATGGTATAACGTCATATTATGTGACGTTATAACGTATTACGTTATATGGTATAACGTCATATGGTGTAACGTTATAACGTATTACGGTATATGGTATAACGTTATAACGTATGACGTTATATGGTATAACATTATAACGTATTACGTTATATGGTATAACGTCATATGTTATAACGTTATAACGTATTACGTTATATGGAATAACATCATAAGGTATAACGTTATAACGTACTACGTTATATGGTATAACGTTATAACGTATAACGTCATATGGTGTAACGTTATAACGTATTACGGTATATGGTATAACGTTATAACGTATTGCGATATATGGTATAACGTCATATGGTATGACGTTTTAACGTATTACGGTATGTGGTATAACGTCATATGGTGTAACGTTATAACGTATTACGTTTTATGGTATAACGTTATAACGTATTAGGATATATGGTATAACGTTATAACGTATTACGTTATATGGTATAACGTCATATGGTATGAAGTTATAACGTAATGGGTTATATGGTATAACGTTATAACGTATTTCGTTATATGGTATAACGTCATATGGTATAACGTTATAACGTATTACGGTATATGGTAAAACGTTATAACGTATTGCGTTATATGGTATAACGTTATAGCGTATTACGTTTTATGGTATAACGTTATAACGTATTAGGATATATGGTATAACGTTATAACGTATTACGTTATATGGTATAACGTCATATGGTATGAAGTTATAACGTAATGGGTTATATGGTATAACGTTATAACGTATTTCGTTATATGGTATAACGTCATATGGTATAACGTTATAACGTATTACGGTATATGGTATAACGTTATAACGTATTACGTTATATGGTATAACGTCATATGGTATAACGTTATAACGTATTGCGGTATATGGTATAACGTTATAACGTATTACGTTATATGGTATAACGTCATATGGTGTAACGTTATAACGTATTACGTTATATGGTATAACGTCATATGATGTAACGTTATAACGTATTACGTTATATGGTATAACGTCATATGGTGTAACGTTATAACGTATTACGTTATACGGTATAACGTCATATGGTATAACGTTATAACGTATTACGGTATATGGTATAACGTTACAACGTATTGCGATATATGGTATAACGTCATATGGTATAACGTTTTAACGTATTACGGTATATGGTATAACGTCATATGGTGTAACGTTATAACGTATTACGTTTTATGGTATAACGTTATAACGTATTAGGATATATGGTATAACGTTATAACGTATTACGTTATATGGTATAACGTCATATGGTGTAACGTTATAAAGTATTACGTTATATGGTATAACGTCATATGGTATGACGTTATAACGCATTGGGTTATATGGTATAACGTTATAGCGTATTTCGTTATATGGTATAACGTCATATGGTATAAGGTTATAACGTATTTCGTTATATGGTGTAACGTCATATGGTATAACGTCATATGGTATAACGTTATAACGTATTACGGTATATGGTATAACGTCATATGGTGTAACGTTATAACGTATTGCGTTATATGGTATAACGTCATATGGTATAACGTTATAACGTATTACGGTATATGGTATAACGTCATATGGTATAACGCTATAACGTATTACGGTATATGGTATAACGTTATAACGTATTGCGTTATATGGTATAACGTTATAACGTATTAGGATATATGGTATAACGTTATAACGTATTCCGTTACATGGTATAACGTTATAACGTATTAGGATATATGGTATAACGTTATAACGTATTACGTTGTATGGTATAACGTCATATGGTGTAACGTTATAACGTATTACGTTATATGGTATAACCTTATATGGTATAACGTTATAACGTATTACGGTATATGGTATAACGTTCTAACGTATTGCGTTATATGGTATAACGTCATATGGTGCAACGTTATAACGTATTACGCCATATGGTATAACGTTATAACGTATTACGGTATATGGTATAACGTCATATGGTATAACGTTATAACGTATTACGTTATATGGTATAACGTCATATGGTATAACGTTATAACGTATTACGGTATATGGTATAACGTTATAACGTATTACGTTATATGGTATAACGTCATATGGTGCAACGTTATAACGTATTACGTCATATGGTATAACGTTATAACGTATTACGGTATACGATATAACGTTCTAACGTATTACGTTATATGGTATAACGTCATATGGTGTAACGTTATAAAGTATTACGTTATATGATATAACGTCATATGGTATGACGTTATAACGTATTGGGTTATATGGTATAACGTTATAACGTATATCGTTATATGGTATAACGTCATATGATATAACGTTATAACGTATTACGGTATATGGTATAACGTTATAACGTATTACGTTATATGGTAAAACGTCATATGGTATAACGTTATAACGTATGACGGTATATGGTATAACGTCATATGGTATATCGTTATAACGTATTACGTTATATGGTATAGCGTCATATTATGTAACGTTATAACGTATTACGTTATATGGTATAACGTCATATGGTGTAACGTTATAACGTATTACGGTATATGGTATAACGTCATATGGTATAACGTTATAACGTATTACGGTATATGGTATAACGTTATAACGTATTACGTTATATGGTATAACGTCATATGGTGTAACGTTATAACGTATTACGTTTTATGGCATAACGCTATAACGTATTAGGATATATGGTATAACGTTATAACGTATTTCGTTATATGGTATAACGTCATATGGTATAACGTTATAACGTATTACGGTATATGGTATAACGTCATATGGTATAACGTTATAACGTATTACGTTATATGGTATAACGTCATATGGTATAACGTTATAACGTATTACGTTATATGGTATAACGTCATATTATGTAACGTTATAACGTATTACGTTATATGGTATAACGTCATATGGTGTAACGTTATAACGTATTACGGTATATGGTGTAACGTTATAACGTATGTCGTTATATGGTATAACATTATAACGTATTACGTTATATGGTATAACGTCATATGGTATAACGTTATAACGTATTACGTTATATGGTATAACATCATCTGGTATAACGTTATAACGTATTACGTTATATGGTATAACGTTATAACGTATTACGTTATATGGTATAACTTCATATGGTATAACGTTATAACGTATTACGGTATATGGTATAACGTTATAACGTATTGCGTTATATGGTATAACGTCATATGATGTAACGTTATAACGTATTACGTTATATGGTATAACGTCATATGGTGTAACGTTATAACGTATTACGTTATATGGTATAACGTTATAACGTATTACGTTATATGGTATAACGTCATATGGTATAACGCTATAACGTATTACGGTATATGGTATAACGTTATAACGTATTGCGTTATATGGTATAACGTTACAAGGTATTAGGATATATGGTATAACGTTATAACGTATTTCGTTATATGGTATAACGTTATAACGTATTAGGATATATGGTATAACGTTATAACGTATTACGTTATATGGCATAACGTCATATGGTGTAACGTTATAACGTATTACGTTATATGGTGTAACCTCATATGGTATAACGTTATAACGTATTGCGGTATATGGTATAACGTCATATGGTATAACGTTATAACGTATTACGGTATATGGTATAACGTTATAACGTATTGCGTTATATGGTATAACGTCATATGATGTAACGTTATAACGTATTACGTTATATGGTATAACGTCATATGGTGTAACGTTATAACGTATTACGTTATATGGTATAACGTTATAACGTATTACGTTATATGGTATAACGTCATATGGTATAACGCTATAACGTATTACGGTATATGGTATAACGTTATAACGTATTACGTTATATGGTATAACGTTATAACGTATTAGGATATATGGTATAACGTTATAACGTATTACGTTATATGGTATAACGTTATAACGTATTACGTTATATGGTATAGCGTCATATTATGTAAAGTTATAACGTATTACGTTATATGGTATAACGTCATATGGTGTAACGTTATAACGTATTACGGTATATGGTATAACGTCATATGATGTAACGTTATAACGTATTACGTTATATGGTATAACGTCATATGGTATGAAGTTATAACGTATTGGGTTATATGGTATAACGTTATAACGTATTTCGTTATATGGTATAACGTCATATGGTATAACGTTATAACGTATTACGGTATATGGTATAACGTCATATGATGTAACGTTATAACGTATTACGTTATATGGCATAACGTCATATGGTGTAACGTTATAACGTATTACGGTATATGGTATAACGTCATATTATGTGACGTTATAACGTATTACGTTATATGGTATAACGTCATATGGTGTAACGTTATAACGTATTACGGTATATGGTATAACGTTATAACGTATGACGTTATATGGTATAACATCATATGGTATAACGTTATAACGTATTACGTTGTATGGTATAACGTTATAACGTATTACGTTATATGGTATAACGTCATATGGTATAACGTTATAACGTATTACGTTATATGGTATAACGTCATATGGTGTAACGTTATAACGTATTGCGTTATATGGTATAACGTCATATGGTATAACGTTATAACGTATTACGGTATATGGTATAACGTCATATGGTATAACGCTATAACGTATTACGGTATATGGTATAACGTTATAGCGTATTGCGTTATATGGTATAACGTTATAACGTATTAGGATATATGGTATAACGTTCTAACGTATTACGTTATATGGTATAACGTCATATGTTGTAACGTTATAACGTATTACGTTATATGGTATAACCTCATATGGTATAAAGTTATAACGTATTACGGTATATGGTATAACGTTCTAACGTATTACGTTATATGGTATAACGTCATATGCTGCAACGTTATAACGTATTACGTCATATGGTATAACGTTGTAACGTATAACGGTATATGGTATAACGTCATATGGTATAACGTTATAACGTATTACGTTATATGGTATAACGTCATATGGTATAACGTTATAACGTATTACGGTATATGGTATAACGTTATAACGTATTACGTTATATGGTATAACGTCATATGGTGTAACGTTATAAAGTATTACGTTATATGGTATAACGTCATATGGTATGACGTTATAACGCATTGGGTTATATGGTATAACGTTATAACGTATTACGGTATATGGTATAACGCTATAACGTATTGCGTTATATGGTATAACGTTATAGCGTATTACGTTTTATGGTATAACGTTATAACGTATTACGTTATATGGTATAACGTCATATGGTGTAACGTTATAACGTATTACGTTATATGGTATAACGTCATATGATGTAACGTTATAACGTATTACGTTATATGGTATAACGTCATATGGTGTAACGTTATAACGTACTACGTTATATGGTATAACGTCATATGGTATAACGTTATAACGTATTACGGTATATGGTATAACGTTATAACGTATTGCGATATATGGTATAACGTTATAACGTATTAGGATATATGGTATAACGTTATAACGTATTACGTTATATGGTATAACGTCATATGGTATGAAGTTATAACGTAATGGGTTATATGGTATAACGTTATAACGTATTTCGTTATATGGTATAACGTCATATGGTATAACGTTATAACGTATTACGGTATATGGTATAACGTCATATGGTATAACGTTATAACGTATTGCGTTATATGGTATAACGTCATATGGTATAACGTTATAACGTATTACGGTATATGGTATAACGTCATATGGTATAACGCTATAACGTATTACGTTATATGGTATAACGTTATAACGTATTACGTTATATGGTATAACGTCAAATGGTATAACGTTATAACGTATTAGAGTATATGGTATAACGTTATAACGTATTACGTTATATGGTATAACGTCATATGGTATGAAGTTATAACGTAATGGGTTATATGGTACAACGTTATAACGAATTTCGTTATATGGTATAACGTCATATGGTATAACGTTATAACGTATTACGTTATATGGTATAACGTCATATGGCATAACGTTATAACGTATTAGGATATATGGTATAACGTTATAACGTATTACGTTATATGGTATAACGTCATATGGTATAACGTTATAACGTATTAGGATATATGGTATAACGTTATAACGTATTACGTTATATGGTATAACGTCATATGGTATAACGTTATAACGTATTACGTTATATGGTATAACGTCATATGGTATAACGTTATAACGTATTACGGTATATGGTATAACGTTATAACGTATTACGTTATATGGTATAACGTTATATGGAGTAACGTTATAACGTATTACGTTATATGGTATAACGTCATATGATGTAACGTTATAACGTATTACGTTATATGGTGTAACGTCATATGGTGTAACGTTACAACGTATTACGTTATATGGTATAACGTCATATGGTATAACGTTATAACGTATTACGTTATATGGTATAACGTCATATGGTGTAACGTTATAACGTATTACGTTATATGTTATAACGTCATATGATGTAACGTTATAACGTATTACGTTATATGGTATAACGTCATATGGTGTAACGTTATAACGTATTACGTTATATGGTATAACGTTATAACGTATTGCGATATATGGTATAACGTTATAACGTATTAGGATATATGGTATAACGTTATAACGTATTACGTTATATGGTATAACGTCATATGGTATGAAGTTATAACGTAATGGGTTATATGGTATAACGTTATAACGTATTTCGTTATATGGTATAACGTCATATGGTATAACGTTATAACGTATTACGGTATATGGTATAACGTCATATGGTATAACGTTATAACGTATTGCGTTATATGGTATAACGTCATATGGTATAACGTTATAACGTATTACGGTATATGGTATAACGTCATATGGTATAACGCTATAACGTATTACGTTATATGGTATAACGTTATAACGTATTACGTTATATGGTATAACGTCAAATGGTATAACGTTATAACGTATTAGAGTATATGGTATAACGTTATAACGTATTACGTTATATGGTATAACGTCATATGGTATGAAGTTATAACGTAATGGGTTATATGGTACAACGTTATAACGAATTTCGTTATATGGTATAACGTCATATGGTATAACGTTATAACGTATTACGTTATATGGTATAACGTCATATGGCATAACGTTATAACGTATTACGTTATATGGTATAACGTCATATGGTGTAACGTTATAACGTATTACGTTTTATGGTATAACGTTATAACGTATTAGGATATATGGTATAACGTTATAACGTATTACGTTATATGGTATAACGTCATATGGTATAACGTTATAACGTATTACGTTATATGGTATAACGTCATATGGTATAACGTTATAACGTATTACGGTATATGGTATAACGTTATAACGTATTACGTTATATGGTATAACGTTATATGGAGTAACGTTATAACGTATTACGTTATATGGTATAACGTCATATGATGTAACGTTATAACGTATTACGTTATATGGTATAACGTCATATGGTGTAACGTTACAACGTATTACGTTATATGGTATAACGTCATATGGTATAACGTTATAACGTATTACGTTATATGGTATAACGTCATATGGTGTAACGTTATAACGTATTACGTTATATGTTATAACGTCATATGATGTAACGTTATAACGTATTACGTTATATGGTATAACGTCATATGGTGTAACGTTATAACGTATTACGTTATATGGTATAACGACATATGGTATAACGTTATAACGTATTACGGTATATGGTATAACGTTATAACGTATTGCGATATATGGTATAACGTCATATGGTATAACGTTTTAACGTATTGCGGTATATGGTATAACGTCATATGGTGTAACGTTATAACGTATTACGTTTTGTGGTATAACGTTATAACGTATTAGGATATATGGTATAACGTTATAACGTATTACGTTATATGGTATAACGTCATATGGTATAACGTTATAACGTATTACGTTATATGGTATAACGTCATATGGTATAACGTTATAACGTATTACGGTATATGGTATAACGTTATAACGTATTACGTTATATGGTATAACGTCATATGGTATAACGTTATAACGTATTACGGTATATGGTATAACGTTATAACGTATTACGTTATATGGTATAACGTCATATGGTATGAAGTTATAACGTAATGGGTTATATGGTATAACGTTATAACGTATTTCGTTATATGGTATAACGTCATATGGTATAACGTTATAACGTATTACGGTATATGGTATAACGTCATATGGTATAACGCTATAACTTATTACGGTATATGGTATAACGTTATAACGTATTGCGTTATATGGTATAACGTTATAACGTATTAGGATATATGGTATAACGTTATAACGTATTACGTTATATGGTATAACGTCATATGGTATAACGTTATAACGTATTACGTTATATGGTATAGCGTTATAACGTATTACGTTATATGGTATAACGTCATATGATGTAACGTTATAACGTATTACGTTATATGGAATAACGTCATATGGTGTAACGTTATAACGTATTACGTTATATGGTATAACGTCATATGATGTAACGTTATAACGTATTACGTTATATGGTATAACGTCATATGGTGTAACGTTATAACGTATTACGTTATATGGTATAACGTCATATGGTATAACGTTATAACGTATTACGGTATATGGTATAACGTTATAACGTATTGCGATATATGGTATAACGTCATATGGTATGACGTTTTAACGTATTACGGTATGTGGTATAACGTCATATGGTGTAACGTTATAACGTATTACGTTTTATGGTATAACGTTATAACGTATTAGGATATATGGTATAACGTTATAACGTATTACGTTATATGGTATAAAGTCATATGGTATGAAGTTATAACGTAATGGGTTATATGGTATAACGTTATAACGTATTTCGTTATATGGTATATCGTCATATGGTATAACGTTATAACGTATTACGGTATATGGTAAAACGTTATAACGTATTGCGTTATATGGTATAACGTTATAGCGTATTACGTTTTATGGTATAACGTTATAACGTATTAGGATATATGGTATAACGTTATAACGTATTACGTTATATGGTATAACGTCATATGGTATGAAGTTATAACGTATTGGATTATATGGTATAACGTTATAACGTATTTCGTTATATGGTATAACGTCATATGTTATAACGTTATAACGTATTACGGTATATGGTATAACGTCATATGGTATAACGTTATAACGTATTGCGTTATATGGTATAACGTCATATGGTATAACGTTATAACGTATTACGGTATATGGTATAACGTCATATGATGTAACGTTATAACGTATTACGTTATATGGTATAACGTCATATGGTGTAACGTTATAACGTATTACGGTATATGGTATAACGTCATATGATGTAACGTTATAACGTATTACGTTATATGGTATAACGTCATATGGTGTAACGTTATAACGTATTACGTTATATGGTATAACGTCATATGGTATAACGTTATAACGTATTACGGTATATGGTATAACGTTATAACGTATTGCGATATATGGTATAACGTCATATGGTATGACGTTTTAACGTATTACGGTATGTGGTATAACGTCATATGGTGTAACGTTATAACGTATTACGTTTTATGGTATAACGTTATAGCGTATTACGTTTTATGGTATAACGTTATAACGTATTAGGATATATGGTATAACGTTTTAACGTATTACGGTATATGGTATAACGTCATATGATGTAACGTTATAACGTATTACGTTATATGGTATAACGTCATATGGTGAAACGTTATAACGTATTACGGTATATGGTATAACGTCATATTATGTGACGTTATAACGTATTACGTTATATGGTATAACGTCATATGGTGTAACGTTATAACGTATTACGGTATATGGTATAACGTTATAACGTATGACGTTATATGGTATAACATTATAACGTATTACGTTATATGGTATAGCGTCATATGTTATAACGTTATAACGTATTACGTTATATGGTATAACATCATAAGGTATAACGTTATAACGTACTACGTTATATGGTATAACGTTATAACGTATTACGTTATATGGTATAACGTTATAACGTATTACGTTATATGGTATAACGTCATATGGTATAACGTTATAACGTATTACGGTATATGGTATAACGTTATAACGTATTACGTTATATGGTATAACGACATATGGTGTAACGTTATAACGTATTACGGTATATGGTATAACGTCATATGATGTAACGTTATAACGTATTACGTTATATGGTATAACGTCATATGGTGTAACGTTATAACGTATTACGTTATATGGTATAACGTCATATGGTATAACGTTATAACGTATTACGGTATATGGTATAACGTTATAACGTATTGCGATATATGGTATAACGTTATAACGTATTAGGATATATGGTATAACGTTATAACGTATTACGGTATATGGTATAACGTCATATGATGTAACGTTATAACGTATTACGTTATATGGTATAACGTCATATGGTGTAACGTTATAACGTATTACGGTATATGGTATAACGTCATATTATGTGACGTTATAACGTATTACGTTATATGGTATAACGTCATATGGTGTAACGTTATAACGTATTACGGTATATGGTATAACGTTATAACGTATGACGTTATATGGTATAACATTATAACGTATTACGTTATATGGTATAACGTCATATGTTATAACGTTATAACGTATTACGTTATATGGAATAACATCATAAGGTATAACGTTATAACGTACTACGTTATAGGGTATAACGTTATAACGTATAACGTCATATGGTGTAACGTTATAACGTATTACGGTATATGGTATAACGTTATAACGTATTGCGATATATGGTATAACGTCATATGGTATGACGTTTTAACGTATTACGGTATGTGGTATAACGTCATATGGTGTAACGTTATAACGTATTACGTTTTATGGTATAACGTTATAACGTATTAGGATATATGGTATAACGTTATAACGTATTACGTTATATGGTATAACGTCATATGGTATGAAGTTATAACGTAATGGGTTATATGGTATAACGTTATAACGTATTTCGTTATATGGAATAACATCATATGGTATAACGTTATAACGTATTACGGTATACGATATAACGTTCTAACGTATTACGTTATATGGTATAACGTCATATGGTGTAACGTTATAAAGTATTACGTTATATGATATAACGTCATATGGTATGACGTTATAACGTATTGGGTTATATGGTATAACGTTATAACGTATATCGTTATATGGTATAACGTCATATGATATAACGTTATAACGTATTACGGTATATGGTATAACGTTATAACGTATTACGTTATATGGTAAAACGTCATATGGTATAACGTTATAACGTATGACGGTATATGGTATAACGTCATATGGTATATCGTTATAACGTATTACGTTATATGGTATAGCGTCATATTATGTAACGTTATAACGTATTACGTTATATGGTATAACGTCATATGGTGTAACGTTATAACGTATTACGGTATATGGTATAACGTCATGTGGTATAACGTTATAACGTATTACGGTATATGGTATAACGTTATAACGTATTACGTTATATGGTATAACGTCATATGATGTAACGTTATAACGTATTACGTTATATGGTATAACGTCATATGGTGTAACGTTATAACGTATTACGTTTTATGGCATAACGCTATAACGTATTAGGATATATGGTATAACGTTATAACGTATTTCGTTATATGGTATAACGTCATATGGTATAACGTTATAACGTATTACGGTATATGGTATAACGTCATATGGTATAACGTTATAACGTATTACGTTATATGGTATAACGTCATATGGTATAACGTTATAACGTATTACGTTATATGGTATAACGTCATATTATGTAACGTTATAACGTATTACGTTATATGGTATAACGTCATATGGTGTAACGTTATAACGTATTACGGTATATGGTGTAACGTTATAACGTATGTCGTTATATGGTATAACATTATAACGTATTACGTTATATGGTATAACGTCATATGGTATAACGTTATAACGTATTACGTTATATGGTATAACATCATCTGGTATAACGTTATAACGTATTACGTTATATGGTATAACGTTATAACGTATTACGTTATATGGTATAACTTCATATGGTATAACGTTATAACGTATTACGGTATATGGTATAACGTTATAACGTATTGCGTTATATGGTATAACGTCATATGATGTAACGTTATAACGTATTACGTTATATGGTATAACGTCATATGGTGTAACGTTATAACGTATTACGTTATATGGTATAACGTTATAACGTATTACGTTATATGGTATAACGTCATATGGTATAACGCTATAACGTATTACGGTATATGGTATAACGTTATAACGTATTGCGTTATATGGTATAACGTTACAAGGTATTAGGATATATGGTATAACGTTATAACGTATTTCGTTATATGGTATAACGTTATAACGTATTAGGATATATGGTATAACGTTATAACGTATTACGTTATATGGCATAACGTCATATGGTGTAACGTTATAACGTATTACGTTATATGGTGTAACCTCATATGGTATAACGTTATAACGTATTGCGGTATATGGTATAACGTCCTAACGTATTACGTTATATGGTATAACGTCATATGGTGCAACGTTATAACGTATTACGTCATATGGTATAACGTTATAATGTATTACGTTATATGGTATAACGTCATATGGTGTAACGTTATAACGTATTACGTTATATGGTATAACGTCATATGGTATAACGTTATAACGTATTACGGTATATGGTATAACGTTATAAAGTATTACGTTATATGGTAAAACGTCATATGGTATAACGTTATAACGTATGACGGTATGTGGTATAACGTCATATGGTATATCGTTATAACGTATTACGTTATATGGTATAACGTTATAACGTATTAGGATATATGGTATAACGTTATAACGTATTACGTTATATGGTATAACGTTATAACGTATTACGTTATATGGTATAGCGTCATATTATGTAAAGTTATAACGTATTACGTTATATGGTATAACGTCATATGGTGTAACGTTATAACGTATTACGGTATATGGTATAACGTCATATGATGTAACGTTATAACGTATTACGTTATATGGTATAACGTCATATGGTATGAAGTTATAACGTATTGGGTTATATGGTATAACGTTATAACGTATTTCGTTATATGGTATAACGTCATATGGTATAACGTTATAACGTATTACGGTATATGGTATAACGTCATATGATGTAACGTTATAACGTATTACGTTATATGGCATAACGTCATATGGTGTAACGTTATAACGTATTACGGTATATGGTATAACGTCATATTATGTGACGTTATAACGTATTACGTTATATGGTATAACGTCATATGGTGTAACGTTATAACGTATTACGGTATATGGTATAACGTTATAACGTATGACGTTATATGGTATAACATCATATGGTATAACGTTATAACGTATTACGTTGTATGGTATAACGTTATAACGTATTACGTTATATGGTATAACGTCATATGGTATAACGTTATAACGTATTACGATATATGGTATAACGTCATATGGTGTAACGTTATAACGTATTGCGTAATATGGTATAACGTCATATGGTATAACGTTATAACGTATTACGGTATATGGTATAACGTCATATGGTATAACGCTATAACGTATTACGGTATATGGTATAACGTTATAGCGTATTGCGTTATATGGTATAGCGTTATAACGTATTAGGATATATGGTATAACGTTCTAACGTATTACGTTATATGGTATAACGTCATATGTTGTAACGTTATAACGTATTACGTTATATGGTATAACCTCATATGGTATAAAGTTATAACGTATTACGGTATATGGTATAACGTTCTAACGTATTACGTTATATGGTATAACGTCATATGGTGCAACGTTATAACGTATTACGTCATATGGTATAACGTTGTAACGTATAACGGTATATGGTATAACGTCATATGGTATAACGTTATAACGTATTACGTTATATGGTATAACGTCATATGGTATAACGTTATAACGTATTACGGTATATGGTATAACGTTATAACGTATTACGTTATATGGTATAACGTCATATGGTGTAACGTTATAAAGTATTACGTTATATGGTATAACGTCATATGGTATGACGTTATAACGCATTGGGTTATATGGTATAACGTTATAACGTATTACGGTATATGGTATAACGCTATAACGTATTGCGTTATATGGTATAACGTTATAGCGTATTACGTTTTATGGTATAACGTTATAACGTATTACGTTATATGGTATAACGTCATATGGTGTAACGTTATAACGTATTACGTTATATGGTAATAACGTCATATGATGTAACGTTATAACGTATTACGTTATATGGTATAACGTCATATGGTGTAACGTTATAACGTACTACGTTATATGGTATAACGTCATATGGTATAACGTTATAACGTATTACGGTATATGGTATAACGTTATAACGTATTGCGATATATGGTATAACGTTATAACGTATTAGGATATATGGTATAACGTTATAACGTATTACGTTATATGGTATAACGTCATATGGTATGAAGTTATAACGTAATGGGTTATATGGTATAACGTTATAACGTATTTCGTTATATGGTATAACGTCATATGGTATAACGTTATAACGTATTACGGTATATGGTATAACGTCATATGGTATAACGTTATAACGTATTGCGTTATATGGTATAACGTCATATGGTATAACGTTATAACGTATTACGGTATATGGTATAACGTCATATGGTATAACGCTATAACGTATTACGTTATATGGTATAACGTTATAACGTATTACGTTATATGGTATAACGTCAAATGGTATAACGTTATAACGTATTAGAGTATATGGTATAACGTTATAACGTATTACGTTATATGGTATAACGTCATATGGTATGAAGTTATAACGTAATGGGTTATATGGTACAACGTTATAACGAATTTCGTTATATGGTATAACGTCATATGGTATAACGTTATAACGTATTACGTTATATGGTATAACGTCATATGGCATAACGTTATAACGTATTGCGTTATATGGTATAACGTTATAGCGTATTACGTTTTATGGTATAACGTTATAACGTATTACGTTATATGGTATAACGTCATATGGTGTAACGTTATAACGTATTACGTTATATGGTATAACGTCATATGATGTAACGTTATAACGTATTACGTTATATGGTATAACGTCATATGGTGTAACGTTATAACGTACTACGTTATATGGTATAACGTCATATGGTATAACGTTATAACGTATTACGGTATATGGTATAACGTTATAACGTATTGCGATATATGGTATAACGTTATAACGTATTAGGATATATGGTATAACGTTATAACGTATTACGTTATATGGTATAACGTCATATGGTATGAAGTTATAACGTAATGGGTTATATGGTATAACGTTATAACGTATTTCGTTATATGGTATAACGTCATATGGTATAACGTTATAACGTATTACGGTATATGGTATAACGTCATATGGTATAACGTTATAACGTATTGCGTTATATGGTATAACGTCATATGGTATAACGTTATAACGTATTACGGTATATGGTATAACGTCATATGGTATAACGCTATAACGTATTACGTTATATGGTATAACGTTATAACGTATTACGTTATATGGTATAACGTCAAATGGTATAACGTTATAACGTATTAGAGTATATGGTATAACGTTATAACGTATTACGTTATATGGTATAACGTCATATGGTATGAAGTTATAACGTAATGGGTTATATGGTACAACGTTATAACGAATTTCGTTATATGGTATAACGTCATATGGTATAACGTTATAACGTATTACGTTATATGGTATAACGTCATATGGCATAACGTTATAACGTATTACGTTATATGGTATAACGTCATATGGTGTAACGTTATAACGTATTACGTTTTATGGTATAACGTTATAACGTATTAGGATATATGGTATAACGTTATAACGTATTACGTTATATGGTATAACGTCATATGGTATAACGTTATAACGTATTACGTTATATGGTATAACGTCATATGGTATAACGTTATAACGTATTACGGTATATGGTATAACGTTATAACGTATTACGTTATATGGTATAACGTTATATGGAGTAACGTTATAACGTATTACGTTATATGGTATAACGTCATATGATGTAACGTTATAAGGTATTACGTTATATGGTATAACGTCATATGGTGTAACGTTACAACGTATTACGTTATATGGTATAACGTCATATGGTATAACGTTATAACGTATTACGTTATATGGTATAACGTCATATGGTGTAACGTTATAACGTATTACGTTATATGTTATAACGTCATATGATGTAACGTTATAACGTATTACGTTATATTGCGATATATGGTATAACGTTATAACGTATTAGGATATATGGTATAACGTTATAACGTATTACTTTATATGGTATAACGTCATATGGTATGAAGTTATAACGTAATGGGTTATATGGTATAACGTTATAACGTATTTCGTTATATGGTATAACGTCATATGGTATAACGTTATAACGTATTACGGTATATGGTATAACGTCATATGGTATAACGTTATAACGTATTGCGTTATATGGTATAACGTCATATGGTATAACGTTATAACGTATTACGGTATATGGTATAACGTCATATGGTATAACGCTATAACGTATTACGTTATATGGTATAACGTTATAACGTATTACGTTATATGGTATAACGTCAAATGGTATAACGTTATAACGTATTAGAGTATATGGTATAACGTTATAACGTATTACGTTATATGGTATAACGTCATATGGTATGAAGTTATAACGTAATGGGTTATATGGTACAACGTTATAACGAATTTCGTTATATGGTATAACGTCATATGGTATAACGTTATAACGTATTACGTTATATGGTATAACGTCATATGGCATAACGTTATAACGTATTACGTTATATGGTATAACGTCATATGGTGTAACGTTATAACGTATTACGTTTTATGGTATAACGTTATAACGTATTAGGATATATGGTACAACGTTATAACGTATTACGTTATATGGTATAACGTCATATGGTATAACGTTATAACGTATTACGTTATATGGTATAACGTCATATGGTATAACGTTATAACGTATTACGGTATATGGTATAACGTTATAACGTATTACGTTATATGGTATAACGTTATATGGAGTAACGTTATAACGTATTACGTTATATGGTATAACGTCATATGATGTAACGTTATAACGTATTACGTTATATGGTATAACGTCATATGGTGTAACGTTACAACGTATTACGTTATATGGTATAACGTCATATGGTATAACGTTATAACGTATTACGTTATATGGTATAACGTCATATGGTGTAACGTTATAACGTATTACGTTATATGTTATAACGTCATATGATGTAACGTTATAACGTATTACGTTATATGGTATAACGTCATATGGTGTAACGTTATAACGTATTACGTTATATGGTATAACGACATATGGTATAACGTTATAACGTATTACGGTATATGGTATAACGTTATAACGTATTGCGATATATGGTATAACGTCATATGGTATAACGTTTTAACGTATTGCGGTATATGGTATAACGTCATATGGTGTAACGTTATAACGTATTACGTTTTGTGGTATAACGTTATAACGTATTAGGATATATGGTATAACGTTATAACGTATTACGTTATATGGTATAACGTCATATGGTATAACGTTATAACGTATTACGTTATATGGTATAACGTCATATGGTATAACGTTATAACGTATTACGGTATATGGTATAACGTTATAACGTATTACGTTATATGGTATAACGTCATATGGTGTAACGTTATAAAGTATTACGTAATATGGTATAACGTCATATGGTATGACGTTATAACGCATTGGGTTATATGGTATAACGTTATAACGTATTTCGTTATATGGTATAACGTCATACGGTATAACGTTATAACGTATTACGGTATATGGTATAACGTTATAACGTATTGCGTTATATGATATAACGTTATAGCGTATTGAGTTTTATGGTATAACGTTATAACGTATTAGGATATACGGTATAACGTTATAACGTATTACGTTATATGGTATAACGTCATATGGTATGAAGTTATAACGTAATGGGTTATATGGTATAACGTTATAACGTATTTCCTTATATGGTATAACGTCATATGGTATAACGTTATAACGTATTACGGTATATGGTATAACGTCATATGGTATAACGCTATAACTTATTACGGTATATGGTATAACGTTATAACGTATTGCGTTATATGGTATAACGTTATAACGTATTAGGATATATGGTATAACGTTATAACGTATTACGTTATATGGTATAACGTCATATGGTATAACGTTATAACGTATTACGTTATATGGTATAACGTTATAACGTATTACGTTATATGGTATAACGTCATATGATGTAACGTTATAACGTATTACGTTATATGGAATAACGTCATATGGTGTAACGTAACAACGTATTACGTTATATGGTATAACGTCATATGGTATAACGTTATAACGTATTACGGTATATGGTATAACGTTATAACGTATTGCGATATATGGTATAACGTCATATGGTATAACGTTTTAACGTATTACGGTATATGGTATAACGTCATATGCTGTAACGTTATAACGTATTACGTTTTATGGTATAACGTTATAACGTATTGGGATAGATGGTATAAAGTTATAACGTATTACGTTATATGGTATAACGTCATATGGTGTAACGTTATAAAGTATTACGTTATATGGTATAACGTCATATGGTATGAAGTTATAACGTATTACGGTATATGGTATAACGTTATAACGTATTGCGTTATATGGTATAACGTTATAGCGTATTACGTTTTATGGTATAACGTTATAACGTATTAGGATATATGGTATAACGTTATAACGTATTACGTTATATGGTATAACGTCATATGGTGTAACGTTATAACGTATTACGTTATATGGTATAACGTCATATGGTATAACGTTATAACGTATTACGGTATATGGTATAACGTTATAACGTATTGCGATATATGGTATAACGTCATATGGTATAACGTTTTAACGTATTGCGGTATATGGTATAACGTCATATGGTGTAACGTTATAACGTATTACGTTTTATGGTATAACGTTATAACGTATTAGGATATATGGTATAACGTTATAACGTATTACGTTATGTGGTATAACGTCATATGGTGTAACGTTATAAAGTATTACGTTATATGGTATAACGTCATATGGTATGACGTTATAACGCATTGGGTTATATGGTATAACGTTATAACGTATTTCGTTATATGGTATAACGTCATACGGTATAACGTTATAACGTATTACGGTATATGGTATAACGTTATAACGTATTGCGTTATATGATATAACGTTATAGCGTATTGAGTTTTATGGTATAACGTTATAACGTATTAGGATATACGGTATAACGTTATAACGTATTACGTTATATGGTATAACGTCATATGGTATGAAGTTATAACGTAATGGGTTATATGGTATAACGTTATAACGTATTTCGTTATATGGTATAACGTCATATGGTATAACGTTATAACGTATTACGGTATATGGTATAACGTCATATGGTATAACGCTATAACTTATTACGGTATATGGTATAACGTTATAACGTATTGCGTTATATGGTATAACGTTATAACGTATTAGGATATATGGTATAACGTTATAACGTATTACGTTATATGGTATAACGTCATATGGTATAACGTTATAACGTATTACGTTATATGGTATAGCGTTATAACGTATTACGTTATATGGTATAACGTCATATGATGTAACGTTATAACGTATTACGTTATATGGAATAACGTCATATGGTGTAACGTAACAACGTATTACGTTATATGGTATAACGTCATATGGTATAACGTTATAACGTATTACGGTATATGGTATAACGTTATAACGTATTGCGATATATGGTATAACGTCATATGGTATAACGTTTTAACGTATTACGGTATATGGTATAACGTCATATGCTGTAACGTTATAACGTATTACGTTTTATGGTATAACGTTATAACGTATTGGGATATATGGTATAAAGTTATAACGTATTACGTTATATGGTATAACGTCATATGGTGTAACGTTACAAAGTATTACGTTATATGGTATAACGTCATATGGTATGAAGTTATAACGTATTACGGTATATGGTATAACGTTATAACGTATTGCGTTATATGGTATAACGTTATAGCGTATTACGTTTTATGGTATAACGTTATAACGTATTAGGATATATGGTATAACGTTATAACGTATTACGTTATATGGTATAACGTCATATGGTATGAAGTTATAACGTAATGGGTTATATGGTACAACGTTATAACGTATTTCGTTATATGGTATAACGTCATACGGTATAACGTTATAACGTATTACGTTATATGGTATAACGTCATATGGTATAACGTTATAACGTATTACGTTATATGGTATAACGTCATAAGGTATAACGTTATAACGTATTACGTTATATGGTATAACGTCATATGATGTAACGTTATAACGTATTACGTTATATGGAATAACGTCATATGGTGTAACGTAACAACGTATTACGTTATATGGTATAACGTCATATGGTATAACGTTATAACGTATTACGGTATATGGTATAACGTTATAACGTATTGCGATATATGGTATAACGTCATATGGTATAACGTTTTAACGTATTACGGTATATGGTATAACGTCATATGCTGTAACGTTATAACGTATTACGTTTTATGGTATAACGTTATAACGTATTGGGATATATGGTATAAAGTTATAACGTATTACGTTATATGGTATAACGTCATATGGTGTAACGTTACAAAGTATTACGTTATATGGTATAACGTCATATGGTATGAAGTTATAACGTAT
This sequence comes from Bombus huntii, assembly GCF_024542735.1. Taxonomy (NCBI): domain Eukaryota; kingdom Metazoa; phylum Arthropoda; class Insecta; order Hymenoptera; family Apidae; genus Bombus; species Bombus huntii. Next base: position 2,738,028 of record NC_066243.1, read on the forward strand.
TACGGTATATGGTATAACGTTATAACGTATTGCGTTATATGGTATAACGTTATAGCGTATTACGTTTTATGGTATAACGTTATAACGTATTAGGATATATGGTATAACGTTATAACGTATTACGTTATATGGTATAACGTCATATGGTATGAAGTTATAACGTAATGGGTTATATGGTACAACGTTATAACGTATTTCGTTATATGGTATAACGTCATACGGTATAACGTTATAACGTATTACGTTATATGGTATAACGTCATATGGTATAACGTTATAACGTATTACGTTATATGGTATAACGTCATAAGGTATAACGTTATAACGTATTACGTTATATGGTATAACGTTATAACGTATTACGTTATATGGTATAACGTCATATGGTATAACGTTATAACGTATTAGAGTATATGGTATAACGTTATAACGTATTACGTTATATGGTATAACGTCATATTATGTAACGTTACAACGTATTACGTTATATGGTATAACGTCATATGGTGTAACGTTGTAACGTATTTCGGTATATGGTATAACGTTATAACGTATTGCGATATATGGTATAACGTCATATGGTATAACGTTTTAACGTATTACGGTATATGGTATAACGTCATATGGTATAACGTTATAACGTATTACGTTATATGGTATAACGTCATATGGTATAACGTTATAACGTATTAGAGTATATGGTATAACGTTATAACGTATTACGTTATATGGTATAACGTCATATTATGTAACGTTATAACGTATTACGTTATATGGTATAACGTCATATGGTGTAACGTTATAACGTATTTCGGTATATGGTATAACGTTATAACGTATTACGTTATATGGTATAACGTCATATTATGTAACGTTATAACGTATTACGTTATATGGTATAACGTCATATGGTGTAACGTTATAACGTATTTCGGTATATGGTATAACGTTATAACGTATTCCGATATATGGTATAACGTCATATGGTATAACGTTTTAACGTATTACGGTATATGGTATAACGTCATATGGTATAACGTTATAACGTATTACGTTATATGGTATAACGTCATATGGTATAACGTTATAACGTATTAGAGTATATGGTATAACGTTATAACGTATTACGTTATATGGTATAACGTCATATTATGTAACGTTATAACGTATTACGTTATATGGTATAACGTCATATGGTGTAACGTTATAACGTATTTCGGTATATGGTATAACGTTATAACGTATGACGTTATATGGTATAACATTATAACGTATTACGTTATATGGTATAACGTCATATGGTATAACGTTATAACGTATTACGTTATATGGTATAACATCATATGGTATAACGTTATAACGTATTACGTTATATGGTATAACGATATAACGTATTACGTTATATGGTATAACATCATATGGTATAACGTTATAACGTATTACGGTATATGGTATAATGTTATAACGTATTACGTTATATGGTATAACGTCATATGGTGTAACGTTATAACGTATTACGTTATATGGTATAACATCATATGATGTAACGTTATAACGTATTACGTTATATGGTATAACGTCATATGGTGTAACGTTATAACGTATTACGTTATATGGTATAACGTCATATGGTATAACGTTATAACGTATTACGGTATATGGTATAACGTTATAACGTATTGCGATATATGGTATAACGTCATATGGTATAACGTTTTAACGTATTACGGTATATGGTAGAACGTCATATGGTGTAACGTTATAACGTATTACGTTTTATGGTATAACGTTATAACGTATTAGGATATATGGTATAACGTTATAAGGTATTAAGTTATATGGTATAACGTCATATGGTATAACGTTATAACGTATTACGTTATATGGTATAACATCATATGGTTTAACGTTATAACGTATTACGTTATATGGTATAACGTTATAACGTATTACGTTATATGGTATAACGTCATATGGTATAACGTTATGACGTATTACGTTATATGGTATAACGTCATATGATGTAATGTTATAACGTATTACGGTATATGGTATAACGTCATATGGTGTAACGTTATAACGTATTACGTTATATGGTATAACGATATAACGTATTGTGTTATATGGTATAACGTCATATGGTAAAACGTTGTAACGTATTACGGTATATGGTATAACGTTATAACGTATTACGTTATATGGTATAACGTCATATGATGTAACGTTATAACGTATTACGTTATATGGTATAACGTCATATGATGTAACGTTATAACGTATTACGTTATATGGTATAACGATATAACGTATTATGTTATATGGTATAATGTCATATGGTGCAACGTTATAACGTATTACGGTATATGGTACAACGTTATAACGTATTACGTTATATGGTATAACGTCATATGATGTAACCTTATAACGTAATACGTTATATGGTATAACGCTATAACGTATTACGTTATATGGTATTACGTCATATGGTATAACGCTATAACGTATTACGGTATATGGTATAACGTTATAACGTATTGCGATATATGGTATAACGTCATATGGTATAACGTTTTAACGTATTACGGTATATGGTATAACGTCATATGGTATAACGTTATAACGTATTACGTTATATGGTATAACGTCATATGGTATAACGTTATAACGTATTAGAGTATATGGTATAACGTTATAACGTATTACGTTATATGGTATAACGTCATATTATGTAACGTTATAACGTATTACGTTATATGGTATAACGTCATATGGTGTAACGTTATAACGTATTTCGGTATATGGTATAACGTTATAACGTATTGCGATATATGGTATAACGTCATATGGTATAACGTTTTAACGTATTACGGTATATGGTATAACGTCATATGGTATAACGTTATAACGTATTACGTTATATGGTATAACGTCATATGGTATAACGTTATAACGTATTAGAGTATATGGTATAACGTTATAACGTATTACGTTATATGGTATAACGTCATATTATGTAACGTTATAACGTATTACGTTATATGGTATAACGTCATATGGTGTAACGTTATAACGTATTTCGGTATATGGTATAACGTTACAACGTATGACGTTATATGGTATAACATTATAACGTATTACGTTATATGGTATAACGTCATATGGTATAACGTTATAACGTATTACGTTATATGGTATAACATCATATGGTATAACGTTATAACGTATTACGTTATATGGTATAACGTTATAACGTATTACGTTATATGGTATAACATCATATGGTATAACGTTATAACGTATTAATGTATATGGTATAATGTTATAACGTATTACGTTATATGGTATAACGTCATATGGTGTAACGTTATAACGTATTACGTTATATGGTATAACATCATATGATGTAACGTTATAACGTATTACGTTATATGGTATAACGTCATATGGTGTAACGTTATAACGTATTACGTTATATGGTATAACGTCATATGGTATAACGTTATAACGTATTACGGTATATGGTATAACGTTATAACGTATTGCGATATATGGTATAACGTCATATGGTATAACGTTTTAACGTATTACGGTATATGGTAGAACGTCATATGGTGTAACGTTATAACGTATTACGTTTTATGGTATAACGTTATAACGTATTAGGATATATGGTATAACGTTATAAGATATTAAGTTATATGGTATAACGTCATATGGTATAACGTTATAACGTATTACGTTATATGGTATAACATCATATGGTTTAACGTTATAACGTATTACGTTATATGGTATAACGTTATAACGTATTACGTTATATGGTATAACGTCATATGGTATAACGTTATGACGTATTACGTTATATGGTATAACGTCATATGATGTAATGTTATAACGTATTACGGTATATGGTATAACGTCATATGGTGTAACGTTATAACGTATTACGTTATATGGTATAACGATATAACGTATTGTGTTATATGGTATAACGTCATATGGTAAAACGTTGTAACGTATTACGGTATATGGTATAACGTTATAACGTATTACGTTATATGGTATAACGTCATATGATGTAACGTTATAACGTATTACGTTATATGGTATAACGTCATATGATGTAACGTTATAACGTATTACGTTATATGGTATAACGATATAACGTATTATGTTATATGGTATAATGTCATATGGTGCAACGTTATAACGTATTACGGTATATGGTACAACGTTATAACGTATTACGTTATATGGTATAACGTCATATGATGTAACCTTATAACGTAATACGTTATATGGTATAACGCTATAACGTATTACGTTATATGGTATTACGTCATATGGTATAACGCTATAACGTATTACGGTATATGGTATAACGTTATAACGTATTGCGATATATGGTATAACGTCATATGGTATAACGTTTTAACGTATTACGGTATATGGTATAACGTCATATGGTGTAACGTTATAACGTATTACGTTTTATGGTATAACGTTATAACGTATTAGGATATATGGTATAACGCTATAACGTATTACGTTATATGGTATAACGTCATATGGTATGAAGTTATAACGTAGTGGGTTATATGGTATAACGTTATAACGTATTTCGTTATATGGTATAACGTCATACGGTATAACGTTATAACGTATTACGGTATATGGTATAACGTTATAACGTATTACGTTATATGGTATAACGTCATATGATGTAACGTTATAACGTATTACGGTATATGGTATAACGTCATATGGTATAACGCTATAACTTATTACGGTATATGGTATAACGTTATAGCGTATTGAGTTTTATGGTATAACGTTATAACGTATTAGGATTTATGGTATAACGTTATAACGTATTCCGTTATATGGTATAACGTCATATGGTATAACGTTATAACGCATTACGGTATATGGTATAACGTTATAACGTATTACGTTATATGGTATAACGTCATATGATGTAACGTTATAACGTATTACGTTATATGGTATAACGTCATATGGTGTAACGTTATAACGTATTACGTTTTATGGTATAACGTTATAACGTATTAGGATATATGGTATAACGTTATAACGTATTACGTTATATGGTATAACGTCATATGGTATAACGTTATAACGTATTACGTTATATGGTATAACGTTATAACGTATTACGGTATATGGTATAACGTCATATGGTGTAACGTTATAACGTATTACGTTTTATGGTATAACGTTATAACGTATTAGGATATATGGTATAACGCTATAACGTATTACGTTATATGGTATAACGTCATATGGTATGAAGTTATAACGTAGTGGGTTATATGGTATAACGTTATAACGTATTTCGTTATATGGTATAACGTCATACGGTATAACGTTATAACGTATTACGGTATATGGTATAACGTTATAACGTATTGCGTTATATGGTATAACGTTATAGCGTATTGAGTTTTATGGTATAACGTTATAACGTATTAGGATATATGGTATAACGTTATAACGTATTCCGTTATATGGTATAACGTCATATGGTATAACGTTATAACGCATTACGGTATATGGTATAACGTTATAACGTATTACGTTATATGGTATAACGTCATATGATGTAACGTTATAACGTATTACGTTATATGGTATAACGTCATATGGTGTAACGTTATAACGTATTACGTTTTATGGTATAACGTTATAACGTATTAGGATATATGGTATAACGTTATAACGTATTACGTTATATGGTATAACGTCATATGGAGTAACGTTATAACGTATAACGTTATATGGTATAACGTCATATGATGTAACGTTATAACGTATTACGTTATATGGTATAACGTCATATGGTGTAACGTTACGACGTATTACGTTATATGGTATAACGTCATATGGTATAACGTTATAACGTATTACGTTATATGGTATAACATCATATGGTGTAACGTTATAACGTATTACGTTTTATGGTATAACGTTATAACGTATTAGGATATATGGTATAACGTTATAACGTATTACGTTATATGGTATAACGTCATATGGTATAACGTTATAACGTATTACGTTATATGGTATAACGTTATAACGTATTACGGTATATGGTATAACGTCATATGGTGTAACGTTATAACGTATTACGTTTTATGGTATAACGTTATAACGTATTAGGATATATGGTATAACGCTATAACGTATTACGTTATATGGTATAACGTCATATGGTATGAAGTTATAACGTAGTGGGTTATATGGTATAACGTTATAACGTATTTCGTTATATGGTATAACGTCATACGGAATAACGTTATAACGTATTACGGTATATGGTATAACGTTATAACGTATTGCGTTATATGGTATAACGTTATAGCGTATTGAGTTTTATGGTATAACGTTATAACGTATTAGGATATATGGTATAACGTTATAACGTATTCCGTTATATGGTATAACGTCATATGGTATAACGTTATAACGCATTACGGTATATGGTATAACGTTATAACGTATTACGTTATATGGTATAACGTCATATGATGTAACGTTATAACGTATTACGTTATATGGTATAACGTCATATGGTGTAACGTTATAACGTATTACGTTTTATGGTATAACGTTATAACGTATTAGGATATATGGTATAACGTTATAACGTATTACGTTATATGGTATAACGTCATATGGTATAACGTTATAACGTATTACGGTATATGGTATAACGTTATAACGTATTACGTTATATGGTATAACGTCATATGGAGTAACGTTATAACGTATAACGTTATATGGTATAACGTCATATGATGTAACGTTATAACGTATTACGTTATATGGTATAACGTCATATGGTGTAACGTTACGACGTATTACGTTATATGGTATAACGTCATATGGTATAACGTTATAACGTATTACGTTATATGGTATAACATCATATGATGTAACGTTATAACGTATTACGTTATATGGTATAACGTCATATGGTGTAACGTTATAACGTATTACGTTATATGGTATAACGTCATATGGTATAACGTTTTAACGTATTACGGTATATGGTAGAACGTCATATGGTGTAACGTTATAACGTATTACGTTTTATGGTATAACGTTATAACGTATTAGGATATATGGTATAACGTTATAAGGTATTAAGTTATATGGTATAACGTCATATGGTATAACGTTATAACGTATTACGTTATATGGTATAACATCATATGGTTTAACGTTATAACGTATTACGTTATATGGTATAACGTTATAACGTATTACGTTATATGGTATAACGTCATATGGTATAACGTTATGACGTATTACGTTATATGGTATAACGTCATATGATGTAATGTTATAACGTATTACGGTATATGGTATAACGTCATATGGTGTAACGTTATAACGTATTACGTTATATGGTATAACGATATAACGTATTGTGTTATATGGTATAACGTCATATGGTAAAACGTTGTAACGTATTACGGTATATGGTATAACGTTATAACGTATTACGTTATATGGTATAACGTCATATGATGTAACGTTATAACGTATTACGTTATATGGTATAACGTCATATGATGTAACGTTATAACGTATTACGTTATATGGTATAACGATATAACGTATTATGTTATATGGTATAATGTCATATGGTGCAACGTTATAACGTATTACGGTATATGGTACAACGTTATAACGTATTACGTTATATGGTATAACGTCATATGATGTAACCTTATAACGTAATACGTTATATGGTATAACGCAATAACGTATTACGTTATATGGTATTACGTCATATGGTATAACGCTATAACGTATTACGGTATATGGTATAACGTTATAACGTATTGCGATATATGGTATAACGTCATATGGTATAACGTTTTAACGTATTACGGTATATGGTATAACGTCATATGGTGTAACGTTATAACGTATTACGTTTTATGGTATAACGTTATAACGTATTAGGATATACGGTATAACGCTATAACGTATTACGTTATATGGTATAACGTCATATGGTATGAAGTTATAACGTAGTGGGTTATATGGTATAACGTTATAACGTATTTCGTTATATGGTATAACGTCATACGGTATAACGTTATAACGTATTACGGTATATGGTATAACGTTATAACGTATTGCGTTATATGGTATAACGTTATAGCGTATTGAGTTTTATGGTATAACGTTATAACGTATTAGGATATACGGTATAACGTTATAACGTATTACGTTATATGGTATAACGTCATATGGTATGAAGTTATAACGTAATGGGTTATATGGTATAACGTTATAACGTATTTCGTTATATGGTATAACGTCATATGGTATAACGTTATAACGTATTACGGTATATGGTATAACGTCATATGGTATAACGCTATAACTTATTACGGTATATGGTATAACGTTATAGCGTATTGAGTTTTATGGTATAACGTTATAACGTATTAGGATTTATGGTATAACGTTATAACGTATTCCGTTATATGGTATAACGTCATATGGTATAACGTTATAACTCATTACGGTATATGGTATAACGTTATAACGTATTACGTTATATGGTATAACGTCATATGATGTAACGTTATAACGTATTACGTTATATGGTATAACGTCATATGGTGTAACGTTATAACGTATTACGTTTTATGGTATAACGTTATAACGTATTAGGATATATGGTATAACGTTATAACGTATTACGTTATATGGTATAACGTCATATGGTATAACGTTATAACGTATTACGTTATATGGTATAACGTTATAACGTATTACGTTATATGGTAATACGTCATATGGTATAACGTTATAACGTATTACGGTATATGGTATAACGTTATAACGTATTACGTTATATGGTATAACGTCATATGGAGTAACGTTATAACGTATAACGTTATATGGTATAACGTCATATGATGTAACGTTATAACGTATTACGTTATATGGTATAACGTCATATGGTGTAACGTTACAACGTATTACGTTATATGGTATAACGTCATATGGTATAACGTTATAACGTATTACGGTATATGGTATAACGTTATAACGTATTGCGATATATGGTATAACGTCATATGGTATAACGTTTTAACGTATTACCTTATATGGTATAACGTCATATGGTGTAACGTTATAACGTATTACGTTTTATGGTATAACGTTATAACGTATTGGGATATATGGTATAAAGTTATAACGTATTACGTTATATGGTATAACGTCATATGGTGTAACGTTATAAAGTATTACGTTATATGGTATAACGTCATATGGTATGAAGTTATAACGTATTACGGTATATGGTATAACGTTATAACGTATTGCGTTATATGGTATAACGTTATAGCGTATTACGTTTTATGGTATAACGTTATAACGTATTAGGGTATATGGTATAACGTTATAACGTATTACGTTATATGGTATAACGTCATATGGTATGAAGTTATAACGTAATGGGTTATATGGTACAACGTTATAACGTATTTCGTTATATGGTATAACGTCATATGGTATAACGTTATAACGTATTACGTTATATGGTATAACGTCATATGGTATAACGTTATAACGTATTACGTTATATGGTATAACGTCATATTATGTAACGTTATAACGTATTACGTTATATGGTATAACGTCATATGGTATAACGTTATAACGTATTACGTTATATGGTATAACGTTATAACGTATTACGTTATATGGTAATACGTCATATGGTATAACGTTATAACGTATTACGGTATATGGTGTAACGTTATAACGTATTACGTTTTATGGTATAACGTTATAACGTATTAGGATATATGGTATAACGTTATAACGTATTACGTTATATGGTATAACGTCATATGGTATAACGTTATAACGTATTACGTTATATGGTATAACGTTATAACGTATTACGGTATATGGTATAACGTCATATGGTGTAACGTTATAACGTATTACGTTTTATGGTATAACGTTATAACGTATTAGGATATATGGTATAACGCTATAACGTATTACGTTATATGGTATAACGTCATATGGTATGAAGTTATAACGTAGTGGGTTATATGGTATAACGTTATAACGTATTTCGTTATATGGTATAACGTCATACGGTATAACGTTATAACGTATTACGGTATATGGTATAACGTTATAACGTATTGCGTTATATGGTATAACGTTATAGCGTATTGAGTTTTATGGTATAACGTTATAACGTATTAGGATATACGGTATAACGTTATAACGTATTACGTTATATGGTATAACGTCATATGGTATGAAGTTATAACGTAATGGGTTATATGGTATAACGTTATAACGTATTTCGTTATATGGTATAACGTCATATGGTATAACGTTATAACGTATTACGCTATATGGTATAACGTCATATGGTATAACGCTATAACTTATTACGGTATATGGTATAACGTTATAGCGTATTGAGTTTTATGGTATAACGTTATAACGTATTAGGATATATGGTATAACGTTATAACGTATTCCGTTATATGGTATAACGTCATATGGTATAACGTTATAACGCATTACGGTATATGGTATAACGTTATAACGTATTACGTTATATGGTATAACGTCATATGATGTAACGTTATAACGTATTACGTTATATGGTATAACGTCATATGGTGTAACGTTATAACGTATTACGTTTTATGGTATAACGTTATAACGTATTAGGATATATGGTATAACGTTATAACGTATTACGTTATATGGTATAACGTCATATGGTATAACGTTATAACGTATTACGTTATATGGTATAACGTTATAACGTATTACGTTATATGGTAATACGTCATATGGTATAACGTTATAACGTATTACGGTATATGGTATAACGTTATAACGTATTACGTTATATGGTATAACGTCATATGGAGTAACGTTATAACGTATAACGTTATATGGTATAACGTCATATGATGTAACGTTATAACGTATTACGTTATATGGTATAACGTCATATGGTGTAACGTTACAACGTATTACGTTATATGGTATAACGTCATATGGTATAACGTTATAACGTATTACGTTATATGGTATAACATCATATGATGTAACGTTATAACGTATTACGTTATATGGTATAACGTCATATGGTGTAACGTTATAACGTATTACGTTATATGGTATAACGTCATATGGTATAACGTTTTAACGTATTACGGTATATGGTAGAACGTCATATGGTGTAACGTTATAACGTATTACGTTTTATGGTATAACGTTATAACGTATTAGGATATATGGTATAACGTTATAAGGTATTAAGTTATATGGTATAACGTCATATGGTATAACGTTATAACGTATTACGTTATATGGTATAACATCATATGGTTTAACGTTATAACGTATTACGTTATATGGTATAACGTTATAACGTATTACGTTATATGGTATAACGTCATATGGTATAACGTTATGACGTATTACGTTATATGGTATAACGTCATATGATGTAATGTTATAACGTATTACGGTATATGGTATAACGTCATATGGTGTAACGTTATAACGTATTACGTTATATGGTATAACGATATAACGTATTGTGTTATATGGTATAACGTCATATGGTAAAACGTTGTAACGTATTACGGTATATGGTATAACGTTATAACGTATTACGTTATATGGTATAACGTCATATGATGTAACGTTATAACGTATTACGTTATATGGTATAACGTCATATGATGTAACGTTATAACGTATTACGTTATATGGTATAACGATATAACGTATTATGTTATATGGTATAATGTCATATGGTGCAACGTTATAACGTATTACGGTATATGGTACAACGTTATAACGTATTACGTTATATGGTATAACGTCATATGATGTAACCTTATAACGTAATACGTTATATGGTATAACGCAATAACGTATTACGTTATATGGTATTACGTCATATGGTATAACGCTATAACGTATTACGGTATATGGTATAACGTTATAACGTATTGCGATATATGGTATAACGTCATATGGTATAACGTTTTAACGTATTACGGTATATGGTATAACGTCATATGGTGTAACGTTATAACGTATTACGTTTTATGGTATAACGTTATAACGTATTAGGATATACGGTATAACGCTATAACGTATTACGTTATATGGTATAACGTCATATGGTATGAAGTTATAACGTAGTGGGTTATATGGTATAACGTTATAACGTATTTCGTTATATGGTATAACGTCATACGGTATAACGTTATAACGTATTACGGTATATGGTATAACGTTATAACGTATTGCGTTATATGGTATAACGTTATAGCGTATTGAGTTTTATGGTATAACGTTATAACGTATTAGGATATACGGTATAACGTTATAACGTATTACGTTATATGGTATAACGTCATATGGTATGAAGTTATAACGTAATGGGTTATATGGTATAACGTTATAACGTATTTCGTTATATGGTATAACGTCATATGGTATAACGTTATAACGTATTACGGTATATGGTATAACGTCATATGGTATAACGCTATAACTTATTACGGTATATGGTATAACGTTATAGCGTATTGAGTTTTATGGTATAACGTTATAACGTATTAGGATTTATGGTATAACGTTATAACGTATTCCGTTATATGGTATAACGTCATATGGTATAACGTTATAACGCATTACGGTATATGGTATAACGTTATAACGTATTACGTTATATGGTATAACGTCATATGATGTAACGTTATAACGTATTACGTTATATGGTATAACGTCATATGGTGTAACGTTATAACGTATTACGTTTTATGGTATAACGTTATAACGTATTAGGATATATGGTATAACGTTATAACGTATTACGTTATATGGTATAACGTCATATGGTATAACGTTATAACGTATTACGTTATATGGTATAACGTTATAACGTATTACGTTATATGGTAATACGTCATATGGTATAACGTTATAACGTATTACGGTATATGGTATAACGTTATAACGTATTACGTTATATGGTATAACGTCATATGGAGTAACGTTATAACGTATAACGTTATATGGTATAACGTCATATGATGTAACGTTATAACGTATTACGTTATATGGTATAACGTCATATGGTGTAACGTTACAACGTATTACGTTATATGGTATAACGTCATATGGTATAACGTTATAACGTATTACGGTATATGGTATAACGTTATAACGTATTGCGATATATGGTATAACGTCATATGGTATAACGTTTTAACGTATTACCTTATATGGTATAACGTCATATGGTGTAACGTTATAACGTATTACGTTTTATGGTATAACGTTATAACGTATTGGGATATATGGTATAAAGTTATAACGTATTACGTTATATGGTATAACGTCATATGGTGTAACGTTATAAAGTATTACGTTATATGGTATAACGTCATATGGTATGAAGTTATAACGTATTACGGTATATGGTATAACGTTATAACGTATTGCGTTATATGGTATAACGTTATAGCGTATTACGTTTTATGGTATAACGTTATAACGTATTAGGGTATATGGTATAACGTTATAACGTATTACGTTATATGGTATAACGTCATATGGTATGAAGTTATAACGTAATGGGTTATATGGTACAACGTTATAACGTATTTCGTTATATGGTATAACGTCATATGGTATAACGTTATAACGTATTACGTTATATGGTATAACGTCATATGGTATAACGTTATAACGTATTACGTTATATGGTATAACGTCATATTATGTAACGTTATAACGTATTACGTTATATGGTATAACGTCATATGGTGTAACGTTATAACGTATTTCGGTATATGGTATAACGTTATAACGTATGACGTTATATGGTATAACATTATAACGTATTACGTTATATGGTATAACGTCATATGGTATAACGTTATAACGTATTACGTTATATGGTATAACATCATATGGTATAACGTTATAACGTATTACGTTATATGGTATAACGTTATAACGTATTACGTTATATGGTATAACATCATATAGTATAACGTTATAACGTATTACGGTATATGGTATAACGTTATAACGTATTACGTTATATGGTATAACGCCATATGGTGTAACGTTATAACGTATTACGTTATATGGTATAACATCATATGATGTAACGTTATAACGTATTACGTTATATGGTATAACGTCATATGGTGTAACGTTATAACGTATTACGTTATATGGTATAACGTCATATGGTATAACGTTATAACGTATTACGGTATATGGTATAACGTTATAACGTATTGCGATATATGGTATAACGTCATATGGTATAACGTTTTAACGTATTACGGTATATGGTATAACGTCATATGGTGTAACGTTATAACGTATTACGTTTTATGGTATAATGTTATAACGTATTAGGATATATGGTATAACGTTATAAGGTATTAAGTTATATGGTATAACGTCATATGGTATAACGTTATAACGTATTACGTTATATGGTATAACATCATATGGTATAACGTTATAACGTATTACGTTATATGGTATAAACGTTATAACGTATTACGTTATATGGTATAACGTCATATGGTATAACGTTATGACGTATTACATTATATGGTATAACGTCATATGATGTAATGTTATAACGTATTACGGTATATGGTATAACGTCATATGGTGTAACGTTATAACGTATTACGTTATATGGTATAACGATATAACATATTATGTTATATGGTATAACGTCATATGGTAAAACGTTGTAACGTATTACGGTATATGGTATAACGTTATAACGTATTACGTTATATGGTATAACGTCATATGATGTAACGTTATAACGTATTACGTTATATGGTATAACGTCATATGATGTAACGTTATAACGTATTACGTTATATGGTATAACGATATAACGTATTATGTTATATGGTATAATGTCATATGGTGCAACGTTATAACGTATTACGGTATATGGTACAACGTTATAACGTATTACGTTATATGGTATAACGTCATATGATGTAACGTTATAACGTAATACGTTATATGGTATAACGCTATAACGTATTACGTTATATGGTATTACGTCATATGGTATAACGCTATAACGTATTACGGTATATGGTACAACGTTATAACGTATTGCGATATATGGTATAACGTCATATGGTATAACGTTTTAACGTATTACGGTATATGGTATAACGTCATATGGTGTAACGTTATAACGTATTACGTTTTATGGTATAACGTTATAACGTATTAGGATATATGGTATAACGTTATAACGTATTACGTTATATGGTATAACGTCATATTATGTAACGTTATAACGTATTACGTTATATGGCATAACGTCATATGGTGTAACGTTATAACGTATTTCGGTATATGGTATAACGTTATAACGTATGACGTTATATGGTATAACATTATAACGTATTACGTTATATGGTATAACGTCATATGGTATAACGTTATAACGTATTACGTTATATGGTATAACATCATATGGTATAACGTTATAACGTATTACGTTATATGGTATAACGTTATAACGTATTACGTTATATGGTATAACGCCATATGGTGTAACGTTATAACGTATTACGTTATATGGTATAACATCATATGATGTAACGTTATAACGTATTACGTTATATGGTATAACGTCATATGGTGTAACGTTATAACGTATTACGTTATATGGTATAACGTCATATGGTATAACGTTATAACGTATTACGGTATATGGTATAACGTTATAACGTATTGCGATATATGGTATAACGTCATATGGTATAACGTTTTAACGTATTACGGTATATGGTATAACGTCATATGGTGTAACGTTATAACGTATTACGTTTTATGGTATAACGTTATAACGTATTAGGATATATGGTATAACGTTATAAGGTATTAAGTTATATGGTATAACGTCATATGGTATAACGTTATAACGTATTACGTTATATGGTATAACATCATATGGTATAACGTTATAACGTATTACGTTATATGGTATAACGTTATAACGTATTACGTTATATGGTATCACGTCATATGGTATAACGTTATGACGTATTACGTTATATGGTATAACGTCATATGATGTAATGTTATAACGTATTACGGTATATGGTATAACGTCATATGGTGTAACGTTATAACGTATTACGTTATATGGTATAACGATATAACGTATAATGTTATATGGTATAACGTCATATGGTAAAACGTTGTAACGTATTACGGTATATGGTATAACGTTATAACGTATTACGTTATATGGTATAACGTCATATGATGTAACGTTATAACGTATTACGTTATATGGTATAACGTCATATGATGTAACGTTATAACGTATTACGTTTTATGGTATAACGTTATAACGTATTAGGATATATGGTATAACGTTATAACGTATTACGTTATATGGTATAACGTCATATGGTATGAAGTTATAACGTAGTGGGTTATATGGTATAACGTTATAACGTATTTCGTTATATGGTATAACGTCATATGGTATAACGTTATAACGTATTACGTTATATGGTATAACGTCATATTATCTAACGTTATAACGTATTACGTTATATGGTATAACGTCATATGGTGTAACGTTATAACGTATTTCGGTATATGGTATAACGTTATAACGTATGACGTTATATGGTATAACGTCATATGGTAAAACGTTGTAACGTATTACGGTATATGGTATAACGTTATAACGTATTACGTTATATGGTATAACGTCATATGATGTAACGTTATAACGTATTACGTTATATGGTATAACGTCATATGATGTAACGTTATAACGTATTACGTTATATGGTATAACGATATAACGTATTATGTTATATGGTATAATGTCATATGGTGCAACGTTATAACGTATTACGGTATATGGTACAACGTTATAACGTATTACGTTATATGGTATGACGTCATATGATGTAACGTTATAACGTAATACGTTATATGGTATAACGCTATAACGTATTACGTTATATGGTATTACGTCATATGGTATAACGCTATAACGTATTACGGTATATGGTACAGCGTTATAACGTATTGCGATATATGGTATAACGTCATATGGTATAACGTTTTAACGTATTACGGTATATGGTATAACGTCATATGGTGTAACGTTATAACGTATTACGTTTTATGGTATAACGTTATAACGTATTAGGATATATGGTATAACGTTATAACGTATTACGTTATATGGTATAACGTCATATTATGTAACGTTATAACGTATTACGTTATATGGCATAACGTCATATGGTGTAACGTTATAACGTATTTCGGTATATGGTATAACGTTATAACGTATTACGTTTTATGGTATAACGTTATAACGTATTAGGATATATGGTATAACGTTATAACGTATTACGTTATATGGTATAACGTCATATGGTATGAAGTTATAACGTAGTGGGTTATATGGTATAACGTTATAACGTATTTCGTTATATGGTATAACGTCATATGGTATAACGTTATAACGTATTACGTTATATGATATAACGTCATACTATGTAACGTTATAACGTATTACGTTATATGGTATAACGTCATATGGTGTAACGTTATAACGTATTTCGGTATATGGTATAACGTTATAACGTATGACGTTATATGGTATAACATTATAACGTATTACGTTATATGGTATAACGTCATATGGTATAACGTTATAACGTATTAGAGTATATGGTATAACGTTATAACGTATTACGTTATATGGTATAACGTCATATTATGTAACGTTATAACGTATTACGTTATGTGGCATAACGTCATATGGTGTAACGTTATAACGTATTTCGGTATATGGTATAACGTTATAACGTATGACGTTATATGGTATAACATTATAACGTATTACGTTATATGGTATAACGTCATATGGTATAACGTTATAACGTATTACGTTATATGGTATAACATCATATGGTATAACGTTATAACGTATTACGTTATATGGTATAACGTTATAACGTATTACGTTATATGGTATAACGCCATATGGTGTAACGTTATAACGTATTACGTTATATGGTATAACATCATATGATGTAACGTTATAACGTATTACGTTATATGGTGTAACGTCATATGGTGTAACGTTATAACGTATTACGTTATATGGTATAACGTCATATGGTAAAACGTTGTAACGTATTACGGTATATGGTATAACGTTATAACGTATTACGTTATATGGTATAACGTCATATGATGTAACGTTATAACGTATTACGTTATATGGTATAACGTCATATGATGTAACGTTATAACGTATAACGTCATATGGTATAACGTTATAACGTATTACGTTATATGGTATAACATCATATGGTATAACGTTATAACGTATTACGTTATATGGTATAACGTTATAACGTATTACGTTATATGGTATCACGTCATATGGTATAACGTTATGACGTATTACGTTATATGGTATAACGTCATATGATGTAATGTTATAACGTATTACGGTATATGGTATAACGTCATATGGTGTAACGTTATAACGTATTACGTTATATGGTATAACGATATAACGTATAATGTTATATGGTATAACGTCATATGGTAAAACGTTGTAACGTATTACGGTATATGGTATAACGTTATAACGTATTACGTTATATGGTATAACGTCATATGATGTAACGTTATAACGTATTACGTTATATGGTATAACGTCATATGATGTAACGTTATAACGTATTACGTTATATGGTATAACGATATAACGTATTATGTTATATGGTATAATGTCATATGGTGCAACGTTATAACGTATTACGGTATATGGTACAACGTTATAACGTATTACGTTATATGGTATAACGTCATATGATGTAACGTTATAACGTAATACGTTATATGGTATAACGCTATAACGTATTACGTTATATGGTATTACGTCATATGGTATAACGCTATAACGTATTACGGTATATGGTACAACGTTATAACGTATTGCGATATATGGTATATCGTCATATGGTATAACGTTTTAACGTATTACGGTATATGGTATAACGTCATATGGTGTAACGTTATAACGTATTACGTTATATGGTATAACGTCATATTATGTAACGTTATAACGTATTACGTTATATGGCATAACGTCATATGGTGTAACGTTATAACGTATTTCGGTATATGGTATAACGTTATAACGTATTACGTTTTATGGTATAACGTTATAACGTATTAGGATATATGGTATAACGTTATAACGTATTACGTTATATGGTATAACGTCATATGGTATGAAGTTATAACGTAGTGGGTTATATGGTATAACGTTATAACGTATTTCGTTATATGGTATAACGTCATATGGTATAACGTTATAACGTATTACGTTATATGATATAACGTCATACTATGTAACGTTATAACGTATTACGTTATATGGTATAACGTCATATGGTGTAACGTTATAACGTATTTCGGTATATGGTATAACGTTATAACGTATGACGTTATATGGTATAACATTATAACGTATTACGTTATATGGTATAACGTCATATGGTATAACGTTATAACGTATTAGAGTATATGGTATAACGTTATAACGTATTACGTTATATGGTATAACGTCATATTATGTAACGTTATAACGTATTACGTTATGTGGCATAACGTCATATGGTGTAACGTTATAACGTATTTCGGTATATGGTATAACGTTATAACGTATGACGTTATATGGTATAACATTATAACGTATTACGTTATATGGTATAACGTCATATGGTATAACGTTATAACGTATTACGTTATATGGTATAACATCATATGGTATAACGTTATAACGTATTACGTTATATGGTATAACGTTATAACGTATTACGTTATATGGTATAACGCCATATGGTGTAACGTTATAACGTATTACGTTATAAGGTATAACATCATATGATGTAACGTTATAACGTATTACGTTATATGGTGTAACGTCATATGGTGTAACGTTATAACGTATTACGTTATATGGTATAACGTCATATGGTAAAACGTTGTAACGTATTACGGTATATGGTATAACGTTATAACGTATTACGTTATATGGTATAACGTCATATGATGTAACGTTATAACGTATTACGTTATATGGTATAACGTCATATGATGTAACGTTATAACGTATAACGTCATATGGTATAACGTTATAACGTATTACGTTATATGGTATAACATCATATGGTATAACGTTATAACGTATTACGTTATATGGTATAACGTTATAACGTATTACGTTATATGGTATCACGTCATATGGTATAACGTTATGACGTATTACGTTATATGGTATAACGTCATATGATGTAATGTTATAACGTATTACGGTATATGGTATAACGTCATATGGTGTAACGTTATAACGTATTACGTTATATGGTATAACGATATAACGTATAATGTTATATGGTATAACGTCATATGGTAAAACGTTGTAACGTATTACGGTATATGGTATAACGTTATAACGTATTACGTTATATGGTATAACGTCATATGATGTAACGTTATAACGTATTACGTTATATGGTATAACGTCATATGATGTAACGTTATAACGTATTACGTTATATGGTATAACGATATAACGTATTATGTTATATGGTATAATGTCATATGGTGCAACGTTATAACGTATTACGGTATATGGTACAACGTTATAACGTATTACGTTATATGGTATAACGTCATATGATGTAACGTTATAACGTAATACGTTATATGGTATAACGCTATAACGTATTACGTTATATGGTATTACGTCATATGGTATAACGCTATAACGTATTACGGTATATGGTACAACGTTATAACGTATTGCGATATATGGTATATCGTCATATGGTATAACGTTTTAACGTATTACGGTATATGGTATAACGTCATATGGTGTAACGTTATAACGTATTACGTTTTATGGTATAACGTTATAACGTATTAGGATATATGGTATAACGTTATAACGTATTACGTTATATGGTATAACGTCATATGGTATGAAGTTATAACGTAGTGGGTTATATGGTATAACGTTATAACGTATTTCGTTATATGGTATAACGTCATATGGTATAACGTTATAACGTATTACGTTATATGGTATAACGTCATATTATCTAACGTTATAACGTATTACGTTATATGGTATAACGTCATATGGTGTAACGTTATAACGTATTTCGGTATATGGTATAACGTTATAACGTATGACGTTATATGGTATAACATTATAACGTATTACGTTATATGGTATAACGTCATATGGTATAACGTTATAACGTATTACGTTATATGGTATAACATCATATGGTATAACGTTATAACGTATTACGTTATATGGTATAACGTTATAACGTATTACGTTATATGGTATAACGTCATATGGTATAACGTTATAACGTATTACGGTATATGGTATAACGTTATAACGTATTACGTTATATGGTATAACGTCATATGGTGTAACGTTATAACGTATTACGTTATATGGTATAACGTCATATGATGTAACGTTATAACGTATTACGTTATATGCTATGACGTCATATAGTGTAACGTTATAACGTATTACGTTATATGGTATAACTTCATATGGTATAACGTTATAACGTATTACGGTATATGGTATAACGTTATAACGTATTGCGTTATATGGTATAACGTTATAGCGTATTACGTTTTATGGTATAACGTTATAACGTATTAGGATATATGGTATAACGTTATAACGTATTACGTTATATGGTATATCGTCATATGGTATGAAGTTATAACGTAATGGGTTATATGGTATAACGTTATAATGTATTTCGTTATATGGTATAACGTCATATGGTATAACGTTATAGCGTATTACGGTATATGGTATAACGTCATATGGTATAACGTTATAACGTATTGCGTTATATGGTATAACGTCATATGGTATAACGTTATAACGTATTACGGTATATGGTATAACGTCATATGGTATAACGTTATAACGTATTACGGTATATGGTATAACGTTATAACGTATTACGTTATATGGTATAACGTCATATGGTGTAACGTTATAACGTATTACGGTATATGGTATAACGTCATATGGTGTAACGTTGTAACGTATTACGTTATATGGTATAACATCATATGGTTTAACGTTATAACGTATTACGTTATATGGTATAACGTTATAACGTATTACGTTATATGGTATAACGTTATAACGTATTACGTTATATGGTAATACGTCATATGGTATAACGTTATAACGTATTACGGTATATGGTATAACGTTATAACGTATTACGTTATATGGTATAACGTCATATGGAGTAACGTTATAACGTATAACGTTATATGGTATAACGTCATATGATGTAACGTTATAACGTATTACGTTATATGGTATAACGTCATATGGTGTAACGTTACAACGTATTACGTTATATGGTATAACGTCATATGGTATAACGTTATAACGTATTACGTTATATGGTATAACGTCATATGGTGTAACGTTATAACGTATTTCGGTATATGGTATAACGTTATAACGTATGACGTTATATGGTATAACATCATATGGTATAACGTTATAACGTATTACGTTATATGGTATAACGTTATAACGTATTACGTTATATGGTATAACGTTATAACGTATTACGTTATATGGTATAACATCATATGGTATAACGTTATAACGTATTACGTTATATGGTATAACGTTATAACGTATTACGTTATATGGTATAACATCATATAGTATAACGTTATAACGTATTACGTTATATGGTATAACGTCATATGGTGTAACGTTATAACGTATTACGTTATATGGTATAACGTCATATGGTATAACGTTATAACGTATTACGTTTTATGGTATAACGTTATAACGTATTAGGATATATGGTATAACGTTATAAGGTATTAAGTTATATGGTATAACGTCATATGGTATAACGTTATAACGTATTACGTTATATGGTATAACATCATATGGTATAACGTTATAACGTATTACGTTATATGGTATAACATCATATGGTATAACGTTATAACGTATTACGTTATATGGTATAAACGTTATAACGTATTACGGTATATGGTATAACGTCATATGGTGTAACGTTATAACGTATTACGTTATATGGTATAACGATATAACATATTATGTTATATGGTATAACGTCATATGGTAAAACGTTGTAACGTATTACGGTATATGGTATAACGTTATAACGTATTACGTTATATGGTATAACGTCATATGATGTAACGTTATAACGTATTACGTTATATGGTATAACGTCATATGATGTAACGTTATAACGTATTACGTTATATGGTATAACGATATAACGTATTATGTTATATGGTATAATGTCATATGGTGCAACGTTATAACGTATTACGGTATATGGTACAACGTTATAACGTATTACGTTATATGGTATAACGTCATATGATGTAACGTTATAACGTAATACGTTATATGGTATAACGCTATAACGTATTACGTTATATGGTATTACGTCATATGGTATAACGCTATAACGTATTACGGTATATGGTACAACGTTATAACGTATTGCGATATATGGTATAACGTCATATGGTATAACGTTTTAACGTATTACGGTATATGGTATAACGTCATATGGTGTAACGTTATAACGTATTACGTTTTATGGTATAACGTTATAACGTATTAGGATATATGGTATAACGTTATAACGTATTACGTTATATGGTATAACGTCATATGGTATAACGTTATAACGTATTACGTTATATGGTATAACGTTATAACGTATTACGTTATATGGTAATACGTCATATGGTATAACGTTATAACGTATTACGGTATATGGTATAACGTTATAACGTATTACGTTATATGGTATAACGTCATATGGAGTAACGTTATAACGTATAACGTTATATGGTATAACGTCATATGATGTAACGTTATAACGTATTACGTTATATGGTATAACGTCATATGGTGTAACGTTACAACGTATTACGTTATATGGTATAACGTCATATGGTATAACGTTATAACGTATTACGTTATATGGTATAACATCATATGATGTAACGTTATAACGTATTACGTTATATGGTATAACGTCATATGGTGTAACGTTATAACGTATTACGTTATATGGTATAACGTCATATGGTATAACGTTTTAACGTATTACGGTATATGGTAGAACGTCATATGGTGTAACGTTATAACGTATTACGTTTTATGGTATAACGTTATAACGTATTAGGATATATGGTATAACGTTATAAGGTATTAAGTTATATGGTATAACGTCATATGGTATAACGTTATAACGTATTACGTTATATGGTATAACATCATATGGTTTAACGTTATAACGTATTACGTTATATGGTATAACGTTATAACGTATTACGTTATATGGTATAACGTCATATGGTATAACGTTATGACGTATTACGTTATATGGTATAACGTCATATGATGTAATGTTATAACGTATTACGGTATATGGTATAACGTCATATGGTGTAACGTTATAACGTATTACGTTATATGGTATAACGATATAACGTATTGTGTTATATGGTATAACGTCATATGGTAAAACGTTGTAACGTATTACGGTATATGGTATAACGTTATAACGTATTACGTTATATGGTATAACGTCATATGATGTAACGTTATAACGTATTACGTTATATGGTATAACGTCATATGATGTAACGTTATAACGTATTACGTTATATGGTATAACGATATAACGTATTATGTTATATGGTATAATGTCATATGGTGCAACGTTATAACGTATTACGGTATATGGTACAACGTTATAACGTATTACGTTATATGGTATAACGTCATATGATGTAACCTTATAACGTAATACGTTATATGGTATAACGCAATAACGTATTACGTTATATGGTATTACGTCATATGGTATAACGCTATAACGTATTACGGTATATGGTATAACGTTATAACGTATTGCGATATATGGTATAACGTCATATGGTATAACGTTTTAACGTATTACGGTATATGGTATAACGTCATATGGTGTAACGTTATAACGTATTACGTTTTATGGTATAACGTTATAACGTATTAGGATATACGGTATAACGCTATAACGTATTACGTTATATGGTATAACGTCATATGGTATGAAGTTATAACGTAGTGGGTTATATGGTATAACGTTATAACGTATTTCGTTATATGGTATAACGTCATACGGTATAACGTTATAACGTATTACGGTATATGGTATAACGTTATAACGTATTGCGTTATATGGTATAACGTTATAGCGTATTGAGTTTTATGGTATAACGTTATAACGTATTAGGATATACGGTATAACGTTATAACGTATTACGTTATATGGTATAACGTCATATGGTATGAAGTTATAACGTAATGGGTTATATGGTATAACGTTATAACGTATTTCGTTATATGGTATAACGTCATATGGTATAACGTTATAACGTATTACGGTATATGGTATAACGTCATATGGTATAACGCTATAACTTATTACGGTATATGGTATAACGTTATAGCGTATTGAGTTTTATGGTATAACGTTATAACGTATTAGGATTTATGGTATAACGTTATAACGTATTCCGTTATATGGTATAACGTCATATGGTATAACGTTATAACGCATTACGGTATATGGTATAACGTTATAACGTATTACGTTATATGGTATAACGTCATATGATGTAACGTTATAACGTATTACGTTATATGGTATAACGTCATATGGTGTAACGTTATAACGTATTACGTTTTATGGTATAACGTTATAACGTATTAGGATATATGGTATAACGTTATAACGTATTACGTTATATGGTATAACGTCATATGGTATAACGTTATAACGTATTACGTTATATGGTATAACGTTATAACGTATTACGTTATATGGTAATACGTCATATGGTATAACGTTATAACGTATTACGGTATATGGTATAACGTTATAACGTATTACGTTATATGGTATAACGTCATATGGAGTAACGTTATAACGTATAACGTTATATGGTATAACGTCATATGATGTAACGTTATAACGTATTACGTTATATGGTATAACGTCATATGGTGTAACGTTACAACGTATTACGTTATATGGTATAACGTCATATGGTATAACGTTATAACGTATTACGGTATATGGTATAACGTTATAACGTATTGCGATATATGGTATAACGTCATATGGTATAACGTTTTAACGTATTACCTTATATGGTATAACGTCATATGGTGTAACGTTATAACGTATTACGTTTTATGGTATAACGTTATAACGTATTGGGATATATGGTATAAAGTTATAACGTATTACGTTATATGGTATAACGTCATATGGTGTAACGTTATAAAGTATTACGTTATATGGTATAACGTCATATGGTATGAAGTTATAACGTATTACGGTATATGGTATAACGTTATAACGTATTGCGTTATATGGTATAACGTTATAGCGTATTACGTTTTATGGTATAACGTTATAACGTATTAGGGTATATGGTATAACGTTATAACGTATTACGTTATATGGTATAACGTCATATGGTATGAAGTTATAACGTAATGGGTTATATGGTACAACGTTATAACGTATTTCGTTATATGGTATAACGTCATATGGTATAACGTTATAACGTATTACGTTATATGGTATAACGTCATATGGTATAACGTTATAACGTATTACGTTATATGGTATAACGTCATATTATGTAACGTTATAACGTATTACGTTATATGGTATAACGTCATATGGTGTAACGTTATAACGTATTTCGGTATATGGTATAACGTTATAACGTATGACGTTATATGGTATAACATTATAACGTATTACGTTATATGGTATAACGTCATATGGTATAACGTTATAACGTATTACGTTATATGGTATAACATCATATGGTATAACGTTATAACGTATTACGTTATATGGTATAACGTTATAACGTATTACGTTATATGGTATAACATCATATAGTATAACGTTATAACGTATTACGGTATATGGTATAACGTTATAACGTATTACGTTATATGGTATAACGCCATATGGTGTAACGTTATAACGTATTACGTTATATGGTATAACATCATATGATGTAACGTTATAACGTATTACGTTATATGGTATAACGTCATATGGTGTAACGTTATAACGTATTACGTTATATGGTATAACGTCATATGGTATAACGTTATAACGTATTACGGTATATGGTATAACGTTATAACGTATTGCGATATATGGTATAACGTCATATGGTATAACGTTTTAACGTATTACGGTATATGGTATAACGTCATATGGTGTAACGTTATAACGTATTACGTTTTATGGTATAACGTTATAACGTATTAGGATATATGGTATAACGTTATAAGGTATTAAGTTATATGGTATAACGTCATATGGTATAACGTTATAACGTATTACGTTATATGGTATAACGTCATATGGTAAAACGTTGTAACGTATTACGGTATATGGTATAACGTTATAACGTATTACGTTATATGGTATAACGTCATATGATGTAACGTTATAACGTATTACGTTATATGGTATAACGTCATATGATGTAACGTTATAACGTATTACGTTATATGGTATAACGATATAACGTATTATGTTATATGGTATAATGTCATATGGTGCAACGTTATAACGTATTACGGTATATGGTACAACGTTATAACGTATTACGTTATATGGTATAACGTCATATGATGTAACGTTATAACGTAATACGTTATATGGTATAACGCTATAACGTATTACGTTATATGGTATTACGTCATATGGTATAACGCTATAACGTATTACGGTATATGGTACAACGTTATAACGTATTGCGATATATGGTATAACGTCATATGGTATAACGTTTTAACGTATTACGGTATATGGTATAACGTCATATGGTGTAACGTTATAACGTATTACGTTTTATGGTATAACGTTATAACGTATTAGGATATATGGTATAACGTTATAACGTATTACGTTATATGGTATAACGTCATATTATGTAACGTTATAACGTATTACGTTATATGGCATAACGTCATATGGTGTAACGTTTTAACGTATTTCGGTATATGGTATAACGTTATAACGTATGACGTTATATGGTATAACATTATAACGTATTACGTTATATGGTATAACGTCATATGGTATAACGTTATAACGTATTACGTTATATGGTATAACATCATATGGTATAACGTTATAACGTATTACGTTATATGGTATAACGTTATAACGTATTACGTTATATGGTATAACGCCATATGGTGTAACGTTATAACGTATTACGTTATATGGTATAACATCATATGATGTAACGTTATAACGTATTACGTTATATGGTATAACGTCATATGGTGTAACGTTATAACGTATTACGTTATATGGTATAACGTCATATGGTATAACGTTATAACGTATTACGGTATATGGTATAACGTTATAACGTATTGCGATATATGGTATAACGTCATATGGTATAACGTTTTAACGTATTACGGTATATGGTATAACGTCATATGGTGTAACGTTATAACGTATTACGTTTTATGGTATAACGTTATAACGTATTAGGATATATGGTATAACGTTATAAGGTATTAAGTTATATGGTATAACGTCATATGGTATAACGTTATAACGTATTACGTTATATGGTATAACATCATATGGTATAACGTTATAACGTATTACGTTATATGGTATAACGTTATAACGTATTACGTTATATGGTATCACGTCATATGGTATAACGTTATGACGTATTACGTTATATGGTATAACGTCATATGATGTAATGTTATAACGTATTACGGTATATGGTATAACGTCATATGGTGTAACGTTATAACGTATTACGTTATATGGTATAACGATATAACGTATAATGTTATATGGTATAACGTCATATGGTAAAACGTTGTAACGTATTACGGTATATGGTATAACGTTATAACGTATTACGTTATATGGTATAACGTCATATGATGTAACGTTATAACGTATTACGTTATATGGTATAACGTCATATGATGTAACGTTATAACGTATTACGTTTTATGGTATAACGTTATAACGTATTAGGATATATGGTATAACGTTATAACGTATTACGTTATATGGTATAACGTCATATGGTATGAAGTTATAACGTAGTGGGTTATATGGTATAACGTTATAACGTATTTCGTTATATGGTATAACGTCATATGGTATAACGTTATAACGTATTACGTTATATGGTATAACGTCATATTATCTAACGTTATAACGTATTACGTTATATGGTATAACGTCATATGGTGTAACGTTATAACGTATTTCGGTATATGGTATAACGTTATAACGTATGACGTTATATGGTATAACGTCATATGGTAAAACGTTGTAACGTATTACGGTATATGGTATAACGTTATAACGTATTACGTTATATGGTATAACGTCATATGATGTAACGTTATAACGTATTACGTTATATGGTATAACGTCATATGATGTAACGTTATAACGTATTACGTTATATGGTATAACGATATAACGTATTATGTTATATGGTATAATGTCATATGGTGCAACGTTATAACGTATTACGGTATATGGTACAACGTTATAACGTATTACGTTATATGGTATAACGTCATATGATGTAACGTTATAACGTAATACGTTATATGGTATAACGCTATAACGTATTACGTTATATGGTATTACGTCATATGGTATAACGCTATAACGTATTACGGTATATGGTACAACGTTATAACGTATTGCGATATATGGTATAACGTCATATGGTATAACGTTTTAACGTATTACGGTATATGGTATAACGTCATATGGTGTAACGTTATAACGTATTACGTTTTATGGTATAACGTTATAACGTATTAGGATATATGGTATAACGTTATAACGTATTACGTTATATGGTATAACGTCATATTATGTAACGTTATAACGTATTACGTTATATGGCATAACGTCATATGGTGTAACGTTATAACGTATTTCGGTATATGGTATAACGTTATAACGTATTACGTTTTATGGTATAACGTTATAACGTATTAGGATATATGGTATAACGTTATAACGTATTACGTTATATGGTATAACGTCATATGGTATGAAGTTATAACGTAGTGGGTTATATGGTATAACGTTATAACGTATTTCGTTATATGGTATAACGTCATATGGTATAACGTTATAACGTATTACGTTATATGATATAACGTCATACTATGTAACGTTATAACGTATTACGTTATATGGTATAACGTCATATGGTGTAACGTTATAACGTATTTCGGTATATGGTATAACGTTATAACGTATGACGTTATATGGTATAACATTATAACGTATTACGTTATATGGTATAACGTCATATGGTATAACGTTATAACGTATTACGTTATATGGTATAACATCATATGGTATAACGTTATAACGTATTACGTTATATGGTATAACGTTATAACGTATTACGTTATATGGTATAACGCCATATGGTGTAACGTTATAACGTATTACGTTATATGGTATAACATCATATGATGTAACGTTATAACGTATTACGTTATATGGTATAACGTCATATGGTGTAACGTTATAACGTATTACGTTATATGGTATAACGTCATATGGTATAACGTTATAACGTATTACGGTATATGGTATAACGTTATAACGTATTGCGATATATGGTATAACGTCATATGGTATAACGTTTTAACGTATTACGGTATATGGTATAACGTCATATGGTGTAACGTTATAACGTATTACGTTTTATGGTATAACGTTATAACGTATTAGGATATATGGTATAACGTTATAAGGTATTAAGTTATATGGTATAACGTCATATGGTATAACGTTATAACGTATTACGTTATATGGTATAACATCATATGGTATAACGTTATAACGTATTACGTTATATGGTATAACGTTATAACGTATTACGTTATATGGTATCACGTCATATGGTATAACGTTATGACGTATTACGTTATATGGTATAACGTCATATGATGTAATGTTATAACGTATTACGGTATATGGTATAACGTCATATGGTGTAACGTTATAACGTATTACGTTATATGGTATAACGATATAACGTATAATGTTATATGGTATAACGTCATATGGTAAAACGTTGTAACGTATTACGGTATATGGTATAACGTTATAACGTATTACGTTATATGGTATAACGTCATATGATGTAACGTTATAACGTATTACGTTATATGGTATAACGTCATATGATGTAACGTTATAACGTATTACGTTTTATGGTATAACGTTATAACGTATTAGGATATATGGTATAACGTTATAACGTATTACGTTATATGGTATAACGTCATATGGTATGAAGTTATAACGTAGTGGGTTATATGGTATAACGTTATAACGTATTTCGTTATATGGTATAACGTCATATGGTATAACGTTATAACGTATTACGTTATATGGTATAACGTCATATTATCTAACGTTATAACGTATTACGTTATATGGTATAACGTCATATGGTGTAACGTTATAACGTATTTCGGTATATGGTATAACGTTATAACGTATGACGTTATATGGTATAACGTCATATGGTAAAACGTTGTAACGTATTACGGTATATGGTATAACGTTATAACGTATTACGTTATATGGTATAACGTCATATGATGTAACGTTATAACGTATTACGTTATATGGTATAACGTCATATGATGTAACGTTATAACGTATTACGTTATATGGTATAACGATATAACGTATTATGTTATATGGTATAATGTCATATGGTGCAACGTTATAACGTATTACGGTATATGGTACAACGTTATAACGTATTACGTTATATGGTATAACGTCATATGATGTAACGTTATAACGTAATACGTTATATGGTATAACGCTATAACGTATTACGTTATATGGTATTACGTCATATGGTATAACGCTATAACGTATTACGGTATATGGTACAACGTTATAACGTATTGCGATATATGGTATAACGTCATATGGTATAACGTTTTAACGTATTACGGTATATGGTATAACGTCATATGGTGTAACGTTATAACGTATTACGTTTTATGGTATAACGTTATAACGTATTAGGATATATGGTATAACGTTATAACGTATTACGTTATATGGTATAACGTCATATTATGTAACGTTATAACGTATTACGTTATATGGCATAACGTCATATGGTGTAACGTTATAACGTATTTCGGTATATGGTATAACGTTATAACGTATTACGTTTTATGGTATAACGTTATAACGTATTAGGATATATGGTATAACGTTATAACGTATTACGTTATATGGTATAACGTCATATGGTATGAAGTTATAACGTAGTGGGTTATATGGTATAACGTTATAACGTATTTCGTTATATGGTATAACGTCATATGGTATAACGTTATAACGTATTACGTTATATGATATAACGTCATACTATGTAACGTTATAACGTATTACGTTATATGGTATAACGTCATATGGTGTAACGTTATAACGTATTTCGGTATATGGTATAACGTTATAACGTATGACGTTATATGGTATAACATTATAACGTATTACGTTATATGGTATAACGTCATATGGTATAACGTTATAACGTATTAGAGTATATGGTATAACGTTATAACGTATTACGTTATATGGTATAACGTCATATTATGTAACGTTATAACGTATTACGTTATGTGGCATAACGTCATATGGTGTAACGTTATAACGTATTTCGGTATATGGTATAACGTTATAACGTATGACGTTATATGGTATAACATTATAACGTATTACGTTATATGGTATAACGTCATATGGTATAACGTTATAACGTATTACGTTATATGGTATAACATCATATGGTATAACGTTATAACGTATTACGTTATATGGTATAACGTTATAACGTATTACGTTATATGGTATAACGCCATATGGTGTAACGTTATAACGTATTACGTTATATGGTATAACATCATATGATGTAACGTTATAACGTATTACGTTATATGGTGTAACGTCATATGGTGTAACGTTATAACGTATTACGTTATATGGTATAACGTCATATGGTAAAACGTTGTAACGTATTACGGTATATGGTATAACGTTATAACGTATTACGTTATATGGTATAACGTCATATGATGTAACGTTATAACGTATTACGTTATATGGTATA
The DNA here is from genome assembly GCF_024542735.1 of Bombus huntii. Lineage (NCBI taxonomy): Eukaryota > Metazoa > Arthropoda > Insecta > Hymenoptera > Apidae > Bombus > Bombus huntii. The sequence continues at coordinate 2,771,541 of NC_066243.1, forward strand.
ACGTCATATGATGTAACGTTATAACGTATAACGTCATATGGTATAACGTTATAACGTATTACGTTATATGGTATAACATCATATGGTATAACGTTATAACGTATTACGTTATATGGTATAACGTTATAACGTATTACGTTATATGGTATCACGTCATATGGTATAACGTTATGACGTATTACGTTATATGGTATAACGTCATATGATGTAATGTTATAACGTATTACGGTATATGGTATAACGTCATATGGTGTAACGTTATAACGTATTACGTTATATGGTATAACGATATAACGTATAATGTTATATGGTATAACGTCATATGGTAAAACGTTGTAACGTATTACGGTATATGGTATAACGTTATAACGTATTACGTTATATGGTATAACGTCATATGATGTAACGTTATAACGTATTACGTTATATGGTATAACGTCATATGATGTAACGTTATAACGTATTACGTTATATGGTATAACGATATAACGTATTATGTTATATGGTATAATGTCATATGGTGCAACGTTATAACGTATTACGGTATATGGTACAACGTTATAACGTATTACGTTATATGGTATAACGTCATATGATGTAACGTTATAACGTAATACGTTATATGGTATAACGCTATAACGTATTACGTTATATGGTATTACGTCATATGGTATAACGCTATAACGTATTACGGTATATGGTACAACGTTATAACGTATTGCGATATATGGTATATCGTCATATGGTATAACGTTTTAACGTATTACGGTATATGGTATAACGTCATATGGTGTAACGTTATAACGTATTACGTTTTATGGTATAACGTTATAACGTATTAGGATATATGGTATAACGTTATAACGTATTACGTTATATGGTATAACGTCATATGGTATGAAGTTATAACGTAGTGGGTTATATGGTATAACGTTATAACGTATTTCGTTATATGGTATAACGTCATATGGTATAACGTTATAACGTATTACGTTATATGGTATAACGTCATATTATCTAACGTTATAACGTATTACGTTATATGGTATAACGTCATATGGTGTAACGTTATAACGTATTTCGGTATATGGTATAACGTTATAACGTATGACGTTATATGGTATAACATTATAACGTATTACGTTATATGGTATAACGTCATATGGTATAACGTTATAACGTATTACGTTATATGGTATAACATCATATGGTATAACGTTATAACGTATTACGTTATATGGTATAACGTTATAACGTATTACGTTATATGGTATAACGTCATATGGTATAACGTTATAACGTATTACGGTATATGGTATAACGTTATAACGTATTACGTTATATGGTATAACGTCATATGGTGTAACGTTATAACGTATTACGTTATATGGTATAACGTCATATGATGTAACGTTATAACGTATTACGTTATATGCTATGACGTCATATAGTGTAACGTTATAACGTATTACGTTATATGGTATAACTTCATATGGTATAACGTTATAACGTATTACGGTATATGGTATAACGTTATAACGTATTGCGTTATATGGTATAACGTTATAGCGTATTACGTTTTATGGTATAACGTTATAACGTATTAGGATATATGGTATAACGTTATAACGTATTACGTTATATGGTATATCGTCATATGGTATGAAGTTATAACGTAATGGGTTATATGGTATAACGTTATAATGTATTTCGTTATATGGTATAACGTCATATGGTATAACGTTATAGCGTATTACGGTATATGGTATAACGTCATATGGTATAACGTTATAACGTATTGCGTTATATGGTATAACGTCATATGGTATAACGTTATAACGTATTACGGTATATGGTATAACGTCATATGGTATAACGTTATAACGTATTACGGTATATGGTATAACGTTATAACGTATTACGTTATATGGTATAACGTCATATGGTGTAACGTTATAACGTATTACGGTATATGGTATAACGTCATATGGTGTAACGTTGTAACGTATTACGTTATATGGTATAACATCATATGGTTTAACGTTATAACGTATTACGTTATATGGTATAACGTTATAACGTATTACGTTATATGGTATAACGTTATAACGTATTACGTTATATGGTAATACGTCATATGGTATAACGTTATAACGTATTACGGTATATGGTATAACGTTATAACGTATTGCGATATATGGTATAACGTCATATGGTATAACGTTTTAACGTATTACCTTATATGGTATAACGTCATATGGTGTAACGTTATAACGTATTACGTTTTATGGTATAACGTTATAACGTATTGGGATATATGGTATAAAGTTATAACGTATTACGTTATATGGTATAACGTCATATGGTGTAACGTTATAAAGTATTACGTTATATGGTATAACGTCATATGGTATGAAGTTATAACGTATTACGGTATATGGTATAACGTTATAACGTATTGCGTTATATGGTATAACGTTATAGCGTATTACGTTTTATGGTATAACGTTATAACGTATTAGGGTATATGGTATAACGTTATAACGTATTACGTTATATGGTATAACGTCATATGGTATGAAGTTATAACGTAATGGGTTATATGGTACAACGTTATAACGTATTTCGTTATATGGTATAACGTCATATGGTATAACGTTATAACGTATTACGTTATATGGTATAACGTCATATGGTATAACGTTATAACGTATTACGTTATATGGTATAACGTCATATTATGTAACGTTATAACGTATTACGTTATATGGTATAACGTCATATGGTGTAACGTTATAACGTATTTCGGTATATGGTATAACGTTATAACGTATGACGTTATATGGTATAACATTATAACGTATTACGTTATATGGTATAACGTCATATGGTATAACGTTATAACGTATTACGTTATATGGTATAACATCATATGGTATAACGTTATAACGTATTACGTTATATGGTATAACGTTATAACGTATTACGTTATATGGTATAACATCATATAGTATAACGTTATAACGTATTACGGTATATGGTATAACGTTATAACGTATTACGTTATATGGTATAACGCCATATGGTGTAACGTTATAACGTATTACGTTATATGGTATAACATCATATGATGTAACGTTATAACGTATTACGTTATATGGTATAACGTCATATGGTGTAACGTTATAACGTATTACGTTATATGGTATAACGTCATATGGTATAACGTTATAACGTATTACGGTATATGGTATAACGTTATAACGTATTGCGATATATGGTATAACGTCATATGGTATAACGTTTTAACGTATTACGGTATATGGTATAACGTCATATGGTGTAACGTTATAACGTATTACGTTTTATGGTATAACGTTATAACGTATTAGGATATATGGTATAACGTTATAAGGTATTAAGTTATATGGTATAACGTCATATGGTATAACGTTATAACGTATTACGTTATATGGTATAACATCATATGGTATAACGTTATAACGTATTACGTTATATGGTATAAACGTTATAACGTATTACGTTATATGGTATAACGTCATATGGTATAACGTTATGACGTATTACATTATATGGTATAACGTCATATGATGTAATGTTATAACGTATTACGGTATATGGTATAACGTCATATGGTGTAACGTTATAACGTATTACGTTATATGGTATAACGATATAACATATTATGTTATATGGTATAACGTCATATGGTAAAACGTTGTAACGTATTACGGTATATGGTATAACGTTATAACGTATTACGTTATATGGTATAACGTCATATGATGTAACGTTATAACGTATTACGTTATATGGTATAACGTCATATGATGTAACGTTATAACGTATTACGTTATATGGTATAACGATATAACGTATTATGTTATATGGTATAATGTCATATGGTGCAACGTTATAACGTATTACGGTATATGGTACAACGTTATAACGTATTACGTTATATGGTATAACGTCATATGATGTAACGTTATAACGTAATACGTTATATGGTATAACGCTATAACGTATTACGTTATATGGTATTACGTCATATGGTATAACGCTATAACGTATTACGGTATATGGTACAACGTTATAACGTATTGCGATATATGGTATAACGTCATATGGTATAACGTTTTAACGTATTACGGTATATGGTATAACGTCATATGGTGTAACGTTATAACGTATTACGTTTTATGGTATAACGTTATAACGTATTAGGATATATGGTATAACGTTATAACGTATTACGTTATATGGTATAACGTCATATTATGTAACGTTATAACGTATTACGTTATATGGCATAACGTCATATGGTGTAACGTTTTAACGTATTTCGGTATATGGTATAACGTTATAACGTATGACGTTATATGGTATAACATTATAACGTATTACGTTATATGGTATAACGTCATATGGTATAACGTTATAACGTATTACGTTATATGGTATAACATCATATGGTATAACGTTATAACGTATTACGTTATATGGTATAACGTTATAACGTATTACGTTATATGGTATAACGCCATATGGTGTAACGTTATAACGTATTACGTTATATGGTATAACATCATATGATGTAACGTTATAACGTATTACGTTATATGGTATAACGTCATATGGTGTAACGTTATAACGTATTACGTTATATGGTATAACGTCATATGGTATAACGTTATAACGTATTACGGTATATGGTATAACGTTATAACGTATTGCGATATATGGTATAACGTCATATGGTATAACGTTTTAACGTATTACGGTATATGGTATAACGTCATATGGTGTAACGTTATAACGTATTACGTTTTATGGTATAACGTTATAACGTATTAGGATATATGGTATAACGTTATAAGGTATTAAGTTATATGGTATAACGTCATATGGTATAACGTTATAACGTATTACGTTATATGGTATAACATCATATGGTATAACGTTATAACGTATTACGTTATATGGTATAACGTTATAACGTATTACGTTATATGGTATCACGTCATATGGTATAACGTTATGACGTATTACGTTATATGGTATAACGTCATATGATGTAATGTTATAACGTATTACGGTATATGGTATAACGTCATATGGTGTAACGTTATAACGTATTACGTTATATGGTATAACGATATAACGTATAATGTTATATGGTATAACGTCATATGGTAAAACGTTGTAACGTATTACGGTATATGGTATAACGTTATAACGTATTACGTTATATGGTATAACGTCATATGATGTAACGTTATAACGTATTACGTTATATGGTATAACGTCATATGATGTAACGTTATAACGTATTACGTTTTATGGTATAACGTTATAACGTATTAGGATATATGGTATAACGTTATAACGTATTACGTTATATGGTATAACGTCATATGGTATGAAGTTATAACGTAGTGGGTTATATGGTATAACGTTATAACGTATTTCGTTATATGGTATAACGTCATATGGTATAACGTTATAACGTATTACGTTATATGGTATAACGTCATATTATCTAACGTTATAACGTATTACGTTATATGGTATAACGTCATATGGTGTAACGTTATAACGTATTTCGGTATATGGTATAACGTTATAACGTATGACGTTATATGGTATAACGTCATATGGTAAAACGTTGTAACGTATTACGGTATATGGTATAACGTTATAACGTATTACGTTATATGGTATAACGTCATATGATGTAACGTTATAACGTATTACGTTATATGGTATAACGTCATATGATGTAACGTTATAACGTATTACGTTATATGGTATAACGATATAACGTATTATGTTATATGGTATAATGTCATATGGTGCAACGTTATAACGTATTACGGTATATGGTACAACGTTATAACGTATTACGTTATATGGTATAACGTCATATGATGTAACGTTATAACGTAATACGTTATATGGTATAACGCTATAACGTATTACGTTATATGGTATTACGTCATATGGTATAACGCTATAACGTATTACGGTATATGGTACAACGTTATAACGTATTGCGATATATGGTATAACGTCATATGGTATAACGTTTTAACGTATTACGGTATATGGTATAACGTCATATGGTGTAACGTTATAACGTATTACGTTTTATGGTATAACGTTATAACGTATTAGGATATATGGTATAACGTTATAACGTATTACGTTATATGGTATAACGTCATATTATGTAACGTTATAACGTATTACGTTATATGGCATAACGTCATATGGTGTAACGTTATAACGTATTTCGGTATATGGTATAACGTTATAACGTATTACGTTTTATGGTATAACGTTATAACGTATTAGGATATATGGTATAACGTTATAACGTATTACGTTATATGGTATAACGTCATATGGTATGAAGTTATAACGTAGTGGGTTATATGGTATAGCGTTATAACGTATTTCGTTATATGGTATAACGTCATATGGTATAACGTTATAACGTATTACGTTATATGATATAACGTCATACTATGTAACGTTATAACGTATTACGTTATATGGTATAACGTCATATGGTGTAACGTTATAACGTATTTCGGTATATGGTATAACGTTATAACGTATGACGTTATATGGTATAACATTATAACGTATTACGTTATATGGTATAACGTCATATGGTATAACGTTATAACGTATTAGAGTATATGGTATAACGTTATAACGTATTACGTTATATGGTATAACGTCATATTATGTAACGTTATAACGTATTACGTTATGTGGCATAACGTCATATGGTGTAACGTTATAACGTATTTCGGTATATGGTATAACGTTATAACGTATGACGTTATATGGTATAACATTATAACGTATTACGTTATATGGTATAACGTCATATGGTATAACGTTATAACGTATTACGTTATATGGTATAACATCATATGGTATAACGTTATAACGTATTACGTTATATGGTATAACGTTATAACGTATTACGTTATATGGTATAACGCCATATGGTGTAACGTTATAACGTATTACGTTATATGGTATAACATCATATGATGTAACGTTATAACGTATTACGTTATATGGTGTAACGTCATATGGTGTAACGTTATAACGTATTACGTTATATGGTATAACGTCATATGGTAAAACGTTGTAACGTATTACGGTATATGGTATAACGTTATAACGTATTACGTTATATGGTATAACGTCATATGATGTAACGTTATAACGTATTACGTTATATGGTATAACGTCATATGATGTAACGTTATAACGTATAACGTCATATGGTATAACGTTATAACGTATTACGTTATATGGTATAACATCATATGGTATAACGTTATAACGTATTACGTTATATGGTATAACGTTATAACGTATTACGTTATATGGTATCACGTCATATGGTATAACGTTATGACGTATTACGTTATATGGTATAACGTCATATGATGTAATGTTATAACGTATTACGGTATATGGTATAACGTCATATGGTGTAACGTTATAACGTATTACGTTATATGGTATAACGATATAACGTATAATGTTATATGGTATAACGTCATATGGTAAAACGTTGTAACGTATTACGGTATATGGTATAACGTTATAACGTATTACGTTATATGGTATAACGTCATATGATGTAACGTTATAACGTATTACGTTATATGGTATAACGTCATATGATGTAACGTTATAACGTATTACGTTATATGGTATAACGATATAACGTATTATGTTATATGGTATAATGTCATATGGTGCAACGTTATAACGTATTGCGGTATATGGTACAACGTTATAACGTATTACGTTATATGGTATAACGTCATATGATGTAACGTTATAACGTAATACGTTATATGGTATAACGCTATAACGTATTACGTTATATGGTATTACGTCATATGGTATAACGCTATAACGTATTACGGTATATGGTACAACGTTATAACGTATTGCGATATATGGTATATCGTCATATGGTATAACGTTTTAACGTATTACGGTATATGGTATAACGTCATATGGTGTAACGTTATAACGTATTACGTTTTATGGTATAACGTTATAACGTATTAGGATATATGGTATAACGTTATAACGTATTACGTTATATGGTATAACGTCATATGGTATGAAGTTATAACGTAGTGGGTTATATGGTATAACGTTATAACGTATTTCGTTATATGGTATAACGTCATATGGTATAACGTTATAACGTATTACGTTATATGGTATAACGTCATATTATCTAACGTTATAACGTATTACGTTATATGGTATAACGTCATATGGTGTAACGTTATAACGTATTTCGGTATATGGTATAACGTTATAACGTATGACGTTATATGGTATAACATTATAACGTATTACGTTATATGGTATAACGTCATATGGTATAACGTTATAACGTATTACGTTATATGGTATAACATCATATGGTATAACGTTATAACGTATTACGTTATATGGTATAACGTTATAACGTATTACGTTATATGGTATAACGTCATATGGTATAACGTTATAACGTATTACGGTATATGGTATAACGTTATAACGTATTACGTTATATGGTATAACGTCATATGGTGTAACGTTATAACGTATTACGTTATATGGTATAACGTCATATGATGTAACGTTATAACGTATTACGTTATATGCTATGACGTCATATAGTGTAACGTTATAACGTATTACGTTATATGGTATAACTTCATATGGTATAACGTTATAACGTATTACGGTATATGGTATAACGTTATAACGTATTGCGTTATATGGTATAACGTTATAGCGTATTACGTTTTATGGTATAACGTTATAACGTATTAGGATATATGGTATAACGTTATAACGTATTACGTTATATGGTATATCGTCATATGGTATGAAGTTATAACGTAATGGGTTATATGGTATAACGTTATAATGTATTTCGTTATATGGTATAACGTCATATGGTATAACGTTATAGCGTATTACGGTATATGGTATAACGTCATATGGTATAACGTTATAACGTATTGCGTTATATGGTATAACGTCATATGGTATAACGTTATAACGTATTACGGTATATGGTATAACGTCATATGGTATAACGTTATAACGTATTACGGTATATGGTATAACGTTATAACGTATTACGTTATATGGTATAACGTCATATGGTGTAACGTTATAACGTATTACGGTATATGGTATAACGTCATATGGTGTAACGTTGTAACGTATTACGTTATATGGTATAACATCATATGGTTTAACGTTATAACGTATTACGTTATATGGTATAACGTTATAACGTATTACGTTATATGGTATAACGTTATAACGTATTACGTTATATGGTAATACGTCATATGGTATAACGTTATAACGTATTACGGTATATGGTATAACGTTATAACGTATTACGTTATATGGTATAACGTCATATGGAGTAACGTTATAACGTATAACGTTATATGGTATAACGTCATATGATGTAACGTTATAACGTATTACGTTATATGGTATAACGTCATATGGTGTAACGTTACAACGTATTACGTTATATGGTATAACGTCATATGGTATAACGTTATAACGTATTACGGTATATGGTATAACGTTATAACGTATTGCGATATATGGTATAACGTCATATGGTATAACGTTTTAACGTATTACCTTATATGGTATAACGTCATATGGTGTAACGTTATAACGTATTACGTTTTATGGTATAACGTTATAACGTATTGGGATATATGGTATAAAGTTATAACGTATTACGTTATATGGTATAACGTCATATGGTGTAACGTTATAAAGTATTACGTTATATGGTATAACGTCATATGGTATGAAGTTATAACGTATTACGGTATATGGTATAACGTTATAACGTATTGCGTTATATGGTATAACGTTATAGCGTATTACGTTTTATGGTATAACGTTATAACGTATTAGGGTATATGGTATAACGTTATAACGTATTACGTTATATGGTATAACGTCATATGGTATGAAGTTATAACGTAATGGGTTATATGGTACAACGTTATAACGTATTTCGTTATATGGTATAACGTCATATGGTATAACGTTATAACGTATTACGTTATATGGTATAACGTCATATGGTATAACGTTATAACGTATTACGTTATATGGTATAACGTCATATTATGTAACGTTATAACGTATTACGTTATATGGTATAACGTCATATGGTGTAACGTTATAACGTATTTCGGTATATGGTATAACGTTATAACGTATGACGTTATATGGTATAACATTATAACGTATTACGTTATATGGTATAACGTCATATGGTATAACGTTATAACGTATTACGTTATATGGTATAACATCATATGGTATAACGTTATAACGTATTACGTTATATGGTATAACGTTATAACGTATTACGTTATATGGTATAACATCATATAGTATAACGTTATAACGTATTACGTTATATGGTATAACGTCATATGGTGTAACGTTATAACGTATTACGTTATATGGTATAACGTCATATGGTATAACGTTATAACGTATTACGTTTTATGGTATAACGTTATAACGTATTAGGATATATGGTATAACGTTATAAGGTATTAAGTTATATGGTATAACGTCATATGGTATAACGTTATAACGTATTACGTTATATGGTATAACATCATATGGTATAACGTTATAACGTATTACGTTATATGGTATAAACGTTATAACGTATTACGTTATATGGTATAAACGTTATAACGTATTACGTTATATGGTATAACGTCATATGGTATAACGTTATGACGTATTACATTATATGGTATAACGTCATATGATGTAATGTTATAACGTATTACGGTATATGGTATAACGTCATATGGTGTAACGTTATAACGTATTACGTTATATGGTATAACGATATAACATATTATGTTATATGGTATAACGTCATATGGTAAAACGTTGTAACGTATTACGGTATATGGTATAACGTTATAACGTATTACGTTATATGGTATAACGTCATATGATGTAACGTTATAACGTATTACGTTATATGGTATAACGTCATATGATGTAACGTTATAACGTATTACGTTATATGGTATAACGATATATCGTATTATGTTATATGGTATAATGTCATATGGTGCAACGTTATAACGTATTACGGTATATGGTACAACGTTATAACGTATTACGTTATATGGTATAACGTCATATGATGTAACGTTATAACGTAATACGTTATATGGTATAACGCTATAACGTATTACGTTATATGGTATTACGTCATATGGTATAACGCTATAACGTATTACGGTATATGGTACAACGTTATAACGTATTGCGATATATGGTATAACGTCATATGGTATAACGTTTTAACGTATTACGGTATATGGTATAACGTCATATGGTGTAACGTTATAACGTATTACGTTTTATGGTATAACGTTATAACGTATTAGGATATATGGTATAACGTTATAACGTATTACGTTATATGGTATAACGTCATATGGTATGAAGTTATAACGTAGTGGGTTATATGGTATAACGTTATAACGTATTTCGTTATATGGTATAACGTCATATGGTATAACGTTATAACGTATTACGTTATACGATATAACGTCATACTATGTAACGTTATAACGTATTACGTTATATGGTATAACGTCATATGGTGTAACGTTATAACGTATTTCGGTATATGGTATAACGTTATAACGTATGACGTTATATGGTATAACATTATAACGTATTACGTTATATGGTATAACGTCATATGGTATAACGTTATAACGTATTAGAGTATATGGTATAACGTTATAACGTATTACGTTATATGGTATAACGTCATATGGTATAACGTTATAACGTATTACGTTATATGGTATAACATCATATGGTATAACGTTATAACGTATTACGTTATATGGTATAACGTTATAACGTATTACGTTATATGGTATAACGCCATATGGTGTAACGTTATAACGTATTACGTTATATGGTATAACATCATATGATGTAACGTTATAACGTATTACGTTATATGGTATAACGTCATATGGTGTAACGTTATAACGTATTACGTTATATGGTATAACGTCATATGGTATAACGTTATAACGTATTACGGTATATGGTATAACGTTATAACGTATTGCGATATATGGTATAACGTCATATGGTATAACGTTTTAACGTATTACGGTATATGGTATAACGTCATATGGTGTAACGTTATAACGTATTACGTTTTATGGTATAACGTTATAACGTATTAGGATATATGGTATAACGTTATAAGGTATTAAGTTATATGGTATAACGTCATATGGTATAACGTTATAACGTATTACGTTATATGGTATAACATCATATGGTATAACGTTATAACGTATTACGTTATATGGTATAACGTTATAACGTATTACGTTATATGGTATCACGTCATATGGTATAACGTTATGACGTATTACGTTATATGGTATAACGTCATATGATGTAATGTTATAACGTATTACGGTATATGGTATAACGTCATATGGTGTAACGTTATAACGTATTACGTTATATGGTATAACGATATAACGTATAATGTTATATGGTATAACGTCATATGGTAAAACGTTGTAACGTATTACGGTATATGGTATAACGTTATAACGTATTACGTTATATGGTATAACGTCATATGATGTAACGTTATAACGTATTACGATATATGGTATAACGTCATATGATGTAACGTTATAACGTATTACGTTATATGGTATAACGATATAACGTATTATGTTATATGGTATAATGTCATATGGTGCAACGTTATAACGTATTACGGTATATGGTACAACGTTATAACGTATTACGTTATATGGTATAACGTCATATGATGTAACGTTATAACGTAATACGTTATATGGTATAACGCTATAACGTATTACGTTATATGGTATTACGTCATATGGTATAACGCTATAACGTATTACGGTATATGGTACAACGTTATAACGTATTGCGATATATGGTATATCGTCATATGGTATAACGTTTTAACGTATTACGGTATATGGTATAACGTCATATGGTGTAACGTTATAACGTATTACGTTTTATGGTATAACGTTATAACGTATTAGGATATATGGTATAACGTTATAACGTATTACGTTATATGGTATAACGTCATATGGTATGAAGTTATAACGTAGTGGGTTATATGGTATAACGTTATAACGTATTTCGTTATATGGTATAACGTCATATGGTATAACGTTATAACGTATTACGTTATATGGTATAACGTCATATTATCTAACGTTATAACGTATTACGTTATATGGTATAACGTCATATGGTGTAACGTTATAACGTATTTCGGTATATGGTATAACGTTATAACGTATGACGTTAAATGGTATAACATTATAACGTATTACGTTATATGGTATAACGTCATATGGTATAACGTTATAACGTATTACGTTATATGGTATAACATCATATGGTATAACGTTATAACGTATTACGTTATATGGTATAACGTTATAACGTATTACGTTATATGGTATAACGTCATATGGTATAACGTTATAACGTATTACGGTATATGGTATAACGTTATAACGTATTACGTTATATGGTATAACGTCATATGGTGTAACGTTATAACGTATTACGTTATATGGTATAACGTCATATGATGTAACGTTATAACGTATTACGTTATATGCTATGACGTCATATAGTGTAACGTTATAACGTATTACGTTATATGGTATAACTTCATATGGTATAACGTTATAACGTATTACGGTATATGGTATAACGTTATAACGTATTGCGTTATATGGTATAACGTTATAGCGTATTACGTTTTATGGTATAACGTTATAACGTATTAGGATATATGGTATAACGTTATAACGTATTACGTTATATGGTATATCGTCATATGGTATGAAGTTATAACGTAATGGGTTATATGGTATAACGTTATAATGTATTTCGTTATAGGGTATAACGTCATATGGTATAACGTTATAGCGTATTACGGTATATGGTATAACGTCATATGGTATAACGTTATAACGTATTGCGTTATATGGTATAACGTCATATGGTATAACGTTATAACGTATTACGGTATATGGTATAACGTCATATGGTATAACGTTATAACGTATTACGGTATATGGTATAACGTTATAACGTATTACGTTATATGGTATAACGTCATATGGTGTAACGTTATAACGTATTACGGTATATGGTATAACGTCATATGGTGTAACGTTGTAACGTATTACGTTTTATGGTATAACGTTATAACGTATTAGGATATATGGTATAACGTTATAACGTATTACGTTATATGGTATAACGTCATATGGTGTAACGTTATAAAGTATTACGTTATATGGTATAACGTCATATGGTATGACGTTATAACGCATTGGGTTATATGGTATAACGTTATAACGTATTTCGTTATATGGTATAACGTCATACGGTACAACGTTATAACGTATTACGGTATATGGTATAACGTTATAACGTATTGCGTTATATGGTATAACGTTATAGCGTATTACGTTTTATGGTATAACGTTATAACGTATTAGGATATATGGTATAACGTTATAACGTATTACGTTATATGGTATATCGTCATATGGTATGAAGTTATAACGTAATGGGTTATATGGTATAACGTTATAATGTATTTCGTTATATGGTATAACGTCATATGGTATAACGTTATAGCGTATTACGGTATATGGTATAACGTCATATGGTATAACGTTATAACGTATTGCGTTATATGGTATAACGTCATATGGTATAACGTTATAACGTATTACGGTATATGGTATAACGTCATATGGTATAACGCTATAACGTATTATGGTATATGGTATAACGTTATAACGTATTGCGTTATATGGTATAACGTTATAACGTATTAGGATATATGGTATAACGTTATAACGTATTCCGTTATATGGTATAACGTTATAACGTATTAGGATATATGGTATAACGTTATAACGTATTACGTTATATGGTATAACGTCATATGGTGTAACGTTATAACGTATTACGTTATATGGTATAACCTCATATGGTATAACGTTATAACGTATAACGGTATATGGTATAACGTTCTAACGTATTGCGTTATATGGTATAACGTCATATGGTGCAATGCTATAACGTATTACGTCATATGGTATAACGTTATAACCTATTACGTTATATGGTATAACGTCATATGGTATAACGTTATAACGTATTACGGTATATGGTATAACGTCATATGGTATATCGTTATAACGTATTACGGTATATGGTATAACGTCATATGGTATAACGTTATAACGTATTACGGTATATGGTATAACGTTATAACGTATTACGTTATATGGTATAACGTCATGTGGTATGACGTTATAACGTATTGGGTTATATGGTATAACGTTATAACGTATTTCGTTATATGGTATAACGTCATATGATATAACGTTATAACGTATTACGGTATATGGTATAACGTTATAACGTATTACGGTATATGGTATAACGTCATATGGTATAACGTTTTAACGTATTACGGTATATGGTATAACGTCATATGGTGTAACGTTATAACGTATTACGTTTTATGGTATAACGTTATAACGTATTAGGATATATGGTATAACGTTATAAGGTATTAAGTTATATGGTATAACGTCATATGGTATAACGTTATAACGTATTACGTTATATGGTATAACATCATATGGTATAACGTTATAACGTATTACGTTATATGGTATAACGTTATAACGTATTACGTTATATGGTATAACGTCATATGGTATAACGTTATGACGTATTACGTTATATGGTATAACGTCATATGATGTAATGTTATAACGTATTACGGTATATGGTATAACGTCATATGGTGTAACGTTATAACGTATTATGTTATATGGTATAACGATATAACGTATTGTGTTAGATGGTATAACGTCATATGGTAAAACGTTGTAACGTATTACGGTATATGGTATAACGTTATAACGTATTACGTTATATGGTATAACGTCATATGATGTAACGTTATAACGTATTACGTTATATGGTATAACGTCATATGATGTAACGTTATAACGTATTACGTTATATGGTATAACGATATAACGTATTATGTTATATGGTATAATGTCATATGGTGCAATGTTATAACGTATTACGGTATATGGTACAACGTTATAACGTATTACGTTATATGGTATAACGTCATATGATGTAACCTTATAACGTAATACGTTATATGGTATAACGCTATAACGTATTACGTTATATGGTATTACGTCATATGGTATAACGCTATAACGTATTACGGTATATGGTATAACGTTATAACGTATTGCGATATATGGTATAACGTCATATGGTATAACGTTTTAACGTATTACGGTATATGGTATAACGTCATATGGTGTAACGTTATAACGTATTACGTTTTATGGTATAACGTTATAACGTATTAGGATATATGGTATAACGTTATAACGTATTACGTTATATGGTATAACGTCATATGGTATGAAGTTATAACGTAGTGGGTTATATGGTATAACGTTATAACGTATTTCGTTATATGGTATAACGTCATATGGTATAACGTTATAACGTATTACGGTATATGGTATAACGTTATAACGTATTACGTTATATGGTATAACGTCATATGGTATAACGTTATCACGTATTACGTTATATGGTATAACGTCATATTATGTAACGTTATAACGTATTACGTTATATGGTATAACGTCATATGGTGTAACGTTATAACGTATTTCGGTATATGGTATAACGTTATAACGTATGACGTTATATGGTATAACATTATAACGTATTACGTTATATGGTATAACGTCATATGGTATAACGTTATAACGTATTACGTTATATGGTATAACATCATATGGTATAACGTTATAACGTATTACGTTATATGGTATAACGTTATAACGTATTACGTTATATGGTATAACGTCATATGGTATAACGTTATAACGTATTACGGTATATGGTATAACGTTATAACGTATTACGTTATATGGTATAACGTCATATGGTGTAACGTTATAACGTATTACGTTATATGGTATAACGTCATATGATGTAACGTTATAACGTATTACGTTAAATGGTATAACGTCATATAGTGTAACGTTACAACGTATTACGTTATATGGTATAACGTCATATGGTATAACGTTATAACGTATTACGTTATATGGTATAACGTCATATGGTGTAACGTTATAACGTATTACGTTATATGGTATAACGTCATATGATGTAACGTTATAACGTATTACGTTATATGGTATAACGTCATATGGTGTAACGTTATAACGTATTACGTTATATGGTATAACGTCATATGGTATAACGTTATAACGTATTACGGTATATGGTATAACGTTATAACGTATTGCGATATATGGTATAACGTCATATGGTATAACGTTTTAACGTATTGCGGTATATGGTATAACGTCATATGGTGTAACGTTATAACGTATTACGTTTTATGGTATAACGTTATAACGTATTAGGATATATGGTATAACGTTATAACGTATTACGTTATATGGTATAACGTCATATGGTGTAACGTTATAAAGTATTACGTTATATGGTATAACGTCATATGGTATGACGTTATATCGCATTGGGTTATATGGTATAACGTTATAACGTATTTCGTTATATGGTATAACGTCATACGGTATAACGTTATAACGTATTACGGTATATGGGATAACGTTATAACGTATTGCGTTATATGGTATAACGTTATAGCGTATTGAGTTTTATGGTATAACGTTATAACGTATTAGGATATACGGTATAACGTTATAACGTATTACGTTATATGGTATAACGTCATATGGTATGAAGTTATAACGTAATGGGTTATATGGTATAACGTTATAACGTATTTCGTTATATGGTATAACGTCATATGGTATAACGTTATAACGTATTACGGTATATGGTATAACGTCATATGGTATAACGCTATAACTTATTACGTTATATGGTATAACGTCATATGGTGTAACGTTATAACGTATTTCGGTATATGGTATAACGTTATAACGTATGACGTTATATGGTACAACATTATAACGTATTACGTTATATGGTATAACGTCATATGGTATAACGTTATAACGTATTACGGTATATGGTATAACGTTATAACGTATTGCGATATATGGTATAACGTCATATGGTATAACGTTTTAACGTATTACGGTATATGGTATAACGTCATATGGTGTAACGTTATAACGTATTACGTTTTATGGTATAACGTTATAACGTATTAGGATATATGGTATAACGTTATAAGGTATTAAGTTATATGGTATAACGTCATATGGTATAACGTTATAACGTATTACGCTATATGGTATAACATCATATGGTATAACGTTATAACGTATTAAGTTATATGGTATAAACGTTATAACGTATTACGTTATATGGTATAACGTCATATGGTATAACGTTATGACGTATTACATTATATGGTATAACGTCATATGATGTAATGTTATAACGTATTACGGTATATGGTATAACGTCATATGGTGTAACGTTATAACGTATTACGTTATATGGTATAACGATATAACGTATTATGTTATATGGTATAACGTCATATGGTAAAACGTTGTAACGTATTACGGTATATGGTATAACGTTATAACGTATTACGTTATATGGTATAACGTCATATGATGTAACGTTATAACGTATTACGTTATATGGTATAACGTCATATGATGTAACGTTATAACGTATTACGTTATATGGTATAACGATATAACGTATTATGTTATAAGGTATAATGTCATATGGTGCAACGTTATAACGTATTACGGTATATGGTACAACGTTATAACGTATTACGTTATATGGTATAACGTCATATGATGTAACGTTATAACGTAATACGTTATATGGTATAACGCTATAACGTATTACGTTATATGGTATTACGTCATATGGTATAACGCTATAACGTATTACGGTATATGGTACAACGTTATAACGTATTGCGATATATGGTATAACGTCATATGGTATAACGTTTTAACGTATTACGGTATATGGTATAACGTCATATGGTGTAACGTTATAACGTATTACGTTTTGTGGTATAACGTTATAACGTATTAGGATATATGGTATAACGTTATAACGTATTACGTTATATGGTATAACGTCATATGGTATGAAGTTATAACGTAGTGGGTTATATGGTATAACGTTATAACGTATTTCGTTATATGGTATAACGTCATATGGTATAACGTTATAACGTATTACGTTATATGGTATAACGTCATATTATGTAACGTTATAACGTATTACGTTATATGGTATAACGTCATATGGTGTAACGTTATAACGTATTTCGGTATATGGTATAACGTTATAACGTATGACGTTATATGGTATAACATTATAACGTATTACGTTATATGGTATAACGTCATATGGTATAACGTTATAACGTATTACGTTATATGGTATAACATCATATGGTATAACGTTATAACGTATTACGTTATATGGTATAACGTTATAACGTATTACGTTATATGGTATAACGTCATATGGTATAACGTTATAACGTATTACGGTATATGGTATAACGTTATAACGTATTACGTTATATGGTATAACGTCATATGGTGTAACGTTATAACGTATTACGTTATATGGTATAACGTCATATGATGTAACGTTATAACATATTACGTTATATGCTATGACGTCATATAGTGTAACGTTATAACGTATTACGTTATATGGTATAACTTCTTATGGTATAACGTTATAACGTATTACGGTAGATGGTATAACGTTATAACGTTTTGCGATATATGGTATAACGTCATATGGTATAACGTTTTAACGTATTACGGTATATGGTATAACGTCATATGGTGTAACGTTGTAACGTATTACGTTTTATGGTATAACGTTATAACGTATTAGGATATATGGTATAACGTTATAACGTATTACGTTATATGGTATAACGTCATATGGTGTAACGTTATAAAGTATTACGTTATATGGTATAACGTCATATGATATGACGTTATAACGCATTGGGTTATATGGTATAACGTTATAACGTATTTCGTTATATGGTATAACGTCATACGGTACAACGTTATAACGTATTACGGTATATGGTATAACGTTATAACGTATTGCGTTATATGGTATAACGTTATAGCGTATTACGTTTTATGGTATAACGTTATAACGTATTAGGATATATGGTATAACGTTATAACGTATTACGTTATATGGTATATCGTCATATGGTATGAAGTTATAACGTAATGGGTTATATGGTATAACGTTATAATGTATTTCGTTATATGGTATAACGTCATATGGTATAACGTTATAGCGTATTACGGTATATGGTATAACGTCATATGGTATAACGTTATAACGTATTGCGTTATATGGTATAACGTCATATGGTATAACGTTATAACGTATTACGGTATATGGTATAACGTCATATGGTATAACGCTATAACGTATTATGGTATATGGTATAACGTTATAACGTATTGCGTTATATGGTATAACGTTATAACGTATTAGGATATATGGTATAACGTTATAACGTATTCCGTTATATGGTATAACGTTATAACGTATTAGGATATATGGTATAACGTTATAACGTATTACGTTATATGGTATAACGTCATATGGTGTAACGTTATAACGTATTACGTTATATGGTATAACCTCATATGGTATAACGTTATAACGTATAACGGTATATGGTATAACGTTCTAACGTATTGCGATATATGGTATAACGTCATATGGTGCAATGCTATAACGTATTACGTCATATGGTATAACGTTATAACCTATTACGTTATATGGTATAACGTCATATGGTATAACGTTATAACGTATTACGGTATATGGTATAACGTCATATGGTATATCGTTATAACGTATTACGGTATATGGTATAACGTCATATGGTATAACGTTATAACGTATTACGGTATATGGTATAACGTTATAACGTATTACGTTATATGGTATAACGTCATGTGGTATGACGTTATAACGTATTGGGTTATATGGTATAACGTTATAACGTATTTCGTTATATGGTATAACGTCATATGATATAACGTTGTAACGTATTACGGTATATGGTATAACGTTATAACGTATTACGTTATATGGTATAACGTCATATGATGTAACGTTATAACGTATTACGTTATATGGTATAACGTCATATGATGTAACCTTATAACGTAATACGTTATATGGTATAACGCTATAACGTATTACGTTATATGGTATTACGTCATATGGTATAACGCTATAACGTATTACGGTATATGGTATAACGTTATAACGTATTGCGATATATGGTATAACGTCATATGGTATAACGTTTTAACGTATTACGGTATATGGTATAACGTCATATGGTGTAACGTTATCACGTATTACGTTATATGGTATAACGTCATATTATGTAACGTTATAACGTATTACGTTATATGGTATAACGTCATATGGTGTAACGTTATAACGTATTTCGGTATATGGTATAACGTTATAACGTATGACGTAATATGGTATAACATTATAACGTATTACGTTATATGGTATAACATCATATGGTATAACGTTATAACGTATTACGTTATATGGTATAACGTTATAACGTATTACGTTATATGGTATAACGTCATATGGTATAACGTCATAACGTATTACGGTATATGGTATAACGTTATAACGTATTACGTTATATGGTATAACGTCATATGGTATGAAGTTATAACGTAGTGGGTTATATGGTATAACGTTATAACGTATTTCGTTATATGGTATAACGTCATATGGTATAACGTTATAACGTATTACGGTATATGGTATAACGTTATAACGTATTACGTTATATGGTATAACGTCATATGGTATAACGTTATCACGTATTACGATATATGGTATAACGTCATATTATGTAACGTTATAACGTATTACGTTATATGGTATAACGTCATATGGTGTAACGTTATAACGTATTTCGGTATATGGTATAACGTTATAACGTATGACGTTATATGGTATAACATTATAACGTATAACGTATGTAACGTTATAACGTATTACGTTATATGGTATAACGTCATATGGTGTAACGTTATAAAGTATTACGTTATATGGTATAACGTCATATGGTATGACGTTATATCGCATTGGGTTATATGGTATAACGTTATAACGTATTTCGTTATATGGTATAACGTCATACGGTATAACGTTATAACGTATTACGGTATATGGTATAACGTTATATCGTATTGCGTTATATGGTATAACGTTATAGCGTATTGAGTTTTATGGTATAACGTTATAACGTATTACGGTATATGGTATAACGTCATATGGTATAACGTTATAACGTATTACGGTATATGGTATAACGTTATAACGTATTACGTTATATGGTATAACGTCATATGGTGTAACGTTATAACGTATTACGGTATATGGTATAACGTCATATGGTGTAACGTTGTAACGTATTACGTTTTATGGTATAACGTTATAACGTATTAGGATATATGGTATAACGTTATAACGTATTACGTTATATGGTATAACGTCATATGGTGTAACGTTATAAAGTATTACGTTATATGGTATAACGTCATATGGTATGACGTTATAACGCATTGGGTTATATGGTATAACGTTATAACGTATTTCGTTATATGGTATAACGTCATACGGTACAACGTTATAACGTATTACGGTATATGGTATAACGTTATAACGTATTGCGTTATATGGTATAACGTTATAGCGTATTACGTTTTATGGTATAACGTTATAACGTATTAGGATATATGGTATAACGTTATAACGTATTACGTTATATGGTATATCGTCATATGGTATGAAGTTATAACGTAATGGGTTATATGGTATAACGTTATAATGTATTTCGTTATATGGTATAACGTCATATGGTATAACGTTATAGCGTATTACGGTATATGGTATAACGTCATATGGTATAACGTTATAACGTATTGCGTTATATGGTATAACGTCATATGGTATAACGTTATAACGTATTACGGTATATGGTATAACGTCATATGGTATAACGCTATAACGTATTATGGTATATGGTATAACGTTATAACGTATTGCGTTATATGGTATAACGTTATAACGTATTAGGATATATGGTATAACGTTATAACGTATTCCGTTATATGGTATAACGTTATAACGTATTAGGATATATGGTATAACGTTATAACGTATTACGTTATATGGTATAACGTCATATGGTGTAACGTTATAACGTATTACGTTATATGGTATAACCTCATATGGTATAACGTTATAACGTATAACGGTATATGGTATAACGTTCTAACGTATTGCGTTATATGGTATAACGTCATATGGTGCAATGCTATAACGTATTACGTCATATGGTATAACGTTATAACCTATTACGTTATATGGTATAACGTCATATGGTATAACGTTATAACGTATTACGGTATATGGTATAACGTCATATGGTATATCGTTATAACGTATTACGGTATATGGTATAACGTCATATGGTATAACGTTATAACGTATTACGGTATATGGTATAACGTTATAACGTATTACGTTATACGGTATAACGTCATGTGGTATGACGTTATAACGTATTGGGTTATATGGTATAACGTTATAACGTATTTCGTTATATGGTATAACGTCATATGATATAACGTTATAACGTATTACGGTATATGGTATAACGTTATAACGTATTACGGTATATGGTATAACGTCATATGGTATAACGTTTTAACGTATTACGGTATATGGTATAACGTCATATGGTGTAACGTTATAACGTATTACGTTTTATGGTATAACGTTATAACGTATTAGGATATATGGTATAACGTTATAAGGTATTAAGTTATATGGTATAACGTCATATGGTATAACGTTATAACGTATTACGTTATATGGTATAACATCATATGGTATAACGTTATAACGTATTACGTTATATGGTATAACGTTATAACGTATTACGTTATATGGTATAACGTCATATGGTATAACGTTATGACGTATTACGTTATATGGTATAACGTCATATGATGTAATGTTATAACGTATTACGGTATATGGTATAACGTCATATGGTGTAACGTTATAACGTATTATGTTATATGGTATAACGATATAACGTATTGTGTTAGATGGTATAACGTCATATGGTAAAACGTTGTAACGTATTACGGTATATGGTATAACGTTATAACGTATTACGTTATATGGTATAACGTCATATGATGTAACGTTATAACGTATTACGTTATATGGTATAACGTCATATGATGTAACGTTATAACGTATTACGTTATATGGTATAACGATATAACGTATTATGTTATATGGTATAATGTCATATGGTGCAATGTTATAACGTATTACGGTATATGGTACAACGTTATAACGTATTACGTTATATGGTATAACGTCATATGATGTAACCTTATAACGTAATACGTTATATGGTATAACGCTATAACGTATTACGTTATATGGTATTACGTCATATGGTATAACGCTATAACGTATTACGGTATATGGTATAACGTTATAACGTATTGCGATATATGGTATAACGTCATATGGTATAACGTTTTAACGTATTACGGTATATGGTATAACGTCATATGGTGTAACGTTATAACGTATTACGTTTTATGGTATAACGTTATAACGTATTAGGATATATGGTATAACGTTATAACGTATTACGTTATATGGTATAACGTCATATGGTATGAAGTTATAACGTAGTGGGTTATATGGTATAACGTTATAACGTATTTCGTTATATGGTATAACGTCATATGGTATAACGTTATAACGTATTACGGTATATGGTATAACGTTATAACGTATTACGTTATATGGTATAACGTCATATGGTATAACGTTATCACGTATTACGTTATATGGTATAACGTCATATTATGTAACGTTATAACGTATTACGTTATATGGTATAACGTCATATGGTGTAACGTTATAACGTATTTCGGTATATGGTATAACGTTATAACGTATGACGTTATATGGTATAACATTATAACGTATTACGTTATATGGTATAACGTCATATGGTATAACGTTATAACGTATTACGTTATATGGTATAACATCATATGGTATAACGTTATAACGTATTACGTTATATGGTATAACGTTATAACGTATTACGTTATATGGTATAACGTCATATGGTATAACGTTATAACGTATTACGGTATATGGTATAACGTTATAACGTATTACGTTATATGGTATAACGTCATATGGTGTAACGTTATAACGTATTACGTTATATGGTATAACGTCATATGATGTAACGTTATAACGTATTACGTTAAATGGTATAACGTCATATAGTGTAACGTTACAACGTATTACGTTATATGGTATAACGTCATATGGTATAACGTTATAACGTATTACGTTATATGGTATAACGTCATATGGTGTAACGTTATAACGTATTACGTTATATGGTATAACGTCATATGATGTAACGTTATAACGTATTACGTTATATGGTATAACGTCATATGGTGTAACGTTATAACGTATTACGTTATATGGTATAACGTCATATGGTATAACGTTATAACGTATTACGGTATATGGTATAACGTTATAACGTATTGCGATATATGGTATAACGTCATATGGTATAACGTTTTAACGTATTGCGGTATATGGTATAACGTCATATGGTGTAACGTTATAACGTATTACGTTTTATGGTATAACGTTATAACGTATTAGGATATATGGTATAACGTTATAACGTATTACGTTATATGGTATAACGTCATATGGTGTAACGTTATAAAGTATTACGTTATATGGTATAACGTCATATGGTATGACGTTATATCGCATTGGGTTATATGGTATAACGTTATAACGTATTTCGTTATATGGTATAACGTCATACGGTATAACGTTATAACGTATTACGGTATATGGTATAACGTTATAACGTATTGCGTTATATGGTATAACGTTATAGCGTATTGAGTTTTATGGTATAACGTTATAACGTATTAGGATATACGGTATAACGTTATAACGTATTACGTTATATGGTATAACGTCATATGGTATGAAGTTATAACGTAATGGGTTATATGGTATAACGTTATAACGTATTTCGTTATATGGTATAACGTCATATGGTATAACGTTATAACGTATTACGGTATATGGTATAACGTCATATGGTATAACGCTATAACTTATTACGTTATATGGTATAACGTCATATGGTGTAACGTTATAACGTATTTCGGTATATGGTATAACGTTATAACGTATAACGTTATATGGTACAACATTATAACGTATTACGTTATATGGTATAACGTCATATGGTATAACGTTATAACGTATTACGGTATATGGTATAACGTTATAACGTATTGCGATATATGGTATAACGTCATATGGTATAACGTTTTAACGTATTACGGTATATGGTATAACGTCATATGGTGTAACGTTATAACGTATTACGTTTTATGGTATAACGTTATAACGTATTAGGATATATGGTATAACGTTATAAGGTATTAAGTTATATGGTATAACGTCATATGGTATAACGTTATAACGTATTACGCTATATGGTATAACATCATATGGTATAACGTTATAACGTATTAAGTTATATGGTATAAACGTTATAACGTATTACGTTATATGGTATAACGTCATATGGTATAACGTTATGACGTATTACATTATATGGTATAACGTCATATGATGTAATGTTATAACGTATTACGGTATATGGTATAACGTCATATGGTGTAACGTTATAACGTATTACGTTATATGGTATAACGATATAACGTATTATGTTATATGGTATAACGTCATATGGTAAAACGTTGTAACGTATTATGGTATATGGTATAACGTTATAACGTATTACGTTATATGGTATAACGTCATATGATGTAACGTTATAACGTATTACGTTATATGGTATAACGTCATATGATGTAACGTTATAACGTATTACGTTATATGGTATAACGATATAACGTATTATGTTATATGGTATAATGTCATATGGTGCAACGTTATAACGTATTACGGTATATGGTACAACGTTATAACGTATTACGTTATATGGTATAACGTCATATGATGTAACGTTATAACGTAATACGTTATATGGTATAACGCTATAACGTATTACGTTATATGGTATTACGTCATATGGTATAACGCTATAACGTATTACGGTATATGGTACAACGTTATAACGTATTGCGATATATGGTATAACGTCATATGGTATAACGTTTTAACGTATTACGGTATATGGTATAACGTCATATGGTGTAACGTTATAACGTATTACGTTTTATGGTATAACGTTATAACGTATTAGGATATATGGTATAACGTTATAACGTATTACGTTATATGGTATAACGTCATATGGTATGAAGTTATAACGTAGTGGGTTATATGGTATAACGTTATAACGTATTTCGTTATATGGTATAACGTCATATGGTATAACGTTATAACGTAATACGTTATATGGTATAACGCTATAACGTATTACGTTATATGGTATTACGTCATATGGTATAACGCTATAACGTATTACGGTATATGGTACAACGTTATAACGTATTGCGATATATGGTATAACGTCATATGGTATAACGTTTTAACGTATTACGGTATATGGTATAACGTCATATGGTGTAACGTTATCACGTATTACGTTATATGGTATAACGTCATATTATGTAACGTTATAACGTATTACGTTATATGGTATAACGTCATATGGTGTAACGTTATAACGTATTTCGGTATATGGTATAACGTTATAACGTATTACGTTATATGGTATAACGTTATAACGTATTACGTTATATGGTATAACGTCATATGGTATAACGTTATAACGTATTACGGTATATGGTATAACGTTATAACGTATTACGTTATATGGTATAACGTCATATGGTGTAACGTTATAACGTATTACGTTATATGGTATAACGTCATATGATGTAACGTTATAACATATTACGTTATATGCTATGACGTCATATAGTGTAACGTTATAACGTATTACGTTATATGGTATAACTTCATATGGTATAACGTTATAACGTATTACGGTAGATGGTATAACGTTATAACGTTTTGCGATATATGGTATAACGTCATATGGTATAACGTTTTAACGTATTACGGTATATGGTATAACGTCATATGGTGTAACGTTGTAACGTATTACGTTTTATGGTATAACGTTATAACGTATTAGGATATATGGTATAACGTTATAACGTATTACGTTATATGGTATAACGTCATATGGTGTAACGTTATAAAGTATTACGTTATATGGTATAACGTCATATGATATGACGTTATAACGCATTGGGTTATATGGTATAACGTTATAACGTATTTCGTTATATGGTATAACGTCATACGGTACAACGTTATAACGTATTACGGTATATGGTATAACGTTATAACGTATTGCGTTATATGGTATAACGTTATAGCGTATTACGTTTTATGGTATAACGTTATAACGTATTAGGATATATGGTATAACGTTATAACGTATTACGTTATATGGTATATCGTCATATGGTATGAAGTTATAACGTAATGGGTTATATGGTATAACGTTATAATGTATTTCGTTATATGGTATAACGTCATATGGTATAACGTTATAGCGTATTACGGTATATGGTATAACGTCATATGGTATAACGTTATAACGTATTGCGTTATATGGTATAACGTCATATGGTATAACGTTATAACGTATTACGGTATATGGTATAACGTCATATGGTATAACGCTATAACGTATTATGGTATATGGTATAACGTTATAACGTATTGCGTTATATGGTATAACGTTATAACGTATTAGGATATATGGTATAACGTTATAACGTATTCCGTTATATGGTATAACGTTATAACGTATTAGGATATATGGTATAACGTTATAACGTATTACGTTATATGGTATAACGTCATATGGTGTAACGTTATAACGTATTACGTTATATGGTATAACCTCATATGGTATAACGTTATAACGTATAACGGTATATGGTATAACGTTCTAACGTATTGCGATATATGGTATAACGTCATATGGTGCAATGCTATAACGTATTACGTCATATGGTATAACGTTATAACCTATTACGTTATATGGTATAACGTCATATGGTATAACGTTATAACGTATTACGGTATATGGTATAACGTCATATGGTATATCGTTATAACGTATTACGGTATATGGTATAACGTCATATGGTATAACGTTATAACGTATTACGGTATATGGTATAACGTTATAACGTATTACGTTATATGGTATAACGTCATGTGGTATGACGTTATAACGTATTGGGTTATATGGTATAACGTTATAACGTATTTCGTTATATGGTATAACGTCATATGATATAACGTTGTAACGTATTACGGTATATGGTATAACGTTATAACGTATTACGGTATATGGTATAACGTCATATGGTATAACGTTTTAACGTATTACGGTATATGGTATAACGTCATATGGTGTAACGTTATAACGTATTACGTTTTATGGTATAACGTTATAACGTATTAGGATATATGGTATAACGTTATAAGGTATTAAGTTATATGGTATAACGTCATATGGTATAACGTTATAACGTATTACGTTATATGGTATAACATCATATGGTATAACGTTATAACGTATTACGTTATATGGTATAACGTTATAACGTATTACGTTATATGGTATAACGTCATATGGTATAACGTTATGACGTATTACGTTATATGGTATAACGTCATATGATGTAATGTTATAACGTATTACGGTATATGGTATAACGTCATATGGTGTAACGTTATAACGTATTACGTTATATGGTATAACGATATAACGTATTGTGTTAGATGGTATAACGTCATATGGTAAAACGTTGTAACGTATTACGGTATATGGTATAACGTTATAACGTATTACGTTATATGGTATAACGTCATATGATGTAACGTTATAACGTATTACGTTATATGGTATAACGTCATATGATGTAACGTTATAACGTATTACGTTATATGGTATAACGATATAACGTATTATGTTATATGGTATAATGTCATATGGTGCAATGTTATAACGTATTACGGTATATGGTACAACGTTATAACGTATTACGTTATATGGTATAACGTCATATGATGTAACCTTATAACGTAATACCTTATATGGTATAACGCTATAACGTATTACGTTATATGGTATTACGTCATATGGTATAACGCTATAACGTATTACGGTATATGGTATAACGTTATAACGTATTGCGATATATGGTATAACGTCATATGGTATAACGTTTTAACGTATTACGGTATATGGTATAACGTCATATGGTGTAACGTTATCACGTATTACGTTATATGGTATAACGTCATATTATGTAACGTTATAACGTATTACGTTATATGGTATAACGTCATATGGTGTAACGTTATAACGTATTTCGGTATATGGTATAACGTTATAACGTATGACGTAATATGGTATAACATTATAACGTATTACGTTATATGGTATAACATCATATGGTATAACGTTATAACGTATTACGTTATATGGTATAACGTTATAACGTATTACGTTATATGGTATAACGTCATATGGTATAACGTCATAACGTATTACGGTATATGGTATAACGTTATAACGTATTACGTTATATGGTATAACGTCATATGGTATGAAGTTATAACGTAGTGGGTTATATGGTATAACGTTATAACGTATTTCGTTATATGGTATAACGTCATATGGTATAACGTTATAACGTATTACGGTATATGGTATAACGTTATAACGTATTACGTTATATGGTATAACGTCATATGGTATAACGTTATCACGTATTACGTTATATGGTATAACGTCATATTATGTAACGTTATAACGTATTACGTTATATGGTATAACGTCATATGGTGTAACGTTATAACGTATTTCGGTATATGGTATAACGTTATAACGTATGACGTTATATGGTATAACATTATAACGTATTACGTTATATGGTATAACGTCATATGGTATAACGTTATAACGTATTACGTTATATGGTATAACATCATATGGTATAACGTTATAACGTATTACGTTATATGGTATAACGTTATAACGTATTACGTTATATGGTATAACGTCATATGGTATAACGTCATAACGTATTACGGTATATGGTATAACGTTATAACGTATTACGTTATATGGTATAACGTCATATGGTGTAACGTTATAACGTATTACGTTATATGGTATAACGTCATATGATGTAACGTTATAACGTATTACGTTAAATGGTATAACGTCATATAGTGTAACGTTACAACGTATTACGTTATATGGTATAACGTCATATGGTATAACGTTATAACGTATTACGTTATATGGTATAACGTTATAACGTATTACGTTATATGGTATAACGTCATATGGTATAACGTCATAACGTATTACGGTATATGGTATAACGTTATAACGTATTACGTTATATGGTATAACGTCATATGGTGTAACGTTATAACGTATTACGTTATATGGTATAACGTCATATGATGTAACGTTATAACGTATTACGTTATATGGTATAACGTCATATGGTGTAACGTTATAAAGTATTACGTTATATGGTATAACGTCATATGGTATGACGTTATATCGCATTGGGTTATATGGTATAACGTTATAACGTATTTCGTTATATGGTATAACGTCATACGGTATAACGTTATAACGTATTACGGTATATGGTATAACGTTATAACGTATTGCGTTATATGGTATAACGTTATAGCGTATTGAGTTTTATGGTATAACGTTATAACGTATTAGGATATACGGTATAACGTTATAACGTATTACGTTATATGGTATAACGTCATATGGTATGAAGTTATAACGTAATGGGTTATATGGTATAACGTTATAACGTATTTCGTTATATGGTATAACGTCATATGGTATAACGTTATAACGTATTACGGTATATGGTATAACGTCATATGGTATAACGCTATAACTTATTACGTTATATGGTATAACGTCATATGGTGTAACGTTATAACGTATTTCGGTATATGGTATAACGTTATAACGTATGACGTTATATGGTACAACATTATAACGTATTACGTTATATGGTATAACGTCATATGGTATAACGTTATAACGTATTACGTTATATGGTATAACATCATATGGTATAACGTTATAACGTATTACGTTATATGGTATAACGTTATAACGTATTACGTTATATGGTATAACGTCATATGGTATAACGTTATAACGTATTACGGTATATGGTATAACGTTATAACGTATTACGTTATATGGTATAACGTCATATGGTGTAACGTTATAACGTATTACGTTATATGGTATAACGTCATATGATGTAACGTTATAACGTATTACGTTATATGGTATAACGTCATATAGTGTAACGTTATAACGTATTACGTTATATGGTATAACTTCATATGGTATAACGTTATAACGTATTACGGTAGATGGTATAACGTTATAACGTATTGCGATATATGGTATAACGTCATATGGTATAACGTTTTAACGTATTACGGTATATGGTATAACGTCATATGGTGTAACGTTATAACGTATTACGTTATATGGTATAACGTCATATGATATAACGTTATAACGTATTACGGTATATGGTATAACGTTATAACGTATTGCGATAT
Source organism: Bombus huntii (assembly GCF_024542735.1). Taxonomy (NCBI): domain Eukaryota; kingdom Metazoa; phylum Arthropoda; class Insecta; order Hymenoptera; family Apidae; genus Bombus; species Bombus huntii. The sequence goes on from NC_066243.1 coordinate 2,804,682, forward strand.
ATGGTATAACGTCATATGGTATAACGTTTTAACGTATTACCTTATATGGTATAACGTCATATGGTGTAACGTTATAACGTATTACGTTTTATGGTATAACGTTATAACGTATTGGGATATATGGTATAAAGTTATAACGTATTACGTTATATGGTATAACGTCATATGGTGTAACGTTATAAAGTATTACGTTATATGGTATAACGTCATATGGTATGAAGTTATAACGTGTTACGGTATATGGTATAACGTTATAACGTATTGCGTTATATGGTATAACGTTATAGCGTATTACGTTTTACGGTATAACGTTATAACGTATTAGGATATATGGTATAACGTTATAACGTATTACGTTATATGGTATAACGTCATATGGTATGAAGTTATAACGTAATGGGTTATATGGTACAACGTTATAACGTATTTCGTTATATGGTATAACGTTATATGGTATAACGTTATAACGTATTACGTTATATGGTATAACGTCATATGGTATAACGTTATAACGTATTAGAGTATATGGTATAACGTTATAACGTATTACGTTATATGGTATAACGTCATATTATGTAACGTTATAACGTATTACGTTATATGGTATAACGTCATATGGTGTAACGTTATAACGTATTTCGGTATATGGTATAACGTTATAACGTATGACGTTATATGGTATAACATTATAACGTATTACGTTATATGGTATAACGTCATATGGTATAACGTTATAACGTATTACGGTATATGGTATAACGTTATAACGTATTGCGATATATGGTATAACGTCATATGGTATAACGTTTTAACGTATTACGGTATATGGTATAACGTCATATGGTGTAACGTTATAACGTATTACGTTTTATGGTATAACGTTATAACGTATTAGGATATATGGTATAACGTTATAAGGTATTAAGTTATATGGTATAACGTCATATGGTATAACGTTATAACGTATTACGTTATATGGTATAACATCATATGGTATAACGTAATAACGTATTACGTTATATGGTATAACGTTATAACGTATTACGTTATATGGTATAACGTCATATGGTATAACGTTATGACGTATTACGTTATATGGTATAACGTCATATGATGTAATGTTATAACGTATTACGGTATATGGTATAACGTCATATGGTGTAACGTTATAACGTATTACGTTATATGGTATAACGATATAACGTATTATGTTATATGGTATAACGTCATATGGTAAAACGTTGTAACGTATTACGGTATATGGTATAACGTTATAACGTATTACGTTATATGGTATAACGTCATATGATGTAACGTTATAACGTATTACGTTATATGGTATAACGTCATATGATGTAACGTTATAACGTATTACGTTATATGGTATAACGATATAACGTATTATGTTATATGGTATAATGTCATATGGTGCAACGTTATAACGTATTACGGTATATGGTACAACGTTATAACGTATTACGTTATATGGTATAACGTCATATGATGTAACGTTATAACGTAATACGTTATATGGTATAACGCTATAACGTATTACGTTATATGGTATTACGTCATATGGTATAACGCTATAACGTATTACGGTATATGGTATAACGTTATAACGTATTGCGATATATGGTATAACGTCATATGGTAAAACGTTTTAACGTATTACGGTATATGGTATAACGTCATATGGTGTAACGTTATAACGTATTACGTTATATGGTATAACGTCATATGGTGTAACGTTATAACGTATTTCGGTATATGGTATAACGTTATAACGTATGACGTTATATGGTATAACATTATAACGTATTACGTTATATGGTATAACGTCATATGGTATAACGTTATAACGTATTACGTTATATGGTATAACATCATATGGTATAACGTTATAACGTATTACGTTATATGGTATAACGTTATAACGTATTACGTTATATGGTATAACGTCATATGGTATAACGTTATAACGTATTACGGTATATGGTATAACGTTATAACGTATTACGTTATATGGTATAACGTCATATGGTGTAACGTTATAACGTATTACGTTATATGGTATAACGTCATATGGTGTAACGTTATAACGTATTTCGGTATATGGTATAACGTTATAACGTATGACGTTATATGGTATAACATTATAACGTATTACGTTATATGGTATAACGTCATATGGTATAACGTTATAACGTATTACGTTATATGGTATAACATCATATGGTATAACGTTATAACGTATTACGTTATATGGTATAACGTTATAACGTATTACGTTATATGGTATAACGTCATATGGTATAACGTTATAACGTATTACGGTATATGGTATAACGTTATAACGTATTACGTTATATGGTATAACGTCATATGGTGTAACGTTATAACGTATTACGTTATATGGTATAACGTCATATGATGTAACGTTATAACGTATTACGTTATATGGTATAACGTCATATAGTACAACGTTATAACGTATTACGTTATATGGTATAACTTCATATGGTATAACGTTATAACGTATTACGGTAGATGGTATAACGTTATAACGTATTGCGATATATGGTATAACGTCATATGGTATAACGTTTTAACGTATTACCGTATATGGTATAACGTCATATGGTGTAACGTTATAACGTATTACGTTTATGGTATAACGTTATAACGTATTACGTTTTATGGTATAACGTTATAACGTATTAGGATATATGGTATAACGTTATAACGTATTACGTTATATGGTATATCGTCATATGGTATGAAGTTATAACGTAATGGGTTATATGGTATAACGTTATAATGTATTTCGTTATATGGTATAACGTCATATGGTATAACGTTATAGCGTATTACGGTATATGGTATAACGTCATATGGTATAACGTTATAGCGTATTACGGTATATGGTATAACGTCATATGGTATAACGTTATAACGTATTGCGTTATATGGTATAACGTCATATGGTATAACGTTATAACGTATTACGGTATATGGCATAACGTCATATGGTATGACGTTATAACGCATTGGGTTATATGGTATAACGTTATAACGTATTTCGTTATATGGTATAACGTCATACGGTACAACGTTATAACGTATTACGGTATATGGTATAACGTTATAACGTATTGCGTTATATGGTATAACGTTATAGCGTATTACGTTTTATGGTATAACGTTATAACGTATTAGGATATATGGTATAACGTTATAACGTATTACGTTATATGGTATATCGTCATATGGTATGAAGTTATAACGTAATGGGTTATATGGTATAACGTTATAATGTATTTCGTTATATGGTATAACGTCATATGGTATAACGTTATAGCGTATTACGGTATATGGTATAACGTCATATGGTATAACGTTATAACGTATTGCGTTATATGGTATAACGTCATATGGTATAACGTTATAACGTATTACGGTATATGGTATAACGTCATATGGAATAACGCTATAACGTATTATGGTATATGGTATAACGTTATAACGTATTGCGTTATATGGTATAACGTTATAACGTATTAGGATATATGGTATAACGTTATAACGTATTCCGTTATATGGTATAACGTTATAACGTATTAGGATATATGGTATAACGTTATAACGTATTACGTTATATGGTATAACGTCATATGGTGTAACGTTATAACGTATTACGTTATATGGTATAACCTCATATGGTATAACGTTATAACGTATAACGGTATATGGTATAACGTTCTAACGTATTGCGTTATATGGTATAACGTCATATGGTGCAATGCTATAACGTATTACGTCATATGGTATAACGTTATAACCTATTACGTTATATGGTATAACGTCATATGGTATAACGTTATAACGTATTACGGTATATGGTATAACGTCATATGGTATATCGTTATAACGTATTACGGTATATGGTATAACGTCATATGGTATAACGTTATAACGTATTACGGTATATGGTATAACGTTATAACGTATTACGTTATATGGTATAACGTCATGTGGTATGATGTTATAACGTATTGGGTTATATGGTATAACGTTATAACGTATTTCGTTATATGGTATAACGTCATATGATATAACGTTATAACGTATTACGGTATATGGTATAACGTTATAACGTATTACGGTATATGGTATAACGTCATATGGTATAACGTTATAACGTATTACGGAATATGGTATAACGTTATGACGTATTACGTTATATGGTATAACGTCATATGATGTAATGTTATAACGTATTACGGTATATGGTATAACGTCACATGATGTAACGTTATAACGTATTACGTTATATGGTATAACGCTATAACGTATTACGTTATATGGTATTACGTCATATGGTATAACGCTATAACGTATTACGGTATATGGTATAACGTTATAACGTATTGCGATATATGGTATAACGTCATATGGTATAGCGATTTAACGTATTACGGTATATGGTATAACGTCATATGTTGTAACGCTATAACGTATTACGTTTTATGGTATAACGTTATAACGTATTAGGATATATGGTCTAACGTTATAACGTATTACGTTATATGGTATAACGTCATATGGTATGAAGTTATAACGTAGTGGGTTATATGGTATAACGTTATAACGTATTTCGTTATATGGTATAACGTCATATGGTATAACGTTATAACGTATTACGGTATATGGTATAACGTTCTAACGTATTACGTTATGTGGTATAACGTCATATGGTGTAACGTTATAACGTATTACGTTATATGGTATAACGTCATATGGTATAACGTTATAACGTATTACGGTATATGGTATAACGTCATATGGAATAACGCTATAACGTATTATGGTATATGGTATAACGTTATAACGTATTGCGTTATATGGTATAACGTTATAACGTATTAGGATATATGGTATAACGTTATAACGTATTCCGTTATATGGTATAACGTTATAACGTATTAGGATATATGGTATAACGTTATAACGTATTACGTTATATGGTATAACGTCATATGGTGTAACGTTATAACGTATTACGTTATATGGTATAACCTCATATGGTATAACGTTATAACGTATAACGGTATATGGTATAACGTTCTAACGTATTGCGTTATATGGTATAACGTCATATGGTGCAATGCTACAACGTATTACGTCATATGGTATAACGTTATAACCTATTACGTTATATGGTATAACGTCATATGGTATAACGTTATAACGTATTACGGTATATGGTATAACGTCATATGGTATAACGTTATAACGTATTGCGTTATAAGGTATAACGTCATATGGTATAACGTTATAACGTATTACGGTATATGGTATAACGTCATATGGAATAACGCTATAACGTATTATGGTATATGGTATAACGTTATAACGTATTGCGTTATATGGTATAACGTTATAACGTATTAGGATATATGGTATAACGTTATAACGTATTCCGTTATATGGTATAACGTTATAACGTATTAGGATATATGGTATAACGTTATAACGTATTACGTTATATGGTATAACGTCATATGGTGTAACGTTATAACGTATTACGTTATATGGTATAACCTCATATGGTATAACGTTATAACGTATAACGGTATATGGTATAACGTTCTAACGTATTGCGTTATATGGTATAACGTCATATGGTGCAATGCTATAACGTATTACGTCATATGGTATAACGTTATAACCTATTACGTTATATGGTATAACGTCATATGGTATAACGTTATAACGTATTACGGTATATGGTATAACGTCATATGGTATATCGTTATAACGTATTACGGTATATGGTATAACGTCATATGGTATAACGTTATAACGTATTACGGTATATGGTATAACGTTATAACGTATTACGTTATATGGTATAACGTCATGTGGTATGATGTTATAACGTATTGGGTTATATGGTATAACGTTATAACGTATTTCGTTATATGGTATAACGTCATATGATATAACGTTATAACGTATTACGGTATATGGTATAACGTTATAACGTATTACGGTATATGGTATAACGTCATATGGTATAACGTTATAACGTATTACGGAATATGGTATAACGTTATGACGTATTACGTTATATGGTATAACGTCATATGATGTAATGTTATAACGTATTACGGTATATGGTATAACGTCACATGATGTAACGTTATAACGTATTACGTTATATGGTATAACGCTATAACGTATTACGTTATATGGTATTACGTCATATGGTATAACGCTATAACGTATTACGGTATATGGTATAACGTTATAACGTATTGCGATATATGGTATAACGTCATATGGTATAGCGATTTAACGTATTACGGTATATGGTATAACGTCATATGTTGTAACGCTATAACGTATTACGTTTTATGGTATAACGTTATAACGTATTAGGATATATGGTCTAACGTTATAACGTATTACGTTATATGGTATAACGTCATATGGTATGAAGTTATAACGTAGTGGGTTATATGGTATAACGTTATAACGTATTTCGTTATATGGTATAACGTCATATGGTATAACGTTATAACGTATTACGGTATATGGTATAACGTTCTAACGTATTACGTTATGTGGTATAACGTCATATGGTGTAACGTTATAACGTATTACGTTATATGGTATAACGTCATATGGTATAACGTTATAACGTATTACGGTATATGGTATAACGTTCTAACGTATTACGTTATATGGTATAACGTCGTATGGTGCAACGTTATAACGTATTACGTCATATGGTATAACGTTATAACGTATTACGGTATACGATATAACGTTCTAACGTATTACGTTATATGGTATAACGTCATATGGTGTAACGTTATAAAGTATTACGTTATATGGTATAACGTCATATGGTATAACGTTATAACGTATTACGGTATATGGTATAACGTCATATGGTATAACGCTATAACGTATTAGGATATATGGTATAACGTTATAACATATTACGTTATATGGTATAACGTCATATGATGTAACGTTATAACGTATTACGTTATATGGTATAACGTCATATGGTGTAACGTTATAACGTATTACGGTATATGGTATAACGTCATATGGTATAACGTTATAACGTATTACGGAATATGGTATAACGTTATGACGTATTACGTTATATGGTATAACGTCATATGATGTAATGTTATAACGTATTACGGTATATGGTATAACGTCATATGGTGTAACGTTATAACGTATTACGTTATATGGTATAACGATATAACGTATTATGTTATATGGTATAACGTCATATGGTAAAACGTTATAACGTATTACGGTATATGGTATAACGTTATAACGTATTACGTTATATGGTATAACGTCATATGGTATAACGTTATAACGTATTACGGTATATGGTATAACGTTCTAACGTATTACGTTATATGGTATAACGTCATATGGTGCAACGTTATAACGTATTACGTCATATGGTATAACGTTATAACGTATTACGGTATACGATATAACGTTCTAACGTATTACGTTATATGGTATAACGTCATATGGTGTAACGTTATAAAGTATTACGTTATATGGTATAACGTCATATGGTATGACGTTATAACGCATTGGGTTATATGGTATAACGTCATATGATGTAACGTTATAACGTATTACGTTATGTGGTATAACGTCATATGGTGTAACGTTATAACGTATTACGTTATATGGTATAACGTCATATGGCATAACGTTATAACGTATTACGGTATATGGTATAACGTCATATGGTATATCGTTATAACGTATTACGGTATATGGTATAACGTCATATGGTATAACGTTATAACGTATTACGGTATATGGTATAACGTTATAACGTATTACGTTATATGGTATAACGTCATGTGGTATGACGTTATAACGTATTGGGTTATATGGTATAACGTTATAACGTATTTCGTTATATGGTATAACGTCATATGATATAACGTTATAACGTATTACGGTATATGGTATAACGTTATAACGTATTACGGTATATGGTATAACGTCATATGGTATAACGTTATAACGTATTACGGAATATGGTATAACGTTATGACGTATTACGTTATATGGTATAACGTCATATGATGTAATGTTATAACGTATTACGGTATATGGTATAACGTCACATGATGTAACGTTATAACGTATTACGTTATATGGTATAACGCTATAACGTATTACGTTATATGGTATTACGTCATATGGTATAACGCTATAACGTATTACGGTATATGGTATAACGTTATAACGTATTGCGATATATGGTATAACGTCATATGGTATAGCGATTTAACGTATTACGGTATATGGTATAACGTAATATGTTGTAACGTTATAACGTATTACGTTTTATGGTATAACGTTATAACGTATTAGGATATATGGTCTAACGTTATAACGTATTACGTTATATGGTATAACGTCATATGGTATGAAGTTATAACGTAGTGGGTTATATGGTATAACGTTATAACGTATTTCGTTATATGGTATAACGTCATATGGTATAACGTTATAACGTATTACGGTATATGGTATAACGTTCTAACGTATTACGTTATGTGGTATAACGTCATATGGTGTAACGTTATAACGTATTACGTTATATGGTATAACGTCATATGGTATAACGTTATAACGTATTAGGATATATGGTCTAACGTTATAACGTATTACGTTATATGGTATAACGTCATATGGTATGAAGTTATAACGTAGTGGGTTATATGGTATAACGTTATAACGTATTTCGTTATATGGTATAACGTCATATGGTATAACGTTATAACGTATTACGGTATATGGTATAACGTTCTAACGTATTACGTTATGTGGTATAACGTCATATGGTATAACGTTATAACGTATTACGGTATATGGTATAACGTTCTAACGTATTACGTTATGTGGTATAACGTCATATGGTGTAACGTTATAACGTATTACGTTATATGGTATAACGTCATATGATGTAACGTTATAACGTATTACGTTATATGGTATAACGTCATATAGTGCAACGTTATAACGTATTACGTTATATGGTATAACTTCATATGGTATAACGTTATAACGTATTACGGTAGATGGTATAACGTTATAACGTATTGCGATATATGGTATAACGTCATATGGTATAACGTTTTAACGTATTACCGTATATGGTATAACGTCATATGGTGTAACGTTATAACGTATTACGTTTATGGTATAACGTTATAACGTATTACGTTTTATGGTATAACGTTATAACGTATTAGGATATATGGTATAACGTTATAACGTATTACGTTATATGGTATATCGTCATATGGTATGAAGTTATAACGTAATGGGTTATATGGTATAACGTTATAATGTATTTCGTTATATGGTATAACGTCATATGGTATAACGTTATAGCGTATTACGATATATGGTATAACGTCATATGGTATAACGTTATAACGTATTGCGTTATATGGTATAACGTCATATGGTATAACGTTATAACGTATTACGGTATATGGTATAACGTCATATGGAATAACGCTATAACGTATTATGGTATATGGTATAACGTTATAACGTATTGCGTTATATGGTATAACGTTATAACGTATTAGGATATATGGTATAACGTTATAACGTATTCCGTTATATGGTATAACGTTATAACGTATTAGGATATATGGTATAACGTTATAACGTATTACGTTATATGGTATAACGTCATATGGTGTAACGTTATAACGTATTACGTTATATGGTATAACCTCATATGGTATAACGTTATAACGTATAACGGTATATGGTATAACGTTCTAACGTATTGCGTTATATGGTATAACGTCATATGGTGCAATGCTATAACGTATTACGTCATATGGTATAACGTTATAACCTATTACGTTATATGGTATAACGTCATATGGTATAACGTTATAACGTATTACGGTATATGGTATAACGTCATATGGTATATCGTTATAACGTATTACGGTATATGGTATAACGTCATATGGTATAACGTTATAACGTATTACGGTATATGGTATAACGTTATAACGTATTACGTTATATGGTATAACGTCATGTGGTATGACGTTATAACGTATTGGGTTATATGGTATAACGTTATAACGTATTTCGTTATATGGTATAACGTCATATGATATAACGTTATAACGTATTACGGTATATGGTATAACGTTATAACGTATTACGGTATATGGTATAACGTCATATGGTATAACGTTATAACGTATTACGGAATATGGTATAACGTTATGACGTATTACGTTATATGGTATAACGTCATATGATGTAATGTTATAACGTATTACGGTATATGGTATAACGTCACATGATGTAACGTTATAACGTATTACGTTATATGGTATAACGCTATAACGTATTACGTTATATGGTATTACGTCATATGGTATAACGCTATAACGTATTACGGTATATGGTATAACGTTATAACGTATTGCGATATATGGTATAACGTCATATGGTATAGCGATTTAACGTATTACGGTATATGGTATAACGTCATATGTTGTAACGTTATAACGTATTACGTTTTATGGTATAACGTTATAACGTATTAGGATATATGGTCTAACGTTATAACGTATTACGTTATATGGTATAACGTCATATGGTATGAAGTTATAACGTAGTGGGTTATATGGTATAACGTTATAACGTATTTCGTTATATGGTATAACGTCATATGGTATAACGTTATAACGTATTACGGTATATGGTATAACGTTCTAACGTATTACGTTATGTGGTATAACGTCATATGGTGTAACGTTATAACGTATTACGTTATATGGTATAACGTCATATGGTATAACGTTATAACGTATTACGGTATATGGTATAACGTTCTAACGTATTACGTTATATGGTATAACGTCGTATGGTGCAACGTTATAACGTATTACGTCATATGGTATAACGTTATAACGTATTACGGTATACGATATAACGTTCTAACGTATTACGTTATATGGTATAACGTCATATGGTGTAACGTTATAAAGTATTACGTTATATGGTATAACGTCATATGGTATAACGTTATAACGTATTACGGTATATGGTATAACGTCATATGGTATAACGCTATAACGTATTAGGATATATGGTATAACGTTATAACATATTACGTTATATGGTATAACGTCATATGATGTAACGTTATAACGTATTACGTTATATGGTATAACGTCATATGGTATAACGTTATAACGTATTACGGTATATGGTATAACGTCATATGGTATAACGCTATAACGTATTAGGATATATGGTATAACGTTCTAACGTATTACGTTATATGGTATAACGTCGTATGGTGCAACGTTATAACGTATTACGTCATATGGTATAACGTTATAACGTATTACGGTATACGATATAACGTTCTAACGTATTACGTTATATGGTATAACGTCATATGGTGTAACGTTATAAAGTATTACGTTATATGGTATAACGTCATATGGTATAACGTTATAACGTATTACGGTATATGGTATAACGTCATATGGTATAACGCTATAACGTATTAGGATATATGGTATAACGTTATAACATATTACGTTATATGGTATAACGTCATATGATGTAACGTTATAACGTATTACGTTATATGGTATAACGTCATATGGTGTAACGTTATAACGTATTACGGTATATGGTATAACGTCATATGGTATAACGTTATAACGTATTACGGAATATGGTATAACGTTATGACGTATTACGTTATATGGTATAACGTCATATGATGTAATGTTATAACGTATTACGGTATATGGTATAACGTCATATGGTGTAACGTTATAACGTATTACGTTATATGGTATAACGATATAACGTATTATGTTATATGGTATAACGTCATATGGTAAAACGTTATAACGTATTACGGTATATGGTATAACGTTATAACGTATTACGTTATATGGTATAACGTCATATGGTATAACGTTATAACGTATTACGGTATATGGTATAACGTTCTAACGTATTACGTTATATGGTATAACGTCATATGGTGCAACGTTATAACGTATTACGTCATATGGTATAACGTTATAACGTATTACGGTATACGATATAACGTTCTAACGTATTACGTTATATGGTATAACGTCATATGGTGTAACGTTATAAAGTATTACGTTATATGGTATAACGTCATATGGTATGACGTTATAACGCATTGGGTTATATGGTATAACGTCATATGATGTAACGTTATAACGTATTACGTTATGTGGTATAACGTCATATGGTGTAACGTTATAACGTATTACGTTATATGGTATAACGTCATATGGTATAACGTTATAACGTATTACGGTATATGGTATAACGTCATATGGTATATCGTTATAACGTATTACGGTATATGGTATAACGTCATATGGTATAACGTTATAACGTATTACGGTATATGGTATCACGTTATAACGTATTACGTTATATGGTATAACGTCATGTGGTATGACGTTATAACGTATTGGGTTATATGGTATAACGTTATAACGTATTACGTTATATGGTATAACGTCATATGGTATAACGTTATAACGTATTACGGTATATGGTATAACGTTATAACGTATTACGTTATATGGTATAACGTCATATGGTGTAACGTTATAACGTATTACGTTATATGGTATAACGTCATATGGTGTAACGTTATAACGTATTTCGGTATATGGTATAACGTTATAACGTATGACGTTATATGGTATAACATTATAACGTATTACGTTATATGGTATAACGTCATATGGTATAACGTTATAACGTATTACGTTATATGGTATAACATCATATGGTATAACGTTATAACGTATTACGTTATATGGTATAACGTTATAACGTATTACGTTATATGGTATAACGTCATATGGTATAACGTTATAACGTATAACGGTATATGGTATAACGTTATAACGTATTACGTTATATGGTATAACGTCATATGGTGTAACGTTATAACGTATTACGTTATATGGTATAACGTCATATGATGTAACGTTATAACGTATTACGTTATATGGTATAACGTCATATAGTGCAACGTTATAACGTATTACGTTATATGGTATAACTTCATATGGTATAACGTTATAACGTATTACGGTAGATGGTATAACGTTATAACGTATTGCGATATATGGTATAACGTCATATGGTATAACGTTTTAACGTATTACCGTATATGGTATAACGTCATATGGTGTAACGTTATAACGTATTACGTTTATGGTATAACGTTATAACGTATTACGTTTTATGGTATAACGTTATAACGTATTAGGATATATGGTATAACGTTATAACGTATTACGTTATATGGTATATCGTCATATGGTATGAAGTTATAACGTAATGGGTTATATGGTATAACGTTATAATGTATTTCGTTATATGGTATAACGTCATATGGTATAACGTTATGGCGTATTACGGTATATGGTATAACGTCATATGGTATAACGTTATAGCGTATTACGGTATATGGTATAACGTCATATGGTATAACGTTATAACGTATTGCGTTATATGGTATAACGTCATATGGTATAACGTTATAACGTATTACGGTATATGGCATAACGTCATATGGTATGACGTTATAACGCATTGGGTTATATGGTATAACGTTATAACGTATTTCGTTATATGGTATAACGTCATACGGTACAACGTTATAACGTATTACGGTATATGGTATAACGTTATAACGTATTGCGTTATATGGTATAACGTTATAGCGTATTACGTTTTATGGTATAACGTTATAACGTATTAGGATATATGGTATAACGTTATAAGGTATTACGTTATATGGTATATCGTCATATGGTATGAAGTTATAACGTAATGGGTTATATGGTATAACGTCATATGGAATAACGCTATAACGTATTATGGTATATGGTATAACGTTATAACGTATTGCGTTATATGGTATAACGTTATAACGTATTAGGATATATGGTATAACGTTATAACGTATTCCGTTATATGGTATAACGTTATAACGTATTAGGATATATGGTATAACGTTATAACGTATTACGTTATATGGTATAACGTCATATGGTGTAACGTTATAACGTATTACGTTATATGGTATGACCTCATATGGTATAACGTTATAACGTATAACGGTATATGGTATAACGTTCTAACGTATTGCGTTATATGGTATAACGTCATATGGTGCAATGCTATAACGTATTACGTCATATGGTATAACGTTATAACCTATTACGTTATATGGTATAACGTCATATGGTATAACGTTATAACGTATTACGGTATATGGTATAACGTCATATGGTATATCGTTATAACGTATTACGGTATATGGTATAACGTTCTAACGTATTACGTTATGTGGTATAACGTCATGTGGTATGATGTTATAACGTATTGGGTTATATGGTATAACGTTATAACGTATTGGGTTATATGGTATAACGTTATAACCTATTACGTTATATGGTATAACGTCATATGGTATAACGTTATAACGTATTACGGTACATGGTATAACGTCATATGGTATATCGTTATAACGTATTCCGTTATATGGTATAACGTTATAACGTATTGGGTTATATGGTATAACGTTATAACGTATTTCGTTATATGGTATAACGTCATATGATATAACGTTATAACGTATTACGGTATATGGTATAACGTTATAACGTATTACGGTATATGGTATAACGTCATATGGTATAACGTTATAACGTATTACGGAATATGGTATAACGTTATGACGTATTACGTTATATGGTATAACGTCATATGATGTAATGTTATAACGTATTACGGTATATGGTATAACGTCACATGATGTAACGTTATAACGTATTACGTTATATGGTATAACGCTATAACGTATTACGTTATATGGTATTACGTCATATGGTATAACGCTATAACGTATTACGGTATATGGTATAACGTTATAACGTATTGCGATATATGGTATAACGTCATATGGTATAGCGATTTAACGTATTACGGTATATGGTATAACGTCATATGTTGTAACGCTATAACGTATTACGTTTTATGGTATAACGTTATAACGTATTAGGATATATGGTCTAACGTTATAACGTATTACGTTATATGGTATAACGTCATATGGTATGAAGTTATAACGTAGTGGGTTATATGGTATAACGTTATAACGTATTTCGTTATATGGTATAACGTCATATGGTATAACGTTATAACGTATTACGGTATATGGTATAACGTTCTAACGTATTACGTTATGTGGTATAACGTCATATGGTGTAACGTTATAACGTATTACGTTATATGGTATAACGTCATATGGTATAACGTTATAACGTATTACGGTATATGGTATAACGTTCTAACGTATTACGTTATATGGTATAACGTCGTATGGTGCAACGTTATAACGTATTACGTCATATGGTATAACGTTATAACGTATTACGGTATACGATATAACGTTCTAACGTATTACGTTATATGGTATAACGTCATATGGTGTAACGTTATAAAGTATTACGTTATATGGTATAACGTCATATGGTATAACGTTATAACGTATTACGGTATATGGTATAACGTCATATGGTATAACGCTATAACGTATTAGGATATATGGTATAACGTTATAACATATTACGTTATATGGTATAACGTCATATGATGTAACGTTATAACGTATTACGTTATATGGAATAACGTCATATGGTGTAACGTTATAACGTATTACGGTATATGGTATAACGTCATATGGTATAACGTTATAACGTATTACGGTATATGGTATAACGTTATGACGTATTACGTTATATGGTATAACGTCATATGATGTAATGTTATAACGTATTACGGTATATGGTATAACGTCATATGGTGTAACGTTATAACGTATTACGTTATATGGTATAACGATATAACGTATTATGTTATATGGTATAACGTCATATGGTAAAACGTTATAACGTATTACGGTATATGGTATAACGTTATAACGTATTACGTTATATGGTATAACGTCATATGGTATAACGTTATAACGTATTACGGTATATGGTATAACGTTCTAACGTATTACGATATATGGTATAACGTCATATGGTGCAACGTTATAACGTATTACGTCATATGGTATAACGTTATAACGTATTACGGTATACGATATAACGTTCTAACGTATTACGTTATATGGTATAACGTCATATGGTGTAACGTTATAAAGTATTACGTTATATGGTATAACGTCATATGGTATGACGTTATAACGCATTGGGTTATATGGTATAACGTCATATGATGTAACGTTATAACGTATTACGTTATGTGGTATAACGTCATATGGTGTAACGTTATAACGTATTACGTTATATGGTATAACGTCATATGGTATAACGTTATAACGTATTACGGTATATGGTATAACGTCATATGGTATATCGTTATAACGTATTACGGTATATGGTATAACGTCATATGGTATAACGTTATAACGTATTACGGTATATGGTATAACGTTATAACGTATTACGTTATATGGTATAACGTCATGTGGTATGACGTTATAACGTATTGGGTTATATGGTATAACGTTATAACGTATTTCGTTATATGGTATAACGTCATATGATATAACGTTATAACGTATTACGGTATATGGTATAACGTTATAACGTATTACGGTATATGGTATAACGTCATATGGTATAACGTTATAACGTATTACGGAATATGGTATAACGTTATGACGTATTACGTTATATGGTATAACGTCATATGATGTAATGTTATAACGTATTACGGTATATGGTATAACGTCACATGATGTAACGTTATAACGTATTACGTTATATGGTATAACGCTATAACGTATTACGTTATATGGTATTACGTCATATGGTATAACGCTATAACGTATTACGGTATATGGTATAACGTTATAACGTATTGCGATATATGGTATAACGTCATATGGTATAGCGATTTAACGTATTACGGTATATGGTATAACGTCATATGTTGTAACGTTATAACGTATTACGTTTTATGGTATAACGTTATAACGTATTAGGATATATGGTCTAACGTTATAACGTATTACGTTATATGGTATAACGTCATATGGTATGAAGTTATAACGTAGTGGGTTATATGGTATAACGTTATAACGTATTTCGTTATATGGTATAACGTCATATGGTATAACGTTATAACGTATTACGGTATATGGTATAACGTTCTAACGTATTACGTTATGTGGTATAACGTCATATGGTGTAACGTTATAACGTATTACGTTATATGGTATAACGTCATATGGTATAACGTTATAACGTATTACGGTATATGGTATAACGTTCTAACGTATTACGTTATATGGTATAACGTCGTATGGTGCAACGTTATATGGTATAACGTCATATGGTGTAACGTTATAACGTATTACGTTATATGGTATAACGTCATATGATGTAACGTTATAACGTATTACGTTATATGGTATAACGTCATATAGTGCAACGTTATAACGTATTACGTTATATGGTATAACTTCATATGGTATAACGTTATAACGTATTACGGTAGATGGTATAACGTTATAACGTATTGCGATATATGGTATAACGTCATATGGTATAACGTTTTAACGTATTACCGTATATGGTATAACGTCATATGGTGTAACGTTATAACGTATTACGTTTATGGTATAACGTTATAACGTATTACGTTTTATGGTATAACGTTATAACGTATTAGGATATATGGTATAACGTTATAACGTATTCCGTTATATGGTATAACGTTATAACGTATTAGGATATATGGTATAACGTTATAACGTATTACGTTATATGGTATAACGTCATATGGTGTAACGTTATAACGTATTACGTTATATGGTATAACCTCATATGGTATAACGTTATAACGTATAACGGTATATGGTATAACGTTCTAACGTATTGCGTTATATGGTATAACGTCATATGGTGCAATGCTATAACGTATTACGTCATATGGTATAACGTTATAACCTATTACGTTATATGGTATAACGTCATATGGTATAACGTTATAACGTATTACGGTATATGGTATAACGTCATATGGTATATCGTTATAACGTATTACGGTATATGGTATAACGTCATATGGTATAACGTTATAACGTATTACGGTATATGGTATAACGTTATAACGTATTACGTTATATGGTATAACGTCATGTGGTATGACGTTATAACGTATTGGGTTATATGGTATAACGTTATAACGTATTTCGTTATATGGTATAACGTCATATGATATAACGTTATAACGTATTACGGTATATGGTATAACGTTATAACGTATTACGGTATATGGTATAACGTCATATGGTATAACGTTATAACGTATTACGGAATATGGTATAACGTTATGACGTATTACGTTATATGGTATAACGTCATATGATGTAATGTTATAACGTATTACGGTATATGGTATAACGTCACATGATGTAACGTTATAACGTATTACGTTATATGGTATAACGCTATAACGTATTACGTTATATGGTATTACGTCATATGGTATAACGCTATAACGTATTACGGTATATGGTATAACGTTATAACGTATTGCGATATATGGTATAACGTCATATGGTATAGCGATTTAACGTATTACGGTATATGGTATAACGTCATATGTTGTAACGTTATAACGTATTACGTTTTATGGTATAACGTTATAACGTATTAGGATATATGGTCTAACGTTATAACGTATTACGTTATATGGTATAACGTCATATGGTATGAAGTTATAACGTAGTGGGTTATATGGTATAACGTTATAACGTATTTCGTTATATGGTATAACGTCATATGGTATAACGTTATAACGTATTACGGTATATGGTATAACGTTCTAACGTATTACGTTATGTGGTATAACGTCATATGGTGTAACGTTATAACGTATTACGTTATATGGTATAACGTCATATGGTATAACGTTATAACGTATTACGGTATATGGTATAACGTTCTAACGTATTACGTTATATGGTATAACGTCGTATGGTGCAACGTTATAACGTATTACGTCATATGGTATAACGTTATAACGTATTACGGTATACGATATAACGTTCTAACGTATTACGTTATATGGTATAACGTCATATGGTGTAACGTTATAAAGTATTACGTTATATGGTATAACGTCATATGGTATAACGTTATAACGTATTACGGTATATGGTATAACGTCATATGGTATAACGCTATAACGTATTAGGATATATGGTATAACGTTATAACATATTACGTTATATGGTATAACGTCATATGATGTAACGTTATAACGTATTACGTTATATGGTATAACGTCATATGGTGTAACGTTATAACGTATTACGGTATATGGTATAACGTCATATGGTATAACGTTATAACGTATTACGGAATATGGTATAACGTTATGACGTATTACGTTATATGGTATAACGTCATATGATGTAATGTTATAACGTATTACGGTATATGGTATAACGTCATATGGTATAACGTTATAACGTATTACGGTATATGGTATAACGTTCTAACGTATTACGTTATGTGGTATAACGTCATATGGTGTAACGTTATAACGTATTACGTTATATGGTATAACGTCATATGGTATAACGTTATAACGTATTACGGTATATGGTATAACGTTCTAACGTATTACGTTATATGGTATAACGTCGTATGGTGCAACGTTATATGGTATAACGTCATATGGTGTAACGTTATAACGTATTACGTTATATGGTATAACGTCATATGATGTAACGTTATAACGTATTACGTTATATGGTATAACGTCATATAGTGCAACGTTATAACGTATTACGTTATATGGTATAACTTCATATGGTATAACGTTATAACGTATTACGGTAGATGGTATAACGTTATAACGTATTGCGATATATGGTATAACGTCATATGGTATAACGTTTTAACGTATTACCGTATATGGTATAACGTCATATGGTGTAACGTTATAACGTATTACGTTTATGGTATAACGTTATAACGTATTACGTTTTATGGTATAACGTTATAACGTATTAGGATATATGGTATAACGTTATAACGTATTACGTTATATGGTATATCGTCATATGGTATGAAGTTATAACGTAATGGGTTATATGGTATAACGTTATAATGTATTTCGTTATATGGTATAACGTCATATGGTATAACGTTATAGCGTATTACGGTATATGGTATAACGTCATATGGTATAACGTTATAGCGTATTACGGTATATGGTATAACGTCATATGGTATAACGTTATAACGTATTGCGTTATATGGTATAACGTCATATGGTATAACGTTATAACGTATTACGGTATATGGCATAACGTCATATGGTATGACGTTATAACGCATTGGGTTATATGGTATAACGTTATAACGTATTTCGTTATATGGTATAACGTCATACGGTACAACGTTATAACGTATTACGGTATATGGTATAACGTTATAACGTATTGCGTTATATGGTATAACGTTATAGCGTATTACGTTTTATGGTATAACGTTATAACGTATTAGGATATATGGTACAACGTTATAACGTATTACGTTATATGGTATATCGTCATATGGTATGAAGTTATAACGTAATGGGTTATATGGTATAACGTTATAATGTATTTCGTTATATGGTATAACGTCATATGGTATAACGTTATAGCGTATTACGGTATATGGTATAACGTCATATGGTATAACGTTATAACGTATTGCGTTATATGGTATAACGTCATATGGTATAACGTTATAACGTATTGCGTTATATGGTATAACGTTATAACGTATTAGGATATATGGTATAACGTTATAACGTATTCCGTTATATGGTATAACGTTATAACGTATTAGGATATATGGTATAACGTTATAACGTATTACGTTATATGGTATAACGTCATATGGTGTAACGTTATAACGTATTACGTTATATGGTATAACCTCATATGGTATAACGTTATAACGTATAACGGTATATGGTATAACGTTCTAACGTATTGCGTTATATGGTATAACGTCATATGGTGCAATGCTATAACGTATTACGTCATATGGTATAACGTTATAACCTATTACGTTATATGGTATAACGTCATATGGTATAACGTTATAACGTATTACGGTATATGGTATAACGTCATATGGTATAACGTTATAACGTATTACGGTATATGGTATAACGTTATAACGTATTACGTTATATGGTATAACGTCATGTGGTATGACGTTATAACGTATTGGGTTATATGGTATAACGTTATAACGTATTTCGTTATATGGTATAACGTCATATGATATAACGTTATAACGTATTACGGTATATGGTATAACGTTATAACGTATTACGGTATATGGTATAACGTCATATGGTATAACGTTATAACGTATTACGGAATATGGTATAACGTTATGACGTATTACGTTATATGGTAAAACGTCATATGATGTAATGTTATAACGTATTACGGTATATGGTATAACGTCACATGATGTAACGTTATAACGTATTACGTTATATGGTATAACGCTATAACGTATTACGTTATATGGTATTACGTCATATGGTATAACGCTATAACGTATTACGGTATATGGTATAACGTTATAACGTATTGCGATATATGGTATAACGTCATATGGTATAGCGATTTAACGTATTACGGTATATGGTATAACGTCATATGTTGTAACGTTATAACGTATTACGTTTTATGGTATAACGTTATAACGTATTAGGATATATGGTCTAACGTTATAACGTATTACGTTATATGGTATAACGTCATATGGTATGAAGTTATAACGTAGTGGGTTATATGGTATAACGTTATAACGTATTTCGTTATATGGTATAACGTCATATGGTATAACGTTATAACGTATTACGGTATATGGTATAACGTTCTAACGTATTACGTTATGTGGTATAACGTCATATGGTGTAACGTTATAACGTATTACGTTATATGGTATAACGTCATATGGTATAACGTTATAACGTATTACGGTATATGGTATAACGTTCTAACGTATTACGTTATATGGTATAACGTCGTATGGTGCAACGTTATATGGTATGACGTCATATGGTGTAACGTTATAACGTATTACGTTATATGGTATAACGTCATATGATGTAACGTTATAACGTATTACGTTATATGGTATAACGTCATATAGTGCAACGTTATAACGTATTACGTTATATGGTATAACTTCATATGGTATAACGTTATAACGTATTACGGTAGATGGTATAACGTTATAACGTATTGCGATATATGGTATAACGTCATATGGTATAAAGTTTTAACGTATTACCGTATATGGTATAACGTCATATGGTGTAACGTTATAACGTATTACGTTTATGGTATAACGTTATAACGTATTACGTTTTATGGTATAACGTTATAACGTATTAGGATATATGGTATAACGTTATAACGTATTACGTTATATGGTATATCGTCATATGGTATGAAGTTATAACGTAATGGGTTATATGGTATAACGTTATAATGTATTTCGTTATATGGTATAACGTCATATGGTATAACGTTATAGCGTATTACGGTATATGGTATAACGTCATATGGCATAACGTTATAGCGTATTACGGTATATGGTATAACGTCATATGGTGTAACGTTATAACGTATTACGTTTATGGTATAACGTTATAACGTATTACGTTTTATGGTATAACGTTATAACGTATTAGGATATATGGTATAACGTTATAACGTATTACGTTATATGGTATATCGTCATATGGCATGAAGTTATAACGTAATGGGTTATATGGTATAACGTTATAATGTATTTCGTTATATGGTATAACGTCATATGGTATAACGTTATAGCGTATTACGGTATATGGTATAACGTCATATGGCATAACGTTATAGCGTATTACGGTATATGGTATAACGTCATATGGTATAACGTTATAACGTATTGCGTTATATGGTATAACGTCATATGGTATAACGTTATAACGTATTACGGTATATGGCATAACGTCATATGGTATGACGTTATAACGCATTGGGTTATATGGTATAACGTTATAACGTATTTCGTTATATGGTATAACGTCATACGGTACAACGTTATAACGTATTACGGTATATGGTATAACGTTAAAACGTATTACGTTATATGGTATAACGTCATATTATGTAACGTTATAACGTATTACGTTGTATGGTATAACGTCATAAGGTGTAACGTTATAACGTATTACGGTATATGGTATAACGTTATAACGTATGACGATATATGGTATAACATTATAACGTATTACATTATATGGTATAACGTCATATGGTATAACGTTATAACGTATTACGGTATATGGTATAACGTCATATGGTGTAACGTTATAACGTATTACGGTATATGGTATAACGTCATATGGTATAACGTTATAACGTATTACGGAATATGGTATAACGTTATGACGTATTACGTTATATGGTATAACGTCATATGATGTAATGTTATAACGTATTACGGTATATGGTATAACGTCACATGATGTAACGTTATAACGTATTACGTTATATGGTATAACGCTATAACGTATTACGTTATATGGTATTACGTCATATGGTATAACGCTATAACGTATTACGGTATATGGTATAACGTTATAACGTATTGCGATATATGGTATAACGTCATATGGTATAGCGATTTAACGTATTACGGTATATGGTATAACGTCATATGTTGTAACGTTATAACGTATTACGTTTTATGGTATAACGTTATAACGTATTAGGATATATGGTCTAACGTCGTATGGTGCAACGTTATAACGTATTACGTCATATGGTATAACGTTATAACGTATTACGGTATACGATATAACGTTCTAACGTATTACGTTATATGGTATAACGTCATATGGTGTAACGTTATAAAGTATTACGTTATATGGTATAACGTCATATGGTATAACGTTATAACGTATTACGGTATATGGTATAACGTCATATGGTATAACGCTATAACGTATTAGGATATATGGTATAACGTTATAACATATTACGTTATATGGTATTACGTCATATGGTATAACGCTATAACGTATTACGGTATATGGTATAACGTTATAACGTATTGCGATATATGGTATAACGTCATATGGTATAGCGATTTAACGTATTACGGTATATGGTATAACGTCATATGTTGTAACGTTATAACGTATTACGTTTTATGGTATAACGTTATAACGTATTAGGATATATGGTCTAACGTTATAACGTATTACGTTATATGGTATAACGTCATATGGTATGAAGTTATAACGTAGTGGGTTATATGGTATAACGTTATAACGTATTTCGTTATATGGTATAACGTCATATGGTATAACGTTATAACGTATTACGGTATATGGTATAACGTTCTAACGTATTACGTTATGTGGTATAACGTCATATGGTGTAACGTTATAACGTATTACGTTATATGGTATAACGTCATATGGTATAACGTTATAACGTATTACGGTATATGGTATAACGTTCTAACGTATTACGTTATATGGTATAACGTCGTATGGTGCAACGTTATAACGTATTACGTCATATGGTATAACGTTATAACGTATTACGGTATACGATATAACGTTCTAACGTATTACGTTATATGGTATAACGTCATATGGTGTAACGTTATAAAGTATTACGTTACATGGTATAACGTCATATGGTATAACGTTATAACGTATTACGGTATATGGTATAACGTCATATGGTATAACGCTATAACGTATTAGGATATATGGTATAACGTTATAACATATTACGTTATATGGTATAACGTCATATGATGTAACGTTATAACGTATTACGTTATATGGTATAACGTCATATGGTGTAACGTTATAACGTATTACGGTATATGGTATAACGTCATATGGTATAACGTTATAACGTATTACGGAATATGGTATAACGTTATGACGTATTACGTTATATGGTATAACGTCATATGATGTAATGTTATAACGTATTACGGTATATGGTATAACGTCATATGGTGTAACGTTATAACGTATTACGTTATATGGTATAACGATATAACGTATTATGTTATATGGTATAACGTCATATGGTAAAACGTTATAACGTATTACGGTATATGGTATAACGTTATAACGTATTACGTTATATGGTATAACGTCATATGGTATAACGTTATAACGTATTACGGTATATGGTATAACGTTCTAACGTATTACGTTATATGGTATAACGTCATATGGTGCAACGTTATAACGTATTACGTCATATGGTATAACGTTATAACGTATTACGGTATATGGTATAACGTTATAACGTATTACGGTATATGGTATAACGTCATATGGTATATCGTTATAACGTATTACGGTATATGGTATAACGTCATATGGTATAACGTTATAACGTATTACGGTATATGGTATAACGTTATAACGTATTACGTTATATGGTATAACGTCATGTGGTATGACGTTATAACGTATTGGGTTATATGGTATAACGTTATAACGTATTTCGTTATATGGTATAACGTCATATGATATAACGTTATAACGTATTACGGTATATGGTATAACGTTATAACGTATTACGGTATATGGTATAACGTCATATGGTATAACGTTATAACGTATTACGGAATATGGTATAACGTTATGACGTATTACGTTATATGGTATAACGTCATATGATGTAATGTTATAACGTATTACGGTATATGGTATAACGTCATATGGTATAACGTTATAACGTATTACGGTATATGGTATAACGTTATAACGTATTACGTTATATGGTATAACGTCATGTGGTATGACGTTATAACGTATTGGGTTATATGGTATAACGTTATAACGTATTTCGTTATATGGTATAACGTCATATGATATAACGTTATAACGTATTACGGTATATGGTATAACGTTATAACGTATTACGGTATATGGTATAACGTCATATGGTATAACGTTATAACGTATTACGGAATATGGTATAACGTTATGACGTATTACGTTATATGGTATAACGTCATATGATGTAATGTTATAACGTATTACGGTATATGGTATAACGTCACATGATGTAACGTTATAACGTATTACGTTATATGGTATAACGCTATAACGTATTACGTTATATGGTATTACGTCATATGGTATAACGCTATAACGTATTACGGTATATGGTATAACGTTATAACGTATTGCGATATATGGTATAACGTCATATGGTATAGCGATTTAACGTATTACGGTATATGGTATAACGTCATATGTTGTAACGTTATAACGTATTACGTTTTATGGTATAACGTTATAACGTATTAGGATATATGGTCTAACGTTATAACGTATTACGTTATATGGTATAACGTCATATGGTATGAAGTTATAACGTAGTGGGTTATATGGTATAACGTTATAACGTATTTCGTTATATGGTATAACGTCATATGGTATAACGTTATAACGTATTACGGTATATGGTATAACGTTCTAACGTATTACGTTATGTGGTATAACGTCATATGGTGTAACGTTATAACGTATTACGTTATATGGTATAACGTCATATGGTATAACGTTATAACGTATTACGGTATATGGTATAACGTTCTAACGTATTACGTTATATGGTATAACGTCGTATGGTGCAACGTTATAACGTATTACGTCATATGGTATAACGTTATAACGTATTACGGTATACGATATAACGTTCTAACGTATTACGTTATATGGCATAACGTCATATGGTGTAACGTTATAAAGTATTACGTTATATGGTATAACGTCATATGGTATAACGTTATAACGTATTACGGTATATGGTATAACGTCATATGGTATAACGCTATAACGTATTAGGATATATGGTATAACGTTATAACATATTACGTTATATGGTATAACGTCATATGATGTAACGTTATAACGTATTACGTTATATGGTATAACGTCATATGGTGTAACGTTATAACGTATTACGGTATATGGTATAACGTCATATGGTATAACGTTATAACGTATTACGGAATATGGTATAACGTTATGACGTATTACGTTATATGGTATAACGTCATATGATGTAATGTTATAACGTATTACGGTATATGGTATAACGTCATATGGTGTAACGTTATAACGTATTACGTTATATGGTATAACGATATAACGTATTATGTTATATGGTATAACGTCATATGGTAAAACGTTATAACGTATTACGGTATATGGTATAACGTTATAACGTATTACGTTATATGGTATAACGTCATATGGTATAACGTTATAACGTATTACGGTATATGGTATAACGTTCTAACGTATTACGTTATATGGTATAACGTCATATGGTGCAACGTTATAACGTATTACGTCATATGGTATAACGTTATAACGTATTACGGTATACGATATAACGTTCTAACGTATTACGTTATATGGTATAACGTCATATGGTGTAACGTTATAAAGTATTACGTTATATGGTATAACGTCATATGGTATGACGTTATAACGCATTGGGTTATATGGTATAACGTCATATGATGTAACGTTATAACGTATTACGTTATGTGGTATAACGTCATATGGTGTAACGTTATAACGTATTACGGTATATGGTCTAACGTTATAACGTATTACGTTATATGGTATAACGTCATATGGTATGAAGTTATAACGTAGTGGGTTATATGGTATAACGTTATAACGTATTTCGTTATATGGTATAACGTCATATGGAATAACGTTATAACGTATTACGGTATATGGTATAACGTTCTAACGTATTACGTTATGTGGTATAACGTCATATGGTGTAACGTTATAACGTATTACGCTATATGGTATAACGTCATATGGTATAACGTTATAACGTATTACGGTATATGGTATAACGTTCTAACGTATTACGTTATATGGTATAACGTCGTATGGTGCAACGTTATATCGTATTACGTCATATGGTATAACGTTATAACGTATTACGGTATACGATATAGCGTTCTAACGTATTACGTTATATGGTATAACGTCATATGGTGTAACGTTATAAAGTATTACGTTATATGGTATAACGTCATATGGTATAACGTTATAACGTATTACGGTATATGGTATAACGTCATATGATGTAACGTTATAACGTATTACGTTATATGGTATAATGTCATATGGTGTAACGTTATAACGTATTACGGTATATGGTATAACGTCATATGGTATAACGTTATAACGTATTACGGAATATGGTATAACGTTATGACGTATTACGTTATATGGTATAACGTCATATGATGTAATGTTATAACGTATTACGGTATATGGTATAACGTCATATGGTGTAACGTTATAACGTATTACGTTATATGGTATAACGATATAACGTATTATGTTATATGGTATAACGTCATATGGTAAAACGTTATAACGTATTACGGTATATGGTATAACGTTATAACGTATTACGTTATATGGTATAACGTCATATGGTATAACGTTATAACGTATTACGGTATATGGTATAACGTTCTAACGTATTACGTTATATGGTATAACGTCATATGGTGCAACGTTATAACGTATTACGTCATATGGTATAACGTTATAACGCATTGGGTTATATGGTATAACGTCATATGATGTAACGTTATAACGTATTACGTTATGTGGTATAACGTCATATGGTGTAACGTTATAACGTATTACGTTATATGGTATAACGTTATAACGTATTACGGTATATGGTATAACGTTCTAACGTATTACGTTATATGGTATAACGTCATATGGTATGACGTTATAACGTATTACGTTATATGGTATAACGTCATATGGTGCAACGTTATAACGTATTACGGTATATGGTACAACGTTATAACGTATTACGTTATATGGTATAACGTCATATGATGTAACGTTATAACGTATTACGTTATATGGTATAACGCTATAACGTATTACGTTATATGGTATTACGTCATATGGTATAACGCTATAACGTATTACGGTATATGGTATAACGTTATAACGTATTGCGATATATGGTGTAACGTTATAACGTATTACGTTTTATGGTATAATGTTATAACGTATTAGGATATATGGTATATCGTTATAACGTATTACGTTATATGGTATAACGTCATATGGAATGAAGTTATAACGTATTGGGTTATATGGTATAACGTTATAACGTATTTTGTTATATGGTATAACGTCATATGGTATAACGTTATAACGTATTATGGTATATGGTATAACGTCATAGGGTATAACGTTATAACGTATTACGTTATATGGTATAACGTTATAACGTATTACGTTATATGGTATAACGTCATATGTTGTAACGTTATAACGTATTACGTTATATGGTATAACGTCATATGGTGTAACGTTATAACGTATTACGTTATATGGTATAACGTCATATGGTATAACGTTATAACGTATTACGGTATATGGTATAACGTTCTAACGTATTACGTTATATGGTATAACGTCATATGGTGCAACGTTATAACGTATTACGTCATATGGAATAACGTTATAACGTATTACGGTATACGATATAACGTTCTAACGTATTACGTTATATGGTATAACGTCATATGGTGCAACGTTATAACGTATTACGTCATATGGTATAACGTTATAACGTATTACGGTATACGATATAACGTTCTAACGTATTACGTTATATGGTATAACGTCATATGGTGTAACGTTATAAAGTATAACGTTATATGGTATAACGTCATATGGTATGACGCTATAACGCATTGGGTTATATGGTATAACGTCATATGATGTAACGTTATAACGTATTACGTTATGTGGTATAACGTCATATGGTGTAACGTTATAACGTATTACGTTATATGGTATAACGTCATATGGTATAACGTTATAACGTATTACGGTATATGGTATAACGTTCTAACGTATTACGTTATATGGTATAACGTCATATGGTGCAACGTTATAACGTATTACGTCATATGGTATAACGTTATAACGTATTACGGTATACGATATAACGTTCTAACGTATTACGTTATATGGTATGACGTTATATGGTATAACATTATAACGTATTACATTATATGGTATAACGTCATATGGTATGACGTTATAACGTATTACGTTATATGGTATAACGTCATATGGAGCAACGTTATAACGTATTACGGTATATGGTACAACGTTATAACGTATTACGTTATAT
This sequence comes from Bombus huntii, assembly GCF_024542735.1. Taxonomy (NCBI): domain Eukaryota; kingdom Metazoa; phylum Arthropoda; class Insecta; order Hymenoptera; family Apidae; genus Bombus; species Bombus huntii. Next base: position 2,835,172 of record NC_066243.1, read on the forward strand.
GGTATAACGTCATATGATGTAACGTTATAACGTATTACGTTATATGGTATAACGCTATAACGTATTACGTTATATGGTATTACGTCATATGGTATAACGCTATAACGTATTACGGTATATGGTATAACGTTATAACGTATTGTGATATATGGTGTAACGTTATAACGTATTACGTTTTATGGTATAATGTTACAACGTATTAGGATATATGGTATATCGTTATAACGTATTACGTTATATGGTATAACGTCATATGGAATGAAGTTATAACGTATTGGGTTATATGGTATAACGTTATAACGTATTTTGTTATATGGTATAACGTCATATGGTATAACGTTATAACGTATTATGGTATATGGTATAACGTCATAGGGTATAACGTTATAACGTATTACGTTATATGGTATAACGTCATATGGTATACCGTTATAACGTATTACGTTATATGGTATAACGTTATAACGTATTACGTTATATGGTATAACGTCATATGGTGTAACGTTATAACGTATTACGGTATATGGTATAACGTTATAACGTATGACGATATATGGTATAACATTATAACGTATTACATTATATGGTATAACGTCATATGGTATAACGTTATAACGTAATACGGTATATGGTATAACGTCATATGGTATAACGTTAAAACGTATTACGTTATATGGTATAACGTCATATTATGTAACGTTATAACGTATTACGTTGTACGGTATAACGTCATATGGTGTAACGTTATAACGTATTACGGTATATGGTATAACGTTATAACGTATGACGATATATGGTATAACATTATAACGTATTACATTATATGGTATAACGTCATATGGTATAACGTTATAACGTAATACGGTATATGGTATAACGTCATATGGTATAACGTTAAAACGTATTACGTTATATGGTATAACGTCATATTATGTAACGTTATAACGTATTACGTTATATGGTATAACGTCATATGTTGTAACGTTATAACGTATTACGTTATATGGTATAACGTCATATGGTGTAACGTTATAACGTATTACGTTATATGGTATAACGTCATATGGTATAACGTCATATGGTATAACGTTATAACGTATTACGGTATATGGTATAACGTTCTAACGTATTACGTTATATGGTATAACGTCATATGGTGCAACGTTATAACGTATTACGTCATATGGCATAACGTTATAACGTATTACGGTATACGATATAACGTTCTAACGTATTACGTTATATGGTATAACGTCATATGGTGTAACGTTATAAAGTATTACGTTATATGGTATAACGTCATATGGTATGACGTTGTAACGTATTGAGTTATATGGTATAACGTTATAACGTATTTCGTTATATGGTATAACGTCATATGGTATAACGTTATAACGTATTACGGTATATGGTATAACGTTATAACGTATTACGTTATATGGTATAACGTCATATGGTATAACGTTATAACGTATTACGGTATATGGTATAACGTCATATGGTATAGCGTTATAACGTATTACGTTATATGGTATAACGTTATAACGTATTAGGATATATGGTATAACGTTATAACGTATTACGGTATATGGTATAACGTTATGACGTATTACGTTATATGGTATAACGTCATATGGTATAACGTTATAACGTAATACGGTATATGGTATAACGGCATATGGTATAACGTTAAAACGTATTACGTTATATGGTATAACGTCATATTATGTAACGTTATAACGTATTACGTTGTACGGTATAACGTCATATGGTGTAACGTTATAACGTATTACGGTATATGGTATAGCGTTATAACGTATGACGATATATGGTATAACATTATAACGTATTACATTATATGGTATAACGTCATATGGTATAACGTTATAACGTAATACGGTATATGGTATAACGTCATATGGTATAACGTTAAAACGTATTACGTTATATGGTATAACGTCATATTATGTAACGTTATAACGTATTACGTTATATGGTATAACGTCATATGGTGTAACGTTATAACGTATTACGGTATATGGTATAGCGTTATAACGTATGACGATATATGGTATAACATTATAACGTATTACATTATATGGTATAACGTCATATGTTGTAACGTTATAACGTATTACGTTATATGGTATAACGTCATATGGTGTAACGTTATAACGTATTACGTTATATGGTATAACGTCATATGGTATAACGTCATATGGTATAACGTTATAACGTATTACGGTATATGGTATAACGTTCTAACGTATTACGTTATATGGTATAACGTCATATGGTGCAACGTTATAACGTATTACGTCATATGGCATAACGTTATAACGTATTACGGTATACGATATAACGTTCTAACGTATTACGTTATATGGTATAACGTCATATGGTGTAACGTTATAAAGTATTACGTTATATGGTATAACGTCATATGGTATGACGTTGTAACGTATTGAGTTATATGGTATAACGTTATAACGTATTTCGTTATATGGTATAACGTCATATGGTATAACGTTATAACGTATTACGGTATATGGTATAACGTTATAACGTATTACGTTATATGGTATAACGTCATATGGTATAACGTTATAACGTATTACGGTATATGGTATAACGTCATATGGTATAGCGTTATAACGTATTACGTTATATGGTATAACGTTATAACGTATTAGGATATATGGTATAACGTTATAACGTATTACGGTATATGGTATAACGTTATGACGTATTACGTTATATGGTATAACGTCATATGATGTAATGTTATAACGTATTACGGTATATGGTATAACGTCATATAGTGTAACGTTATAACGTATTACGTTATATGGTATAACGATATAACGTATTACGTCATATGGTATAACGTCATATGGTGTAACGTTATAATGTATTACGTTATATGGTATAACGTCATATGGTATGACGTTATAACGTATTGGGTTATATGGTATAACGTTATAACTTATTACGTTATATGGTATAACGTCATATGGTGTAACGTTATAACGTATTACGGTATATGGTATAACGTTAAAACGTATTACGTTATATGGTATAACGTCATATTATGTAACGTTATAACGTATTACGTTGTATGGTATAACGTCATATGGTGTAACGTTATAACGTATTACGGTATATGGTATAACGTTATAACGTATGACGATATATGGTATAACATTATAACGTATTACATTATATGGTATAACGTCATATGGTATAACGTTATAACGTATTACGGTATATGGTATAACGTCATATGGTGTAACGTTATAACGTATTACGTTATATGGTATAACGTCATATGTTGTAACGTTATAACGTATTCCGTTATATGGTATAACGTCATATGGTGTAACGTTATAACGTATTACGTTATATGGTATAACGTCATATGGTATAACGGTATAACGTATTACGGTATATGGTATAACGTTCTAACGTATTACGTTATATGGTATAACGTCATATGGTGCAACGTTATAACGTATTACGACATATGGCATAACGTTATAACGTATTACGGTATACGATATAACGTTCTAACGTATTACGTTATATGGTATAACGTCATATGGTGTAACGTTATAAAGTATTACGTTATATGGTATAACGTCATATGGTATGACGTTGTAACGTATTGGGTTATATGGTATAACGTTATAACGTATTTCGTTATATGGTATAACGTCATATGGTATAACGTTATAACGTATTACGGAATATGGTATAACGTTATAACGTATTACGTTATATGGTATAACGTCATATGGTATAACGTTATAACGTATTACGGTATATGGTATAACGTTATATGGTATAGCGTTATAACGTATTACGTTATATGGTATAACGTTATAACGTATTAGGATATATGGTATAACGTTATAACGTATTACGGTATATGGTATAACGTTATGACGTATTACGTTATATGGTATAACGTCATATGATGTAATGTTATAACGTATTACGGTATATGGTATAACGTCATATGGTGTAACGTTATAACGTATTACGTTATATGGTATAACGATATAACGTATTATGTTATATGGTATAACGTCATATGGTAAAACGTTCTAACGTATTTCGGTATATGGTATAACGTTATAACGTATTACGTTATATGGTATATCGTCATATGATGTAACGTTATAACGTATTACGTTATATGGTATAACGTCATATGGTATAACGTTATAACGTATTAGGGTATATGGTGTAACGTCATAACGTATTACGTTATATGGTATATCGTCATATGGTGTAACGTTATAACGTATTACGTTATATGGTATAACGTCATATGGTGTAACGTTATAAAGTATTACGTTATATGGTATAACGTCATATGGTATGACGTTATAACGTATTGGGTTATATGGTATAACGTTATAACATATTTCGTTATATGGTATAACGTCATATGGTATAACGTTATAACGTATTACGGTATATGGTATAACGTTCTAACGTATTACGTTATATGGTTTAACGTCATATGGTGCAACGTTATAACGTATTACGTCATATGGTATAACGTCATATGGTATAACGTCATATGATGTAATGTTATAACGTATTACGGTATATGGTATAACGTCATATGGTGTAACGTTATAACGTATTACGTTATATGGTATAACGATATAACGTATTATGTTATATGGTATAACGTCATATGGTAAAACGTTATAACGTATTACGGTATATGGTATAACGTTATAACGTATTACGTTATATGGTATAACGTCATATGGTATAACGTTATAACGTATTACGGTATATGGTATAACGTTCTAACGTATTACGTTATATGGTATAACGTCATATGGTGCAACGTTATAACGTATTACGTCATATGGTATAACGTTATAACGTATTACGGTATACGATATAACGTTCTAACGTATTACGTTATATGGTATAACGTCATATGGAGTAACGTTATAAAGTATTACGTTATATGGTATAACGTCATATGGTATGACGTTATAACGCATTGGGTTATATGGTATAACGTCATATGATGTAACGTTATAACGTATTACGTTATGTGGTATAACGTCATATGGTGTAACGTTATAACGTATTACGTTATATGGTATAACGTTATAACGTATTACGGTATATGGTATAACGTTCTAACGTATTACGTTATATGGTATAACGTCATATGGTATGACGTTATAACGTATTACGTTATATGGTATAACGTCATATGGTGCAACGTTATAACGTATTACGGTATATGGTACAACGTTATAACGTATTACGTTATATGGTATAACGTCATATGATGTAACGTTATAACGTATTACGTTATATGGTATAACGCTATAACGTATTACGTTATATGGTATTACGTCATATGGTATAACGCTATAACGTATTACGGTATATGGTATAACGTTATAACGTATTGCGATATATGGTGTAACGTTATAACGTATTACGTTTTATGGTATAATGTTATAACGTATTAGGATATATGGTATATCGTTATAACGTATTACGTTATATGGTATAACGTCATATGGAATGAAGTTATAACGTATTGGGTTATATGGTATAACGTTATAACGTATTTTGTTATATGGTATAACGTCATATGGTATAACGTTATAACGTATTATGGTATATGGTATAACGTCATAGGGTATAACGTTATAACGTATTACGTTATATGGTATAACGTTATAACGTATTACGTTATATGGTATAACGTCATATGTTGTAACGTTATAACGTATTACGTTATATGGTATAACGTCATATGGTGTAACGTTATAACGTATTACGTTATATGGTATAACGTCATATGGTATAACGTTATAACGTATTACGGTATATGGTATAACGTTCTAACGTATTACGTTATATGGTATAACGTCATATGGTGCAACGTTATAACGTATTACGTCATATGGAATAACGTTATAACGTATTACGGTATACGATATAACGTTCTAACGTATTACGTTATATGGTATAACGTCATATGGTGCAACGTTATAACGTATTACGTCATATGGTATAACGTTATAACGTATTACGGTATACGATATAACGTTCTAACGTATTACGTTATATGGTATAACGTCATATGGTGTAACGTTATAAAGTATAACGTTATATGGTATAACGTCATATGGTATGACGCTATAACGCATTGGGTTATATGGTATAACGTCATATGATGTAACGTTATAACGTATTACGTTATGTGGTATAACGTCATATGGTGTAACGTTATAACGTATTACGTTATATGGTATAACGTCATATGGTATAACGTTATAACGTATTACGGTATATGGTATAACGTTCTAACGTATTACGTTATATGGTATAACGTCATATGGTGCAACGTTATAACGTATTACGTCATATGGTATAACGTTATAACGTATTACGGTATACGATATAACGTTCTAACGTATTACGTTATATGGTATGACGTTATATGGTATAACATTATAACGTATTACATTATATGGTATAACGTCATATGGTATGACGTTATAACGTATTACGTTATATGGTATAACGTCATATGGTGCAACGTTATAACGTATTACGGTATATGGTACAACGTTATAACGTATTACGTTATATGGTATAACGTCATATGATGTAACGTTATAACGTATTACGTTATATGGTATAACGCTATAACGTATTACGTTATATGGTATTACGTCATATGGTATAACGCTATAACGTATTACGGTATATGGTATAACGTTATAACGTATTGTGATATATGGTGTAACGTTATAACGTATTACGTTTTATGGTATAATGTTACAACGTATTAGGATATATGGTATATCGTTATAACGTATTACGTTATATGGTATAACGTCATATGGAATGAAGTTATAACGTATTGGGTTATATGGTATAACGTTATAACGTATTTTGTTATATGGTATAACGTCATATGGTATAACGTTATAACGTATTATGGTATATGGTATAACGTCATAGGGTATAACGTTATAACGTATTACGTTATATGGTATAACGTCATATGGTATACCGTTATAACGTATTACGTTATATGGTATAACGTTATAACGTATTACGTTATATGGTATAACGTCATATGGTGTAACGTTATAACGTATTACGGTATATGGTATAACGTTATAACGTATGACGATATATGGTATAACATTATAACGTATTACATTATATGGTATAACGTCATATGGTATAACGTTATAACGTAATACGGTATATGGTATAACGTCATATGGTATAACGTTAAAACGTATTACGTTATATGGTATAACGTCATATTATGTAACGTTATAACGTATTACGTTGTACGGTATAACGTCATATGGTGTAACGTTATAACGTATTACGGTATATGGTATAACGTTATAACGTATGACGATATATGGTATAACATTATAACGTATTACATTATATGGTATAACGTCATATGGTATAACGTTATAACGTAATACGGTATATGGTATAACGTCATATGGTATAACGTTAAAACGTATTACGTTATATGGTATAACGTCATATTATGTAACGTTATAACGTATTACGTTATATGGTATAACGTCATATGTTGTAACGTTATAACGTATTACGTTATATGGTATAACGTCATATGGTGTAACGTTATAACGTATTACGTTATATGGTATAACGTCATATGGTATAACGTCATATGGTATAACGTTATAACGTATTACGGTATATGGTATAACGTTCTAACGTATTACGTTATATGGTATAACGTCATATGGTGCAACGTTATAACGTATTACGTCATATGGCATAACGTTATAACGTATTACGGTATACGATATAACGTTCTAACGTATTACGTTATATGGTATAACGTCATATGGTGTAACGTTATAAAGTATTACGTTATATGGTATAACGTCATATGGTATGACGTTGTAACGTATTGAGTTATATGGTATAACGTTATAACGTATTTCGTTATATGGTATAACGTCATATGGTATAACGTTATAACGTATTACGGTATATGGTATAACGTTATAACGTATTACGTTATATGGTATAACGTCATATGGTATAACGTTATAACGTATTACGGTATATGGTATAACGTCATATGGTATAGCGTTATAACGTATTACGTTATATGGTATAACGTTATAACGTATTAGGATATATGGTATAACGTTATAACGTATTACGGTATATGGTATAACGTTATGACGTATTACGTTATATGGTATAACGTCATATGGTATAACGTTATAACGTAATACGGTATATGGTATAACGTCATATGGTATAACGTTAAAACGTATTACGTTATATGGTATAACGTCATATTATGTAACGTTATAACGTATTACGTTGTACGGTATAACGTCATATGGTGTAACGTTATAACGTATTACGGTATATGGTATAGCGTTATAACGTATGACGATATATGGTATAACATTATAACGTATTACATTATATGGTATAACGTCATATGGTATAACGTTATAACGTAATACGGTATATGGTATAACGTCATATGGTATAACGTTAAAACGTATTACGTTATATGGTATAACGTCATATTATGTAACGTTATAACGTATTACGTTATATGGTATAACGTCATATGGTGTAACGTTATAACGTATTACGGTATATGGTATAGCGTTATAACGTATGACGATATATGGTATAACATTATAACGTATTACATTATATGGTATAACGTCATATGTTGTAACGTTATAACGTATTACGTTATATGGTATAACGTCATATGGTGTAACGTTATAACGTATTACGTTATATGGTATAACGTCATATGGTATAACGTCATATGGTATAACGTTATAACGTATTACGGTATATGGTATAACGTTCTAACGTATTACGTTATATGGTATAACGTCATATGGTGCAACGTTATAACGTATTACGTCATATGGCATAACGTTATAACGTATTACGGTATACGATATAACGTTCTAACGTATTACGTTATATGGTATAACGTCATATGGTGTAACGTTATAAAGTATTACGTTATATGGTATAACGTCATATGGTATGACGTTGTAACGTATTGAGTTATATGGTATAACGTTATAACGTATTTCGTTATATGGTATAACGTCATATGGTATAACGTTATAACGTATTACGGTATATGGTATAACGTTATAACGTATTACGTTATATGGTATAACGTCATATGGTATAACGTTATAACGTATTACGGTATATGGTATAACGTCATATGGTATAGCGTTATAACGTATTACGTTATATGGTATAACGTTATAACCTATTAGGATATATGGTATAACGTTATAACGTATTACGGTATATGGTATAACGTTATGACGTATTACGTTATATGGTATAACGTCATATGATGTAATGTTATAACGTATTACGGTATATGGTATAACGTCATATAGTGTAACGTTATAACGTATTACGTTATATGGTATAACGATATAACGTATTACGTCATATGGTATAACGTCATATGGTGTAACGTTATAATGTATTACGTTATATGGTATAACGTCATATGGTATGACGTTATAACGTATTGGGTTATATGGTATAACGTTATAACTTATTACGTTATATGGTATAACGTCATATGGTGTAACGTTATAACGTATTACGGTATATGGTATAACGTTAAAACGTATTACGTTATATGGTATAACGTCATATTATGTAACGTTATAACGTATTACGTTGTATGGTATAACGTCATATGGTGTAACGTTATAACGTATTACGGTATATGGTATAACGTTATAACGTATGACGATATATGGTATAACATTATAACGTATTACATTATATGGTATAACGTCATATGGTATAACGTTATAACGTATTACGGTATATGGTATAACGTCATATGGTGTAACGTTATAACGTATTACGTTATATGGTATAACGTCATATGTTGTAACGTTATAACGTATTCCGTTATATGGTATAACGTCATATGGTGTAACGTTATAACGTATTACGTTATATGGTATAACGTCATATGGTATAACGGTATAACGTATTACGGTATATGGTATAACGTTCTAACGTATTACGTTATATGGTATAACGTCATATGGTGCAACGTTATAACGTATTACGTCATATGGCATAACGTTATAACGTATTACGGTATACGATATAACGTTCTAACGTATTACGTTATATGGTATAACGTCATATGGTGTAACGTTATAAAGTATTACGTTATATGGTATAACGTCATATGGTATGACGTTGTAACGTATTGGGTTATATGGTATAACGTTATAACGTATTTCGTTATATGGTATAACGTCATATGGTATAACGTTATAACGTATTACGGAATATGGTATAACGTTATAACGTATTACGTTATATGGTATAACGTCATATGGTATAACGTTATAACGTATTACGGTATATGGTATAACGTTATATGGTATAGCGTTATAACGTATTACGTTATATGGTATAACGTTATAACGTATTAGGATATATGGTATAACGTTATAACGTATTACGGTATATGGTATAACGTTATGACGTATTACGTTATATGGTATAACGTCATATGATGTAATGTTATAACGTATTACGGTATATGGTATAACGTCATATGGTGTAACGTTATAACGTATTACGTTATATGGTATAACGATATAACGTATTATGTTATATGGTATAACGTCATATGGTAAAACGTTCTAACGTATTTCGGTATATGGTATAACGTTATAACGTATTACGTTATATGGTATATCGTCATATGATGTAACGTTATAACGTATTACGTTATATGGTATAACGTCATATGGTATAACGTTATAACGTATTAGGGTATATGGTGTAACGTCATAACGTATTACGTTATATGGTATATCGTCATATGGTGTAACGTTATAACGTATTACGTTATATGGTATAACGTCATATGGTGTAACGTTATAAAGTATTACGTTATATGGTATAACGTCATATGGTATGACGTTATAACGTATTGGGTTATATGGTATAACGTTATAACATATTTCGTTATATGGTATAACGTCATATGGTATAACGTTATAACGTATTACGGTATATGGTATAACGTTATAACGTATTACGTTATATGGTATAACGCTATAACGTATTACGGTATATGGTATAACGTTATAACGTATTGCGATATATGGTGTAACGTCATATGGTATAACGTTTTAACGTATTACGGTATATGGTTTAACGTCATATGGTTTAACGTCGTATGGTGTAACGTTATAACGTATTACGGTATATGGTATAACGTCATATGGTATAACGTTATAACGTATTACGGTATATGGTATAACGTTATAACGTATTGCGTTATATGGTATAACGTTATAGCGTATTACGTTTTATTGTATAACGTTATAACGTATTAGGATATATGGTATAACGTTATAACGTATTACGATATATGGTATAACGTCATATGGTATAACGTTATAACGTATTACGGAATATGGTATAACGTTATGACGTATTACGTTATATGGTATAACATTATAACGTATTACGTTATATGGTATAACGTCATATGGTATAACGTTATAACGTATTACGGTATATGGTATAACGTCATATGGTATAACGTTATAACGTATTACGTAATACGGTATAACGTCATATGGTATAACGATATAACGTATTACGGTATATGGTATAACGTTATAACGTATTACGTTATATGGTATAACGTCATATGGTGTAACGTTATAACGTATTACGTGATATGGTATAACGTCATATGGTATAACGTTATAACGTATTAGGGTATATGGCGTAACGTTATAACGTATTACGTTATATGGTATATCGTCATATGGTGTAACGTTATAACGTATTACGTTATATGGTATAACGTCATATGGTGTAACGTTATAACGTATTACGTTATATGGTATAACGTCATATGGTATAACGTTATAACGTATTACGGTATATGGTATAACGTCATATGGTATAAGGTTATAACGTATTACGGTATATGGTATAACGTTATGACGTATTACGTTATATGGTATAACGTCATATGATGTAATGTTATAACGTATTACGGTATATGGTATAACGTCATATGGTGTAACGTTATAACGTATTACGTTATATGGTATAACGATATAACGTATTATGTTATATGGTATAACGTCATATGGCACAACGTTATAACGTATTACGGTATATGGTATAACGTTATAACGTATTACGTTATATGGTATAACGTCATATTATGTAACGTTATAACGTATTACGTTATATGGTATAACGTCATATGGTGTAACGTTATAACGCATTACGGTATATGGTATAACGTTATAACGTATGACGTTATATGGTATAACATTATAACGTATTACGTTATATGGTATAACGTCATATGGTATAACGTTATAACGTATTACGGTATATGGTATAACGATATAACGTATTGCGTTATATGGTATAACGTTATAGCGTATTACGTTTTATTGTATAACGTTATAACGTATTGGGATATATGGTATAACGTTATAACGTATTACGTTATATGGTATAACTTCATATGGTATAACGTTATAACGTATTACGGAATATGGTATAACGTTATGACGTATTACGTTATATTGTATAATGTTATGACGTATTACGGTATATGGTATAACGTCATATGATATAACGTTATAACGTATTACGGTATATGTTATAACGTTATAATGTATTACGTTATATGGTATGACGTCATATGGTGTAACGAAATAACGTATTACGTTATATGGTATAACGATATAACGTATTACGTTATATGGTATAACGTTATAACGTAGTACGTCATACGGTATAACGTTATGACGTATTACGTTATATGGTATAACGTCATATGATATAACGTTATAATGTATTACGGTATATGTTATAACGTTATAATGTATTACGTTATATGGTATGACGTCATATGGTGTAACGATATAACGTATTACGTTATATGGTATAACGATATAACGTATTACGTTATATGGTATAACGTTATAACGTAGTACGTCATACGGTATAACGTTATGACGTATTACGCTATATGGTGTAACGTCATATGGTATAACGTTATAACGTATTACGTTATATGGTATAACGCTATAACGTATTACATTAAATGGTATAACGTCATATGGTATGACGTTATAACGTATTACGTTATATGGTATAACGTCATATGGTGCAACGTTATAACGTATTACGGTATATGGTACAACGTTATAACGTATTACGTTATATGGTATAACGTCATATGATGTAATGTTATAACGTATTACGTTATATGGTATAACGCTATAACGTATTACGTTATATGGTATTACGTCATATGGTATAACGCTATAACGTATTACGTCATATGGCATAACGTTATAACGTATTACGGTATACGATATAACGTTCTAACGTATTACGTTATATGGTATAACGTCATATGGTGTAACGTTATAAAGTATTACGTTATATGGTATAACGTCATATGGTATAACGTCATATGGTATAACGTTATAACGTATTACGGTATATGGTATAACGTTCTAACGTATTACGTTATATGGTATAACGTCATATGGTGCAACGTTATAACGTATTACGTCATATGGCAAAACGTTATAACGTATTACGGTATACGATATAACGTTCTAACGTATTACGTTATATGGTATAACGTCATATGGTGTAACGTTATAAAGTATTACGTTATATGGTATAACGTCATATGGTATGACGTTGTAACGTATTGGGTTATATGGTATAATGTTATAACGTATTTCGTTATATGGTATAACGTCATATGGTATAACGTTATAACGTATTACGGTATATGGTATAACGTTATAACGTATTACGTTATATGGTATAACGTCATATGGTATAACGTTATAACGTATTACGGTATATGGTATAACGTCATATGGTATAGCGTTATAACGTATTACGTTATATGGTATAACGTTATAACGTATTAGGATATATGGTATAACGTTATAACGTATTACGGTATATGGTATAACGTTATGACGTATTACGTTATATGGTATAACGTCATATGATGTAATGTTATAACGTATTACGGTATATGGTATAACGTCATATAGTGTAACGTTATAACGTATTACGTTATATGGTATAACGATATAACGTATTACGTCATATGGTATAACGTCATATGGTGTAACGTTATAATGTATTACGTTATATGGTATAACGTCATATGGTATGACGTTATAACGTATTGGGTTATATGGTATAACGTTATAACTTATTACGTTATATGGTATAACGTCATATGGTGTAACGTTATAACGTATTACGGTATATGGTATAACGTTAAAACGTATTACGTTATATGGTATAACGTCATATTATGTAACGTTATAACGTATTACGTTGTATGGTATAACGTCATATGGTGTAACGTTATAACGTATTACGGTATATGGTATAACGTTATAACGTATGACGATATATGGTATAACATTATAACGTATTACATTATATGGTATAACGTCATATGGTATAACGTTATAACGTATTACGGTATATGGTATAACGTCATATGGTGTAACGTTATAACGTATTACGTTATATGGTATAACGTCATATGTTGTAACGTTATAACGTATTCCGTTATATGGTATAACGTCATATGGTGTAACGTTATAACGTATTACGTTATATGGTATAACGTCATATGGTATAACGGTATAACGTATTACGGTATATGGTATAACGTTCTAACGTATTACGTTATATGGTATAACGTCATATGGTGCAACGTTATAACGTATTACGTCATATTGCATAACGTTATAACGTATTACGGTATACGATATAACGTTCTAACGTATTACGTTATATGGTATAACGTCATATGGTGTAACGTTATAAAGTATTACGTTATATGGTATAACGTCATATGGTATGACGTTGTAACGTATTGGGTTATATGGTATAACGTTATAACGTATTTCGTTATATGGTATAACGTCATATGGTATAACGTTATAACGTATTACGGAATATGGTATAACGTTATAACGTATTACGTTATATGGTATAACGTCATATGGTATAACGTTATAACGTATTACGGTATATGGTATAACGTTATATGGTATAGCGTTATAACGTATTACGTTATATGGTATAACGTTATAACGTATTAGGATATATGGTATAACGTTATTACGTATTACGGTATATGGTATAACGTTATGACGTATTACGTTATATGGTATAACGTCATATGATGTAATGTTATAACGTATTACGGTATATGGTATAACGTCATATGGTGTAACGTTATAACGTATTACGTTATATGGTATAACGATATAACGTATTATGTTATATGGTATAACGTCATATGGTAAAACGTTCTAACGTATTACGGTATATGGTATAACGTTATAACGTATTACGTTATATGGTATATCGTCATATGATGTAACGTTATAACGTATTACGTTATATGGTATAACGTCATATGGTATAACGTTATAACGTATTAGGGTATATGGTGTAACGTCATAACGTATTACGTTATATGGTATATCGTCATATGGTGTAACGTTATAACGTATTACGTTATATGGTATAACGTCATATGGTGTAACGTTATAACGTATTACGTTATATGGTATAACGTCATATGGTATAACGTTATAACCTATTACGGTATATGGTATAACGTTATAACGTATTACGTTATATGGTATAACGTCATATGGTGCAACGTTATAACGTATTACGTCATATGGTATAACGTCATATGGTGTAACGTTATAAAGTATTACGTTATATGGTATAACGTCATATGGTATGACGTTATAACGTATTGGGTTATATGGTATAACGTTATAACATATTTCGTTATATGGTATAACGTCATATGGTATAACGTTATAACGTATTACGGTATATGGTATAACGTTATAACGTATTACGTTATATGGTATAACGCTATAACGTATTACGGTATATGGTATAACGTTATAACGTATTGCGATATATGGTGTAACGTCATATGGTATAACGTTTTAACGTATTACGGTATATGGTTTAACGTCATATGGTTTAACGTCGTATGGTGTAACGTTATAACGTATTACGGTATATGGTATAACGTCATATGGTATAACGTTATAACGTATTACGGTATATGGTATAACGTTATGACGTATTACGTTATATGGTATAACATTATAACGTATTACGATATATGGTATAACGTCATATGGTATAACGTTATAACGTATTACGGAATATGGTATAACGTTATGACGTATTACGTTATATGGTATAACATTATAACGTATTACGTTATATGGTATAACGTCATATGGTATAACGTTATAACGTATTACGGTATATGGTATAACGTCATATGGTATAACGTTATAACGTATTACGTAATACGGTATAACGTCATATGGTATAACGATATAACGTATTACGGTATATGGTATAACGTTATAACGTATTACGTTATATGGTATAACGTCATATGGTGTAACGTTATAACGTATTACGTGATATGGTATAACGTCGTATGGTATAACGTTATAACGTATTAGGGTATATCCCGTAACGTTATAACGTATTACGTTATATGGTATATCGTCATATGGTGTAACGTTATAACGTATTACGTTATATGGTATAACGTCATATGGTGTAACGTTATAACGTATTACGTTATATGGTATAACGTCATATGGTATAACGTTATAACGTATTACGGTATATGGTATAACGTTATAACGTATTACGTTATATGGTATAACGTCATATGGTGCAACGTTATAACGTATCACGTCATATGGTATAACGTCATATGGTGTGACGTTATAAAGTATTACGTTATATGGTATAACGTCATATGGTATGACGTTATAACGTATTGGGTTATATGGTATAACGTTATAACGTATTACGTTATATGGTATAACGCTATAACGTATTACGGTATATGGTATAACGTTATAACGTATTGCGATATATGGTGTAACGTCATATGGTATAACGTTTTAACGTATTACGGTATATGGTTTAACGTCATATGGTTTAACGTCATATGGTGTAACGTTATAACGTATTACGGTATATGGTATAACGTCATATGGTATAAGGTTATAACGTATTACGGTATATGGTATAACGTTATGACGTATTACGTTATATGGTATAACGTCATATGATGTAATGTTATAACGTATTACGGTATATGGTATAACGTCATATGGTGTAACGTTATAACGTATTACGTTATATGGTATAACGATATAACGTATTATGTTATATGGTATAACGTCATATGGCACAACGTTATAACGTATTACGGTATATGGTATAACGTTATAACGTATTACGTTATATGGTATAACGTCATATTATGTAACGTTATAACGAATTACGTTATATGGTAAAACGTCATATGGTGTAACGTTATAACGCATTACGGTATATGGTATAACGTTATAACGTATGACGTTATATGGTATAACATTATAACGTATTACGTTATATGGTATAACGTCATATGGTATAACGCTATAACGTATTACGGTATATGGTATAACGATATAACGTATTGCGTTATATGGTATAACGTTATAGCGTATTACGTTTTATTGTATAACGTTATAACGTATTAGGATATATGGTATAACGTTATAACGTATTACGTTATATGGTATAACTTCATATGGTATAACGTTATAACGTATTACGGAATATGGTATAACGTTATGACGTATTACGTTATATTGTATAATGTTATGACGTATTACGGTATATGGTATAACGTCATATGATATAACGTTATAACGTATTACGGTATATGTTATAACGTTATAATGTATTACGTTATATGGTATGACGTCATATGGTGTAACGAAATAACGTATTACGTTATATGGTATAACGATATAACGTATTACGTTATATGGTATAACGTTATAACGTAGTACGTCATACGGTATAACGTTATGACGTATTACGTTATATGGTATAACGTCATATGATATAACGTTATAACGTATTACGGTATATGTTATAACGTTATAATGTATTACGTTATATGGTATGACGTCATATGGTGTAACGATATAACGTATTACGTTATATGGTATAACGATATAACGTATTACGTTATATGGTATAACGTTATAACGTAGTACGTCATACGGTATAACGTTATGACGTATTACGCTATATGGTGTAACGTCATATGATATAACGTTATAACGTATTACGGTATATGTTATAACGTTATAATGTATTACGTTATATGGTATGACGTCATATGGTGTAACGATATAACGTATTACGTTATATGGTATAACGATATAACGTATTACGTTATATGGTATAACGTTATAACGTAGTACGTCATACGGTATAACGTTATGACGTATTACGCTATATGGTGTAACGTCATATGGTATAACGTCATATGGTATAACGTTATAACGTAGTACCTTACATGGTATAACGCTATAACGTATCACGTTATATGGTATAACGTTATAACGTTTTAGGTTATATGGTATAACGTTATGACATATTACGATATATGTTATAACGTCATATGGTATAACGTTATAACGTATTACGGTATATGGTACAACGTTATAACGTATTACGTTATATGGTATAACGTCATATGATGTAACGTTATAACGTATTACGTTATATGGTATAACGCTATAACGTATTACATTATATGGTATAACGTCATATGGTATGACGTTATAACGTATTACGTTATATGGTATAACGTCATATGGTGCAACGTTATAACGTATTACGGTATATGGTACAACGTTATAACGTATTACGTTATATGGTATAACGTCATATGATGTAACGTTATAACGTATTACGTTATATGGTATAACGCTATAACGTATTACGTTATATGGTATTACGTCATATGGTATAACGCTATAACGTATTACGGTATATGGTATAACGTTATAACGTATTGTGATATATGGTGTAACGTTATAACGTATTACGTTTTATGGTATAATGTTACAACGTATTAGGATATATGGTATATCGTTATAACGTATTACGTTATATGGTATAACGTCATATGGAATGAAGTTATAACGTATTGGGTTATATGGTATAACGTTATAACGTATTTTGTTATATGGTATAACGTCATATGGTATAACGTTATAACGTATTATGGTATATGGTATAACGTCATAGGGTATAACGTTATAACGTATTACGTTATATGGTATAACGTCATATGGTATACCGTTATAACGTATTACGTTATATGGTATAACGTTATAACGTATTACGTTATATGGTATAACGTCATATGGTGTAACGTTATAACGTATTACGGTATGTGGTATAACGTTATAACGTATGACGATATATGGTATAACATTATAACGTATTACATTATATGGTATAACGTCATATGGTATAACGTTATAACGTAATACGGTATATGGTATAACGTCATATGGTATAACGTTAAAACGTATTACGTTATATGGTATAACGTCATATTATGTAACGTTATAACGTATTACGTTGTACGGTATAACGTCATATGGTGTAACGTTATAACGTATTACGGTATATGGTATAACGTTATAACGTATGACGATATATGGTATAACATTATAACGTATTACATTATATGGTATAACGTCATATGGTATAACGTTATAACGTAATACGGTATATGGTATAACGTCATATGTTGTAACGTTATAACGTATTACGTTATATGGTATAACGTCATATGGTGTAACGTTATAACGTATTACGTTATATGGTATAACGTCATATGGTATAACGTCATATGGTATAACGTTATAACGTATTACGGTATATGGTATAAAGTTCTAACGTATTACGTTATATGGTATAACGTCATATGGTGCAACGTTATAACGTATTACGTCATATGGCATAACGTTATAACGTATTACGGTATACGATATAACGTTCTAACGTATTACGTTATATGGTATAACGTCATATGGTGTAACGTTATAAAGTATTACGTTATATGGTATAACGTCATATGGTATGACGTTGTAACGTATTGGGTTATATGGTATAACGTTATAACGTATTTCGTTATATGGTATAACGTCATATGGTATAACGTTATAACGTATTACGGAATATGGTATAACGTTATAACGTATTACGTTATATGGTATAACGTCATATGGTATAACGTTATAACGTATTACGGTATATGGTATAACGTTATATGGTATAGCGTTATAACGTATTACGTTATATGGTATAACGTTATAACGTATTAGGATATATGGTATAACGTTATAACGTATTACGGTATATGGTATAACGTTATGACGTATTACGTTATATGGTATAACGTCATATGATGTAATGTTATAACGTATTACGGTATATGGTATAACGTCATATGGTGTAACGTTATAACGTATTACGTTATATGGTATAACGTCATATGGTATAACGTTATAACGTATTAGGGTATATGGTGTAACGTCATAACGTATTACGTTATATGGTATATCGTCATATGGTGTAACGTTATAACGTATTACGTTATATGGTATAACGTCATATGGTGTAACGTTATAAAGTATTACGTTATATGGTATAACGTCATATGGTATAACGTTATAACCTATTACGGTATATGGTATAACGTTATAACGTATTACGTTATATGGTATAACGTCATATGGTGCAACGTTATAACGTATTACGTCATATGGTATAACGTCATATGGTGTAACGTTATAAAGTATTACGTTATATGGTATAACGTCATATGGTATGACGTTATAACGTATTGGGTTATATGGTATAACGTTATAACATATTTCGTTATATGGTATAACGTCATATGGTATAACGTTATAACGTATTACGGTATATGGTATAACGTTATAACGTATTACGTTATATGGTATAACGCTATAACGTATTACGGTATATGGTATAACGTTATAACGTATTGCGATATATGGTGTAACGTCATATGGTATAACGTTTTAACGTATTACGGTATATGGTTTAACGTCATATGGTTTAACGTCGTATGGTGTAACGTTATAACGTATTACGGTATATGGTATAACGTCATATGGTATAACGTTATAACGTATTACGGTATATGGTATAACGTCATATGGTGTAACGTTATAACGTATTACGGTATATGGTATAACGTTATAACGTATGACGATATATGGTATAACATTATAACGTATTACATTATATGGTATAACGTCATATGGTATAACGTTATAACGTAATACGGTATATGGTATAACGTCATATGGTATAACGTTAAAACGTATTACGTTATATGGTATAACGTCATATTATGTAACGTTATAACGTATTACGTTGTACGGTATAACGTCATATGGTGTAACGTTATAACGTATTACGGTATATGGTATAACGTTATAACGTATGACGATATATGGTATAACATTATAACGTATTACATTATATGGTATAACGTCATATGGTATAACGTTATAACGTAATACGGTATATGGTATAACGTCATATGTTGTAACGTTATAACGTATTACGTTATATGGTATAACGTCATATGGTGTAACGTTATAACGTATTACGTTATATGGTATAACGTCATATGGTATAACGTCATATGGTATAACGTTATAACGTATTACGGTATATGGTATAAAGTTCTAACGTATTACGTTATATGGTATAACGTCATATGGTGCAACGTTATAACGTATTACGTCATATGGCATAACGTTATAACGTATTACGGTATACGATATAACGTTCTAACGTATTACGTTATATGGTATAACGTCATATGGTGTAACGTTATAAAGTATTACGTTATATGGTATAACGTCATATGGTATGACGTTGTAACGTATTGGGTTATATGGTATAACGTTATAACGTATTTCGTTATATGGTATAACGTCATATGGTATAACGTTATAACGTATTACGGAATATGGTATAACGTTATAACGTATTACGTTATATGGTATAACGTCATATGGTATAACGTTATAACGTATTACGGTATATGGTATAACGTTATATGGTATAGCGTTATAACGTATTACGTTATATGGTATAACGTTATAACGTATTAGGATATATGGTATAACGTTATAACGTATTACGGTATATGGTATAACGTTATGACGTATTACGTTATATGGTATAACGTCATATGATGTAATGTTATAACGTATTACGGTATATGGTATAACGTCATATGGTGTAACGTTATAACGTATTACGTTATATGGTATAACGATATAACGTATTATGTTATATGGTATAACGTCATATGGTAAAACGTTCTAACGTATTACGGTATATGGTATAACGTTATAACGTATTACGTTATATGGTATATCGTCATATGATGTAACGTTATAACGTATTACGTTATATGGTATAACGTCATATGGTATAACGTTATAACGTATTAGGGTATATGGTGTAACGTCATAACGTATTACGTTATATGGTATATCGTCATATGGTGTAACGTTATAACGTATTACGTTATATGGTATAACGTCATATGGTGTAACGTTATAAAGTATTACGTTATATGGTATAACGTCATATGGTATAACGTTATAACCTATTACGGTATATGGTATAACGTTATAACGTATTACGTTATATGGTATAACGTCATATGGTGCAACGTTATAACGTATTACGTCATATGGTATAACGTCATATGGTGTAACGTTATAAAGTATTACGTTATATGGTATAACGTCATATGGTATGACGTTATAACGTATTGGGTTATATGGTATAACGTTATAACATATTTCGTTATATGGTATAACGTCATATGGTATAACGTTATAACGTATTACGGTATATGGTATAACGTTATAACGTATTACGTTATATGGTATAACGCTATAACGTATTACGGTATATGGTATAACGTTATAACGTATTGCGATATATGGTGTAACGTCATATGGTATAACGTTTTAACGTATTACGGTATATGGTTTAACGTCATATGGTTTAACGTCGTATGGTGTAACGTTATAACGTATTACGGTATATGGTATAACGTCATATGGTATAACGTTATAACGTATTACGGTATATGGTATAACGTTATAACGTATTGCGTTATATGGTATAACGTTATAGCGTATTACGTTTTATTGTATAACGTTATAACGTATTAGGATATATGGTATAACGTTATAACGTATTACGATATATGGTATAACGTCATATGGTATAACGTTATAACGTATTACGGAATATGGTATAACGTTATGACTTATTACGTTATATGGTATAACATTATAACGTATTACGTTATATGGTATAACGTCATATGGTATAACGTTATAACGTATTACGGTATATGGTATAACGTCATATGGTATAACGTTATAACGTATTACGTAATACGGTATAACGTCATATGGTATAACGATATAACGTATTACGGTATATGGTATAACGTTATAACGTATTACGTTATATGGTATAACGTCATATGGTGTAACGTTATAACGTATTACGTGATATGGTATAACGTCATATGGTATAACGTTATAACGTATTAGGGTATATGGCGTAACGTTATAACGTATTACGTTATATGGTATATCGTCATATGGTGTAACGTTATAACGTATTACGTTATATGGTATAACGTCATATGGTGTAACGTTATAACGTATTACGTTATATGGTATAACGTCATATGGTATAACGTTATAACGTATTACGGTATATGGTATAACGTTATAACGTATTACGTTATATGGTATAACGTCATATGGTGCAACGTTATAACGTATCACGTCATATGGTATAACGTCATATGGTGTGACGTTATAAAGTATTACGTTATATGGTATAACGTCATATGGTATGACGTTATAACGTATTGGGTTATATGGTATAACGTTATAACGTATTACGTTATATGGTATAACGCTATAACGTATTACGGTATATGGTATAACGTTATAACGTATTGCGATATATGGTGTAACGTCATATGGTATAACGTTTTAACGTATTACGGTATATGGTTTAACGTCATATGGTTTAACGTCATATGGTGTAACGTTATAACGTATTACGGTATATGGTATAACGTCATATGGTATAAGGTTATAACGTATTACGGTATATGGTATAACGTTATGACGTATTACGTTATATGGTATAACGTCATATGGTGTAACGTTATAAAGTATTACGTTATATGGTATAACGTCATATGGTATGACGTTATAACGTATTGGGTTATATGGTATAACGTTATAACATATTTCGTTATATGGTATAACGTCATATGGTATAACGTTATAACGTATTACGGTATATGGTATAACGTTATAACGTATTACGTTATATGGTATAACGCTATAACGTATTACGGTATATGGTATAACGTTATAACGTATTGCGATATATGGTGTAACGTCATATGGTATAACGTTTTAACGTATTACGGTATATGGTTTAACGTCATATGGTTTAACGTCGTATGGTGTAACGTTATAACGTATTACGGTATATGGTATAACGTCATATGGTATAACGTTATAACGTATTACGGTATATGGTATAACGTTATAACGTATTGCGTTATATGGTATAACGTTATAGCGTATTACGTTTTATTGTATAACGTTATAACGTATTAGGATATATGGTATAACGTTATAACGTATTACGATATATGGTATAACGTCATATGGTATAACGTTATAACGTATTACGGAATATGGTATAACGTTATGACTTATTACGTTATATGGTATAACATTATAACGTATTACGTTATATGGTATAACGTCATATGGTATAACGTTATAACGTATTACGGTATATGGTATAACGTCATATGGTATAACGTTATAACGTATTACGTAATACGGTATAACGTCATATGGTATAACGATATAACGTATTACGGTATATGGTATAACGTCATATGGTATAAGGTTATAACGTATTACGGTATATGGTATAACGTTATGACGTATTACGTTATATGGTATAACGTCATATGATGTAATGTTATAACGTATTACGGTATATGGTATAACGTCATATGGTGTAACGTTATAACGTATTACGTTATATGGTATAACGATATAACGTATTATGTTATATGGTATAACGTCATATGGCACAACGTTATAACGTATTACGGTATAAGGTATAACGTTATAACGTATTACGTTATATGGTATAACGTCATATTATGTAACGTTATAACGTATTACGTTATATGGTATAACGTCATATGGTGTAACGTTATAACGCATTACGGTATATGGTATAACGTTATAACGTATGACGTTATATGGTATAACATTATAACGTATTACGTTATATGGTATAACGTCATATGGTATAACGTTATAACGTATTACGGTATATGGTATAACGATATAACGTATTGCGTTATATGGTATAACGTTATAGCGCATTACGTTTTATTGTATAACGTTATAACGTATTAGGATATATGGTATAACGTTATAACGTATTACGTTATATGGTATAACTTCATATGGTATAACGTTATAACGTATTACGGAATATGGTATAACGTTATGACGTATTACGTTATATTGTATAATGTTATGACGTATTACGGTATATGGTATAACGTCATATGATATAACGTTATAACGTATTACGGTATATGTTATAACGTTATAATGTATTACGTTATATGGTATGACGTCATATGGTGTAACGAAATAACGTATTACGTTATATGGTATAACGATATAACGTATTACGTTATATGGTATAACGTTATAACGTAGTACGTCATACGGTATAACGTTATGACGTATTACGTTATATGGTATAACGTCATATGATATAACGTTATAACGTATTACGGTATATGTTATAACGTTATAATGTATTACGTTATATGGTATGACGTCATATGGTGTAACGATATAACGTATTACGTTATATGGTATAACGATATAACGTATTACGTTATATGGTATAACGTTATAACGTAGTACGTCATACGGTATAACGTTATGACGTATTACGCTATATGGTGTAACGTCATATGGTGTAACGTCATATGGTATAACGTTATAACGTAGTACCTTACATGGTATAACGCTATAACGTATCACGTTATATGGTATAACGTTATAACGTTTTAGGTTATATGGTATAACGTTATGACATATTACGATATATGGTATAACGTCATATGGTATAACGTCATATGGTATTACGTTATAAAGTATTACGGTACATGGTATAACGTTATAACGTATTACGTTATATGGTATGACGTCATGTGGTATAACGTTATAACGCTTACGTTATACGGTATGACGTCATATGGTGTAACGATATAATGTATTACGTTATATGGTATAACGATATAACGTATTACGTTATATGGTATAACGTTATAACGTAGTTCGTCATACGGTATAACGTTATGACGTATTACGTTATATGGTGTAACGTCATATGGTATAACGTCATATGGTATAACGTTATAACGTAGTACGTTACATGGTATAACGCTATAACGTATCACGTTATATGGTATAACGTTATAACGTATTACGATATATGGTATAACGTCATAT
The DNA here is from genome assembly GCF_024542735.1 of Bombus huntii. Taxonomy (NCBI): domain Eukaryota; kingdom Metazoa; phylum Arthropoda; class Insecta; order Hymenoptera; family Apidae; genus Bombus; species Bombus huntii. The sequence continues at coordinate 2,861,901 of NC_066243.1, forward strand.
GGTGTAACGTCATATGGTATAGCGTTATAACGTAGTACGTTATATGGTTGACCGTTGTAACGTATCACGTTATATGGTATAACGTTATAACGTATTACGTTATATGGTATAACGTTATGACGTATTACGGTATATGGTATAACGTCATATGGTATAACGTTATAACGTCGTACGTTATATGGTATAACGTTATAACGCACTACGTTATATGGTATAACGTTATAACGTATTAGGATATATGGTATAACGTTATAACGTATTAGGTTATATCGTATAACGTTATAACGTATTACGTTATATGGTATAACGTCATATGGTATAACGTTATAACGTATTACGGTATATGGTATAACGTTATAACGTATTGCGTTATATGGTATGACGTCATATGGTGTAACGTTATAACGTATTACGTTATATGGTATAACGATATAACGTATTACGTTATATGGTATAACGTTATAACGTAGTACGTTATATGGTATAACGTTAAGACGTATTACGTTATATGGTATAACGTTATATGGTATAACTTCATATGGTATAAAGTCATATGGTATAACGTCATATGGTATAACGTCATATGGTATAACGTCATATGGTATAGCGTTATAACGTATTTCGGTATATGGTATAACGTTATAACGTATTATGTTATATGGTATGACGTCATATGGTATAACGTTATAACGTATTACGATATATGGTATAACGTCATATGGTATAGCGTTATAACTTAGTACGTTATATGGTATACCGTTATAACATATCACGTTATATGGTATAACGTTATAACGTATTACGTTATATGGTATAACGATATAACGTATTACGTTATATGGTATTACGTCATATGGTTTAACGTTATAATGTATTACGATATATGGTATAACGTCATATGATATAACGTCATATGCTATAACGTTATAACGTAGTACGTTATATGGTATAACGTTATAACGTATCACGTTATATGGTATAACGTTATAACGTATTAGGTTATATGGTATAACGTTATGACGTATTACGGTATATGGTTTCACGTCATATGGCATAGCGTTATAACGTAGTACGTTATATGGTATAACGTTATAAAGTATTACGTTATATGGTATAACATTATAACGTAGTACGTTATATGGTATAACGTCATATGTTATAACGTTATAACGTATTACGGTATATGGTATAACGTTATAACGAATTACGTTATATGGTATGACGTCATATGGTGTAACGTTATAACGTATTACGTTATATGGTATAACGATATAACGTATTACGTTATATGGTATAACGTCGTATGGTATAACGTTAACGTATTACGTTATACGGTATAACGACATATGGTATAACGTTATAACGTATTACATTATATGGTATAACGTTATATGGTATAACGTCATACGGTGTAACGATATAATGTATTACGTTATATGGTATAACGATATAACGTATTACGTTATATGGTATAACGTTATAACGTAGTTCGTCATACGGTATAACGTTATGACGTATTACGTTATATGGTGTAACGTCATATGGTATAACGTCATATGGTATAACGATATAACGTAGTACGTTACATGGTATAACGCTATAACGTATCACGTTATATGGTATAACGTTATAACGTATTACGATATATGGTATAACGTCATATGGTGTAACGTCATATGGTATAGCGTTATAACGTAGTACGTTATATGGTTGACCGTTGTAACGTATCACGTTATATGGTATAACGTTATAACGTATTACGTTATATGGTATAACGTTATGACGTATTACGGTATATGGTATAACGTCATATGGTATAACGTTATAACGTCGTACGTTATATGGTATAACGTTATAACGCACTACGTTATATGGTATAACGTTATAACGTATTAGGATATATGGTATAACGTTATAACGTATTAGGTTATATCGTATAACGTTATAACGTATTACGTTATATGGTATATCGTCATATGATATAACGTCATATGGTATAACGTTATAACGTAGTACGTTATATGGTATAACGTTATAACGTATCACGTTATATGGTATAACGTTATAACGTATTAGGTTATATGGTATAACGTTATGACGTATTACGGTATATGGTTTAACGTCATATGCCATAGCGTTATAACGTAGTACGTTATATGGTATAACGTTATAAAGTATTACGTTATATGGTATAACATTATAACGTAGTACGTTATATGGTATAACGTCATATGTTATAACGTTATAACGTATTACGGTATATGGTATAACGTTATAACGAATTACGTTATATGGTATGACGTCATATGGTGTAACGTTATAACGTATTACGTTATATGGTATAACGATATAACGTATTACGTTATATGGTATAACGTCGTATGGTATAACGTTAACGTATTACGTTATACGGTATAACGACATATGGTATAACGTTATAACGTATTACATTATATGGTATAACGTTATATGGTATAACGTCATACGGTATAACGTTATAACGTATTACGTTATAGGTTATAACGATATAACGCATTACGTTATATGGTATAACGTTATAACGTATTACGTTATATGATATAACGATATAATGAGTTACGTTATATGGTATAACGTTATAACGTATGACGTTATATGGTATAACGTTATAACGTATTACGTTATATGGTATTACGTCATATGGTATAACGTTATAACGTATTAGGTTGTATGGTAGAACGTTATGACGTATTACGTTATATGGTATAACGTTATAACGTAGTACGTTACATGGTATAACGCTATAACGTATCACGTTATATGGTATAACGTTATAACGTATTATCTTATATGGTATAACGTTATGACGTATTACGGTATATGGTATAACGTCATATGGCATAACGTTATAACGTAGTACGTTATATGGTATAACGTTATAAAGTATTACGTTATATGGTATAACATTATAACGTAGTACGTTATATGGTATAACGTCATATGTTATAACGTTATAACGTATTACGGTATATGGTATAACGTTATAACTTATTACGTTATATGGTATGACTTCATATGGTGTAACGTTATAACGTAGTACGTTATATGGTATAACGTTATGACGTATTACGTTATATGGTATAACGTCATAACGTATTACGGTATATGGTATAACGTTATAACGTATTACGTTATATGGTATGGCGTCATATGGTGTAACGTTATAACGTATTACGTTATATGGTATAACATTATAACGTATAACGTTATATGGTATAACGATATAACGTATTACGTTATATGGTATAACGTTATAACGTATTACGTTATATGATATTACGTCATATGGTACAACGTTATAACGTATGACGGTATATGGTATAACGTTATAACGTATTACGTTATATGGTATAATGTCATATGGCGTAACGTTATAACGTGGTACGTTATATGGTATACCGTTATAACGTATCACGTTATATGGTATAACGATATAACGTATTACGTTATATGGTATGACGTCATATGGTGTAACGTTATAACGTATTACGTAATATGGTATAACGATAGAACGAATTACGTTATATGGTATAACGTCATATGGTATAACGTTATAACGTATTATCACATATGGTATAACGTCATATGGTATAACGTTATAACGTATTACGGTATATGGTATAACGATATATCGTATTACGTTATATGGTATGACGTCATATGGTGTAACGATATAACGTATTACGTTATATGGTATAACGATATAACGTATTAGCTATATGGTATAACGTTATAACGTAGTACGTTATATGGTATAATGTTATGACGTATTACGTTATAAGGTATAACGTCATATGGTATAACGTTATAACGTAGTACGTTACATGGTATAACGCTATAACGTATCACGTTATATGGTATAACGTTATAACGTATTAGGTTATATGGTATAACGTTATGACGTATTACGTAATATGGTATAACGTCATATGGTATAACGTTATAACGTATTTCGGTATATGGTATAACGTTATAATGTATTACGATATATGGTATAACGTCATACGATATAACGTCATATGGTATAACGTTGTAACGTAGTACGTTATATGGTATAACGTTAAAACGTATCACGTTATATGGTATAACGTTATAACGTATTAGGTTATATGGTATAACGTTATGACGTATTAGGGTATATGGTATAACGTTATAACGTACTACGTTATATGGTATAACGTTATAACGTATTAAGTTATATGGTATAACGTTTTAAAGTATAACTTTATATGGAATAACGTTATAACGTATTACGTTATATGGTATAACGATATAACGTCATCTGGTATAACGTTATAACGTATTACGATATATGGTATATCGTTATAACGTATCACGTTATATGGTATAACGTTATAACGTATTAGGCTATATGGTATAACGTTATGACGTATTACGTAATATGGTATAACGATGTAACGTATTACGGTATGTGGTATAACGTTATAACGTATTACGTTATATGGTATAACGTCATATGTTATAACGTTATAACGTATTACGTTATATGGTATAACGATATAACGTATTACGTTATATGGTATGACGTCATATGGTATAACGTTATAACGTATTTCGGTATATGTTATAACGTTATAACGTATTACGTTATATGGTATACCGTTATACCGTATTAGGTTATATGGTATAACGTTATGACGTATTACGTTATATGGTATAACGTCATATGGCATAACGTCATATGGTATAACGTTATAACGTATTACGTTATATGGCATAACGTCATATGGTATAACGTTATAACGTATTTCGGTATATGGCATAACGTTATAACGTATTACGTTATATGGTATAACGTTATATGGTATGACGTCATATGGTGTAACGATATAACGTATTACGTTATATGGTATAACGATATAACGTATTACGTTATATGGAATAACGTTATAATGTAGTACGTTATATGGTATAACGTTATGACGTATTACGTTATATGGTATAACGTCACATGGTATAACGTCATATGGTATAACGTCATATGGTATAACGTTATAACGTAGTACGTTACATGGTATAACGCTATAACGTATCACGTTATATGGTATAACGTTATAACGTATTAGGTTATATGGTATAACGTTATGACATATTACGTTATATGGTATCACGTCATATGGTATAACGTCACATGGTATAACGTTATAACGTATTACGTTATATGGTATAACGATATAACGTATTACGTTATATGGTATAACATTATAACGTATAACGTTATATGGTATAACGATATAACGTATTACGTTATATGGTATAACGTTATGACGTATTACGTTATATGGTATAACGTCATAACGTATTACGGTATATGGTATAACGTTATAACGTATTACGTTATATGGTATGGCGTCATATGGTGTAACGTTATAACGTATTACGTTATATGGTATATCATTATAACGTAGTACGTTATATGGTATAACGTTATAACGTACTATGTTATATGGTATAACGTTATAACGTATTACGTTATATGGTATAACGTTATAACGTATAACGTTATATGGTATAACGATATAACGTATTACGTTATATGGTATAACGATATAACGTATTACGTTATATGGTAGAACGTCATATGGTATAACGTTATAACGTATTACATTGTATGGTATAACGTCGTAAGGTATAACGTTAACGTATTACGTTATACGGTATAACGTCATATGGTATAATGTTATAACGTATTAAGTTGTATGGGATAACGTCATATGGTATAACGTCATATGGTATAACGTTATAACGTAGTACGTTATATGGTATAACGTTATGACGTATTACGCTATATGGTATAACGTCATATGGTATAACATCATATGGTATAACGTTATAACGTAGTAAGTTACATATAACCCTATAACGTATCACGTTATATGGTATAACGTTATAACGTATTAGGTTATATGGTATAACGTTATGACGTATTACGTTATATGGCATAACGTCATATGGTATAACGTTATAACGTATTTCGGTATATGGCATAACGTTATAGCGTATTACGTTATATGGTATAACGTTATATGGTATGACGTCATATGGTGTAACGATATAACGATATAACGTATTACGCTATATGGTATAACGTTATAACGTAGTACGTTATATGGTATAACAATATAAAGTATTACGTTATATGGTAGAACGTCATATGGTATTACTTCATAACGTAGTACGTTATATGGTATAACGTCATATGTTATAACGTAATAACCTATTACGGTATATGGTATAACGATATAACGTATTACGTTATATGGTATAACGTCATATGGTATAACGTTATAACGTATTACGATATATGTTATGACTTCAAATGGAATAACGTTACAACGTAGTACGTTATATGGTATAACGTCATATGGTATAACGTTATAACGTATTACGTTATATGGTATAACGTTATAACGTATTACGTTATATGGTATGACGTCATATGGTGTAACGATATAACGTATTACGTTATATGGTATAACGATATAACGTATTACGCTATATGGTATAACGTTATAACGTAGTACGTTATATGGTATTATGTTATGACGTATTACTTTATATGGTATAACGTCATATGGTATAACTTCATATGGTATAACGTTATAACGTAGTACGTTATATGGTATAACGCTATAACGTATCACGTTATATGGTATAACGTTATAACGTAATAGGTTATATGGTATAACGTTATGACTTATTACGTTATATGGTATAACGTCATATGGTATATCGTCATATGGTATAACGTCATATGGTATAACGTTATAACGTATTTCGGTATATGGTATAACGTTATAATGTATTACGATATATGGTATAACGCCATACGATATAACGTCATATGGTATAACGTTGTAACGTAGTACGTTATATGGTATAACGTTATAACGTATCACGTTATATGGTATAACGTTATAACGTACTACGTTATATGGTATAACGTTATAACCTATTAGGTTATATGGTATAACGTTATAACGTATTAGGTTATATGGTATAACGTTATAACGTATTACGATATATGGTAAAACGATAAAACGTATTACGTTATATGGTATAACGTCATATGGAATAACGTTATAACGTAGTACGTTATATGGTATAACGTTATGACGTATTACGTTATATGGTATGACGTCATGTGGTATAACGTCATATGGTACAACGTTATAACGTAGTACGTTATATGGTATAACGATATAACGTTATAACGTATTACGGTATATGGTATAACGATATAACGTATTACGTTATAGGGTATAACGATATAACGTATTACGTTATACGGTATAACGTCATATGGTATAATGTTATAACGTATTACATTATATGGTACAACGACATATGGTGTAACGCTATAACGTATTACGTTATATGGTATAACGATATAACGTATTACGTGATATGGTATAACAATATAAAGTATTACGTTATATGGTAGAACGTCATATGGTATAACTTCATATCGTAGTACGTTATATGGTATAACGTCATAAGGTATAACGTAATAACGTATTACGGTATATGGTATAACGTTATAACGTATTACATTATATGGTATAACGTCATAAGGTATAACGTAATAACGTATTACGGTATATGGTATAACGTTATAACGTATTACGTTATATGGTATGACGTCATATGGTGTAACGATATAACGTATTACGTTATATGGTATAACGATATAACGTATTACGCTATATGGTATAACGTTATAACGTAGTAAGTTATATGGTATAATGTTATGACGTATTACTTTATATGGTATAGCGTCATATGGTATAACGTCATATGGTATAACGTCATATGGTATAACGTCATATGGCATAACGTCATATGGTATAACGTTATAACGTAGTACGTTATATGGTATAACGTTATAACGTATTACGTTATATGGTATGACGTCATATGGTGTAACGTTATAACGTATTACGTTATACGGTATAACGATATAACGTATTACGTTATATGGTATAACGTTATAACGTAGTACGTTATATGGTATAACGTTATGACGTATTACGTTATATGGTATAACGTCATATGGTATAACGTCATATGGTATAACGTTATAACGTAATACGTTATATGGTATGACGTCATATGGTGTAACGTTATAACGTATTACGTTATACGGTATAACGATATAACGTATTACGTTATATGGTATAACGTTATAACGTAGTACGTTATATGGTATAACGTTATGACGTATTACGTTATATGGTATAACGTCATATGGTATAACGTCCTATGGTATAACGTCATATGGTATAACGTTATAACGTAATACGTTATATGGTATAACGATATAACGTTATAACGTATTACATGATATGGTATAACGATACAACGTATTACGTTATATGATAGAAAGTCATATGGTATAACGTTATGACGTATTACATTATATGGTATAACGTTATAACGTAGTACGTTATATGGTATAACGTTATGACGTATTACGTTATATGGTATAACGTCATATGGTATAACGTCATATGGTATAACGTTATAACGTAATACGTTATATGGTATGACGTCATATCGTGTAACGTTATAACGTATTACGTTATACGGTATAACGATATAACGTATTACGTTATATGGTATAACGTTATAACGTAGTACGTTATATGGTATAACGTTATGACGTATTACGTTATATGGTATAACGTCATATGGTATAACGTCATATGGTATAACGTCATATGGTATAACGTTATAAAGTATTACGGTATATGGTATAACGTTATAACGTATTACGTTACATGGCATAACGTCATATGGTATAACGTTATAACGGATTACGTTGTATGGTATTACGTTATAACGTGTAAAGTTATATGATATAACGTTATATGGTGTAACGTTATAACGTATTACGTTATATGGTATAACATTATAACGTAGTACGTCATATGGTATAACGTTATAACGTACTACGTTATATGGTATAACGTTATAACGTATCACGTTATATGGTATAACGTTAGAACGTATTAGGTTATATGGTATAACGATATAACGTATAACGTTATATGGTATAACGATATAACGTATTACGTTATATGGTATAACGATATAACGTATTACGTTATATGGTAGAACGTCATGTGGTATAACGTTATAACGTATTACATTGTATGGTATAACGTCGTATGGTATAACGTTAACGAATTACGTTATACGGTATAACGTCATATGGTATAATGTTATAACGTATTACGTTGTATGGGATAACGTCATATGGTATAACGTCATATGGTATAACGTTATAACGTAGTACGTTATATGGTATAACGATATAACGATATAACGTAGTACGTTATATGGTATAACGTTATGACGTATTACGTTATATGGTATAGCGTCATATGGCATAACATCATATGGTATAACGTTATAACGTAGTACGTTACATATAACCCTATAACGTATCACGTTATATGGTATAACGTTATAATGTATTAAGTTATATGGTATGACGATATAACGTATTACGTTATTTGGTATAACGTCATATGGTATAACGTTATAACGTATTACGATATATGGTATAACGTCATATGGTATAACGTTATAACGTAGTACGTTATATGGTATAACGTCGTATGGTATAACGTTAACGTATTACGTTATACGGTATAACGTCATATGGTATAATGTTATAACGTATTACATTATATGGTACAACGACATATGGTGTAACGCTATAACGTATTACGTTATATGGTATAACGATATAACGTATTACGTGATATGGTATAACAATATAAAGTATTACGTTATATGGTAGAACGTCATATGGTATAACTTCATATCGTAGTACGTTATATGGTATAACGTCATAAGGTATAACGTAATAACGTATTACGGTATATGGTATAACGTTATAACGTATTACATTATATGGTATAACGTCATAAGGTATAACGTAATAACGTATTACGGTATATGGTATAACGTTATAACGTATTACGTTATATGGTATGACGTCATATGGTGTAACGATATAACGTATTACGTTATATTGTATAACGATATAACGTATTACGCTATATGGTATAACGTTATAACGTAGTACGTTATATGGTATAATGTTATGACGTATTACTTTATATGGTATAGCGTCATATGGTATAACGTCATATAGTATAACGTTATATGGTATAACGTCATATGGTATAACGTTATAACGTAGTACGTTATATGGTATAACGCTATAACGTATCACGTTATATGGTATAACGTTATAACGTAATAGGTTATATGGTATAACGTTATGACTTATTACGTTATATGGTATAACGTCATATGGTATAACGTTATAACGCATTTCGGTATATGGTATAACGTTATAATGTATTACGATATATGGTATAACGCCATACGATATAACGTCATATGGTATAACGCTGTAACGTAGTACGTTATATGGTATAACGTTATAACGTATCACGTTATATGGAATAACGTTATAACGTATTAGGATATATGGTATAACGTTATGACGTATTACGGTATATGGTATAACGTTATAGCGTACTACGTACGTACCATATAAAGATAAAACTTATTACGTTATATGGTATAACGTCATATGGTATAACGTTATAACGTATTACGATATATGGTATAACGATAAAACGTATTACGTTATATGGTATAACGTTATATGGAATAACGTTATAACGTAGTACGTTATATGGTATAACGTTAAAACGTAGTACGTTATATGGTATAACGATATAACGTTATAACGTATTACGGTATATGGAATAACGTTATAACGTATTACATTATAGGGTATAACGATATAACGTATTACGTTATATGGTATAACGTTATAACGTACTACGTTATATGGTATAACGTTATAACCTATTAGGTTATATGGTATAACGTTATAACGTATTAGGTTATATGGTATAACGTTATAACGCATTACGTTATATGGTATAACGTCATATGGTATAACGTTATAACGTATTACGGTATATGGTATAACGTTATAACGTATTAAGTTATATGGTATGACGTCATATGGTGTAACGTTATAACGTATTACGTTATATGGTATAACGATATAACGTATTACGTTATATAGTATAACGTTATAACGTATTACGTTATATGGTATAACGATATTACGTATTACGTTATATGGTATAACGTTATAACGTAGTACGTTATATAGTATAACATTATAACGTTGTACGTTATATGGTATAACGTTATAAGGTACTACGTTATATGGTATAACGTTATAACGTATAACGTTATATGGTATAACGTTATAACGTATTAGGATATATGGTATAACGTTATACCGTATTACGTTATATGGTATTACGTCATATGGTATAATGTTATAACGTATTACGGTATATGGTATAACGTTATAACGTATTACGTTGTAGGGTATATCGATATAACGTATTACGTTATATGGTATAACGTTATAACGTACAACGTTATATGGTATAACGTTATAACGTATTAGGATATATGGTATAACGTTATAACGTATTAGGTTATATGGTATAACGTTATAACGCATTACGTTATATGGTATAACGTCATATGGTATAACGTTATAACGTATTACGGTATATGGTATAACGTTATAACGTATTACGTTATATGGTATGACGTCATATGGTGTAACGTTATAACGTATTACGTTATACGGTATAACGATATAACGTATTACGTTATATGGTATAACGTTATAACGTAGTACGTTATATGGTATAACGTTATGACGTATTACGTTATATGGTATAACGTCATATGGTATAACGTCATATGGTATAACGTTATAACGTAGTACGTTATATGGTATAACGTTATAACGTAGTACGTTATATGGTATAACGATATAACGTTATAACGTATTACATGATATGGTATAACGATATAACGTATTACGTTATATGATAGAAAGTCATATGGTATAACGTTATGACGTATTACATTATATGGTATAACGTCGTATGATATAACGTCATATGGTATAACGTTATAACGTAGTACGTTATATGGTATAACGTTAAAACGTATTACGATATATGGTATATCTTCAAATGGAATAACGTTATAACGTAGTACGTTATATGGTATAACATCATATGGTATAACGTTATAACGTATTACGGTATATGGTATAACGTTATAACGTATTACGTTATATGGTATAACGTTATAACGTATTAGGTTATATGGTATAACGATATAACGTATTACGTTATATGGTATAACGTTATAACGTAGTACGTTATAAGGTATAACGTTATGACGTATTACGTTATATGGTATGACGTCATATGGTGTAACGTTATAACGTATTACGTTATATGGTATAACGTTATACCGTATTACGTTATATGGTATTACGTCATATGGTATAATGTTATAACGTATTACGGTATATGGTATAACGTTATAACGTATTACGTTGTAGGGTATAACGATATAACGTATTACGTTATATGGTATAACGTCATATGATATAACGTTATAACGTAGTACGTTATATGGTATAACGTTATAACGTATTACGGTATATGGTATAACGTTATAACGTATTACTTTATAGGGTATAACGATATAACGTATTACGCTATATGGTATAACGTTATAACGTAGTACGTTATATGGTATAACGTTATGACGTATTACGTTATATGGTATAACGTCATATGGTATAACGTCATATGGTATAACGTTATAACGTAGTACGTTATATAGTATAACGTTATAACGTATCACGTTATATGGTATAACGTTATAACGTATTAGGTTATATGGTATAACGATATAACGTATTACGTTATATGGTATAACGTTATAACGTAGTACGTTATATGGTATAACGTTATGACGTATTACGTTATATGGTATAACGTCATATGGTATAACGTTATAACGTAGTACGTTATATGGTATAACGTTATAACGTATCACGTTATATGGTATAACGTTATAACGTATTAGGTTATATGGTATAACGTTATGACGTATTACGTTATATGGTATAACGTCATATGGTATAACGTCATATGGATTAACATTATAACGTAGTACGGTACATGCTATAACGCTATAACGTATAACGTTATATGGTATAACGTTATAACGTATTAGGTTATATGGTATAACGTTATAACGTATTACGTTATATGGTATAACGTCATATTATGTAACGTTATAACGTATTACGCTATATGGTATAACGTCATATGGTGTAACGTTATAACGTATTACGGTATATGGTATAACGTTATAACGTATGACGTTATATGGTATAACATTATAACGTATTACGTTATATGATATAACGTCATATGGTATAACGTTATAACGCATTACGGTATAAGGTATAACGTCATATGGTGTAACGTTATAACGTATTACGTTATATGGTATAACTTCATATGATGTAACGTTATAACGTATTACGTTATATGGTATAACTTCATATGGTGTAACGTTATAACGTATTACGTTATATGGTATAACGATATAACGTATTATGTTATATGGTATAACGTCATATGGTGTAACGTTATAACGTATTACGTTTTATGGTATAACGTTATAACGTATTAGGATATATGGTATAACGCTATAACGTATTACGTTATATGGTATAACGTCATATGGTATAACGATATAACGTATTACGTTATATGGTATAACGTTATAACGTAGTACGTTATATGGTATATCGTTATGACGTATTACGTTATACGGTATAACGTCATATGGTATAACGTCATATGGTATAACGTTATAACGTAGTACGTTACATGGTATAACGCTATAACGTATCACGTTATATGGTATAACGTTATAACGTATTTGGTTATATGGTACAACGTTATGACGTATTACGTTATATGGTATAACGTCATATGGTATAACGTTATAACGTATTACGGTATATGGTATAACGTTATAACGTATTATGTTATACGGTATGACGTCATATGGTGTAACGTTATAAAGTATTACGTTATATGGTATAACATTATAACGTTGTATGTTATATGGTATAACGTTATAACGTATTACGTTATATGGTATAACGTTATAACGTATTAGGATATATGTTATATCGTTATACCGTATTACGTTATATGGTATTACGTCATATGGTATAACGTTATAACGTATTACGGTATATGGTATAACGTTATAACGTATTACGTTGTAGGGTATAACGATATAACGTATTACGTTATATGGTATAACGTTATAACGTATAACGGTATATGGTATAACGTTATAACGTATTACGTTATATGATATGACGTCATATGGTGTAACGTTATAACGTATCACGTTATATGGTATAACGATATAACGTATTACGTTATATGGTATAACGTTATAACGTAGTACGTTATATGGTATATCGTTATGACGTATTACGTTATACGGTATAACGTCATATGGTATAACGTCATATGGTATAACGTTATAACGTAGTACGTTACATGGTATAACGCTATAACGTATCACGTTATATGGTATAACGTTATAACGTATTTGGTTATATGGTACAACGTTATGACGTATTAGGATATATGTTATAACGTTATAAAGTATTACGTTATATGGTATGACGATATAACGTATTACACGATATGGTATAACGATATAACGTATTACGTTATATGATAGAAAGTCATATGGTATAACGTTATAACGTATTACATTATATGGTATAACGTCGTATGGTATAACGTTAACGTATTACGTTATACGGTATAACGTCATATGGTATAATGTTATAACGTATTACTTTATATGGTACAACGTTATAACGTATTACGTTATATGATATAACGTCATATGCTATAACGTTATAACGTATTACGATATATGGTATATCTTCAAATGGTATAACGTTATAACGTATTACGTTATATGGCATAACGTCAAATGGTATAACGTTATAACGGATTACGTTGTATGGTATTACGTTATAACTTGTAAAGTTATATGATATAACGTTATAACGTATTAAGTTATATGACATAACGTTATAACCTATTACATTATATGGCATAACGTCTTATGGTATAACGTTATAACGGATTACGTTGTACGGTATTACGTTATAACGTGTAACGTTATATGATATAGCGTTATAACGTATTACATTATATGGTATAACGTCATATGGTATAACGTCATATGGTATAACGTCATATGGTAAAACGTCATATGGCATAACTTCATATGGTACAACGTTATAACGTATTAGGTTATATGGTATAACGTTATGACGTATTACGTTATATGGTATAACGTCATATGGTATAACGTTATAACGTATTACGGTATATGGTATAACGTTATAACGTATTATGTTATACGGTATGACGTCATATGGTGTAACGTTATAAAGTATTACGTTATATGGTATAACATTATAACGTTGTACGTTATATGGTATAACGTTATAACGTATTACGTTATATGGTATAACGTTATAACGTATTAGGATATATGTTATAACGTTATACCGTATTACGTTATATGGTATTACGTCATATGGTATAACGTTATAACGTATTACGGTATATGGTATAACGTTATAACGTATTACGTTGTAGGGTATAACGATATAACGTATTACGTTATATGGTATAACGTTATAACGTATAACGGTATATGGTATAACGTTATAACGTATTACGTTATATGGTATGACGTCATATTGTGTAACGTTATAACGTATCACGTTATATGGTATAACGTTATAACGTATTGGGCTATATGGTATAACGTTATGACGTATTACGTTATATGGTATAATGTCATATGGTGTAACGTTATAACGTATTACGTTATATGGTATAACATTATAACGTAGTACGGTATATGGTATAACGTTATAACGTACTACGTTATATGGTATAACGTCATATGGTATAACGTCATATGGATTAACATTATAACGTAGTACGTTACATGCTATAACGCTATAACGTATAACGTTATATGGTATAAGGTTATAACGTATTAGGTTATATGGTATAACGTTATGACGTATTACGTTATATGGTATAACGTCATATGGTATAACGTCATATGGTATAACGTCATATGGTATAACGTTATAACGCATTACGATATATGGTATAACGTCATATGGTATAACGTCATATGGTATAACGTCATATGGTATAACGTCATATGGTATAACGTCATATGGTATAACGTCATATGGTATAACGTTATAACGTAGTACGTTACATGGTATAACGCTATAACGCATTACGATATATGGTATAACGTCATATGGTATAACGGTATATGGTATAACGTTATAACGTATTACGTTATATGGTATGACGTCATATGGTGTAACGTTATAACGTATCAGGTTATATGGTATAACGTTATACCGTATTAGGCTATATGGTATAACGTTATGACGTATTACGTTATATGGTATAATGTCATATGGTATAACGTTATAACGTATTAAGGTATATGGTATAACGCTATAGCGTACTACGTTATATGGTATGACGTCATATGGTGTAACGATAGAACGTATTACGTTATATGGTATAACGATATAACGTATTACGTTATATGGTATAACGTCATATGGTATAACGTTATAACGTAGTACGGTATATGGTATAACGTTATAACGTACTACGTTATATGGTATAACGTTATAACGTATCACGTTATATGGTATAACGTTATAACGTATTAGGTTATATGGTACAACGTTATGACGTATTACGTTATATGGTATAACGTCATATGGTACAACGTTATAACGTATTACGTTATATGGTATGACGTCATATGGTGTAACGTTATAACGTATTACGTTATATGGTATAACATTATAACGTAGTACGGTATATGGTATAACGTTATAACGTACTACGTTATATGGTATAACGTTATAACGTATTACGTTATATGGTATAACGTTGTAACGTATAACGTTATATGGTATATCGATATAACGTATTACGTTATATGGTATAACGATATAACGTATTACGTTATATGGTAGAACGTCATATGGTATAACGTTATAACGTATTACATTGTATGGTATAACGTCGTATGGTATAACGTTAACGTATTACGTTATACGGTATAACGTCATATGGTATAACGTTATAACGTATTACGTTATATGGTATAACGTTATAAGATATTACGTTATATGGTATAACGTCATATGGTATAACATTATAACGTATTAGGTTATATGGTATAACGTTATAAAGTATTACGTTATATGGTACAACATTATAACGTAGTACGTTATATGGTATAACGTCATATGGTATAACGTCATATGGTATAACGTCATATGGTATAACGTCATATGGTATAACGTCATATGGCATAACTTCATATGGTACAACGTTATAAAGTATTAGGTTATATGGTATAACGTTATGACGTATTACGTTATATGGTATAATGTCATATGGTATAACGTTATAACGTATTAAGGTATATGGTATAACGCTATAGCGTATTACGTTATATGGTATGACGTCATATGGTGTAACGATATAACGTATTACGTTATATGGTATAACGATATAACGTATTACGTTATATGGTATAACGTTATAACGTAGTACGTTATATGGTATATCGTTATGACGTATTACGTTATACGGTATAACGTCATATGGTATAACGTTATAACGTAGTACGTTACATGGTATAACGCTATAACGTATCACGTTATATGGTATAACGTTATAACGTATTTGGTTATATGGTACAACGTTATGACGTATTACGTTATATGGTATAACGTCATATGGTATAACGTTATAACGTATTACGGTATAAGGTATAACGTTATAACGTATTATGTTATACGGTATGACGTCATATGGTGTAACGTTATAAAGTATTACGTTATATGGTATAACATTATAACGTTGTATGTTATATGGTATAACGTTATAACGTATTACGTTATATGGTATAACGTTATAACGTATTAGGATATATGTTATAACGTTATACCGTATTACGTTATATGGTATTACGTCATATGGTATAACGTTATAACGTATTACGGTATATGGTATAACGTTATAACGTATTACGTTGTAGGGTATAACGATATAACGTATTACGTTATATGGTATAACGTTATAACGTATAACGGTATATGGTATAACGTTATAACGTATTACGTTATATGGTATGACGTCATATGGGGTAACGTTATAACGTATCACGTTATATGGTATAACGTCATATGGTATAACGTTATAACGTATTATGTTATACGGTATGACGTCATATGGTGTAACGTTATAACGTATCACGTTATATGGTATAACGTTATACCGTATTAGGCTATATGGTATAACGTTATGACGTATTACGTTATATGGTATAATGTCATATGGTATAACGTTATAACGTATTACGGTATATGGTATAACGTTATAGCGTATTACGTTATATGGTATGACGTCATATGGTGTAACGATATAACGTATTACGTTATATGGTATAACGATATAACGTATTACGTTATATGGTATAACGTTATAACGTAGTACGTTATATGGTATATCGTTATGACGTATTACGTTATACGGTATAACGTCATATGGTATAACGTCATATGGTATAACGTTATAACGTAGTACGTTACATGGTATAACGCTATAACGTATCACGTTATATGGTATAACGTTATAACGTATTTGGTTATATGGTACAACGTTATGACGTATTAGGATATATGTTATAACGTTATACCGTATTACGTTATATGGTATTACGTCATATGGTATAACGTTATAACGTATTACGGTATATGGTATAACGTTATAACGTATTACGTTGTAGGGTATAACGATATAACGTATTACGTTATATGGTATAACGTTATAACGTATAACGTTATATGGTATAACGTTATAACGTATAACGTTATATGGTATAACGATATAACGTATTACGTTATATGGTATAACGGTATAACGTATTACGTTATATGGTAGAACGTCATGTGGTATAAGGTTATAACGTATTACATTGTATGGTATAACGTTAACGTATTACGTTATACGGTATAACGTCATATGGTATAATGTTATAACGTATTACGTTGTATGGGATAACGTTATATGGTATAACGTTATAACGTATTACGGTATATGGTATAACGTTATAATGTATTACGTTATATGGTATAACGTCATATGGTATAACGTTATAACGTAGTACGTTACATGGTATAACGTTATAACGTATTAGGATATATGGTATAACGTTATACCGTATTACGTTATATGGTATTACGTCATATGGTATAACGTTATAACGTATTACGGTATATGGTATAACGTTATAACGTATTACGTTGTAGGGTATAACGATATAACGTATTACGCTATATGGTATAACGTTATAACTTACAACGTTATATGGTATAACGTTATATCGTATTAGGATATATGGTATAACGATATAACGTATTAGGTTATATGGTATAACGTTATAACGTATTACGTTATATGGTATAACGTCATATGGTATAACGTCATATGGTATAACGTTATAACGTATCACGTTATATGGTATAACGTTATAACGTATTAGGTTATATGGTGTAACGTTATAACGTATTACGTAATATGGTATAACAATATAACGTATTACGTTATATGGTATAACGTTATAAGATATTACGTAATATGGTATAACGTCATATGCTATAACGTTATACCGTATTACGTTATATGGTATGACGATATAACGTATTACACGATATGGTATAACGATATAACGTATTACGTTATATGATAGGAAGTCATATGGTATAACGTTATAACGTATTACATTATATGGTATAACGTCGTATGGTATAACGTTATAACGTAGTACGTTACATGGTATAACGCTATAACGTATCACGTTATATGGTATAACGTTATAACGTATTTGGTTATATGGTACAACGTTATGACGTATTACGTTATATGGTATAACGTCATATGGTATAACGTTATAACGTATTACGGTATATGGTATAACGTTATAACGTATTATGTTATACGGTATGACGTCATATGGTGTAACGTTATA
This sequence comes from Bombus huntii, assembly GCF_024542735.1. Lineage (NCBI taxonomy): Eukaryota > Metazoa > Arthropoda > Insecta > Hymenoptera > Apidae > Bombus > Bombus huntii. The sequence continues at coordinate 2,882,094 of NC_066243.1, forward strand.
AAGTATTACGTTATATGGTATAACATTATAACGTTGTATGTTATATGGTATAACGTTATAACGTATTACGTTATATGGTATAACGTTATAACGTATTAGGATATATGTTATAACGTTATACCGTATTACGTTATATGGTATTACGTCATATGGTATAACGTTATAACGTATTACGGTATATGGTATAACGTTATAACGTATTACGTTGTAGGGTATAACGATATAACGTATTACGTTATATGGTATAACGTTATAACGTATAACGGTATATGGTATAACGTTATAACGTATTACGTTATATGATATGACGTCATATGGTGTAACGTTATAACGCATCACGTTATATGGTATAACGTTATACCGTATTAGGCTATATGGTATAACGTTATGACGTATTACGTTATATGGTATAATGTCATATGGTATAACGTTATAACGTATTACGGTATATGGTATAACGTTATAGCGTATTACGTTATATGGTATGACGTCATATGGTGTAACGATATAACGTATTACGTTATATGGTATAACGATATAACGTATTACGTTATATGGTATAACGTTATAACGTAGTACGTTATATGGTATATCGTTATGACGTATTACGTTATACGGTATAACGTCATATGGTATAACGTCATATGGTATAACGTTATAACGTAGTACGTTACATGGTATAACGCTATAACGTATCACGTTATATGGTATAACGTTGTAACGTATTTGGTTATATGGTACAACGTTATGACGTATTAGGATATATGTTATAACGTTATACCGTATTACGTTATATGGTATTACGTCATATGGTATAACGTTATAACGTATTACGGTATATGGTATAACGTTATAACGTATTACGTTGTAGGGTATAACGTTATAACGTATAACGGTATATGGTATAACGTTATAACGTATTACGTTATATGGTATGACGTCATATGGGGTAACGTTATAACGTATCACGTTATATGGTATAACGTCATATGGTATAACGTTATAACGTATTACGTTATATGGTATAACGTTATATCGTATTAGGATATATGGTATAACGTTATACCGTATTACGTTATATGGTATTACGTCATATGGTATAACGTTATAACGTATTACGGTATATGGTATAACGTTATAACGTATTACGTTATATGGTATAACGTTATAACGTATAACGTTATATGGTATAACGATATAACGTATTACGATATATGGTATAACGGTATAACGTATTACGTTATATGGTAGAACGTCATGTGGTATAAGGTTATAACGTATTACATTGTATGGTATAACGTCGTATGGTATAACGTTAACGTATTACGTTATACGGTATAACGTCATATGGTATAATGTTATAACGTATTACGTTGTATGGGATAACGTTATATGGTATAACGTTATAACGTATTACGGTATATGGTATAACGTTATAGCGTATTACGTTATATGGTATGACGTCATATGGTGTAACGATATAACGTATTACGTTATATGGTATAACGATATAACGTATTACGTTAAATGGTATAACGTTATAACGTAGTACGTTATATGGTATATCGTTATGACGTATTACGTTATACGGTATAACGTCATATGGTATAACGTCATATGGTATAACGTTATAACGTAGTACGTTACATGGTATAACGCTATAACGTATCACGTTATATGGTATAACGTTATAACGTATTTGGTTATATGGTACAACGTTATGACGTATTAGGATATATGTTATAACGTTATACCGTATTACGTTATATGGTATTACGTCATATGGTATAACGTTATAACGTATTACGGTATATGGTATAACGTTATAACGTATTACGTTGTAGGGTATAACGATATAACGTATTACGTTATATGGTATAACGTTATAACGTATAACGTTATATGGTATAACGTTATAACGTATAACGGTATATGGTATAACGTTATAACGTATTACGTTATATGGTATGACGTCATATGGTGTAACGTTATAACGTATCACGTTATATGGTATAACGTCATATGGTATAACGTTATAACGTATTACGTTATATGGTATAACGTTATAACGTATTAGGATATATGGTATAACGTTATACCGTATTACGTTATATGGTATTACGTCATATGGTATAACGTTATAACGTATTACGGTATATGGTATAACGTTATAACGTATTACGTTATATGGTATAACGTTATAACGTATAACGTTATATGGTATAACGATATAACGTATTACGTTATATGGTATAACGGTATAACGTATTACGTTATATGGTAGAACGTCATGTGGTATAAGGTTATAACGTATTACATTGTATGGTATAACGTCGTATGGTATAACGTTAACGTATTACGTTATACGGTATAACGTCATATGGTATAATGTTATAACGTATTACGTTACATGGTATAACGTTATAACGTATTAGGATATATGGTATAACGTTATACCGTATTACGTTATATGGTATTACGTCATATGGTATAACGTTATAACGTATTACGGTATATGGTATAACGTTATAACGTATTACGTTGTAGGGTATAACGATATAACGTATTACGTTATATGGTATAACGTCATATGGTATAACGTTATAACGTATTACGTTACATGGTATAACGTTATAACGTATTAGGATATATGGTATAACGTTATACCGTATTACGTTATATGGTATTACGTCATATGGTATAACGTTATAACGTATTACGGTATATGGTATAACGTTATAACGTATTACGTTGTAGGGTATAACGATATAACGTATTACGTTATATGGTATAACGTTATAACTTACAACGTTATATGGTATAACGTTATATCGTATTAGGATATATGGTATAACGATATAACGTATTAGGTTATATGGTATAACGTTATAACGTATTACGTTATATGGTATAACGTCATATGGTATAACGTCATATGGTATAACGTTATAACGTATTACGGTATATGGTATAACGTTATAACGTATTACGTTATATGGTATGACGTCATATTGTGTAACGTTATAACGTATTACGTTATATGGTATAACATTATAACGTAGTACGGTATATGGTATAACGTTATAACGTACTACGTTATATGGTATAACGTTATAACGTATCACGTTATATTGTATAACGTTATAACGTATTAGGTTATATGGTATAACGTTATAACGTATTACGTTATATGGTATGAAGTCATATTGTGTAACGTTATAACGTATCACGTTATATGGTATAACGTTATACCGTATTAGGCTATATGGTATAACGTTATGACGTATTACGTTATATGGTATAACGTCATATGGTATAACGTCATATGGTATAACGTTATAACGTAGTACGTTATATGGTATAACGATATAACGTTATAACGTAGTACGTTATATGGTATAACGTTATGACGTATTACGTTATATGGTATAACGTCATATGCTATAACGTTATAAAGTATTACGTTATATGGTATGACGATATAACGTATTACACGATATGGTATAACGATATAACGTATTACGTTATATGATAGAAAGTCATATGGTATAACGTTATAACGTATTACATTATATGGTATAACGTCGTATGATATAACGTTAACGTATTACGTTATACGGTATAACGTCATATGGTATAATGTTATAACGTATTACGTTATATGGTACAACGTTATAACGTATTACGTTATATGATATAACGTCATATGCTATAACGTTATAACGTATTACGATATATGGTATATCTTCAAATGGTATAACGTTATAACGTATTACGTTATATGGCATAACGTCAAATGGTATAACGTTATAACGGATTACGTTGTATGGTATTACGTTATAACTTGTAAAGTTATATGATATAACGTTATAACGTATTAAGTTATATGACATAACGTTATAACCTATTACATTATATGGCATAACGTCTTATGGTATAACGTTATAACGGATTACGTTGTACGGTATTACGTTATAACGTGTAACGTTATATGATATAACGTTATAACGTATTACATTATATGGTATAACGTCATATGGTATAACGTCATATGGTATAACGTTATAACGTATTACGGTATATGGTATAACGTTATAACGTATTATGTTATACGGTATGACGTCATATGGTGTAACGTTATAAAGTATTACGTTATATGGTATAACATTATAACGTTGTACGTTATATGGTATAACGTTATAACGTATTACGTTATATGGTATAACGTTATAACGTATTAGGATATATGTTATAACGTTATACCGTATTACGTTATATGGTATTACGTCATATGGTATAACGTTATAACGTATTACGGTATATGGTATAACGTTATAACGTATTACGTTGTAGGGTATAACGATATAACGTATTACGTTATATGGTATAACGTTATAACGTATAACGGTATATGGTATAACGTTATAACGTATTACGTTATATGGTATGACGTCATATTGTGTAACGTTATAACGTATCACGTTATATGGTATAACGTTATACCGTATTGGGCTATATGGTATAACGTTATGACGTATTACGTTATATGGTATAATGTCATATGGTGTAACGTTATAACGTATTACGTTATATGGTATAACATTATAACGTAGTACGGTATATGGTATAACGTTATAACGTACTACGTTATATGGTATAACGTCATATGGATTAACATTATAACGTAGTACGTTACATACTATAACGCTATAACGTATAACGTTATATGGTATAAGGTTATAACGTATTAGGTTATATGGTATAACGTTATGACGTATTACGTTATATGGTATAACGTCATATGGTATAACGTCATATGGTATAACGTTATAACGTATTACGGTACATGGTATAACGTTACAGCGTATTACGTTATATGGTATGACGTCATATGGTATAACGTTATAACGCATTACGATATATGGTATAACGTCATATGGTATAACGTCATATGGTATAACGTCATATGGTATAACGTTATAACGTAGTACGTTACATGGTATAACGCTATAACGCATTACGATATATGGTATAACGTCATATGGTATAACGGTATATGGTATAACGTTATAACGTATTACGTTATATGGTATGACGTCATATGGTGTAACGTTATAACGTATCAGGTTATATGGTATAACGTTATACCGTATTAGGCTATATGGTATAACGTTATGACGTATTACGTTATATGGTATAATGTCATATGGTATAACGTTATAACGTATTAAGGTATATGGTATAACGCTATAGCGTATTACGTTATATGGTATGACGTCATATGGTGTAACGATAGAACGTATTACGTTATATGGTATAACGATATAACGTATTACGTTATATGGTATAACGTCATATGGTATAACGTTATAACTTAGTACGGTATATGGTATAACGTTAGAACGTACTACGTTATATGGTATAACGTTATAACGTATCACGTTATATGGTATAACGTTATAACGTATTAGGTTATATGGTACAACGTTATGACGTATTACGTTATATGGTATAACGTCATATGGTACAACGTTATAACGTATTACGTTATATGGTATGACGTCATATGGTGTAACGTTATAACGTATTACGTTATATGGTATAACATTATAACGTAGTACGGTATATGGTATAACGTTATAACGTACTACGTTATATGGTATAACGTTATAACGTATTACGTTATATGGTATAACGTTGTAACGTATAACGTTATATGGTATATCGATATAACGTATTACGTTATATGGTATAACGATATAACGTATTACGTTATATGGTAGAACGTCATATGGTATAACGTTATAACGTATTACATTGTATGGTATAACGTCGTATGGTATAACGTTAACGTATTACGTTATACGGTATAACGTCATATGGTATAACGTTATAACGTATTACGTTACATGGTATAACGATATAACGTATTACGTTATATGGTATAACGTTATAAGATATTACGTAATATGGTATAACGTCATATGCTATAACGTTATACCGTATTACGTTATATGGTATGACGATATAACGTATTACACGATATGGTATAACGATATAACGTATTACGTTATATGATAGAAAGTCATATGGTATAACGTTATAAAGTATTACATTATATGGTATAACGTCGTATGGTATAACGTTAACGTATTACGTTATACGGTATAACGTCATATGGTATAATGTTATAACGTATTACGTTATATGGTACAACGTTATAACGTATTACGTTATATGATATAACGTCATATGCTATAACGTTATAACGTATTACGATATATGGTATATCTTCAAATGGTATAACGTTATAACGTATTACGTTATATGGCATAACGTCAAATGGTATAACGTTATAACGGATTACGTTGTATGGTATTACGTTATAACTTGTAAAGTTATATGATATAACGTTATAACGTATTAAGTTATATGACATAACGTTATAACCTATTACATTATATGGCATAACGTCTTATGGTATAACGTTATAACGGATTACGTTGTACGGTATTACGTTATAACGTGTAACGTTATATGATATAACGTTATAACGTATTACATTATATGGTATAACGTTATAACGTATTACGTTATATGGTATAACGTTATAAGATATTACGTTATATGGTATAACGTCATATGGTATAACATTACAACGTATTAGGTTATATGGTATAACGTTATAAAGTATTACGTTATATGGTACAACATTATAACGTAGTACGTTATATGGTATAACGTCATATGGTATAACGTCATATGGTATAACGTCATATGGTATAACGTCATATGGTATAACGTCATATGGCATAACTTCATATGGTACAACGTTATAAAGTATTAGGTTATATGGTATAACGTTATGACGTATTACGTTATATGGTATAACGTCATATGGTATAACGTTATAACGTATTAGGTTATATGGTATAACGTTATAAAGTATTACGTTATATGGTATAACATTATAACGTTGTACGTTATATGGTATAACGTTATACCGTCTTAGGCTATATGGTATAACGTTATGACGTATTACGTTATATGGTATAATGTCATATGGTATAACGTTATAACGTATTACGGTATATGGTATAACGTTATAGCGTATTACGTTATATGGTATGACGTCATATGGTGTAACGATATAACGTATTACGTTATATGGTATAACGATATAACGTATTACGTTATATGGTATAACGTTATAACGTAGTACGTTATATGGTATATCGTTATGACGTATTACGTTATACGGTATAACGTCATATGGTATAACGTTATAACGTAGTACGTTACATGGTATAACGCTATAACGTATCACGTTATATGGTATAACGTTATAACGTATTTGGTTATATGGTACAACGTTATGACGTATTACGTTATATGGTATAACGTCATATGGTATAACGTTATAACGTATTACGGTATATGGTATAACGTTATAACGTATTATGTTATACGGTATGACGTCATATGGTGTAACGTTATAAAGTATTACGTTATATGGTATAACATTATAACGTTGTATGTTATATGGTATAACGTTATAACGTATTACGTTATATGGTATAACGTTATAACGTATTAGGATATATGTTATAACGTTATACCGTATTACGTTATATGGTATTACGTCATATGGTATAACGTTATAACGTATTACGGTATATGGTATAACGTTATAACGTATTACGTTGTAGGGTATAACGATATAACGTATTACGTTATATGGTATAACGTTATAACGTATAACGGTATATGGTATAACGTTATAACGTATTACGTTATATGATATGACGTCATATGGTGTAACGTTATAACGTATCACGTTATATGGTATAACGTTATACCGTATTAGGCTATATGGTATAACGTTATGACGTATTACGTTATATGGTATAATGTCATATGGTTTAACGTTATAACGTATTACGGTATATGGTATAACGTTATAGCGTATTACGTTATATGGTATGACGTCATATGGTGTAACGATATAACGTATTACGTTATATGGTATAACGATATAACGTATTACGTTATATGGTATAACGTTATAACGTAGTACGTTATATGGTATATCGTTATGACGTATTACGTTATACGGTATAACGTCATATGGTATAACGTCATATGGTATAACGTTATAACGTAGTACGTTACATGGTATAACGCTATAACGTATCACGTTATATGGTATAACGTTATAACGTATTTGGTTATATGGTACAACGTTATGACGTATTAGGATATATGTTATAACGTTATACCGTATTACGTTATATGGTATTACGTCATATGGTATAACGTTATAACGTATTACGGTATATGGTATAACGTTATAACGTATTACGTTGTAGGGTATAACGATATAACGTATTACGTTATATGGTATAACGTTATAACGTATAACGTTATATGGTATAACGTTATAACGTATAACGGTATATGGTATAACGTTATAACGTATTACGTTATATGGTATGACGTCATATGGTGTAACGTTATAACGTATCACGTTATATGGTATAACGTCATATGGTATAACGGTATAACGTATTACGTTATATGGTATAACGTTATAACGTATTAGGATATATGGTATAACGTTATACCGTATTACGTTATATGGTATTACGTCATATGGTATAACGTTATAACGTATTACGGTATATGGTATAACGTTATAACTTATTACGTTATATGGTATAACGTTATAACGTATAACGTTATATGGTATAACGATATAACGTATTACGTTATATGGTATAACGGTATAACGTATTACGTTATATGGTAGAACGTCATGTGGTATAAGGTTATAACGTATTACATTGTATGGTATAACGTCGTATGGTATAACGTTAACGTATTACGTTATACGGTATAACGTCATATGGTATAATGTTATAACGTATTACGTTGTATGGGATAACGTTATATGGTATAACGTTATAACGTATTACGGTATATGTTATAACGTTATAACGTATTACGTTATATGATATGACGTCATATGGTGTAACGTTATAACGTATCACGTTATATGGTATAACGTTATACCGTATTAGGCTATATGGTATAACGTTATGACGTATTACGTTATATGGTATAATGTCATATGGTATAACGTTATAACGTATTACGGTATATGGTATAACGTTATAGCGTATTACGTTATATGGTATGACGTCATATGGTGTAACGATATAACGTATTACGTTATATGGTATAACGATACAACGTATTACGTTATATGGTATAACGTTATAACGTAGTACGTTATATGGTATATCGTTATGACGTATTACGTTATACGGTATAACGTCATATGGTATAACGTCATATGGTATAACGTTATAACGTAGTACGTTACATGGTATAACGCTATAACGTATCACGTTATATGGTATAACGTTATAACGTATTAGGTTATATGGTATAACGTTATAACGTATTACGTTACATGGTATAACGTTATATCGTATTAGGATATATGGTATAACGATATAACGTATTAGGTTATATGGCATAACGTTATAACGTATTACGTTATATGGTATAACGTCATATGGTATAACGTTATAACGTATTACGGTATATGGTATAACGTTATAACTTATTACGTTATATGGTATGACGTCATATTGTGTAACGTTATAACGTGTCACGTTATATGGTATAACGTTATACCGTATTAGGCTATATGGTATAACGTTATGACGTATTACGTTATATGGTATAATGTCATATGGTGTAACGTTATAACGTATTACGTTATATGGTATAACATTATAACGTAGTACGGTATATGGTATAACGTTATAACGTACTACGTTATATAGTATAACGTTATAACGTATCACGTTATATGGTATAACGTTATAACGTATTAGGTTATATGGTATAACGTTATAACGTATTACGTTATATGGTATGACGTCATACTGTGTAACGTTATAACGTGTCACGTTATATGGTATAACGTTATACCGTATTAGGCTATATGGTATAACGTTATGACGTATTACGTTATATGGTATAATGTCATATGGTGTAACGTTATAACGTATTACGTTATATGGTATAACATTATAACGTAGTACGGTATATGGTATAACGTTATAACGTACTACGTTATATGGTATAACGTCATATGGTATAACGTCATATGGATTAACATTATAACGTAGTACGTTACATGCTATAACGCTATAACGTATAACGTTATATGGTATAAGGTTATAACGTATTAGGTTATATGGTATAACGTTATGACGTATTACGTTATATGGTATAACGTCATATGGTATAACGTCATATGGTATAACGTTATAACGTATTACGGTACATGGTATAACGTTACAACGTATTACGTTATATGGTATGACGTCATATGGTATAACGTTATAACGCATTACGATATATGGTATAACGTCATATGGTATAACGTCATATGGTATAACGTTATAACGTAGTACGTTACATGGTATAACGCTATAACGTATCACGTTATATGGTATAACGTTATAACGTATTAGGTTATATGGTATAACGTTATAACGTATTACGTTATATGGTATAACGTCATATGGTATAACGTTATAACGTATAACGGTATATGGTATAACGTTATAACGTATTACGTTATATGGTATGACGTCATATGGTGTAACGTTATAACGTATCAGGTTATATGGTATAACGTTATACCGTATTAGGCTATATGGTATAACGTTATGACGTATTACGTTATATGGTATAATGTCATATGGTATAACGTTATAACGTATTACGGTATATGGTATAACGCTATAGCGTATTACGTTATATGGTATGACGTCATATGGTGTAACGATATAACGTATTACGTTATATGGTATAACGATATAACGTATTACGTTATATGGTATAACGTCATATGGTATAACATTATAACGTAGTACGGTATATGGTATAAAGTTATAACGTACTACGTTATATGGTATAACGTTATAACGTATCACGTTATATGGTATAACGTTATAACGTATTAGGTTATAAGGTACAACGTTATGACGTATTACGTTATATGGTATAACGTCATATGGTACAACGTTATAACGTATTGCGTTATATGGTATGACGTCATATGGTGTAACGTTATAACGTATTACGTTATATGGTATAACATTATAACGTAGTACGGTATATGGTATAACGTTATAACGTACTACGTTATATGGTATAACGTTATAACGTATTACGTTATATGGTATAACGTTGTAACGTATAACGTTATATGGTATATCGATATAACGTATTACGTTATATGGTATAACGATATAACGTATTACGTTATATGGTAGAACGTCATATGGTATAACGTTATAACGTATTACATTGTATGGTATAACGTCGTATGGTATAACGTTAACGTATTACGTTATACGGTATAACGTCATATGGTATAACGTTATAACGTATTACGTTATATGGTATAACGATATAACGTATTACGTTATATGGTATGACGTCATATGGTGTAACGTTATAACGTATTACGTAATATGGTATAACAATATAACGTATTACGTTATATGGTATAACGTTATAACGTATCACGTTATATGGTATAACGATATAACGTATCACGTTATATGGTATAACGTTATACCGTATTAGGTTATATGGTATAACGTTATGACGTATTACGTTATATGGTATAACGTCATATGGTATAACGTCATATGGTATAACGTTATAACGTAGTACGTTATATGGTATAACGATATAACGTTATAACGTAGTACGTTATATGGTATAACGTTATGACGTATTACGTTATATGGTATAACGTCATATGGTATAACATCATATGGTATAACGTTATAACGTAGTACGTTACATATAACCCTACAACGTATCACGTTATATGGTATAACGTTATAACGTATTAGGTTATATGGTATAACGTTATGACGTATTACGGTATATGGTATAACGTCATATGGTATAACGTTATAACGTATTTCGGTATATGGTATAACGCTATAACGTATTACGTTATATGGTATAACGTCATATGGTATAACGTTATAACGTATTACGTAATATGGTATAACGTCATATGCTATAACGTTATACCGTATTACGTTATATGGTATGACGATATAACGTATTACACGATATGGTATAACGATATAACGTATTACGTTATATGATAGAAAGTCATATGGTATAACGTTATAACGTATTACATTATATGGTATAACGTCGTATGGTATAACGTTAACGTATTACGTTATACGGTATAACGTCATATGGTATAATGTTATAACGTATTACGTTATATGGTACAACGTTATAACGTATTACGTTATATGATATAACGTCATATGCTATAACGTTATAACGTATTACGATATATGGTATATCTTCAAATGGTATAACGTTATAACGTATTACGTTATATGGCATAACGTCAAATGGTATAACGTTATAACGGATTACGTTGTATGGTATTACGTTATAACTTGTAAAGTTATATGATATAACGTTATAACGTATTAAGTTATATGACATAACGTTATAACCTATTACATTATATGGCATAACGTCTTATGGTATAACGTTATAACGGATTACGTTGTACGGTATTACGTTATAACGTGTAACGTTATATGATATAACTTTATAACGCATTACATTATATGGTATAACGTTATAACGTATTACGTTATATGGTATAACGTTATAAGATATTACGTTATATGGTATAACGTCATATGGTATAACGTTATAACGTATTAGGTTATATGGTATAACGTTATAAAGTATTACGTTATATGGTACAACATTATAACGTCGTACGTTATATGGTATAACGTCATATGGTATAACGTCATATGGTATAACGTCATATGGTATAACGTCATATGGCATAACTTCATATGGTACAACGTTATAACGTATTAGGTTATATGGTATAACGTTATGACGTATTACGTTATATGGTATAACGTCATATGGTATAACGTTATAACGTATTACGGTATATGGTATAACGTTATAACGTATTATGTTATACGGTATGACGTCATATGGTGTAACGTTATAAAGTATTACGTTATATGGTATAACATTATAACGTTGTACGTTATATGGTATAACGTTATAACGTATTACGTTATATGGTATAACGTTATAACGTATTAGGATATATGTTATAAGGTTATACCGTATTACGTTATATGGTATTACGTCATATGGTATAACGTTATAACGTAATACGGTATATGGTATAACGTTATAACGTATTACGTTGTAGGGTATAACGATATAACGTATTACGTTATATGGTATAACGTTATAACGTATAACGGTATATGGTATAACGTTATAACGTATTACGTTATATGGTATGACGTCATATGGTGTAACGTTATAACGTATCACGTTATATGGTATAAAGTTATACCGTATTAGGCTATATGGTATAACGTTATGACGTATTACGTTATATGGTATAATGTCATATGGTATAACGTTATAACGTATTACGGTATATGGTATAACGTTATAGCGTATTACGTTATATGGTATGACGTCATATGGTGTAACGATATAACGTATTACGTTATATGGTATAACGATATAACGTATTACGTTATATGGTATAACGTTATAACGTAGTACGTTATATGGTATATCGTTTTGACGTATTACGTTATACGGTATAACGTCATATGGTATAACGTCATATGGTATAACGTTATAACGTAGTACGTTACATGGTATAACGCTATAACGTATCACGTTATATGGTATAACGTAATAACGTATTTGGTTATATGGTACAACGTTATGACGTATTACGTTATATGGTATAACGTCATATGGTATAACGTTATAACGTATTACGGTATATCGTATAACGTTATAACGTATTATGTTATACGGTATGACGTCATATGGTGTAACGTTATAAAGTATTACGTTATATGGTATAACATTATAACGTTGTATGTTATATGGTATAACGTTATAACGTATTACGTTATATGGTATAACGTTATAACGTATTAGGATATATGTTATAACGTTATACCGTATTACGTTATATGGTATGACGTCATATGGTGTAACGTTATAACGTATCACGTTATATGGTATAACGTTATACCGTATTAGGCTATATGGTATAACGTTATGACGTATTACGTTATACGGTATTACGTCATATGGTATAACGTTATAACGTATTACGGTATATGGTATAACGTTATAACGTATTACGTTATATGGTATAACGTTATAACGTAGTACGTTATATGGTATATCGTTATGACGTATTACGTTATACGGTATAACGTCATATGGTATAACGTCATATGGTATAACGTCATAACGTAGTACGTTACATGGTGTAACGCTATAACGTATCACGTTATATGGTATAACGTTATAACGTATTTGGTTATATGGTACAACGTTATGACGTATTAGGATATATGTTATAACGTTATACCGTATTACGTTATATGGTATGACGTCATATGGTATAACGTTATAACGTATTACGGTATATGGTATAACGTTATAACGTATTACGTTGTAGGGTATAACGATATAACGTATTACGTTATATGGTATAACGTTATAACGTATAACGTTATATGGTATAACGTTATAACGTATAACGGTATATGGTATAACGTTATAACGTATTACGTTATATGGTATGACGTCATATGGTGTAACGTTATAACGTATCACGTTATATGGTATAACGTCATATGGTATAACGTTGTAACGTATTACGTTATATGGTATAACGTTATAACGTATTAGCATATATGGTATAACGTTATACCGTATTACGTTATATGGTATTACGTCATATGGTATAACGTTATAACGTATTACGGTATATGGTATAACGTTATAACGTATTACGTTATATGGTATAACGTTATAACGTATAACGTTATATGGTATAACGATATAACGTATTACTTTATATGGTATAACGGTATAACGTATTACGTTATATGGTAGAACGTCATGTGGTATAACGTTATAACGTATTACATTGTATGGTATAACGTCGTATGGTATAACGTTAACGTATTACGTTATACGGTATAACGTCATATGGTATAATGTTATAACGTATTACGTTGTATGGGATAACGTTATATGGTATAACGTTATAACGTATTACGGTATATGGTATTACGTCATATGGTAAAACGTTATAACGTATTACGGTATATGGTATAACGTTATAACGTATTACGTTATATGGTATAACGTTATAACGTATAACGTTATATGGTATAACGATATAACGTATTACGTTATATGGTATAACGGTATAACGTATTACGTTATATGGTAGAACGTCATGTGGTATAACGTTATAACGTATTACATTGTATGGTATAACGTCGTATGGTATAACGTTAACGTATTACGTTATATGGTATAACGTCATATGGTATAACGTTATAACGTATTACGTTACATGGTATAACGTTATAACGTATTAGGATATATGGTATAACGTTATAAAGTATTACGTTATATGGTATTACGTCATATGGTATAACGTTATAACGTATTACGGTATATGGTATAACGTTATAACGTATTACGTTGTAGGGTATAACGATATAACGTATTACGTTATATGGTATAACGTTATAACTTACAACGTTATATGGTATAACGTTATATCGTATTAGGATATATGGTATAACGATATAACGTATTAGGTTATATGGTATAACGTTATAACGTATTACGTTATATGGTATAACGTCATATGGTATAACGTTATAACGTATTACGGTATATGGTATAACGTTATAACGTATTACGTTATATGGTATGACGTCATATTGTGTAACGTTATAACGTATCACGTTATATGGTATAACGTTATACCGTATTAGGCTATATGGTATAACGTTATGACGTATTACGTTATATGGTATAATGTCATATGGTGTAACGTTATAACGTATTACGTTATACGGTATAACATTATAACGTAGTACGGTATATGGTATAACGTTATAACGTACTACGTTATATGGTATGACGTCATATTGTGTAACGTTATAACGTATCACATTATATGGTATAACGTTATACCGTATTAGGCTATATGGTATAACGTTATAACGTATTACGTTATATGGTATAACGTCATATGCTATAACGTTATAACGTATTACGATATATGGTATAACGTTATAACGTATTACGTGATATGGCATAACGTCAAATGGTATAACGTTATAACGGATTACGTTGTATGGTATTACGTTATAACTTCCAACGTTATATGATATAACGTTATAACGTATTACGTTATATGATATAACGTTATAAGATATTACGTTATATGGTATAACGTCATATGGTATAACGTTATAACGTATTAGGTTATATGGTAAATTTTATGACGTATTACGGTATATGGTATAACGTCATATGGCATAACGTTATAACGTAGTACGTTATATGGTATAACGTTATAAAGTATTACGTTATATGGTATAACATTATAACGTAGTACGTTATATGGTATAACGCCATATGGTATAACGTCATATGGTATAACGTCATATGGTATAACGTCATATGGTATAACGTCATATGGTATAACGTCATATGGCATAACGTCATATGGTACAACGTTATAACGTAGTACGTTACATGGTATAACGCTATAACGTATCACGTTATATGGTACAACGTTATAACGTATTAGGTTATATGTTATAACTTTATGACGTATTACGTTATATGGTATAACGTCATATGGTATAAAGTCATATGGTATAACGTTATAACGTATTTCGGTATACGGTATAACGTTATAACGTATTACGTTATACAGTATGACGTCATATGGTATAGCGTTATAACATATTACGATATATGGTGTAACGTCATGTGGTATAACGTCATATGGTATAGCGTTATAACGTAGTACGTTATATGGTATACCGTTATAACGTATCACATTATATGCTATAACGTTATAACGTATTACGATATATGGTATATCTTCAAATGGAATAACGTTATAACGTATCACGTTATATGGTATAACGTCATATGGTATAACGTAATAACGTATTACGTGATATGGTATAACGATATAACGTATTACGTTATATGGTATGACGTCATATGGTGTAACGTTATAACGTATTACGTAATATGGTATAACGATATAACGTATTAGGTTATATGGTATGACGTCATATGGTATAACGTTATAACATATTACGATATATGGTGTCACGTCATGTGGTATAACGTCATATGGTATAGCGTTATAACGTAGTACGTTATATGGCATACCGTTATAACGTATCACATTATATGGTATCACGTTATAACGTATTACGTTATATGGTATAACGTTATGACGTATTACGGTATATGGTATAACGTCATATGGCATAACGTTATAACGTATTACGATATATGGTATATCTTCAAATGGAATAACGTTATAACGTATCACGTTATATGGTATAACGTCATATGGTATAACGTCATATGGCATAACGTCATATGGTACAACGTTATAACGTAGTACGTTACATGGTATAACGCTATAACGTATCACGTTATATGGTACAACGTTATAACGTATTAGGTTATACGTTATAACGTTATGACGTATTACGTTATATGGTATAACGTCATATGGTATAACGTTATAACGTATTTCGGTATATGGTATAACGTTATAACGTATTACGTTATACAGTATGACGTCATATGGTATAGCGTTATAACATATTACGATATATGGTGTAACGTCATATGGTATAACGTTATAACGTATTACGGTATATGGTATAACGTTATAACGTATTACGTTGTAGGGTATAACGATATAACGTATTACGTTATATGGTATAACGTTATAACGTATAACGTTATATGGTATAACGTTATAACGTATAACGGTATATGGTATAACGTTATAACGTATTACGTTATATGGTATGACGTCATATGGTGTAACGTTATAACGTATCACGTTATATGGTATAACGTCATATGGTATAACGGTATAACGTATTACGTTATATGGTATAACGTTATAACGTATTAGGATATATGGTATAACGTTATACCGTATTACGTTATATGGTATTACGTCATATGGTATAACGTTATAACGTATTACGGTAAATGGTATAACGTTATAACTTATTACGTTATATGGTATAACGTTATAACGTATAACGTTATATGGTATAACGATATAACGTATTACGTTATATGGTATAACGGTATAACGTATTACGTTATATGGTAGAACGTCATGTGGTATAAGGTTATAACGTATTACATTGTATGGTATAACGTCGTATGGTATAACGTTAACGTATTACGTTATACGGTATAACGTCATATGGTATAATGTTAAAACGTATTACGTTGTATGGGATAACGTTATATGGTATAACGTTATAACGTATTACGGTATATGTTATAACGTTATAACGTATTACGTTATATGATATGACGTCATATGGTGTAACGTTATAACGTATCACGTTATATGGTATAACGTTATACCGTATTAGGCTATATGGTATAACGTTATGACGTATTACGTTATATGGTATAATGTCATATGGTATAACGTTATAACGTATTACGGTATATGGTATAACGTTATAGCGTATTACGTTATATGGTATGACGTCATATGGTGTAACGATATAACGTATTACGTTATATGGTATAACGATACAACGTATTACGTTATATGGTATAACGTTATAACGTAGTACGTTATATGGTATATCGTTATGACGTATTACGTTATACGGTATAACGTCATATGGTATAACGTCATATGGTATAACGTTATAACGTAGTACGTTACATGGTATAACGCTATAACGTATCACGTTATATGGTATAACGTTATAACGTATTAGGTTATATGGTATAACGTTATAACGTATTACGTTACATGGTATAACGTTATATCGTATTAGGATATATGGTATAACGATATAACGTATTAGGTTATATGGCATAACGTTATAACGTATTACGTTATATGGTATAACGTCATATGGTATAACGTTATAACGTATTACGGTATATGGTATAACGTTATAACGTATTACGTTATATGGTATGACGTCATATTGTGTAACGTTATAACGTATTACGTTATATGGTATAACATTATAACGTAGTACGGTATATGGTATAACGTTATAACGTACTACGTTATATAGTATAACGTTATAACGTATCACGTTATATGGTATAACGTTATAACGTATTAGGTTATATGGTATAACGTTATAACGTATTACGTTATATGGTATGACGTCATACTGTGTAACGTTATAACGTGTCACGTTATATGGTATAACGTTATACCGTATTAGGCTATATGGTATAACGTTATGACGTATTACGTTATATGGTATAATGTCATATGGTGTAACGTTATAACGTATTACGTTATATGGTATAACATTATAACGTAGTACGGTATATGGTATAACGTTATAACGTACTACGTTATATGGTATAACGTCATATGGTATAACGTCATATGGATTAACATTATAACGTAGTACGTTACATGCTATAACGCTATAACGTATAACGTTATATGGTATAAGGTTATAACGTATTAGGTTATATGGTATAACGTTATGACGTATTACGTTATATGGTATAACGTCATATGGTATAACGTCATATGGTATAACGTTATAACGTATTACGGTACATGGTATAACGTTACAACGTATTACGTTATATGGTATGACGTCATATGGTATAACGTTATAACGCATTACGATATATGGTATAACGTCATATGGTATAACGTCATATGGTATAACGTTATAACGTAGTACGTTACATGGTATAACGCTATAACGTATCACGTTATATGGTATAACGTTATAACGTATTAGGTTATATGGTATAACGTTATAACGTATTACGTTATATGGTATAACGTCATATGGTATAACGTTATAACGTATAACGGTATATGGTATAACGTTATAACGTATTACGTTATATGGTATGACGTCATATGGTGTAACGTTATAACGTATCAGGTTATATGGTATAACGTTATACCGTATTAGGCTATATGGTATAACGTTATGACGTATTACGTTATATGGTATAATGTCATATGGTATAACGTTATAACGTATTACGGTATATGGTATAACGCTATAGCGTATTACGTTATATGGTATGACGTCATATGGTGTAACGATATAACGTATTACGTTATATGGTATAACGATATAACGTATTACGTTATATGGTATAACGTCATATGGTATAACATTATAACGTAGTACGGTATATGGTATAACGTTATAACGTACTACGTTATATGGTATAACGTTATAACGTATCACGTTATATGGTATAACGTTATAACGTATTAGGTTATAAGGTACAACGTTATGACGTATTACGTTATATGGTATAACGTCATATGGTACAACGTTATAACGTATTGCGTTATATGGTATGACGTCATATGGTGTAACGTTATAACGTATTACGTTATATGGTATAACATTATAACGTAGTACGGTATATGGTATAACGTTATAACGTACTACGTTATATGGTATAACGTTATAACGTATTACGTTATATGGTATAACGTTGTAACGTATAACGTTATATGGTATATCGATATAACGTATTACGTTATATGGTATAACGATATAACGTATTACGTTATATGGTAGAACGTCATATGGTATAACGTTATAACGTATTACATTGTATGGTATAACGTCGTATGGTATAACGTTAACGTATTACGTTATACGGTATAACGTCATATGGTATAACGTTATAACGTATTACGTTATATGGTATAACGATATAACGTATTACGTTATATGGTATGACGTCATATGGTGTAACGTTATAACGTATTACGTAATATGGTATAACAATATAACGTATTACGTTATATGGTATAACGTTATAACGTATCACGTTATATGGTATAACGATATAACGTATCACGTTATATGGTATAACGTTATACCGTATTAGGTTATATGGTATAACGTTATGACGTATTACGTTATATGGTATAACGTCATATGGTATAACGTCATATGGTATAACGTCATATGGTATAACGTTATAACGTAGTACGTTATATGGTATAACGATATAACGTTATAACGTAGTACGTTATATGGTATAACGTTATGACGTATTACGTTATATGGTATAACGTCATATGGTATAACATCATATGGTATAACGTTATAACGTAGTACGTTACATATAACCCTACAACGTATCACGTTATATGGTATAACGTTATAACGTATTAGGTTATATGGTATAACGTTATGACGTATTACGGTATATGGTATAACGTCATATGGTATAACGTTATAACGTATTTCGGTATATGGTATAACGCTATAACGTATTACGTTATATGGTATAACGTCATAAGGTATAACGTTATAACGTATTACGTAATATGGTATAACGTCATATGCTATAACGTTATACCGTATTACGTTATATGGTATGACGATATAACGTATTACACGATATGGTATAACGATATAACGTATTACGTTATATGATAGAAAGTCATATGGTATAACGTTATAACGTATTACATTATATGGTATAACGTCGTATGGTATAACGTTAACGTATTACGTTATACGGTATAACGTCATATGGTATAATGTTATAACGTATTACGTTATATGGTACAACGTTATAACGTATTACGTTATATGATATAACGTCATATGCTATAACGTTATAACGTATTACGATATATGGTATATCTTCAAATGGTATAACGTTATAACGTATTACGTTATATGGCATAACGTCAAATGGTATAACGTTATAACGGATTACGTTGTATGGTATTACGTTATAACTTGTAAAGTTATATGATATAACGTTATAACGTATTAAGTTATATGACATAACGTTATAACCTATTACATTATATGGCATAACGTCTTATGGTATAACGTTATAACGGATTACGTTGTACGGTATTACGTTATAACGTGTAACGTTATATGATATAACGTTATAACGCATTACATTATATGGTATAACGTTATAACGTATTACGTTATATGGTATAACGTTATAAGATATTACGTTATATGGTATAACGTCATATGGTATAACGTTATAACGTATTAGGTTATATGGTATAACGTTATAAAGTATTACGTTATATGGTACAACATTATAACGTCGTACGTTATATGGTATAACGTCATATGGTATAACGTCATATGGTATAACGTCATATGGTATAACGTCATATGGCATAACTTCATATGGTACAACGTTATAACGTATTAGGTTATATGGTATAACGTTATGACGTATTACGTTATATGGTATAACGTCATATGGTATAACGTTATAACGTATTACGGTATATGGTATAACGTTATAACGTATTATGTTATACGGTATGACGTCATATGGTGTAACGTTATAAAGTATTACGTTATATGGTATAACATTATAACGTTGTACGTTATATGGTATAACGTTATAACGTATTACGTTATATGGTATAACGTTATAACGTATTAGGATATATGTTATAAGGTTATACCGTATTACGTTATATGGTATTACGTCATATGGTATAACGTTATAACGTATTACGGTATATGGTATAACGTTATAACGTATTACGTTGTAGGGTATAACGATATAACGTATTACGTTATATGGTATAACGTTATAACGTATAACGGTATATGGTATAACGTTATAACGTATTACGTTATATGGTATGACGTCATATGGTGTAACGTTATAACGTATCACGTTATATGGTATAAAGTTATACCGTATTAGGCTATATGGTATAACGTTATGACGTATTACGTTATATGGTATAATGTCATATGGTATAACGTTATAACGTATTACGGTATATGGTATAACGTTATAGCGTATTACGTTATATGGTATGACGTCATATGGTGTAACGATATAACGTATTACGTTATATGGTATAACGATATAACGTATTACGTTATATGGTATAACGTTATAACGTAGTACGTTATATGGTATATCGTTTTGACGTATTACGTTATACGGTATAACGTCATATGGTATAACGTCATATGGTATAACGTTATAACGTAGTACGTTACATGGTATAACGCTATAACGTATCACGTTATATGGTATAACGTTATAACGTATTTGGTTATATGGTACAACGTTATGACGTATTACGTTATATGGTATAACGTCATATGGTATAACGTTATAACGTATTACGGTATATCGTATAACGTTATAACGTATTATGTTATACGGTATGACGTCATATGGTGTAACGTTATAAAGTATTACGTTATATGGTATAACATTATAACGTTGTATGTTATATGGTATAACGTTATAACGTATTACGTTATATGGTATAACGTTATAACGTATTAGGATATATGTTATAACGTTATACCGTATTACGTTATATGGTATGACGTCATATGGTGTAACGTTATAACGTATCACGTTATATGGTATAACGTTATACCGTATTAGGCTATATGGTATAACGTTATGACGTATTACGTTATACGGTATTACGTCATATGGTATAACGTTATAACGTATTACGG
Source organism: Bombus huntii (assembly GCF_024542735.1). Lineage (NCBI taxonomy): Eukaryota > Metazoa > Arthropoda > Insecta > Hymenoptera > Apidae > Bombus > Bombus huntii. The sequence continues at coordinate 2,905,796 of NC_066243.1, forward strand.
TATATGGTATAACGTTATAACGTATTACGTTATATGGTATAACGTTATAACGTAGTACGTTATATGGTATATCGTTATGACGTATTACGTTATACGGTATAACGTCATATGGTATAACGTCATATGGTATAACGTTATAACGTAGTACGTTACATGGTGTAACGCTATAACGTATCACGTTATATGGTATAACGTTATAACGTATTTGGTTATATGGTACAACGTTATGACGTATTAGGATATATGTTATAACGTTATACCGTATTACGTTATATGGTATGACGTCATATGGTATAACGTTATAACGTATTACGGTATATGGTATAACGTTATAACGTATTACGTTGTAGGGTATAACGATATAACGTATTACGTTATATGGTATAACGTTATAACGTATAACGTTATATGGTATAACGTTATAACGTATAACGGTATATGGTATAACGTTATAACGTATTACGTTATATGGTATGACGTCATATGGTGTAACGTTATAACGTATCACGTTATATGGTATAACGTCATATGGTATAACGTTGTAACGTATTACGTTATATGGTATAACGTTATAACGTATTAGCATATATGGTATAACGTTATACCGTATTACGTTATATGGTATTACGTCATATGGTATAACGTTATAACGTATTACGGTATATGGTATAACGTTATAACGTATTACGTTATATGGTATAACGTTATAACGTATAACGTTATATGGTATAACGATATAACGTATTACGTTATATGGTATAACGGTATAACGTATTACGTTATATGGTAGAACGTCATGTGGTATAACGTTATAACGTATTACATTGTATGGTATAACGTCGTATGGTATAACGTTAACGTATTACGTTATACGGTATAACGTCATACGGTATAATGTTATAACGTATTACGTTGTATGGGATAACGTTATATGGTATAACGTTATAACGTATTACGGTATATGGTATTACGTCATATGGTAAAACGTTATAACGTATTACGGTATATGGTATAACGTTATAACGTATTACGTTATATGGTATAACGTTATAACGTATACGTTATATGGTATAACGATATAACGTATTACGTTATATGGTATAACGGTATAACGTATTACGTTATATGGTAGAACGTCATGTGGTATAACGTTATAACGTATTACATTGTATGGTATAACGTCGTATGGTATAACGTTAACGTATTACGTTATATGGTATAACGTCATATGGTATAACGTTATAACGTATTACGTTACATGGTATAACGTTATAACGTATTAGGATATATGGTATAACGTTATAAAGTATTACGTTATATGGTATTACGTCATATGGTATAACGTTATAACGTATTACGGTATATGGTATAACGTTATAACGTATTACGTTGTAGGGTATAACGATATAACGTATTACGTTATATGGTATAACGTTATAACTTACAACGTTATATGGTATAACGTTATATCGTATTAGGATATATGGTATAACGATATAACGTATTAGGTTATATGGTATAACGTTATAACGTATTACGTTATATGGTATAACGTCATATGGTATAACGTTATAACGTATTACGGTATATGGTATAACGTTATAACGTATTACGTTATATGGTATGACGTCATATTGTGTAACGTTATAACGTATCACGTTATATGGTATAACGTTATACCGTATTAGGCTATATGGTATAACGTTATGACGTATTACGTTATATGGTATAATGTCATATGGTGTAACGTTATAACGTATTACGTTATACGGTATAACATTATAACGTAGTACGGTATATGGTATAACGTTATAACGTACTACGTTATATGGTATGACGTCATATTGTGTAACGTTATAACGTATCACATTATATGGTATAACGTTATACCGTATTAGGCTATATGGTATAACGTTATAACGTATTACGTTATATGGTATAACGTCATATGCTATAACGTTATAACGTATTACGATATATGGTATAACGTTATAACGTATTACGTGATATGGCATAACGTCAAATGGTATAACGTTATAACGGATTACGTTGTATGGTATTACGTTATAACTTCTAACGTTATATGATATAACGTTATAACGTATTACGTTATATGATATAACGTTATAAGATATTACGTTATATGGTATAACGTCATATGGTATAACGTTATAACGTATTAGGTTATATGGTATAACGTTATGACGTATTACGGTATATGGTATAACGTCATATGGCATAACGTTATAACGTAGTACGTTATATGGTATAACGTTATAAAGTATTACGTTATATGGTATAACATTATAACGTAGTACGTTATATGGTATAACGCCATATGGTATAACGTCATATGGTATAACGTCATATGGTATAACGTCATATGGTATAACGTCATATGGCATAACGTCATATGGTACAACGTTATAACGTAGTACGTTACATGGTATAACGCTATAACGTATCACGTTATATGGTACAACGTTATAACGTATTAGGTTATATGTTATAACTTTATGACGTATTACGTTATATGGTATAACGTCATATGGTATAAAGTCATATGGTATAACGTTATAACGTATTTCGGTATACGGTATAACGTTATAACGTATTACGTTATACAGTATGACGTCATATGGTATAGCGTTATAACATATTACGATATATGGTGTAACGTCATGTGGTATAACGTCATATGGTATAGCGTTATAACGTAGTACGTTATATGGTATACCGTTATAACGTATCACATTATATGCTATAACGTTATAACGTATTACGATATATGGTATATCTTCAAATGGAATAACGTTATAACGTATCACGTTATATGGTATAACGTCATATGGTATAACGTCATATGGCATAACGTCATATGGTACAACGTTATAACGTAGTACGTTACATGGTATAACGCTATAACGTATCACGTTATATGGTACAACGTTATAACGTATTAGGTTATACGTTATAACGTTATGACGTATTACGTTATATGGTATAACGTCATATGGTATAACGTTATAACGTATTTCGGTATATGGTATAACGTTATAACGTATTACGTTATACAGTATGACGTCATATGGTATAGCGTTATAACATATTACGATATATGGTGTAACGTCATATGGTATAACGTCGTATGGTATAGCGTTATAACGTAGTACGTTATATGGTATACCGTTATAACGTATTACATTATATGCTATAACGTTATAACGTATTACGATATATGGTATATCTTAAAATGGAATAACGATATAACGTATCACGTTATATGGTATAACGTCATATGGTATAACGTAATAACCTATTACGTGATATGGTATAACGATATAACGTATTACGTTATATGGCATGGCGTCATATGGAGAAACGTTATAACGTATTACGTAATATGGTATAACGATATAACGTATTAGGTTATATGGTATGACGTCATATGGTATAACGTTATAACATATTACGATATATGGTGTCACGTCATGTGGTATAACGTCATATGGTATAGCGTTATAACGTAGTACGTTATATGGTATAACGATATAACGTATTACGTTATATGGTAGAACGTCATGTGGTATAACGTTATAACGTATTACATTGTATGGTATAACGTCGTATGGTATAACGTTAACGTATTACGTTATACGGTATAACGTCATATGGTATAATGTTATAACGTATTACGTTGTATGGGATAACGTCATATGGTATAACGTTATAACGTATTACGGTATATGGTATAACGTTATAACGTATTACGTTATATGGTATAACGTTATAAAGTATAACGTTATATGGTATAACGATATAACGTATTACGTTATATGGTATAACGGTATAACGTATTACGTTATATGGTAGAACGTCATGTGGTATAACGTTATAACGTATTACATTGTATGGTAAATCGTCGTATGGTATAACGTTAACGTATTACGTTATACGGTATAACGTCATATGGTATAATGTTATAACGTATTACGTTGTATGGGATAACGTCATATGGTATAACGTTATAACGTATTACGGTATATGGTATAACGTTATAATGTATTACGTTATATGGTATAACGTCATATGGTATAACGTTATAACGTATTACGTTACATGGTATAACGTTACAACGTATTAGGATATATGGTATAACGTTATACCGTATTACGTTATATGGTATTACGTCATACGGTATAACGTTATAACGTATTACGGTATATGGTATAACGTTATAACGTATTACGTTGTAGGGTATAACGATATAACGTATTACGTTATATGGTATAACGTTATAACGTACAACGTTATATGGTATAACGTTATAACGTACAACGTTATATGGTATAACGTTATATCGTATTAGGATATATGGTATAACGATATAACGTATTAGGTTATATGGTATAACGATATAACGTATTACGTTATATGGTATAACGTCATATGGTATAACGTTATAACGTATTACGGTATATGGTATAACGTTATAACGTATTACGTTATATGGTATGACGTCATATTGTGTAACGTTATAACGTATCACGTTATATGGTATAACGTTATACCGTATTAGGCTATATGGTATAACGTTATGATGTATTACGTTATATGGTATAATGTCATATGGTGTAACGTTATAACGTATTACGTTATATGGTATAACATTATAACGTAGTACGGTATATGGTATAACGTTATAACGTACTACGTTATATGGTATAACGTTATAACGTATCACGTTATATGGTATAACGTTATAACGTATTAGGTTATATGATATAACGATATAACGTATTACGTGATATGGTATAACAATATAACGTATTACGTTATATGGTAGAACGTCATATGGTATAACTTTATAACGTAGTACGTTATATGGTATAACGTCATATGGTATAACGTAATAACGTATTACGGTATATGGTATAACATTATAACGTATTACGTTATATGGTATAACGTCATATGCTATAACGTTATAACGTATTACGATATATGGTATAACGATATAACGTATTACGTGATATGGCATAACGTCAAATGCTATAACGTTATAACGGATTACGTTGTATGGTATTACGTTATAACTTGTAACGTTATATGATATAACGTTATAACGTATTACGTTATATGATATAACGTTATAAGATATTACGTTATATGGTATAACGTCATATGGTATAACGTTATAACGTATTAGGTTATATGGTATAACGTTATGACGTATTACGGTATATTGTATAACGTCATATGGTATAACGTCATATGGTATAACGTTATAACGTATTTCGGTATATGGTATAACGTTATAACGTATTACGTTATACAGTATGACGTCATATGGTATAGCGTTATAACATATTACGATATATGGTGTAACGTCATATGGTATAACGTCGTATGGTATAGCGTTATAACGTAGTACGTTATATGGTATACCGTTATAACGTATCACATTATATGCTATAACGTTATAACGTATTACGATATATGGTATATCTTCAAATGGAATAACGTTATAACGTATCACGTTATATGGTATAACGTCATATGGTATAACGTAATAACGTATTACGTGATATGGTATAACGATATAACGTATTACGTTATATGGTATGACGTCATATGGTGTAACGTTATAACGTATTACGTAATATGGTATAACGATATAACGTATTAGGTTATATGGTATGACGTCATATGGTATAACGTTATAACATATTACGATATATGGTGTCACGTCATGTGGTATAACGTCTTATGGTATAGCGTTATAACGTAGTACGTTATATGGTATACCGTTATAACGTATCACATTATATGGTATCACGTTATAACGTATTACGTTATATGGTATAACGTTATGACGTATTACGGTATATGGTATAACGTCATATGGCATAACGTTATAACGTAGTACGTTATATGGTATAACGTTATAAAGTATTACGTTATATGGTATAACATTATAACGTAGTACGTTATATGGTATAACGTCATATGGTATAACGTCATATGGTATAACGTCATATGGTATAACGTCATATGGTATAACGTCATATGGTATAACGTCATATGGTACAACGTTATAACGTAGTACGTTACATGGTATAACGCTATAACGTATCACGTTATATGGTACAACGTTATAACGTATTAGGTTATATGTTATAACGTTATGACGTATTACGTTATATGGTATAACGTCATATGGTATAACGTCATATGGTATAACGTCATATGGTATAACGTTATAACGTATTTCGGTATATGGTATAACGTTATAACGTATTACGTTATACAGTATGACGTCATATGGTATAGCGTTATAACATATTACGATATATGGTGTAACGTCATATGGTATAACGTCGTATGGTATAGCGTTATAACGTAGTACGTTATATGGTATACCGTTATAACGTATCACATTATATGCTATAACGTTATATCGTATTACGGTATATGGTATATCTTCAAATGGAATAACGTTATAACGCATCACGCTATATGGTATAACGTCATATGGTATAACGTAATAACGTATTACGTGATATGGTATAACGATATAACGTATTACGTTATATGGTATGACGTCATATGGTGTAACGTTATAACGTATTACGTAATATGGTATAACGATATAACGTATTAGGTTATATGGTATGACGTCACATGGTATAACGTTATAACATATTACGATATATGGTGTCACGTCATGTGGTATAACGTCATATGGTATAGCGTTATAACGTAGTACGTTATATGGTATACCGTTATAACGTATCACATTATATGGTATCACGTTTTAACGTATTACGTTATATGGTGTGACGTCATATGGTGCAACGATATAACGTATTACGTTATATGGTATAACGATATAACGTATTACGTTATATGGTATAACGTTATAACGTAGTACGTTATATGGTAGAACGTTATGACGTATTACGTTATATGGTATAACGTCATATGGTATAACGTCATATGGTATAACGTTATAACGTAGTACGTTACATGGTATAACGCTATAACGTATCACGTTATATGGTATAAAGTTATAACGTATTGGGTTATATGGTATAACGTTATGACGTATTACGGTATATGGTATAACGTCATATGGCATAACGTTATAACGTAGTACGTTATATGGTATAACGTTATAATGTACTACGTTATATGGTATAACGTTATAACGTTTTAACGTATAACGTTATATGGTATAACGTTATAACGTATTACGGTATATGGTATTACGATATAACGTATTACGTTATATGGTATAACGTCATATGGTATAACATTATAACGTATTACGATATATGGTATATCTTCAAATGGAATAACGTTATAACGTATCACGTTATATGGTATAACGTCATATGGTATAACGTAATAACGTATTACGTGATATGGTATAACGATATAACGTATTACGTTATATGGTATGACGTCATATGGTGTAACGTTATAACGTATTACGTAATATGGTATAACGATATAACGTATTAGGTTATATGGTATGACGTCATATGGTATAACGTTATAACATATTACGATATATGGTGTCACGTCATGTGGTATAACGTCTTATGGTATAGCGTTATAACGTAGTACGTTATATGGTATACCGTTATAACGTATCACATTATATGGTATCACGTTATAACGTATTACGTTATATGGTATAACGTTATGACGTATTACGGTATATGGTATAACGTCATATGGCATAACGTTATAACGTAGTACGTTATATGGTATAACGTTATAAAGTATTACGTTATATGGTATAACATTATAACGTAGTACGTTATATGGTATAACGTCATATGGTATAACGTCATATGGTATAACGTCATATGGTATAACGTCATATGGTATAACGTCATATGGTATAACGTCATATGGTACAACGTTATAACGTAGTACGTTACATGGTATAACGCTATAACGTATCACGTTATATGGTACAACGTTATAACGTATTAGGTTATATGTTATAACGTTATGACGTATTACGTTATATGGTATAACGTCATATGGTATAACGTCATATGGTATAACGTCATATGGTATAACGTTATAACGTATTTCGGTATATGGTATAACGTTATAACGTATTACGTTATACAGTATGACGTCATATGGTATAGCGTTATAACATATTACGATATATGGTGTAACGTCATATGGTATAACGTCGTATGGTATAGCGTTATAACGTAGTACGTTATATGGTATACCGTTATAACGTATCACATTATATGCTATAACGTTATATCGTATTACGGTATATGGTATATCTTCAAATGGAATAACGTTATAACGCATCACGCTATATGGTATAACGTCATATGGTATAACGTAATAACGTATTACGTGATATGGTATAACGATATAACGTATTACGTTATATGGTATGACGTCATATGGTGTAACGTTATAACGTATTACGTAATATGGTATAACGATATAACGTATTAGGTTATATGGTATGACGTCACATGGTATAACGTTATAACATATTACGATATATGGTGTCACGTCATGTGGTATAACGTCATATGGTATAGCGTTATAACGTAGTACGTTATATGGTATACCGTTATAACGTATCACATTATATGGTATCACGTTTTAACGTATTACGTTATATGGTGTGACGTCATATGGTGCAACGATATAACGTATTACGTTATATGGTATAACGATATAACGTATTACGTTATATGGTATAACGTTATAACGTAGTACGTTATATGGTAGAACGTTATGACGTATTACGTTATATGGTATAACGTCATATGGTATAACGTCATATGGTATAACGTTATAACGTAGTACGTTACATGGTATAACGCTATAACGTATCACGTTATATGGTATAAAGTTATAACGTATTGGGTTATATGGTATAACGTTATGATGTATTACGGTATATGGTATAACGTCATATGGCATAACGTTATAACGTAGTACGTTATATGGTATAACGTTATAATGTACTACGTTATATGGTATAACGTTATAACGTTTTAACGTATAACGTTATATGGTATAACGTTATAACGTATTACGGTATATGGTATTACGATATAACGTATTACGTTATATGGTATAACGTCATATGGTATAACATTATAACGTATTACGATATATGGTATAACGTCATATGGTGTAACGTAATAACGTATTACGTTATATGGTATAACTATATAACGTATTACGTTATATGGTATGACGTCATATGATGTAACGTTATAACGTATTACGTAATATGGTATAACGATATAACGTATTAGGTTATATGGCATGACGTCATATGGTATAACGTTGTAACGTATTACATTATATGGTATAACGTCGTATGGTACAACGTTAACGTATTACGTTATACGGTATAACGTCATATGGTATAATGTTATAACGTATTACGTTATATGGTACAACGTCATATGGTGTAACGCTATAACGTATTACGTTATATCGTATAACGATATAACGTATTACGTGATATGGTATAATAATATAACGTATTACGTTATATGGTAGAACGTCATATGGTATATCTTTATAACGTAGTACGTTATATGGTATAACGTCATATGGTATAACGTAATAACGTATTACGGTATATGGTATAACGTTATAACGTATTACGTCATATGGTATGACGTCATATGGTATAACGTTGTAATGTATTACGATATATGGTATAACGTCATATGATAGAACGTCATATGGTATAACGTTATAACGTATTACATTATATGGTATAACGTCGTATGGTATAACGTCAACGTATTAAGTTATATGGTATGACGTCATATGGTGTAACGTTATAACGTATTACGTAATATGGTATAACGATATAACGTATTACGTTATAACGTAGTACGTTATATGGTATAACGTTATAACGTATCACGTTATATGGTATAACGTTATAACGTACTAGGTTATATGATATAACGTTATGACGTATTACATTATATGGTATAACGTCATATGGTATAACGTTATAACGTATTACGGTATATGGTATAACGTTATTACGTATTACGTTATATGGTATGACGTCATATGGTGTAACGTTAGAAGGTATTACGTTATATGGTATAACGATATAACGTATTACGTTGTATGGTTTAACGTTATGACGTAGTACGTTATATGGTACAACGGTATGACGTATTACGTTATATGGTATAACGTCATATGGTATAACGTCATATGGTATAACGTTATAACGTATTACGTAATATGGTATAACGTCATATGCTATAACGTTATACCGTATTACGTTATATGGTATGACGATATAACGTATTACATGATATGGTATAACGATATAGCGTATTACGTTACATGATAGAACGTCATATGGTATAACGTTATAACGAATTACATTATATGGTATAACGTCGTATGGTATAACGTTATCGTATTACGTTATACGGTATAACGTCATATGGTATAACGTTATAACGTATTACGTTATATGGTATAACGTTTTAACGTATAACGTTATATGGTATAACGTTATAACGTATTACGGTATATGGTATAACGATATAACGTATTACGTTATATGGTATAACGTCATATGGTGTAACGTTATAACGTATTACGATATATGATATAACGTCATATGGTGTAACGTTATAACGTATTACGATATATGGTATAACGATAAAACGTATTACGTTATATGGTATAACATTATAACGTAGTACGCTATATGGTATAACGTTATAACGTAGTACGTTATATGGTGTAACGTTATAACGTATTACGATATATGGTATAACGATAAAACGTATTACGTTATATGGTATAACGTCATATGGTACAACGTTATAACGTCTTACGTTATATGGTATGACGTCATATGGTATAACGTTATAATGTATTACAATATATGGTATAACGTCATATGATATAACGTCATATGGTATAACGTTATAACGTAGTACGTTATATGGTGTAACGTTATAATGTACTACGTTATATGGTATAACGTTATAACATATTACGTTATATGGTATAACGTTTTAACGTATAACGTTATATGGTATAACGTTATAACGTATTACGGTATATGGTATAACGATATAACGTATTACGTTATATGGTATAACGTCATATGGTGTAACGTTATAACGTATTACGATATATGGTATAACGGCATATGGTGTAACGTTATAACGTATTACGATATATGGTATAACGATAAAACGCATTACGTTATATGGTATAACGTTTTAACGTATAACGTTATATGGTATAACGTTATAACGTATTACGGTATATGGTATAACGATCAAACGTATTACGTTATATGGTATAACGTCATATGGTATAACGTTATAATGTATTACGTAATATGGTATAACGTCATATGCTATAACGTTATACCGTAATACGTTATATGGTATGACGATATAACGTATTACATGATGTGGTATAACGATATAGCGTATTACGTTATATGATAGAACGTCATATGGTATAACGTTATAACGTATTGCATTATATGGTATAAAGTTATAACGTATCACGTTAAATGGTATAACGTTATAACGTATTATGTTATATGGTATAACGTTATGACGTATTACGTTATATGGTATAACGTCATATGATATAACGTCATATGGTATAACGTTATAACGTAGTACGTTATATGGTATAACGTTATAAAGTATTACGTTATATGGTATAACATTAGAACGTAGTACGCTATATGGTATAACGTTATACCGTATTACGTTATATGGTATGACGATATAACGTATTACATGATATGGTATAACGATATAGCGTATTACGTTACATGATAGAACGTCATATGGTATAACGTTATAACGAATTACATTATATGGTATAACGTCGTATGGTATAACGTTATCGTATTACGTTATACGGTATAACGTCATATGGTATAACGTTATAACGTATTACGTTATATGGTATAACGTTTTAACGTATAACGTTATATGGTATAACGTTATAACGTATTACGATATATGGTATAACGTCATATGGTGTAACGTTATAACGTATTACGATATATGGTATAACGATAAAACGTATTACGTTATATGGTATAACGTCATATGGTATAACGTTATAACGTATTACGTAATATGGTATAACGTCATATGCTATAACGTTATACCGTATTACGTTATATGGTATGACGATATAACGTATTACATGATATGGTATAACGATATAGCGTATTACGTTACATGATAGAACGTCATATGGTATAACGTTATAACGTAGTACGTTATATGGTATAACGTTATTAATTATTACGTTATATGGTATAACATTATAACGTAATACGCTATATGGTATAACGTTATAACGTAGTACGTTATATGGTATAACGTTATAATGTACTAAGTTATATGGTATAACGTTATAACGTATTACGTTATATGGTATAACGTTTTCACGTATGACGTCATATGGTGTAACGTTATAACGAAGTACGTTATATGGTATAACGCTATAACGTATCACGTTATATGATATAACGTTATGACGTATTAGGTTATATGGTATAACGTTATAACGTATTACGGTATGTGGTATAACGTCATATGGTATAACGTTAAAACGTATTACGTTATATGGTATAACGTCATATGGCGTAACGTTATAACGTATTACGATATATGGTATAACGTTATAACGTATTACGATATATGGTATAACGTCAAATGGAATAACGTTATAACGTAGTACGTTATATGGTATAACGTCATATGGTGTAACGTTATAACGTATTACGGTATATGGTATAACGTTATAACGTATTACGTTATATGGTATGACGTCATATGGTGTAACGTTATAACGTATTACGTAATATGGTATAACGATATAACGTATTACGTTATATGGTATAACGTTTTAACGTATAACGTTATATGGTATAACGTTATAACGTATTACGGTATATGGTATAACGATATAACGTATTACGGTATATGGCATAACGTCATATGGTATAAAGTTATAACGTATTACGATATTGGTATAACGTCAAATGGAATAACGTTATAACGTAGTACGTTATATGGTATAACGTCATATGGTATAACGTTATAACGTATTACGGTATATGGTATAACGTTATAACGTATTACGTTATATGGTATGACGTCATATGGTGTAACGTTATAACGTATTACGTAATATGGTATAACGATATAACGTATTACGTTATATGGTATAACGTCATATGGTATAACGTTATAACGTATTACGATATATGGTGTAACGTTATAACGTATTACGGTATATGGTATAACGTTATAACGTATTACGGTATGTGGTATAACGTCATATGGTATAACGTTAAAACGTATTACGTTATATGGTATAACGTCATATGGCATAACGTTATAACGTATTACGATATATGGTATAACGTTATAACGTATTACGATATATGGTATAACGTCAAATGGAATAACGTTATAACGTAGTACGTTATATGGTATAACGTCATATGGTGTAACGTTATAACGTATTACGGTATATGGTATAACGTTATAACGCATTACGTTATATGGTATGACGTCATATGATGTAACGTTATAACGTATTACGTAATATGGTATAACGATATAACGTATTACGTTATATGGTATAACGTTTTAACGTATAACGTTATATGGTATAACGTTATAACGTATTACGGTATATGGTATAACGATATAACGTATTATGTTATATGGTATAACGTCATATGGTATAACGTTATAACGTATTACGTAATATGGTATAACGTCATATGCTATAACGTTATACCGTAATACGTTATATGGTATGACGATATAACGTATTACATGATATGGTATAACGATATAGCGTATTACGTTATATCATAGAACGTCATATGGTATAACGTTATAACGTATTGCATTATATGGTATAACGTTATAACGTATCACGTTATATGGTATAACGTTATAACGTATTATGTTATATGGTATAACGTTATGACGTATTACGTTATATGGTATAACGTCATATGATATAACGTCATATGGTATAACGTTATAACGTAGTACGTTATATGGTATAACGTTATAAAGTATTACGTTATATGGTATAACATTATAATGTAGTACGCTATATGGTATAACGTCATATTGTGTAACGTTATAACGTATTACGATATATGGTATAACGATAAAACGTATTACGTTATATGGTATAACGTCATATGGTATATCGTTATAACGTATTACGTAATATGGTATAACGTCATATGCTATAACGTTATACCGTATTACGTTATATGGTATGACGATATAACGTATTACACGATATGGTATAACGATATAGCGTATTACGTTATATGATAGAACGTCATATGGTATAACGTTATAACGTATTGCATTATATGGTATAACGTCGTATGGTATAACGTTATCGTATTACGTTATACGGTATAACGTCATATGGTGTAATGTTATAACGTATTACGTTATATGGTACAACGTCCTATGGTATAACTTTATAACGTAGTACGTTATATGGTATAACGTCATATGGTATAACGTTATAACGTATTACGTAATATGGTATAACGATATAACGTATTACGTTATATGGTATAACGTCATATGGTATAACGTTATAAAATAATACGATATATGGTATGACGTCATATGGTATAACGTCATATGGTATAACGTTATAACGTAGTACGTTATATGGTATAACGTTATAACGTATCACGTTATATGGTATAACGTTATAACGTATTAGGTTATATGGTATAACGTTATGACGTATTTCGTTATATGGTATAACGTCATATGGTATAACGTCATGTGGTATACAGTTATAACGTATTACGGTATATGGTATAAAGTTATAACGTATTACGTTATATGGTATGACGTCATATGGTGTAACGTTATAACGTATTACGTAATATGGTATAACGATATAACGTATTACGTTATATGGAATAACGTCATATGCTATAACGATATACCGTATTACGTCATATGGTATAACGTTATAATGTATTACGTTATATGGTATAACGTCATATGTTATAACGTCATATGGTATAACGTTATAACGTAGTACGTTATATCGTATAACGTTATAACGTATCACGTTATATGGTATAACGTTATAACGTATTAGGTTATATGGTATAACGTTATGACGTATTACGGTATATGGTATAACGTCATATGGCATAACGTTATAACGTAGTGCGTTATATGGTATGACGTCATATGGTGTAACGTTATAACGTATTACGTAATATGGTATAACGATATAACGTATTACGTTATATGGTATAACGTCATATGCTATAACGGTATACCGTATTACGTTATATGGTATGACGATATAACGTATTACGTGATATGGTATAACGTTATAACGTATTACGTTATATGTTATGACGTCATATGGTGTAACGTTATAACGTATTACGTAATATGGTATAACGATATAACGTATAACGTTATATGGTATAACGTCATATGGTATAACGTTATAACGTAATACGATATATGGTATGACGTCATATGGTATAACGTCATATGGTATAACGTTATAAAGTAGTACGTTATATGGTATAACGTTATAACGTATCACGTTATATGGTATAACTTTATAACGTATTAGGTTATATGGTATAACGTTATGACGTATTACGCTATATGGTATAACGTCATATGGTATAACGTAATAACGTATTACGGTATATGGTATAACGTTATAACGTATTACGTTATATGGTATGACGTCATATGGTGTAACGTTATAACGTAGTACGTTATATGGTGTAACGCTATAACGTATCACGTTATATGGTATAACGTCATATGGTGTAACGTTATAACGTATTACGTTATATAGTATAACGTCATATGGTGTAACGTTATAACGTATTACGTTATATGGTATGACGTCATATGGTGTAACGTTATAACGTATTACGTAATATGGTATAACGATATAACGTATTACGTTATATGGAATAACGTCATATGCTATAACGATATACCGTATTACGTCATATGGTATAACGTTATAATGTATTACGTTATATGGTATAACGTCATATGTTATAACGTCATATGGTATAACGTTATAACGTAGTACGTTATATCGTATAACGTTATAACGTATCACGTTATATGGTATAACGTTATAACGTATTAGGTTATATGGTATAACGTTATGACGTATTACGGTATATGGTATAACGTCATATGGCATAACGTTATAAGGTAGTGCGTTATATGGTATGACGTCATATGGTGTAACGTTATAACGTATTACGTAATATGGTATAACGATATAACGTATAACGTTATATGGTATAACGTCATATGCTATAACGATATACCGTATTACGTTATATGGTATGACGATATAACGTATTACGTGATATGGTATAACGTTATAACGTATTACGTTATATGGTATGACGTCATATGGTGTAACGTTATAACGTATTACGTAATATGGTATAACGATATAACGTATAACGTTATATGGTATAACGTCATATGGTATAACGTTATAACGTAATACGATATATGGTATGACGTCATATGGTATAACGTCATATGGTATAACGTTATAAAGTAGTACGTTATATGGTATAACGTTATAACGTATCACGTTATATGGTATAACTTTATAACGTATTAGGTTATATGGTATAACGTTATGACGTATTACGCTATATGGTATAACGTCATATGGTATAACGTAATAACGTATTACGGTATATGGTATAACGTTATAACGTATTACGTTATATGGTATAACGTTATAACGTATTACGTTATATGGTATAACGTTATGAGGTATTACGTTATATGGTATAACGTCATATGGTATAACGTTATAATGTATTTCGGTATATGGTATAACGTTATAACGTATTACGTTATATGGTATGACGTCATATGGTATAACGTTATAATGTATTACGATATATGGTATAACGTCATATGATATAACGTCATATGGTATAACATTATGACGTAGTACGTTATATCGTATAACGTTATAACGTATCACGTCATATGGTATATCGTTATAACGTATTAGGTTATATGGTATAACGTTATGACGTATTACGGTATATGGTATAACGTCATATGGCATAACGTTATAACGTAGTACGTTATATGGTATAACGTTATAAAGTATTACGTTATATGGTATAACGTCATATGGTGTAACGTTATAACGTATTACGTTATATGGTATAACGTCATATGGTGTAACGTTATAACGTATTACGTTATATGGTATAACGTCATATGGTATAACGTTATAACGTAGTACGTTACATGGTATAACGCTATAACGTATCACGTTATATGGTATAACGGTATAACGTATTAGGTTATATGGTATAACGTTATGACGTATAACGGTATATGGTATAACGTCATATGGCGTATAGCGGTATATGGTATAACGTCATATGGCATAACGTTATAACGTAGTACGCTTTATGGTATAACGTTATAACGTATCACGTTATATGGTATAACGTTATAACGTATTATGTTATATGGTATAACGTTATGACGTATTACGTTATATGGTATAACGTCATATGATATAACGTCATATGGTATAACGTTATAACGTAGTACGTTATATGGTATAACGTTATAAAGTATTACGTTATATGGTATTACATTATAATGTAGTACGCTATATGGTATAACGTCATATGGTGTAACGTTATAACGTATTACGATATATGGTATAACGATAAAACGTATTACGTTATATGGTATAACGTCATATGGTATAACGTTATAACGTAGTACGTAATATGGTATAACGTCATATGCTATAACGTTATACCGTATTACGTTATATGGTATGACGATATAACGTATTACACGATATGGTATAACGATATAGCGTATTACGTTATATGATAGAACGTCATATGGTATAACGTTATAACGTATTGCATTATATGGTATAACGTCGTATGGTATAACGTTATCGTATTACGTTATACGGTATAACGTCATATGGTGTAATGTTATAACGTATTACGTTATATGGTACAACGTCCTATGGTATAACTTTATAACGTAGTACGTTATATGGTATAACGTCATATGGTATAACGTTATAACGTATTACGTAATATGGTATAACGATATAACGTATTACGTTATATGGTATAACGTCATATGGTATAACGTTATAAAATAATACGATATATGGTATGACGTCATATGGTATAACGTCGTATGGTATAACGTTATCGTATTACGTTATACGGTATAACGTCATATGGTGTAATGTTATAACGTATTACGTTATATGGTACAACGTCCTATGGTATAACTTTATAACGTAGTACGTTATATGGTATAACGTCATATGGTATAACGTTATAACGTATTACGTAATATGGTATAACGATATAACGTATTACGTTATATGGTATAACGTCATATGGTATAACGTTATAAAATAATACGATATATGGTATGACGTCATATGGTATAACGTCATATGGTATAACGTTATAACGTAGTACGTTATATGGTATAACGTTATAACGTATCACGTTATATGGTATAACGTTATAACGTATTAGGTTATATGGTATAACGTTATGACGTATTTCGTTATATGGTATAACGTCATATGGTATAACGTCATGTGGTATACAGTTATAACGTATTACGGTATATGGTATAAAGTTATAACGTATTACGTTATATGGTATGACGTCATATGGTGTAACGTTATAACGAAGTACGTTATATGGTATAACGCTATAACGTATCACGTTATATGGTATAACGTTATAACATATTAGGTTATATGGCATAACGTTATAACGTATTACGGTATATGGTATAACGTCATATGGTATAACGTTATAATGTAGTACGTTATATGGTATAACGTCATATGGTATAACGTTATAACGTATTACGGTATATGGTATAACGTTATAACGTATTACGGTATATGGTATAACGTTATAACGTATTACGTTATATAGTATGACGTCATATGGTGTAACGTTATAACGTATTACGTAATATGGTATAACGATAAAACGTATTCCGTTATATGGTATAACGTCATATGGTATAACGTTATAACTTATTACGATATATGGTATAACGTTATAACGTATTACGTTATATGGTATGACGTCATATGGTGTAACGTTATAACGTATTACGTAATATGGTATAACGATATAACGTATTACGTTATATGGAATAACGTCATATGCTATAACGATATACCGTATTACGTCATATGGTATAACGTTATAATGTATTACGTTATATGGTATAACGTCATATGTTATAACGTCATATGGTATAACGTTATAACGTAGTACGTTATATCGTATAACGTTATAACGTATCACGTTATATGGTATAACGTTATAACGTATTAGGTTATATGGTATAACGTTATGACGTATTACGGTATATGGTATAACGTCATATGGCATAACGTTATAAGGTAGTGCGTTATATGGTATGACGTCATATGGTGTAACGTTATAACGTATTACGTAATATGGTATAACGATAAAACGTATTACGTTATATGGTATAACGTCATATGGTATAACGTTATAACTTATTACGATATATGGTATAACGTTATAACGTATTACGTTATATGGTATGACGTCATATGGTGTAACGTTATAACGTATTACGTAATATGGTATAACGATATAACGTATTACGTTATATGGAATAACGTCATATGCTATAACGATATACCGTATTACGTCATATGGTATAACGTTATAATGTATTACGTTATATGGTATAACGTCATATGTTAAAACGTCATATGGTATAACGTTATAACGTAGTACGTTATATCGTATAACGTTATAACGTATCACGTTATATGGTATAACGTTATAACGTATTAGGTTATATGGTATAACGTTATGACGTATTACGGTATATGGTATAACGTCATATGGCATAACGTTATAAGGTAGTGCGTTATATGGTATGACGTCATATGGTGTAACGTTATAACGTATTACGTAATATGGTATAACGATATAACGTATTACGTTATATGGTATAACGTCATATGCTATAACGATATACCGTATTACGTTATATGGTATGACGATATAACGTATTACGTGATATGGTATAACGTTATAACGTATTACGTTATATGGTATGACGTCATATGGTGTAACGTTATAACGTATTACGTAATATGGTATAACGATATAACGTATAACGTTATATGGTATAACGTCATATGGTATAACGTTATAACGTAATACGATATATGGTATGACGTCATATGGTATAACGTCATATGGTATAACGTTATAAAGTAGTACGTTATATGGTATAACGTTATAACGTATCACGTTATATGGTATAACTTTATAACGTATTAGGTTATATGGTATAACGTTATGACGTATTACGCTATATGGTATAACGTCATATGGTATAACGTAATAACGTATTACGGTATATGGTATAACGTTATAACGTATTACGTTATATGGTATAACGTTATAACGTATTACGTTATATGGTATAACGTTATGAGGTATTACGTTATATGGTATAACGTCATATGGTATAACGTTATAACGTATTTCGGTATATGGTATAACGTTATAACGTATTACGTTATATGGTATGACGTCATATGGTATAACGTTATAATGTATTACGATATATGGTATAACGTCATATGATATAACGTCATATGGTATAACATTATGACGTAGTACGTTATATGGTATAACGTTATAAAGTATTACGTTATATGGTATAACGTCATATGGTGTAACGTTATAACGTATTACGTTATATGGTATAACGTCATATGGTGTAACGTTATAACGTATTACGTTATATGGTATAACGTCATATGGTATAACGTTATAACGTAGTACGTTACATGGTATAACGCTATAACGTATCACGTTATATGGTATAACGGTATAACGTATTAGGTTATATGGTATAACGTTATGACGTATAACGGTATATGGTATAACGTCATATGGCGTATAGCGGTATATGGTATAACGTCATATGGCATAACGTTATAACGTAGTACGCTTTATGGTATAACGTTATAACGTATCACGTTATATGGTATAACGTTATAACGTATTATGTTATATGGTATAACGTTATGACGTATTACGTTATATGGTATAACGTCATATGATATAACGTCATATGGTATAACGTTATAACGTAGTACGTTATATGGTATAACGTTATAAAGTATTACGTTATATGGTATTACATTATAATGTAGTACGCTATATGGTATAACGTCATATGGTGTAACGTTATAACGTATTACGATATATGGTATAACGATAAAACGTATTACGTTATATGGTATAACGTCATATGGTATAACGTTATAACGTATTGCATTATATGGTATAACGTCGTATGGTATAACGTTATCGTATTACGTTATACGGTATAACGTCATATGGTGTAATGTTATAACGTATTACGTTATATGGTACAACGTCCTATGGTATAACTTTATAACGTAGTACGTTATATGGTATAACGTCATATGGTATAACGTTATAACGTATTACGTAATATGGTATAACGATATAACGTATTACGTTATATGGTATAACGTCATATGGTATAACGTTATAAAATAATACGATATATGGTATGACGTCATATGGTATAACGTCATATGGTATAACGTTATAACGTAGTACGATATATGGTATAACGTTATAAGGTATCACGTTATATGGTATAACGTTATAACGTATTAGGTTATATGGTATAACGTTATGACGTATTTCGTTATATGGTATAACGTCATATGGTATAACGTCATGTGGTATACAGTTATAACGTATTACGGTATATGGTATAAAGTTATAACTTATTACGTTATATGGTATGACGTCATATGGTGTAACGTTATAACGTATTACGTAATATGGTATAACGATATAACGTATTACGTTATATGGAATAACGTCATATGCTATAACGATATACCGTATTACGTCATATGGTATAACGTTATAATGTATTACGTTATATGGTATAACGTCATATGTTATAACGTCATATGGTATAACGTTATAACGTAGTACGTTATATCGTATAACGTTATAACGTATCACGTTATATGGTATAACGTTATAACGTATTAGGTTATATGGTATAACGTTATGACGTATTACGGTATATGGTATAACGTCATATGACATATCGTTATAACGTAGTGCGTTATATGGTATGACGTCATATGGTGTAACGTTATAACGTATTACGTAATATGGTATAACGATATAACGTATTACGTTATATGGTATAACGTCATATGCTATAACGGTATACCGTATTACGTTATATGGTATGACGATATAACGTATTACGTGATATGGTATAACGTTATAACGTATTACGTTATATGTTATGACGTCATATGGTGTAACGTTATAACGTATTACGTAATATGGTATAACGATATAACGTATAACGTTATATGGTATAACGTCATATGGTATAACGTTATAACGTAATACGATATATGGTATGACGTCATATGGTATAACGTCATATGGTATAACGTTATAAAGTAGTACGTTATATGGTATAACGTTATAACGTATCACGTTATATGGTATAACTTTATAACGTATTAGGTTATATGGTATAACGTTATGACGTATTACGCTATATGGTATAACGTCATATGGTATAACGTAATAACGTATTACGGTATATGGTATAACGTTATAACGTATTACGTTATATGGTATGACGTCATATGGTGTAACGTTATAACGTAGTACGTTATATGGTGTAACGCTATAACGTATCACGTTATATGGTATAACGTCATATGGTGTAACGTTATAACGTATTACGTTATATAGTATAACGTCATATGGTGTAACGTTATAACGTATTACGTTATATGGTATAACGTCATATGGTATAACGTCATATGGTATAACGTTATAACGTAGTACGTTACATGGTATAACGCTATAACGTATCACGTTATATGGTATAACGTTATAACGTATTAGGTTATATGGTATAACGTTATGAGGTATTACGTTATATGGTATAACGTCATATGGTATAACGTTATAACGTATTTCGGTATATGGTATAACGTTATAACGTAGTACGTTACATGGTATAACGCTATAACGTATCACGTTATATGGTATAACGGTATAACGTATTAGGTTATATGGTATAACGTTATGACGTATCACGTTATATGGTATAACGTTATAACGTATTATGTTATATGGTATAACGTTATGACGTATTACGTTATATGGTATAACGTCATATGATATAACGTCATATGGTATAACGTTATAACGTAGTACGTTATATGGTATAACGTTATAAAGTATTACGTTATATGGTATTACATTATAATGTAGTACGCTATATGGTATAACGTCATATGGTGTAACGTTATAACGTATTACGATATATGGTATAACGATAAAACGTATTACGTTATATGGTATAACGTCATATGGTATAACGTTATAACGTATTACGTAATATGGTATAACGTCATATGCTATGACGTTATACCGTATTACCTTATATGGTATGACGATATAACGTATTACACGATATGGTATAACGATATAGCGTATTACGTTATATGATAGAACGTCATATGGTATAACGTTATAACGTATTGCATTATATGGTATAACGTCGTATGGTATAACGTTATCGTATTACGTTATACGGTATAACGACATATGGTGTAATGTTATAACGTATTACGTTATATGGTACAACGTCCTATGGTATAACTTTATAACGTAGTACGTTATATGGTATAACGTCATATGGTATAACGTTATAACGTATTACGTAATATGGTATAACGATATAACGTATTACGTTATATGGTATAACGTCATATGGTATAACGTTATAAAATAATACGATATATGGTATGACGTCATATGGTATAACGTCATATGGTATAACGTTATAACGTAGTACGTTATATGGTATAACGTTATAACGTATCACGTTATATGGTATAACGTTATAACGTATTAGGTTATATGGTATAACGTTATGACGTATTTCGTTATATGGTATAACGTCATATGGTATAACGTCATGTGGTATACAGTTATAACGTATTACGGTATATGGTATAAAGTTATAACGTATTACGTTATATGGTATGACGTCATATGGTGTAACGTTATAACGAAGTACGTTATATGGTATAACGCTATAACGTATCACGTTATATGGTATAACGTTATAACATATTAGGTTATATGGCATAACGTTATAACGTATTACGGTATATGGTATAACGTCATATGGTATAACGTTATAACGTATTACGATATTGGTATAACGTCAAATGGAATAACGTTATAACGTAGTACGTTATATGGTATAACGTCATATGGTATAACGTTATAACGTATTACGGTATATGGCATAACGTCATATGGTATAACGTTATAACGTATTACGGTATATGGTATAACGTTATAACGTATTACGTTATATGGTATGACGTCATATGGTGTAACGTTATAACGTATTACGTAATATGGTATAACGATATAACGTATTACGTTATATGGTATAACGTCATATGGTATAACGTTATATCGTATTACGATATATGGTGTAACGTTATAACGTATTACGGTATATGGTATAACGTTATAACGTATTACGTTATATGGTATAACGTCATATGGTATAACGTTAAAACGTATTACGTTATATGGTATGACGTCATATGGTGTAACGTTATAACGTATTACGTAATATGGTATAACGATATAACGTATTACGTTATATGGTATAACGTCATATGGTATAACGTTAAAACGTATTACGTTATATGGTATAACGTCATATGGCATAACGTTATAACGTATTACGATATATGGTATAACGTTATAACGTATTACGATATATGGTATAACGTCAAATGGAATAACGTTATAACGTAGTACGTTATATGGTATAACGTCATATGGTGTAACGTTATAACGTATTACGGTATATGGTATAACGTTATAACCTATTACGTTATATGGTATGACGTCATATGGTGTAACGTTATAACGTATTACGTAATATGGTATAACGATATAACGTATTACGTTATATGGTATAACGTTTTAACGTATAACGTTATATGGTATAACGTTATAACGTATTACGGTATATGGTATAACGATATAACGTATTACGTTATATGGTATAACGTCATATGGTATAACGTTATAACGTATTACGTAATATGGTATAACGTCATATGCTATAACGTTATACCGTAATACGTTATATGGTATGACGATATAACGTATTACATGATATGGTATAACGATATAGCGTATTACGTTATATCATAGAACGTCATATGGTATAACGTTATAACGTATTGCATTATATGGTATAACGTTATAACGTATCACGTTATATGGTATAACGTTATAACGTATTATGTTATATGGTATAACGTTATGACGTATTACGTTATATGGTATAACGTCATATGGTATAACGTTATAACGTATTGCATTATATGGTATAACGTTATAACGTATCACGTTATATGGTATAACGTTATAACGTATTATGTTATATGGTATAACGTTATGACGTATTACGTTATATGGTATAACGTCATATGATATAACGTCATATGGTATAACGTTATAACGTAGTACGTTATATGGTATAACGTTATAAAGTATTACGTTATATGGTATAACATTATAATGTAGTACGCTATATGGTATAACGTCATATTGTGTAACGTTATAACGTATTACGATATATGGTATAACGATATAGCGTATTACGTTATATGATAGAACGTCATATGGTATAACGTTATAACGTATTGCATTATATGGTATAACGTCGTATGGTATAACGTTATCGTATTACGTTATACGGTATAACGTCATATGGTGTAATGTTATAACGTATTACGTTATATGGTACAACGTCCTATGGTATAACTTTATAACGTAGTACGTTATATGGTATAACGTCATATGGTATAACGTTATAACGTATTACGTAATATGGTATAACGATATAACGTATTACGTTATATGGTATAACGTCATATGGTATAACGTTATAAAATAATACGATATATGGTATGACGTCATATGGTATAACGTCATATGGTATAACGTTATAACGTAGTACGTTATATGGTATAACGTTATAACGTATCACGTTATATGGTATAACGTTATAACGTATTAGGTTATATGGTATAACGTTATGACGTATTTCGTTATATGGTATAACGTCATATGGTATAACGTCATGTGGTATACAGTTATAACGTATTACGGTATATGGTATAACGTTATAACGTATTACGTTATATGGTATGACGTCATATGGTGTAACGTTATAACGAAGTACGTTATATGGTATAACGCTATAACGTATCACGTTATATGGTATAACGTTATAACGTATTAGGTTATATGGCATAACGTTATAACGTATTACGGTATATGGTATAACGTCATATGGTATAACGTTATAACGTATTACGGTATTGGTATAACGTCAAATGGAATAACGTTATAACGTAGTACGTTATATGGTATAACGTCATATGGTATAACGTTATAACGTATTACGGTATATGGTATAACGTTATAACGTATTACGTTATATGGTATAACGTCAAATGGAATAACGTTATAACGTAGTACGTTATATGGTATAACGTCATATGGTATAACGTTATAAGGTGTTACGGTATATGGTATAACGTTATAACGTATTACGTTATATGGTATGACGTCATATGGTGTAACGTTATAACGTATTACGATATATGGTATAACGATAAAACGTATTACGTTATATGGTATAACGTCATATGGTATAACGTTATAACGTATTACGTAATATGGTATAACGTCATATGCTATAACGTTATACCGTATTACGTTATATGGTATGACGATATAACGTATTACATGATATGGTATAACGATATAGCGTATTACGTTATGTGATAGAACGTCATATGGTATAACGTTATAACGTATTGCATTATATGGTATAACGTCGTATGGTATAACGTTATCGTGTTACGTTATACGGTATAACGTCATATGGTGTAATGTTATAACGTATTACGTTATATGGTACAACGTTATTAAGTATTACGTTATATGGTATAACATTATAACGTAGTACGCTATATGGTATAACGTTATAACGTAGTACGTTATATGGTATAACGTTATAATGTACTAAGTTATATGGTATAACGTTATAACGTATTACGTTATATGGTATAACGTTTTAACGTATGACGTCATATGGTGTAACGTTATAACGAAGTACGTTATATGGTATAACGCTATAACGTATCACGTTATATGATATAACGTTATAACGTATTAGGTTATATTGTATAACGTTATAACGTATTACGGTATGTGGTATAACGTCATATGGTATAACGTTAAAACGTATTACGTTATATGGTATAACGTCATATGGTATAACGTTATAACGTATTACGTAATATGGTATAACGTCATATGCTATAACGTTATACCGTATTACGTTATATGGTATGACGATATAACGTATTACATGATATGGTATAACGATATAACGTATTACGTTATATGGTATAACGTCATATGGTATAACGTTATAAAATAATACGATATATGGTATGACGTCATATGGTATAACGTCATATGGTATAACGTTATAACGTAGTACGTTATATGGTATAACGTTATAACGTATCACGTTATATGGTATAACGTTATAACGTATTAGGTTATATGGTATAACGTTATGACGTATTTCGTTATATGGTATAACGTCATATGGTATAACGTCATGTGGTATACAGTTATAACGTATTACGGTATATGGTATAACGTTATAACGTATTACGTTATATGGTATGACGTCATATGGTGTAACGTTATAACGAAGTACGTTATATGGTATAACGCTATAACGTATCACGTTATATGGTATAACGTTATAACGTATTAGGTTATATGACATAACGTTATAACGTATTACGGTATATGGTATAACGTCATATGGTATAACGTTATAACGTATTACGATATATGGTATAACGTTATAACGTATTACGTTATATGGTATGACGTCATATGGTGTAACGTTATAACGTATTACGTAATATGGTATAACGATATAACGTATTACGTTATATGGTATAACGTCATATGGTATAACGTTATAACGTATTACGATATATGGTGTAACGTTATAACGTATTACGTAATATGGTATAACGATATAACGTATTACGTTATATGGTATAACGTCATATGGTATAACGTTATAACGTATTACGATATATGGTATAACGATATATCGTATTACGTTATATGGTATAACGTTATAACATATTACGTTATATGGTATTACGTCATATGGTATAACGTTATAACGTATTACGTTATATGGTATGACGTCATATGGTGTAACGTTATAACGTATTACGTAATATGGTATAACGATATAACGTATTACGTTATATGGTATAACGTCATATGCTATAACGATATACCGTATTACGTTATATGGTATGACGATATAACGTATTACGTGATATGGTATTACGATATAACGTATTACGTTATACGGTAGAACGTCATATGGTATAACGTTATAACGTATTACATTTATATGGTATAACGTCGTATGGTATAACGTTAACGTATACGTTATATGGTATAGCGTTATAGCGTATTACGTTATATGATGTAACGTCATATGGTGTAACGTTATAACATATTACGTTATATGGTATAACGTCAGATGGTATAACGTTATAACGTAGTACGTTATATGGTATAACGTTATAACGTATCACGTTATATGGTATAACGTTATAACGTATTAGGTTATATGGTATAACGTTATGACGTATTACGTTATATGGTATAACGTCATATGGCATAACGTCATATGGTATAAAGTTATAACGTATTACGGTATATGGTATAACGTTATAACGTATTACGTTATATGGTATGACGTCATATGGTGTAACGTTATAACGAAGTACGTTATATGGTATAACGCTATAACGTATCACGTTATATGGTATAACGTTATAACGTATTAGGTTATATGGTATAACGTTATAACGTATTACGCTATATGGTATAACGTCATATGGTATAGCGTTATAACGTATTACGTTATATGGTATAACGTCATATGGTATAACGTTATAACGTATTACGATATATGGTATAACGTTATAACGTATTACGATATATGGTATAACGTTTTAACGTATAACGTTATATGGTATAACGTTATAACGTATTACGGTATATGGTATAACGATATAACGTATTACGTTATATGGTATAACGTCATATGGTATAACGTTATAACGTATTACGTAATATGGTATAACGTCATATGCTATAACGTTATACCGTACTACGGTATATGGTATGACGTCATATGGTATAACGTCATATGGTATAACGTTATTACGTAGTACGTTATATGGTATAACGTTATAACGTATCACGGTATATGGTATAACGTCATATGCTATAACGTTATACCGTATTACGTTATATGGTATGACGATATAACGTATTACATGATATGGTATAACGATATAGCGTATTACGTTACATGATAGAACGTCATATGGTATAACGTTATAACGTAGTACGTTATATGGTATAACGTTATTAAGTATTACGTTATATGGTATAACATTATAACGTAGTACGCTATATGGTATAACGTTATAACGTAGTACGTTATATGGTGTAACGTTATAATGTACTAAGTTATATGGTATAACGTTATAACGTATTACGTTATATGGTATAACGTTTTAACGTATGACGTCATATGGTGTAACGTTATAACGAAGTACGTTATATGGTATAACGCTATAACGTATCACGTTATATGATATAACGTTATAACGTATTAGGTTATATGGTATATCGTTATAACGTATTACGGTATGTGGTATAACGTCATATGGTATAACGTTAAAACGTATTACGTTATATGGTATAACGTCATATGGCATAACGTTATAACGTATTACGTTATATGGTATAACGTTATAACGTATCACGTTATATGGTATAACGTTATAACGTATTAGGTTATATGGTATAACGTTATGACGTATTACGTTATATGGTATAACGTCATATGGCATAACGTCATATGGTATAAAGTTATAACGTATTACGGTATATGGTATAACGTTATAACGTATTACGCTATATGGTATAACGTCATATGGTATAGCTTTATAACGTATTACGTTATATGGTATAACGTCATATGGTATAACGATATAACGTATTACGATATATGGTATAACGTTATAACGTATTACGATATATGGTATAACGTTTTAACGTATAACGTTATATGGTATAACGTTATAACGTATTACGGTATATGGTATAACGATATAACGTATTACGTTATATGGTATAACGTCATATGGTATAACGTTATAACGTATTACGTCATATGGTATAACGTCATATGCTATAACGTTATACCGTACTACGGTATATGGTATGACGTCATATGGTATAACGTCATATGGTATAACGTTATTACGTAGTACGTTATATGGTATAACGTTATAACGTATCACGTTATATGGTATAACGTCATATGCAATAACGTTATACCGTATTACGTTATATGGTATGACGATATAACGTATTACATGATATGGTATAACGATATAGCGTATTACGTTACATGATAGAACGTCATATGGTATAACGTTATAACGTAGTACGTTATATGGTATAACGTTATTAAGTATTACGTTATATGGTATAACATTATAACGTAGTACGCTATATGGTATAACGTTATAACGTAGTACGTTATATGGTATAACGTTATAATGTACTAAGTTATATGGTATAACGTTATAACGTATTACGTTATATGGTATAACGTTTTAACGTATGACGTCATATGGTGTAACGTTATAACGAAGTACGTTATATGGTATATCGCTATAACGTATCACGTTATATGATATAACGTTATAACGTATTAGGTTATATTGTATAACGTTATAACGTATTACGGTATGTGGTATAACGTCATGTGGTATAACGTTAAAACGTATTACGTTATATGGTATAACGTCATATGGCATAACGTTATGACGTATTACGATATATGGTATAACGTTATAACGTATTACGATATATGGTATAACGTCAAATGGAATAACGTTATAACGTAGTACGTTATATGGTATAACGTCATATGGTGTAACGTTATAACGTATTACGGTATATGGTATAACGTTATAACGTATTACGTTATATGGTATGACGTCATATGGTGTAACGTTATAACGTATTACGTAATACGGTATAACGATATAACGTATTACGTTATATGGTATAACGTTTTAACGTATAACGTTATATGGTATAACGTTATAACGTATTACGGTATATGGTATAACGATATAACGTATTACGTTATATGGTATAACATTATAATGTAGTACGCTATATGGCATAACGTCATATGGTGTAACGTTATAACGTATTACGATATATGGTATAACGATAAAACGTATTACGTTATATGGTATAACGTCATATGGTATAACGTTATAACGTATTACGTAATATGGTATAACGTCATATGCTATAACGTTATACCGCATTACGTTATATGGTATGACGATATAACGTATTACATGATATGGTATAACGATATAGCGTATTACGTTATATGATAGAACGTCATATGGTATAACGTTATAACGTATTGCATTATATGGTATAACGTCGTATGGTATAACGTTATCGTATTACGTTATACGGTATAACGTCATATGGTGTAATGTTATAACGTATTACGTTATATGGTACAACGTCCTATGGTATAACGTTATAACGTATTAGGTTATATGGTATAACGTTATAACGTATTACGCTATATGGTATAACGTCATATGGTATAGCGTTATAACGTATTACGTTATATGGTATAACGTCATATGGTATAACGTTATAACGTATTACGATATATGGTATAACGTTATAACGTATTACGATATATGGTATAACGTTTTAACGTATAACGTTATATGGTATAACGTTATAACGTATTACGGTATATGGTATAACGATATAACGTATTACGTTATATGGTATAACGTCATATGGTATAACGTTATAACGTATTACGTGATATGGTATAACGTCATATGCTATAACGTTATACCGTACTACGGTATATGGTATGACGTCATATGGTATAACGTCATATGGTATAACGTTATTACGTAGTACGTTATATGGTATAACGTTATAACGTATCACGTTATATGGTATAACGTCATATGCTATAACGTTATACCGTATTACGTTATATGGTATGACGATATAACGTATTACATGATATGGTATAACGATATAGCGTATTACGTTACATGATAGAACGTCATATGGTATAACGTTATAACGTAGTACGTTATATGGTATAACGTTATTAAGTATTACGTTATATGGTATAACATTATAACGTAGTACGCTATATGGTATAACGTTATAACGAAGTACGTTATATGGTATAACGTTATAATGTACTAAGTTATATGGTATAACGTTATAACGTATTACGTTATATGGTATAACGTTTTAACGTATGACGTCATATGGTGTAACGTTATAACGAAGTACGTTATATGGTATAACGCTATAACGTATCACGTTATATGATATAACGTTATAACGTATTAGGTTATATGGTATAACGTTATAACGTATTACGGTATGTGGTATAACGTCATATGGTATAACGTCAAAACGTATTACGTTATATGGTATAACGTCATATGGCATAACGTTATAACGTATTACGTTATATGGTATAACGTTATAACGTATCACGTTATATGGTATAACGTTATAACGTATTAGGTTATATGGTATAACGTTATGACGTATTACGATATATGGTATAACGTTATAACGTATTACGTTATACGGTATGACGTCATATGGTGTCACGTTATAACGTATTACGTAATATGGTATAACGATATAACGTATTACGTGATATGGTATAACGTTATAACGTATTACGGTATATGGTATAACGTTATAACGTACTACGTTATATGGTATGACGTCATATGGTGTAACGTTATAACGTATTACGTAATATGGTATAACGATATAACGTATTACGTTATATGGTATAACGTCATATGGTATAACGTTATAACGTATTACGATATATGGTATAACGTTATAACGTATTACGTTATACGGTATGACGTCATATGGTATAACGTTATAACGTATTACGTTATATGGTATAACGTTTTAACGTATGACGTCATATGGTGTAACGTTATAACGAAGTACGTTATATGGTATAACGCTATAACGTATCACGTTATATGATATAACGTTATAACGTATTAGGTTATATGGTATAACGTTATAACGTATTACGGTATGTGGTATAACGTCATATGGTATAACGTCAAAACGTATTACGTTATATGGTATAACGTCATATGGCATAACGTTATAACGTATTACGTTATATGGTATAACGTTATAACGTATCACGTTATATGGTATAACGTTATAACGTATTAGGTTATATGGTATAACGTTATGACGTATTACGATATATGGTATAACGTTATAACGTATTACGTTATACGGTATGACGTCATATGGTGTCACGTTATAACGTATTACGTAATATGGTATAACGATATAACGTATTACGTGATATGGTATAACGTTATAACGTATTACGGTATATGGTATAACGTTATAACGTACTACGTTATATGGTATGACGTCATATGGTGTAACGTTATAACGTATTACGTAATATGGTATAACGATATAACGTATTACGTTATATGGTATAACGTCATATGGTATAACGTTATAACGTATTACGATATATGGTATAACGTTATAACGTATTACGTTATACGGTATGACGTCATATGGTGTCACGTTATAACGTATTACGTAATATGGTATAACGATATAACGTATTACGTTATATGGTATAACGTCATATGGTATAACGTTATAACGTATTACGATATATGGTATAACGTTATAACGTATTACGTTATATGGTATGACGTCATATGGTGTAACGTTATAACGTATTACGTAATATGGTATAACGATATAACGTATTACGTTATATGGTATAACGTCATATGCTATAACGATATACCGTATTACGTCATATGGTATAACGTTATAATGTATTACGTTATATGGTATAACGTCATATGATATAACGTCATATTGTATAACGTTATAACGTAGTACGTTATATCGTATAACGTTATAACGTATCACGTTATATGGTATAACGTTATAACGTATTAGGTTATATGGTATAACGTTATGACGTATTACGGTATATGGTATAACGTCATATGGCATAACGTTATAACGTAGTACGTTATATGGTATTACGCTATAAAGTATTACATTATATGGTATAACATTATAACGTAGTGCGTTATATGGTATAACGTTATAACGTAGTACGTTATATGGTATAACGTTATAATGTACTACGTTATATGGTATAACGTTATAAAGTAGTACGTTATATGGTATAACGTTATAACGTATCACGTTATATGGTATAACGTTATAACGTATTAGGTAATATGGTATAACGTTATGACGTATTACGGTATATGGTATAACGTCATATGGTATAACGTTATAACGTAGTACGGTATATGGTATAACGTTATAACGTATTACGTTATATGGTATGACGTCATATGGTGTAACGTTATAACGTAGTACGTTATATGGTATAACGCCATAACGTATCACGTTATATGGTATAACGTTATAAGGTATTAGGTTATATGGTATAACGTTATAACGTATTACGGTGTATGGTATAACGTCATATGGTATAACGTTATAACGAACTACGTTATATGGTATAACGTCATATGGTATAACGTTATAACGTATTACGATATATGGCATAACGTTATAACGTATTACGATATATGGCATAACGTAAAATGGAATAACGTTATAACGTGGTACGTTATATGGTATAACGTCATATGGTATAACGTTATAACGTATTACGGTATATGGTATAACGTTATAACGTATTACGTTATATGGTATGACGTCATATGGTGTAACGTTATAACGTATAACGTAATATGGTATAACGTTATAACGTATTACGATATATGGTATAACGTTATGACGTATTACGGTATATGGTATAACGTCATATGGCATAACGTTATAACGTAGTACGTTATATGGTATAACGTTATAAAGTATTACGTTATATGGTATAACATTATAACGTAGTACGTTATATGGTATAACGTCATATGGTATAACGATATAACGTATTACGTTATATGATAGAACGTCATATGGTATAACGTTATAACGTATTACATTATATGGTATAACGTCGTATGGTATAACGTTAACGTATTACGTTAT
Organism: Bombus huntii; assembly: GCF_024542735.1. Taxonomy (NCBI): domain Eukaryota; kingdom Metazoa; phylum Arthropoda; class Insecta; order Hymenoptera; family Apidae; genus Bombus; species Bombus huntii. The sequence goes on from NC_066243.1 coordinate 2,941,449, forward strand.
ATGGTATGACGTCATATGGTGTAACGTTATAACGTATTACGTAATATGGTATCACGATATAACGTATTACGTTATATGGTATAACGTCATATGGTATAACGTTATAACGTAATACGATATATGGTATGTCGTCATATGGTATAACGTCATATGGTATAACGTTATTACGTAGTACGTTATATGGTATAACGTTATAAAGTATCACGTTATATGGTAAAACGTTATAACGTTTTAGGTTTTATGGCATAACGTTATAACGTATTACGGTATATGGTATAACGTTATAACGTATTACGTTATATGGTATGACGTCATATGGTGTAACGTTATAACGTAGTACGTTATATGGTATATCGCTATAACGTATCACGTTATATGGTATAACGTTATAACGTTTTAGATTATATGGTATAACGTTATAACGTATTACGGTATATGGTATAACGTCATACGTTATATGGTATAACGTCATATGGTATAACGTTATAACGTATTACGATATATGGTATAACGTTATAACGTATTACGATATATGGTATAACGTTATAACGTATTACGATATATGGTATAACGTCAAATGGAATAACGTTATAACGTAGTACGTTATATGGTATAACGTCATATGGTATAACGTTATAACGTATTACGGTATATGGTATAACGTTATAACGTATTACGTTATATGGTATGACGTCATATGGTGTAACGTTATAACGTATTACGTAATATGGTATAACGATATAACGTATTACGTTATATGGTATAACGTCATATGCTATAACGATATACCGTATTACGTTATATGGTATGACGATATAACGTATTACGTAATATGGTATAACGATATAACGTATAACGTTATATGGTATAACGTCATATGGTATAACGTTATAACGTAATACGATATATGGTATGACGTCATATGGTATAACGTGATATGGTATAACGTTATAAAGTAGTACGTTATATGGTATAACGTTATGACGTATCACGTTATATGGTATAACGTTATAACGTATTCGGTTATATGGTATAACGTTATGACGTATTACGTTATATGGTATAACGTCATATGGTATAACGTTATAACGTATTACGGTATATGGTATAATTTTATTACGCATTACGTTATATGGTATGACGTCATATGGTGTAACGTTATAACGTATTACGTTATATGGTATAACGATATAACGTATTACGTTATATGGTTTAACGTTATGACGTAGTACGTTATATGGTATAATGGTATGACGTATTACGTTATATGGTATAACGTCATATGGTATAACGCTATAACGTATTCGGTTATATGGTATAACGTTATGACGTATTACGTTATACGGTATAACGTCATATGGTATAACGTTATAACGTATTACGTTATATGGTGCAACGTCATATGGTGTAACGCTATAACGTATAACGTTATATGGTATAACGATATAACGTATTGCGTAATATGGTATAACGATATAACGTATCACGTTATATGGTATAACGTTATAACGTTTTAGGTTATATGGTATAACGTTATAACGTATTACGGTATATGGTATAACGTCATACGTTATATGGTATAACGTCATATGTTATAACGTTATAACGTATTACGATATATGGTATAACGTTATAACGTATTACGATATATGGTATAACGTTATAACGTATTACGATATATGGTATAACGTCAAATGGAATAACGTTATAACGTAGTACGTTATATGGTATAACGTCATATGGTGTAACGTTATAACGTATTACGGTATATGGTATAACGTTATAACGTATTACGTTATATGGTATGACGTCATATGGTGTAACGTTATAACGTATTACGTAATACGGTATAACGATATAACGTATTACGTTATATGGTATAACGTTTTAACGTATAACGTTATATGGTATAACGTTATAACGTATTACGGTATATGGTATAACGATATAACGTATTACGTTATATGGTATAACATTATAATGTAGTACGCTATATGGCATAACGTCATATGGTGTAACGTTATAACGTATTACGATATATGGTATAACGATAAAACGTATTACGTTATATGGTATAACGTCATATGGTATAACGTTATAACGTATTACGTAATATGGTATAACGTCATATGCTATAACGTTATACCGCATTACGTTATATGGTATGACGATATAACGTATTACATGATATGGTATAACGATATAGCGTATTACGTTATATGATAGAACGTCATATGGTATAACGTTATAACGTATTGCATTATATGGTATAACGTCGTATGGTATAACGTTATCGTATTACGTTATACGGTATAACGTCATATGGTGTAATGTTATAACGTATTACGTTATATGGTACAACGTCCTATGGTATAACGTTATAACGTATTAGGTTATATGGTATAACGTTATAACGTATTACGCTATATGGTATAACGTCATATGGTATAGCGTTATAACGTATTACGTTATATGGTATAACGTCATATGGTATAACGTTATAACGTATTACGATATATGGTATTACGTTATAACGTATTACGATATATGGTATAACGTTTTAACGTATAACGTTATATGGTATAACGTTATAACGTATTACGGTATATGGTATAACGATATAACGTATTACGTTATATGGTATAACGTCATATGGTATAACGTTATAACGTATTACGTGATATGGTATAACGTCATATGCTATAACGTTATACCGTACTACGGTATATGGTATGACGTCATATGGTATAACGTCATATGGTATAACGTTATTACGTAGTACGTTATATGGTATAACGTTATAACGTATCACGTTATATGGTATAACGTCATATGCTATAACGTTATACCGTATTACGTTATATGGTATGACGATATAACGTATTACATGATATGGTATAACGATATAGCGTATTACGTTACATGATAGAACGTCATATGGTATAACGTTATAACGTAGTACGTTATATGGTATAACGTTATTAAGTATTACGTTATATGGTATAACATTATAACGTAGTACGCTATATGGTATAACGTTATAACGAAGTACGTTATATGGTATAACGTTATAATGTACTAAGTTATATGGTATAACGTTATAACGTATTACGTTATATGGTATAACGTTTTAACGTATGACGTCATATGGTGTAACGTTATAACGAAGTACGTTATATGGTATAACGCTATAACGTATCACGTTATATGATATAACGTTATAACGTATTAGGTTATATGGTATAACGTTATAACGTATTACGGTATGTGGTATAACGTCATATGGTATAACGTCAAAACGTATTACGTTATATGGTATAACGTCATATGGCATAACGTTATAACGTATTACGTTATATGGTATAACGTTATAACGTATCACGTTATATGGTATAACGTTATAACGTATTAGGTTATATGGTATAACGTTATGACGTATTACGATATATGGTATAACGTTATAACGTATTACGTTATACGGTATGACGTCATATGGTGTCACGTTATAACGTATTACGTAATATGGTATAACGATATAACGTATTACGTGATATGGTATAACGTTATAACGTATTACGGTATATGGTATAACGTTATAACGTACTACGTTATATGGTATGACGTCATATGGTGTAACGTTATAACGTATTACGTAATATGGTATAACGATATAACGTATTACGTTATATGGTATAACGTCATATGGCATAACGTTATAACGTATTACGTTATATGGTATAACGTTATAACGTATCACGTTATATGGTATAACGTTATAACGTATTAGGTTATATGGTATAACGATATAACGTATTACGTTATATGGTATAACATTATAATGTAGTACGCTATATGGCATAACGTCATATGGTGTAACGTTATAACGTATTACGATATATGGTATAACGATAAAACGTATTACGTTATATGGTATAACGTCATATGGTATAACGTTATAACGTATTACGTAATATGGTATAACGTCATATGCTATAACGTTATACCGCATTACGTTATATGGTATGACGATATAACGTATTACATGATATGGTATAACGATATAGCGTATTACGTTATATGATAGAACGTCATATGGTATAACGTTATAACGTATTGCATTATATGGTATAACGTCGTATGGTATAACGTTATCGTATTACGTTATACGGTATAACGTCATATGGTGTAATGTTATAACGTATTACGTTATATGGTACAACGTCCTATGGTATAACGTTATAACGTATTAGGTTATATGGTATAACGTTATAACGTATTACGCTATATGGTATAACGTCATATGGTATAGCGTTATAACGTATTACGTTATATGGTATAACGTCATATGGTATAACGTTATAACGTATTACGATATATGGTATTACGTTATAACGTATTACGATATATGGTATAACGTTTTAACGTATAACGTTATATGGTATAACGTTATAACGTATTACGGTATATGGTATAACGATATAACGTATTACGTTATATGGTATAACGTCATATGGTATAACGTTATAACGTATTACGTGATATGGTATAACGTCATATGCTATAACGTTATACCGTACTACGGTATATGGTATGACGTCATATGGTATAACGTCATATGGTATAACGTTATTACGTAGTACGTTATATGGTATAACGTTATAACGTATCACGTTATATGGTATAACGTCATATGCTATAACGTTATACCGTATTACGTTATATGGTATGACGATATAACGTATTACATGATATGGTATAACGATATAGCGTATTACGTTACATGATAGAACGTCATATGGTATAACGTTATAACGTAGTACGTTATATGGTATAACGTTATTAAGTATTACGTTATATGGTATAACATTATAACGTAGTACGCTATATGGTATAACGTTATAACGAAGTACGTTATATGGTATAACGTTATAATGTACTAAGTTATATGGTATAACGTTATAACGTATTACGTTATATGGTATAACGTTTTAACGTATGACGTCATATGGTGTAACGTTATAACGAAGTACGTTATATGGTATAACGCTATAACGTATCACGTTATATGATATAACGTTATAACGTATTAGGTTATATGGTATAACGTTATAACGTATTACGGTATGTGGTATAACGTCATATGGTATAACGTCAAAACGTATTACGTTATATGGTATAACGTCATATGGCATAACGTTATAACGTATTACGTTATATGGTATAACGTTATAACGTATCACGTTATATGGTATAACGTTATAACGTATTAGGTTATATGGTATAACGTTATGACGTATTACGATATATGGTATAACGTTATAACGTATTACGTTATACGGTATGACGTCATATGGTGTCACGTTATAACGTATTACGTAATATGGTATAACGATATAACGTATTACGTGATATGGTATAACGTTATAACGTATTACGGTATATGGTATAACGTTATAACGTACTACGTTATATGGTATGACGTCATATGGTGTAACGTTATAACGTATTACGTAATATGGTATAACGATATAACGTATTACGTTATATGGTATAACGTCATATGGTATAACGTTATAACGTATTACGATATATGGTATAACGTTATAACGTATTACGTTATACGGTATGACGTCATATGGTGTCACGTTATAACGTATTACGTAATATGGTATAACGATATAACGTATTACGTTATATGGTATAACGTCATATGGTATAACGTTATAACGTATTACGATATATGGTATAACGTTATAACGTATTACGGTATATGGTATAACGATATAACGTATTACGTTATATGGTATAACGTCATATGGTATAACGTTATAACGTATTACGTGATATGGTATAACGTCATATGCTATAACGTTATACCGTACTACGGTATATGGTATGACGTCATATGGTATAACGTCATATGGTATAACGTTATTACGTAGTACGTTATATGGTATAACGTTATAACGTATCACGTTATATGGTATAACGTCATATGCTATAACGTTATACCGTATTACGTTATATGGTATGACGATATAACGTATTACATGATATGGTATAACGATATAGCGTATTACGTTACATGATAGAACGTCATATGGTATAACGTTATAACGTAGTACGTTATATGGTATAACGTTATTAAGTATTACGTTATATGGTATAACATTATAACGTAGTACGCTATATGGTATAACGTTATAACGAAGTACGTTATATGGTATAACGTTATAATGTACTAAGTTATATGGTATAACGTTATAACGTATTACGTTATATGGTATAACGTTTTAACGTATGACGTCATATGGTGTAACGTTATAACGAAGTACGTTATATGGTATAACGCTATAACGTATCACGTTATATGATATAACGTTATAACGTATTAGGTTATATGGTATAACGTTATAACGTATTACGGTATGTGGTATAACGTCATATGGTATAACGTCAAAACGTATTACGTTATATGGTATAACGTCATATGGCATAACGTTATAACGTATTACGTTATATGGTATAACGTTATAACGTATCACGTTATATGGTATAACGTTATAACGTATTAGGTTATATGGTATAACGTTATGACGTATTACGATATATGGTATAACGTTATAACGTATTACGTTATACGGTATGACGTCATATGGTGTCACGTTATAACGTATTACGTAATATGGTATAACGATATAACGTATTACGTGATATGGTATAACGTTATAACGTATTACGGTATATGGTATAACGTTATAACGTACTACGTTATATGGTATGACGTCATATGGTGTAACGTTATAACGTATTACGTAATATGGTATAACGATATAACGTATTACGTTATATGGTATAACGTCATATGGTATAACGTTATAACGTATTACGATATATGGTATAACGTTATAACGTATTACGTTATACGGTATGACGTCATATGGTGTCACGTTATAACGTATTACGTAATATGGTATAACGATATAACGTATTACGTTATATGGTATAACGTCATATGGTATAACGTTATAACGTATTACGATATATGGTATAACGTTATAACGTATTACGTTATATGGTATGACGTCATATGGTGTAACGTTATAACGTATTACGTAATATGGTATAACGATATAACGTATTACGTTATATGGTATAACGTCATATGCTATAACGATATACCGTATTACGTCATATGGTATAACGTTATAATGTATTACGTTATATGGTATAACGTCATATGATATAACGTCATATTGTATAACGTTATAACGTAGTACGTTATATCGTATAACGTTATAACGTATCACGTTATATGGTATAACGTTATAACGTATTAGGTTATATGGTATAACGTTATAACGTATTAGGATATATGGTATAACGTTATAAGGTATTAAGTTATATGGTATAACGTCATATGGTATAACGTTATAACGTATTACGTTATATGGTATAACATCATATGGTTTAACGTTATAACGTATTACGTTATATGGTATAACGTTATAACGTATTACGTTATATGGTATAACGTCATATGGTATAACGTTATGACGTAGTACGTTATATGGTATAACGTTATAATGTACTACGTTATATGGTATAACGTTATAAAGTAGTACGTTATATGGTATAACGTTATAACGTATCACGTTATATGGTATAACGTTATAACGTATTAGGTAATATGGTATAACGTTATGACGTATTACGGTATATGGTATAACGTCATATGGTATAACGTTATAACGTAGTACGGTATATGGTATAACGTTATAACGTATTACGTTATATGGTATGACGTCATATGGTGTAACGTTATAACGTAGTACGTTATATGGTATAACGCCATAACGTATCACGTTATATGGTATAACGTTATAAGGTATTAGGTTATATGGTATAACGTTATAACGTATTACGGTGTATGGTATAACGTCATATGGTATAACGTTATAACGAACTACGTTATATGGTATAACGTCATATGGTATAACGTTATAACGTATTACGATATATGGCATAACGTTATAACGTATTACGATATATGGCATAACGTAAAATGGAATAACGTTATAACGTGGTACGTTATATGGTATAACGTCATATGGTATAACGTTATAACGTATTACGGTATATGGTATAACGTTATAACGTATTACGTTATATGGTATGACGTCATATGGTGTAACGTTATAACGTATAACGTAATATGGTATAACGTTATAACGTATTACGATATATGGTATAACGTTATGACGTATTACGGTATATGGTATAACGTCATATGGCATAACGTTATAACGTAGTACGTTATATGGTATAACGTTATAAAGTATTACGTTATATGGTATAACATTATAACGTAGTACGTTATATGGTATAACGTCATATGGTATAACGATATAACGTATTACGTTATATGATAGAACGTCATATGGTATAACGTTATAACGTATTACATTATATGGTATAACGTCGTATGGTATAACGTTAACGTATTACGTTATATGGTATGACGTCATATGGTGTAACGTTATAACGTATTACGTAATATGGTATCACGATATAACGTATTACGTTATATGGTATAACGTCATATGGTATAACGTTATAACGTAATACGATATATGGTATGTCGTCATATGGTATAACGTCATATGGTATAACGTTATTACGTAGTACGTTATATGGTATAACGTTATAAAGTATCACGTTATATGGTAAAACGTTATAACGTTTTAGGTTTTATGGCATAACGTTATAACGTATTACGGTATATGGTATAACGTTATAACGTATTACGTTATATGGTATGACGTCATATGGTGTAACGTTATAACGTAGTACGTTATATGGTATATCGCTATAACGTATCACGTTATATGGTATAACGTTATAACGTTTTAGATTATATGGTATAACGTTATAACGTATTACGGTATATGGTATAACGTCATACGTTATATGGTATAACGTCATATGGTATAACGTTATAACGTATTACGATATATGGTATAACGTTATAACGTATTACGATATATGGTATAACGTTATAACGTATTACGATATATGGTATAACGTCAAATGGAATAACGTTATAACGTAGTACGTTATATGGTATAACGTCATATGGTATAACGTTATAACGTATTACGGTATATGGTATAACGTTATAACGTATTACGTTATATGGTATGACGTCATATGGTGTAACGTTATAACGTATTACGTAATATGGTATAACGATATAACGTATTACGTTATATGGTATAACGTCATATGCTATAACGATATACCGTATTACGTTATATGGTATGACGATATAACGTATTACGTAATATGGTATAACGATATAACGTATAACGTTATATGGTATAACGTCATATGGTATAACGTTATAACGTAATACGATATATGGTATGACGTCATATGGTATAACGTGATATGGTATAACGTTATAAAGTAGTACGTTATATGGTATAACGTTATGACGTATCACGTTATATGGTATAACGTTATAACGTATTCGGTTATATGGTATAACGTTATGACGTATTACGTTATATGGTATAACGTCATATGGTATAACGTTATAACGTATTACGGTATATGGTATAATTTTATTACGCATTACGTTATATGGTATGACGTCATATGGTGTAACGTTATAACGTATTACGTTATATGGTATAACGATATAACGTATTACGTTATATGGTTTAACGTTATGACGTAGTACGTTATATGGTATAATGGTATGACGTATTACGTTATATGGTATAACGTCATATGGTATAACGCTATAACGTATTCGGTTATATGGTATAACGTTATGACGTATTACGTTATACGGTATAACGTCATATGGTATAACGTTATAACGTATTACGTTATATGGTGCAACGTCATATGGTGTAACGCTATAACGTATAACGTTATATGGTATAACGATATAACGTATTGCGTAATATGGTATAACGATATAACGTATCACGTTATATGGTATAACGTTATAACGTTTTAGGTTATATGGTATAACGTTATAACGTATTACGGTATATGGTATAACGTCATACGTTATATGGTATAACGTCATATGTTATAACGTTATAACGTATTACGATATATGGTATAACGTTATAACGTATTACGATATATGGTATAACGTTATAACGTATTACGATATATGGTATAACGTCAAATGGAATAACGTTATAACGTAGTACGTTATATGGTATAACGTCATATGGTATAACGTTATAACGTATTACGGTATATGGTATAACGTTATAACGTATTACGTTATATGGTATGACGTCATATGGTGTAACGTTATAACGTATTACGTAATATGGTATAACGATATAACGTATTACGTTATATGGTATAACGTCATATGCTATAACGATATACCGTATTACGTTATATGGTATGACGATATAACGTATTACGTGATATGGTATAACGTTATAACGTATTATGGTATATGGTATAACGTTATAACGTACTACGTTATATGGTATGACGTCATATGGTGTAACGTTATAACGTATTACGTAATATGGTATAACGATATAACGTATTACGTTATATGGTATAACGTCATATGGTATAACGTTATAACGTATTACGATATATGGCATAACGTTATAACGTATTACGATATATGGCATAACGTAAAATGGAATAACGTTATAACGTGGTACGTTATATGGTATAACGTCATATGGTATAACGTTATAACGTATTACGGTATATGGTATAACGTTATAACGTATTACGTTATATGGTATGACGTCATATGGTGTAACGTTATAACGTATAACGTAATATGGTATAACGTTATAACGTATTACGATATATGGTATAACGTTATGACGTATTACGGTATATGGTATAACGTCATATGGCATAACGTTATAACGTAGTACGTTATATGGTATAACGTTATAAAGTATTACGTTATATGGTATAACATTATAACGTAGTACGTTATATGGTATAACGTCATATGGTATAACGATATAACGTATTACGTTATATGATAGAACGTCATATGGTATAACGTTATAACGTATTACATTATATGGTATAACGTCGTATGGTATAACGTTAACGTATTACGTTATATGGTATGACGTCATATGGTGTAACGTTATAACGTATTACGTAATATGGTATCACGATATAACGTATTACGTTATATGGTATAACGTCATATGGTATAACGTTATAACGTAATACGATATATGGTATGTCGTCATATGGTATAACGTCATATGGTATAACGTTATTACGTAGTACGTTATATGGTATAACGTTATAAAGTATCACGTTATATGGTAAAACGTTATAACGTTTTAGGTTTTATGGCATAACGTTATAACGTATTACGGTATATGGTATAACGTTATAACGTATTACGTTATATGGTATGACGTCATATGGTGTAACGTTATAACGTAGTACGTTATATGGTATATCGCTATAACGTATCACGTTATATGGTATAACGTTATAACGTATTACGGTATATGGTATAACGTCATACGTTATATGGTATAACGTCATATGGTATAACGTTATAACGTATTACGATATATGGTATAACGTTATAACGTATTACGATATATGGTATAACGTTATAACGTATTACGATATATGGTATAACGTCAAATGGAATAACGTTATAACGTAGTACGTTATATGGTATAACGTCATATGGTATAACGTTATAACGTATTACGGTATATGGTATAACGTTATAACGTATTACGTTATATGGTATGACGTCATATGGTGTAACGTTATAACGTATTACGTAATATGGTATAACGATATAACGTATTACGTTATATGGTATAACGTCATATGCTATAACGATATACCGTATTACGTTATATGGTATGACGATATAACGTATTACGTAATATGGTATAACGATATAACGTATAACGTTATATGGTATAACGTCATATGGTATAACGTTATAACGTAATACGATATATGGTATGACGTCATATGGTATAACGTGATATGGTATAACGTTATAAAGTAGTACGTTATATGGTATAACGTTATGACGTATCACGTTATATGGTATAACGTTATAACGTATTCGGTTATATGGTATAACGTTATGACGTATTACGTTATATGGTATAACGTCATATGGTATAACGTTATAACGTATTACGGTATATGGTATAATTTTATTACGCATTACGTTATATGGTATGACGTCATATGGTGTAACGTTATAACGTATTACGTTATATGGTATAACGATATAACGTATTACGTTATATGGTTTAACGTTATGACGTAGTACGTTATATGGTATAATGGTATGACGTATTACGTTATATGGTATAACGTCATATGGTATAACGCTATAACGTATTCGGTTATATGGTATAACGTTATGACGTATTACGTTATACGGTATAACGTCATATGGTATAACGTTATAACGTATTACGTTATATGGTGCAACGTCATATGGTGTAACGCTATAACGTATAACGTTATATGGTATAACGATATAACGTATTGCGTAATATGGTATAACGATATAACGTATCACGTTATATGGTATAACGTTATAACGTTTTAGGTTATATGGTATAACGTTATAACGTATTACGGTATATGGTATAACGTCATACGTTATATGGTATAACGTCATATGTTATAACGTTATAACGTATTACGATATATGGTATAACGTTATAACGTATTACGATATATGGTATAACGTTATAACGTATTACGATATATGGTATAACGTCAAATGGAATAACGTTATAACGTAGTACGTTATATGGTATAACGTCATATGGTATAACGTTATAACGTATTACGGTATATGGTATAACGTTATAACGTATTACGTTATATGGTATGACGTCATATGGTGTAACGTTATAACGTATTACGTAATATGGTATAACGATATAACGTATTACGTTATATGGTATAACGTCATATGCTATAACGATATACCGTATTACGTTATATGGTATGACGATATAACGTATTACGTGATATGGTATAACGTTATAACGTATTATGGTATATGGTATAACGTTATAACGTACTACGTTATATGGTATGACGTCATATGGTGTAACGTTATAACGTATTACGTAATATGGTATAACGATATAACGTATTACGTTATATGGTATAACGTCATATGGTATAACGTTATAACGTATTACGATATATGGTATAACGTTATAACGTATTACGTTATACGGTATGACGTCATATGGTGTCACGTTATAACGTATTACGTAATATGGTATAACGATATAACGTATTACGTTATATGGTATAACGTCATATGGTATAACGTTATAACGTATTACGATATATGGTATAACGTTATAACGTATTACGTTATATGGTATGACGTCATATGGTGTAACGTTATAACGTATTACGTAATATGGTATAACGATATAACGTATTACGTTATATGGTATAACGTCATATGCTATAACGATATACCGTATTACGTCATATGGTATAACGTTATAATGTATTACGTTATATGGTATAACGTCATATGATATAACGTCATATGGTATAACGTTATAACGTAGTACGTTATATCGTATAACGTTATAACGTATCACGTTATATGGTATAACGTTATAACGTATTAGGTTATATGGTATAACGTTATGACGTATTACGGTATATGGTATAACGTCATATGGCATAACGTTATAACGTAGTACGTTATATGGTATTACGCTATAAAGTATTACGTTATATGGTATAACATTATAACGTAGTGCGTTATATGGTATAACGTTATAACGTAGTACGTTATATGGTATAACGTTATAATGTACTACGTTATATGGTATAACGTTATAAAGTAGTACGTTATATGGTATAACGTCATATGGTATAACGTTATAACGTATTACGATATATGGTATAACGTTATAACGTATTACGTTATACGGTATGACGTCATATGGTGTCACGTTATAACGTATTACGTAATATGGTATAACGATATAACGTATTACGTTATATGGTATAACGTCATATGGTATAACGTTATAACGTATTACGATATATGGTATAACGTTATAACGTAGTACGTTATATGGTATAACGTCATATGGTATAACGTTATAACGTATTACGGTATATGGTATAACGATATAACGTATTACGTTATATGGTATAACGTCATATGGTATAACGTTATAACGTATTACGGTATATGGTATAACGTTATAACGTATTACGTTATATGGTATGACGTCATATGGTGTAACGTTATATGGTATGACGTCATATGGTGTAACGTTATAACGTAGTACGTTATATGGTATAACGCCATAACGTATCACGTTATATGGTATAACGTTATAAGGTATTAGGTTATATGGTATAACGTTATAACGTATTACGGTATATGGTATAACGTCATATGGTATAACGTTATAACGAATTACGTTATATGGTATAACGTCATATGGTATAACGTTATAACGTATTACGATATATGGCATAACGTTATAACGTATTACGATATATGGCATAACGTAAAATGGAATAACGTTATAACGTGGTACGTTATATGGTATAACGTCATATGGCATAACGTTATAACGTAGTACGTTATATGGTATAACGTTATAAAGTATTACGTTATATGGTATAACATTATAACGTAGTACGTTATATGGTATAACGTCATATGGTATAACGATATAACGTATTACGTTATATGATAGAACGTCATATGGTATAACGTTATAACGTATTACATTATATGGTATAACGTCGTATGGTATAACGTTAACGTATTACGTTATATGGTATGACGTCATATGGTGTAACGTTATAACGTATTACGTAATATGGTATCACGATATAACGTATTACGTTATATGGTATAACGTCATATGGTATAACGTTATAACGTAATACGATATATGGTATGTCGTCATATGGTATAACGTCATATGGTATAACGTTATTACGTAGTACGTTATATGGTATAACGTTATAAAGTATCACGTTATATGGTAAAACGTTATAACGTTTTAGGTTTTATGGCATAACGTTATAACGTATTACGGTATATGGTATAACGTTATAACGTATTACGTTATATGGTATGACGTCATATGGTGTAACGTTATAACGTAGTACGTTATATGGTATATCGCTATAACGTATCACGTTATATGGTATAACGTTATAACGTTTTAGATTATATGGTATAACGTTATAACGTATTACGGTATATGGTATAACGTCATACGTTATATGGTATAACGTCATATGGTATAACGTTATAACGTATTACGATATATGGTATAACGTTATAACGTATTACGATATATGGTATAACGTTATAACGTATTACGATATATGGTATAACGTCAAATGGAATAACGTTATAACGTAGTACGTTATATGGTATAACGTCATATGGTATAACGTTATAACGTATTACGGTATATGGTATAACGTTATAACGTATTACGTAATATGGTATAACGATATAACGTATTACGTTATATGGTATAACGTCATATGGTATAACGTTATAACGTATTACGATATATGGTATAACGTTATAACGTATTACGTTATACGGTATGACGTCATATGGTGTCACGTTATAACGTATTACGTAATATGGTATAACGATATAACGTATTACGTTATATGGTATAACGTCATATGGTATAACGTTATAACGTATTACGATATATGGTATAACGTTATAACGTAGTACGTTATATCGTATAACGTTATAACGTATCACGTTATATGGTATAACGTTATAACGTATTAGGTTATATGGTATAACGTTATGACGTATTACGGTATATGGTATAACGTCATATGGCATAACGTTATAACGTAGTACGTTATATGGTATTACGCTATAAAGTATTACGTTATATGGTATAACATTATAACGTAGTGCGTTATATGGTATAACGTTATAACGTAGTACGTTATATGGTATAACGTTATAATGTACTACGTTATATGGTATAACGTTATAAAGTAGTACGTTATATGGTATAACGTTATAACGTATCACGTTATATGGTATAACGTTATAACGTATTAGGTAATATGGTATAACGTTATGACGTATTACGTTATATGGTATAACGTCATATGGTATAACGTTATAACGTAGTACGGTATATGGTATAACGTTATATCGTATTACGTTATATGGTATGACGTCATATGGTGTAACGTTATAACGTAGTACGTTATATGGTATAACGCCATAACGTATCACGTTATATAGTATAACGTTATAAGGTATTAGGTTATATGGTATAACGTTATAACGTATTACGGTATATGGTATAACGTCATATGGTATAACGTTATAACGAATTACGTTATATGGTATAACGTCATATGGTATAACGTTATAACGTATTACGATATATGGCATAACGTTATAACGTATTACGATATATGGCATAACGTAAAATGGAATAACGTTATAACGTGGTACGTTATATGGTATAACGTCATATGGCATAACGTTATAACGTAGTACGTTATATGGTATAACGTTATAAAGTATTACGTTATATGGTATAACATTATAACGTAGTACGTTATATGGTATAACGTCATATGGTATAACGATATAACGTATTACGTTATATGATAGAACGTCATATGGTATAACGTTATAACGTATTACATTATATGGTATAACGTCGTATGGTATAACGTTAACGTATTACGTTATATGGTATGACGTCATATGGTGTAACGTTATAACGTATTAGGTAATATGGTATCACGATATAACGTATTACGTTATATGGTATAACGTCATATGGTATAACGTTATAACGTAATACGATATATGGTATGTCGTCATATGGTATAACGTCATATGGTATAACGTTATTACGTAGTACGTTATATGGTATAACGTTATAAAGTATCACGTTATATGGTAAAACGTTATAACGTTTTAGGTTTTATGGCATAACGTTATAACGTATTACGGTATATGGTATAACGTTATAACGTATTACGTTATATGGTATGACGTCATATGGTGTAACGTTATAACGTAGTACGTTATATGGTATATCGCTATAACGTATCACGTTATATGGTATAACGTTATAACGTTTTAGATTATATGGTATAACGTTATAACGTATTACGGTATATGGTATAACGTCATACGTTATATGGTATAACGTCATATGGTATAACGTTATAACGTATTACGATATATGGTATAACGTTATAACGAATTACGATATATGGTATAACGTTATAACGTATTACGATATATGGTATAACGTCAAATGGAATAACGTTATAACGTAGTACGTTATATGGTATAACGTCATATGGTATAACGTTATAACGTATTACGGTATATGGTATAACGTTATAACGTATTACGTTATATGGTATGACGTCATATGGTGTAACGTTATAACGTATTACGTAATATGGTATAACGATATAACGTATTACGTTATATGGTATAACGTCATATGCTATAACGATATACCGTATTACGTTATATGGTATGACGATATAACGTATTACGTGATATGGTATAACGTTATAACGTATTACGGTATATGGTATAACGTTATAACGTATTACGTTATATGGTATGACGTCATATGGTGTAACGTTATAACGTATTACGTAATATGGTATAACGATATAACGTATTACGTTATATGGTATAACGTCATATGGTATAACGTTATAACGTATTACGATATATGGTATAACGTTATAACGTATTACGTTATATGGTATGAAGTCATATGGTGTAACGTTATAACGTATTACGTAATATGGTATAACGATATAAAGTATTACGTTATATGGTATAACGTTATAACGTATTACGATATATGGTATAACGTTATAACGTATTACGTTATATGGTATGACGTCATATGGTGTAACGTTATAACGTATTACGTTATATGGTATGACGTCATATGGTGTAACGTGATATGGTATAACGTTATAAAGTAGTACGTTATATGGTATAACGTTATGACGTATCACGTTATATGGTATAACGTTATAACGTATTCGGTTATATGGTATAACGTTATGACGTATTACGTTATATGGTATAACGTCATATGGTATAACGTTATAACGTATTACGGTATATGGTATAATTTTATTACGCATTACGTTATATGGTATGACGTCATATGGTGTAACGTTATAACGTATTACGTTATATGGTATAACGATATAACGTATTACGTTATATGGTTTAACGTTATGACGTAGTACGTTATATGGTATAATGGTATGACGTATTACGTTATATGGTATAACGTCATATGGTATAACGCTATAACGTATTCGGTTATATGGTATAACGTTATGACGTATTACGTTATACGGTATAACGTCATATGGTATAACGTTATAACGTATTACGTTATATGGTGCAACGTCATATGGTGTAACGCTATAACGTATAACGTTATATGGTATAACGATATAACGTATTGCGTAATATGGTATAACGATATAAAGTATTACGTTATATGGTATAACGTCATATGGTATAACGTTATAACGTATTAGGTTATATGGTATAACGTTATTACGTATTACGTTATATGGTATAACGTCATATGGTATAACGTCATATGGTATAACGTTATAACGTATCACGGTATATGATATAACGTTATAACGTATTACGTTATATGGTATAACGTCATATGGTGTAACGTTATAACGTAGTACGTTATATGGTATAACGTTATAAAGTATTACGTTATATGGTATAACATTATAACGTAGTACGTTATATGGTATAACGTTATAACGTAGTACGTTATATGGTATAACGTTATAACGTAGTACGTTATATGGTATAACGTCATATGGTATAACGTCATATGGTATAACGTTATAACGTAGTACGTTATATGGTATAATAATGTAACGTATTACGTTATATGGTAGAACGTTATAAAGTATTACGTTATATGGTACAACGTCATATGGTGTAACGCTATAACGTATAACGTAATATGGTATAACGATATAACGTATTACGTTATATGGTATAACGTCATATGGTATAACGTTATAACGTAATACGATATATGGTATGACGTCATAGAGTATAACGTCATATGGTATAACGTTATAACGTAGTACGTTATATGGTATAACGTTATGACGTATCACGTTATATGGTATAACGTTATAACGTATTCGGTTATATGGTATAACGTTATGACGTATTACGTTATATGGTATAACGTCATATGGTATAACGTTATAACGTATTACGGTATATGGTATAACGTTATTACGCATTACGTTATATGGTATGACGTCATATGGTGTAACGTTATAACGTATTACGTTATATGGTATAACGATATAACGTATTACGTTATATGGTTTAACGTTATGACGTAGTACGTTATATGGTATAATGGTATGACGTATTACGTTATATGGTATAACGATATAGCGTATTACGTTATATGATAGAACGTCATATGGTATAACGTTATAACGTATTACATTATATGGTATAACGTCGTATGGTATAACGTTAACGTATTACGTTATACGGTATAACGTCATATGGTATAATGTTATAACGTAGTACGTTATATGGTATAACGTTATAAAGTATTACGTTATATGGTATAACATTATAACGTAGTGCGTTATATGGTATAACGTTATAACGTATTACGTTATATGGTGCAACGTCATATGGTGTAACGCTATAACGTATAACGTTATATGGTATAACGATATAACGTATTACGTGATATGGTATAACGATATAGCGTATTACGTTATATGATAGAACGTCATATGGTATAACGTTATAACGTATTACATTATATGGTATAACGTCGTATGGTATAACGTTAACGTATTACGTTATACGGTAGAACGTCATATGGTATAATGTTATAACGTAGTACGTTATATGGTATAACGTTATAAAGTATTACGTTATATGGTATAACATTATAACGTAGTGCGTTATATGGTATAACGTTATAACGTATTACGTTATATGGTATAACGTCATATGGTATAACGTCATATGGTATAACGTTATAACGTATCACGGTATATGGTATAACGTTATAACGTATTACGTTATATGGTATGACGTCATATGGTGTAACGTTATAACGTAGTACGTTATATGGTATAACGCTATAGCGTATCACGTTATATGGTATAACGTCATATGGTGTAACGTTATAACATATTACGTTATATGGTATAACGTCATATGGTGTAACGTTATAACGTATTACGTTATATGGTATAACGTCATATGGTATAGCGTCATATGGTATAACGTTATAACGTAGTACGTTACATGGTATAACGCTATAACGTATCACGTTATATGGTATAACGTTATAACGTATTAGGTTATATGGTATTACGTTATGACGTATTACGTTATATGGTATAACGTCATATGGTATAACGTCATATGGTATAACGTTATAACGTATTTCGGTATATGGTATAACGTTATAACGTATTACGTTATATGGTATGACGTCATATGGTATAACGTTATAATGTATTACGATATATGGTATGACGTCATATGATATAACGTCATATGGTATAACGTTATAACGTCGTACGTTATATAGTATAACGTTATAACGTAGTACGTTATATGGTATAACGTTATAATGTACTACGTTATATGGTATAACGTTATAACGTATTACGTTATATGATATAACGTTTTAACGTATAACGTTATATGGTATAACGTTATAACGTATTAGCTTATATGGTATAACGTTATGACGTATTACGTTATATGGTATAACGTCATATGGTATAACGATATAAAGTATTACGTTATATGATAGAACGTCATATGGGATAACGTTATAACGTAGTACGTTATATGGTATAACGTTATAAAGTATTACGTTATATGGTATAACATTATAACGCATAACGTTATATGGTATAACGATATAACGTATTACGTGATATGGTATAATAATATAACGTATTACGTTATATGGTAGAACGTCATATGGTATAACTTTATAACGTAGTACGTTATACGGTATAACGTCATATGGTATAACGTTATAACGTATTACGTTATATGGTATGACGTCATATGGTGTAACGTTATAACGTATTACGTAATATGGTATAACGATATAACGTATTACGTTATATGGTATAACGTCATATGGTATAACGTTATAACGTAGTACGTTATATGGTATAACGTTATAACGTATCACGTTATATGGTATAACGTTATAACGTATTAGGTTATATGGTATAACGTCATATGGTGTAACGTTATAACGTATTACGTTATATGGTATAACGTCATATGGTGTAACGTTATAACGTATTACGTTATATGGTATATCGTCATATGGTATAACGTCATATGGTATAACGTTATAACGTAGTACGTTACATGGTATAACGCTATAACGTATCACGTTATATGGTATAACGTTATAACGTATTAGGTTATATGGTATAACGTTATGACGTATTACGTTATATGGTATAACGTTATAACGTATTTCGGTGTATGGTATAACGTTATAACGTATTACGTTATATAGTATGACGTCATATGGTATAACGTTATAATGTATTACGATATATGGTATAACGTCATATGATATAACGTCATATGGTATAACGTTATAACGTAGTACGTTATATGGTATAACGTTATAATGTACTACGTTATAGGGTATAACGTTATAACGTATTACGGTATATGGTATAACGTTATAACGTATTACGTTATATGGTATGACGTCATATGGTGTAACGATATAACGTATTACGTTATATGGTGTAACGATATAACGTATTACGTTATATGGTATAACGATATAACGTATTACGTTATATGGTATAACGTTATAACGTAGTACGTTATATGGTATAACGTTATAACGTATTACGTAATATGGTATAACGTCATATACTATAACGTTATACCGTATTACGTTATATGGTATGACGATATAACGTATTACATGATATGGTATAACGATATAGCGTATTACGTTATATGATAGAACGTCATATGGTATAACGTTGTAACGTATTACATTATATGGTCTAACGCCGTATGGTATAACGTTAACGTATTACGTTATACGGTATAACGTCATATGGTATAATGTTATAACGTATTACGTTATATGGTACAACGTCATATGGTGTAACGTTATAACGTAGTACGTTATATGGTATGACGTCATATGGTATAACGTTATAATGTATTACGATATATGGTATGACGTCATATGATATAACGTCATATGGTATAACGTTATAACGTAGTACGTTATATAGTAGAACGTTATAACGTAGTACGTTATATGGTATAACGTTATAATGTACTACGTTATATGGTATAACGTTATAACGTATTACGTTATATGGTATAACGTTTTAACGTATAAAGTTATATGGTATAACGTTATAACGTATTAGGTTATATGGTATAACGTTATGACGTATTACGTTATATGGTATAACGTCATATGGTATAACGATATAAAGTATTACGTTATATGATAGAACGTCATATGGTATAACGTTATAACGTAGTACGTTATATAGTATAACGTTATAAAGTATTACGTTATATGGTATATCATTATAACGTATAACGTTATATGGTATAACGATATAACGTATTACGTGATATGGTATAATAATATAACGTATTACGTTATATGGTAGAACGTCATATGGTATAACTTTATAACGTAGTACGTTATATGGTATAACGTCATATGGTATAACGTTATAACGTATTACGTTATATGGTATGACGTCATATGGTGTAACGTTATAACGTATTACGTAATATGGTATAACGATATAACGTATTACGTTATATGGTATAACGTCATATGGTATAACGTTATAACGTAGTACGTTATATGGTATAACGTTATAACGTATCACGTTATATGGTATAACGTTATAACGTATTAGGTTATACGGTATAACGTTATGACGAATGACGTTATATGGTATAACGTCATATGGTATAACGTCATATGGTATAACGTTATAACGTATTACGTTATATGGTATAACGTCATATGGTATAACGTTATAAGGTATTACGATATATGGTATAACGTAATAACGTATTACGATACATGGTATAACGTTATAACGTATTACGGTATATGGTATAACGTCATATAGCATAACGTTATAACGTAGTACGTTATATGGTATAACGTTATAAAGTATTACGTTATATGGTATAACATTATAACGTAGTACGTTATATGGTATAACGTTATAACGTAGTACGTTATATGGTATAACGTTATAACGTAGTACGTTATATTGTATAACGCTATAACGTATCACGTTATATGGTATAACGTCATATGGTGTAACGTTATAACGTATTACGTTATATGGTATAACGTCATATGGTGTAACGTTATAACGTATTACGTTATATGGTATAACGTCATATGGTATAACGTCATATGGTATAACGTCATATGGTATAACGTCATATGGTATAACGTTATAACGTAGTACGTTACATGGTATAACGCTATAACGTATCACGTTATATGGTATAACGTTATAACGTATTAGGTTATATGGTATAACGTTATGACGTATTACGTTATATGGTATAACGTCATATGGTATAACGTTATAATGTATTACGATATATGGTATGACGTCATATGATATAACGTCATATGGTATAACGTTATAACGTAGTACGTTATATAGTATAACGTTATAACGTAGTACGTTATATGGTATAACGTTATAATGTACTACGTTATATGGTATAACGTTATAACGTATTACGTTATATGGTATAACGTTTTAACGTATAACGTTATATGGTATAACGTTATAACGTATTAGGTTATATGGTATAACGTTATGACGTATTACGTTATATGGTATAACGTCATATGGTATAACATTATAACGTATTACGTTATATGGTATGACGTCATATGGTATAACGTTATAACGTAGTACGTTATATGGTATAACGTTATAACGTATCACGTTATATGGTATAACGTTATAACGTATTAGGTTATACGGTATAACGTTATGACGAATGACGTTATATGGTATAACGTCATATGGTATAACGTCATATGGTATAACGTTATAACGCATTACGTTATATGGTATAACGTCATATGGTATAACGTTATAAGGTATTACGATATATGGTATAACGTTATAACGTATTACAATACATGGTATAACGTTATAACGTATTACGGTATATGGTATAACGTCAAATGCTATAACGTTATACCGTATTACGTTATATGGTATGACGATATAACGTATTAGATGATATGGTATAACGATATAGCGTATTACGTTATATGATAGAACGTCATATGGTATAACGTTGTAACGTATTACATTATATGGTATAACGCCGTATGGTATAACGTTAACGTATTACGTTATACGGTATAACGTCATATGGTATAATGTTATAACGTATTACGTTATATGGTACAACGTCATATGGTGTAACGCTATAACGTATTACGTAATATGGTATAACAATATAACGTATTACGTTATATGGTATAACGTCATATGGTATAACGTTATAACGTAATACGATATATGGTATGACGTCATAGAGTATAACGTCATATGGTATAACGTTATAATGTACTACGTTATAGGGTATAACGTTATAACGTATTACGGTATATGGTATAACGTTATAACGTATTACGTTATATGGTATGACGTCCTATGGTGTAACGATATAACGTATTACGTTATATGGTATAACGATATAACGTATTACGTTATATGGTATAACGTTATAACGTAGTACGTTATATGGTATAACGTTATAACGTATTACGTAATATGGTATAACGTCATATGCTATAACGTTATACCGTATTACGTTATATGGTATGACGATATAACGTATTACATGATATGGTATAACGATATAGCGTATTACGTTATATGATAGAACGTCATATGGTATAACGTTGTAACGTATTACATTATATGGTATAACGCCGTATGGTATAACGTTAACGTATTACGTTATACGGTATAACGTCATATGGTATAATGTTATAACGTATTACGTTATATGGTACAACGTCATATGGTGTAACGCTATAACGTATTACGTAATATGGTATAACGATATAACGTATTACGTTATATGGTATAACGTCATATGGTATAACGTTATAACGTAATACGATATATGGTATGACGTCATAGAGTATAACGTCATATGGTATAACGTTATAACGTAGTACGTTATATGGTATAACGTTATAACGTATCACGTTATATGGTATAACGTTATAATGTATTCGGTTATATGGTATAATGTTATGACGTATTACGTTATATGGTATAACGTCATATGGTATAACGTTATAACGTATTACGGTATATGGTATAACTTTATTACGCATTACGTTATATGGTATGACGTCATATGGTGTAACGTTATAACGTATTACGTTATATGGTATAACGATATAACGTATTACGTTATATGGTTTAACGTTATGACGTAGTACGTTATATGGTATAATGGTATGACGTATTACGTTATATGGTATAACGTCATATGGTATAACGTTATAACGTAGTACGTTATATGGTATAACGTTATGACGCATTACGTTATATGGTATAACGTCATATGGTATAACGTCATATGGTATAACGTTATAACGTATTACGGTATATGGTATAACGTTATAACGTATTACGTTATATGGTATGACGTCATATGGTGTAACGTTATAACGTAGTACGTTATATGGTATAACGCTATAACGTATCACGTTATATGGTATAACGTCATATGGTGTAACGTTATAACGTATTACGTTATATGGTATAACGTCATATGGTGTAACGTTATAACGTATTACGTTATATGGTATAACGTCATATGGTATAACGTTATAACGTATAACGTTATATGGTATAACGTTATAACGTATTACGTTATATGGTTTAACGTTATGACGTAGTACGTTATATGGTATAATGGTATGACGTATTACGTTATATGGTATAACGTCATATGGTATAACGTTATAACGTAGTACGTTATATGGTATAACGTTATGACGCATTACGTTATATGGTATAACGTCATATGGTATAACGTCATATGGTATAACGTTATAACGTATTACGGTATATGGTATAACGTTATAACGTATTACGTTATATGGTATGACGTCATATGGTGTAACGTTATAACGTAGTACGTTATATGGTATAACGCTATAACGTATCACGTTATATGGTATAACGTCATATGGTGTAACGTTATAACGTATTACGTTATATGGTATAACGTCATATGGTGTAACGTTATAACGTATTACGTTATATGGTATAACGTCATATGGTATAACGTTGTAACGTATTACATTATATGGTATAACGCCGTATGGTATAACGTTAAAGTATTACGTTATACGGTATAACGTCATATGGTATAATGTTATAACGTATTACGTTATATGGTACAACGTCATATGGTGTAACGCTATAACGTATTACGTAATATGGTATAACAATATAACGTATTACGTTATATGGTGCAACGTCATATGGTGTAACGCTATAACGTATAACGTTATATGGTATAACGATATAACGTATTGCGTAATATGGTATAACGTTATAACGTATTACGTTATATGGTATGACTTCATATGGTGTAACGTTATAACGTAGTACGTTATATGGTATAACGCTATAACGTATCACGTTATATGGTATAACGTCATATGGTGTAACGTTATAACGTATTACGTTATATGGTATAACGTCATATGGTGTAACGTTATAACGTATTACGTTATATGGTATAACGTCATATGGTATAACGTTATAACGTATAACGTTATATGGTATAACGTTATAACGTATTAGGTTATATGGTATAACGTTATGACGTATTACGTTATATGGTATAACGTCATATGGTATAACGATATAAAGTATTACGTTATATGATAGAACGTCATATGGTATAACGTTATAACGTAGTACGTTATATGGTATAACGTTATAAAGTATTACGTTATATGGTATAACGTCATATGGTATAACGTTATAACGTAGTACGTTATATGGTATAACGTTATAACGTATCACGTTATATGGTATAACGTTATAACGTATTAGGTTAAACGGTATAACGTTATGACGAATGACGTTATATGGTATAACGTCATATGGTATAACGTCATATGGTATAACGTCATATGGTATAACGTTATAACGTATTACGTTATATGGTATAACGTCATATGGTATAACGTTATAAGGTATTACGATATATGGTATAACGTTATAACGTATTACGATACATGGTATAACGTTATAACGTATTACGGTATATGGTATAACGTTATATAGCATAACGTTATAACGTAGTACGTTATATGGTATAACGTTATAAAGTATTACGTTATATGGTATAACATTATAACGTAGTACGTTATATGGTATAACGTTATAACGTAGTACGTTATATGGTATAACGTTATAACGTAGTACGTTATATTGTATAACGCTATAACGTATCACGTTATATGGTATAACGTCATATGGTGTAACGTTATAACGTATTAAGTTATATGGTATAACGTCATATGGTGTAACGTTATAACGTATTACGTTATATGGTATAACGTCATATGGTATAACGTCATATGGTATAACGTCATATGGTATAACGTCATATGGTATAACGTTATAACGTAGTACGTTACATGGTATAACGCTATAACGTATCACGTTATATGGTATAACGTTATAACGTATTAGGTTATATGGTATAACGTTATGACGTATTACGTTATATGGTATAACGTCATATGGTATAACGTTATAATGTATTACGATATATGGTATGACGTCATATGATATAACGTCATATGGTATAACGCTATAACGTAGTACGTTATATAGTATAACGTTATAACGTAGTACGTTATATGGTATAACGTTATAATGTACTACGTTATATGGTATAACGTTATAACGTATTACGTTATATGGTATAACGTTTTAACGTATAACGTTATATGGTATAACGTTATAACGTATTAGGTTATATGGTATAACGTTATGACGTATTACGTTATATGGTATAACGTCATATGGTATAACGATATAAAGTATTACGTTATATGATAGAACGTCATATGGTATAACGTTATAACGTAGTACGTTATATGGTATAACGTTATAAAGTATTACGTTATATGGTATAACATTATAACGTATAACGTTATATGGTATAACGATATAACGTATTACGTGATATGGTATAATAATATAACGTATTACGTTATATGGTAGGACGTCATATGGTATAACTTTATAACGTAGTACGTTATATGGTATAACGTCATATGGTATAACATTATAACGTATTACGTTATATGGTATGACGTCATATGGTATAACGTTATAACGTAGTACGTTATATGGTATAACGTTATAACGTATCACGTTATATGGTATAACGTTATAACGTATTAGGTTATACGGTATAACGTTATGACGAATGACGTTATATGGTATAACGTCATATGGTATAACGTCATATGGTATAACGTTATAACGCATTACGTTATATGGTATAACGTCATATGGTATAACGTTATAAGGTATTACGATATATGGTATAACGTTATAACGTATTACAATACATGGTATAACGTTATAACGTATTACGGTATATGGTATAACGTCAAATGCTATAACGTTATACCGTATTACGTTATATGGTATGACGATATAACGTATTACATGATATGGTATAACGATATAGCGTATTACGTTATATGATAGAACGTCATATGGTATAACGTTGTAACGTATTACATTATATGGTATAACGCCGTATGGTATAACGTTAACGTATTACGTTATACGGTATAACGTCATATGGTATAATGTTATAACGTATTACGTTATATGGTACAACGTCATATGGTGTAACGCTATAACGTATTACGTAATATGGTATAACAATATAACGTATTACGTTATATGGTATAACGTCATATGGTATAACGTTATAACGTAATACGATATATGGTATGACGTCATAGAGTATAACGTCATATGGTATAACGTTATAATGTACTACGTTATAGGGTATAACGTTATAACGTATTACGGTATATGGTATAACGTTATAACGTATTACGTTATATGGTATGACGTCATATGGTGTAACGATATAACGTATTACGTTATATGGTATAACGATATAACGTATTACGTTATATGGTATAACGTTATAACGTAGTACGTTATATGGTATAACGTTATAACGTATTACGTAATATGGTATAACGTCATATGCTATAACGTTATACCGTATTACGTTATATGGTATGACGATATAACGTATTACATGATATGGTATAACGATATAGCGTATTACGTTATATGATAGAACGTCATATGGTATAACGTTGTAACGTATTACATTATATGGTATAACGCCGTATGGTATAACGTTAACGTATTACGTTATACGGTATAACGTCATATGGTATAATGTTATAACGTATTACGTTATATGGTACAACGTCATATGGTGTAACGCTATAACGTATTACGTAATATGGTATAACGATATAACGTATTACGTTATATGGTATAACGTCATATGGTATAACGTTATAACGTAATACGATATATGGTATGACGTCATAGAGTATAACGTCATATGGTATAACGTTATAACGTAGTACGTTATATGGTATAACGTTATAACGTATCACGTTATATGGTATAACGTTATAATGTATTCGGTTATATGGTATAACGTTATGACGTATTACGTTATATGGTATAACGTCATATGGTATAACGTTATAACGTATTACGGTATATGGTATAACTTTATTACGCATTACGTTATATGGTATGACGTCATATGGTGTAACGTTATAACGTATTACGTTATATGGTATAACGATATAACGTATTACGTTATATGGTTTAACGTTATGACGTAGTACGTTATATGGTATAATGGTATGACGTATTACGTTATATGGTATAACGTCATATGGTATAACGTTATAACGTAGTACGTTATATGGTATAACGTTATGACGCATTACGTTATATGGTATAACGTCATATGGTATAACGTCATATGGTATAACGTTATAACGTATTACGGTATATGGTATAACGTTATAACGTATTACGTTATATGGTATGACGTCATATGGTGTAACGTTATAACGTAGTACGTTATATGGTATAACGCTATAACGTATCACGTTATATGGTATAACGTCATATGGTGTAACGTTATAACGTATTACGTTATATGGTATAACGTCATATGGTGTAACGTTATAACGTATTACGTTATATGGTATAACGTCATATGGTATAACGTTATAACGTATAACGTTATATGGTATAACGTTATAACGTATTACGTTATATGGTTTAACGTTATGACGTAGTACGTTATATGGTATAATGGTATGACGTATTACGTTATATGGTATAACGTCATATGGTATAACGTTATAACGTAGTACGTTATATGGTATAACGTTATGACGCATTACGTTATATGGTATAACGTCATATGGTATAACGTCATATGGTATAACGTTATAACGTATTACGGTATATGGTATAACGTTATAACGTATTACGTTATATGGTATGACGTCATATGGTGTAACGTTATAACGTAGTACGTTATATGGTATAACGCTATAACGTATCACGTTATATGGTATAACGTCATATGGTGTAACGTTATAACGTATTACGTTATATGGTATAACGTCATATGGTGTAACGCTATAACGTATTACGTAATATGGTATAACAATATAACGTATTACGTTATATGGTGCAACGTCATATGGTGTAACGCTATAACGTATAACGTTATATGGTATAACGATATAACGTATTGCGTAATATGGTATAACGTTATAACGTATTACGTTATATGGTATGACTTCATATGGTGTAACGTTATAACGTAGTACGTTATATGGTATAACGCTATAACGTATCACGTTATATGGTATAACGTCATATGGTGTAACGTTATAACGTATTACGTTATATGGTATAACGTCATATGGTGTAACGTTATAACGTATTACGTTATATGGTATAACGTCATATGGTATAACGTTATAACGTATAACGTTATATGGTATAACGTTATAACGTATTAGGTTATATGGTATAACGTTATGACGTATTACGTTATATGGTATAACGTCATATGGTATAACGATATAAAGTATTACGTTATATGATAGAACGTCATATGGTATAACGTTATAACGTAGTACGTTATATGGTATAACGTTATAAAGTATTACGTTATATGGTATAACGTCATATGGTATAACGTTATAACGTAGTACGTTATATGGTATAACGTTATAACGTATCACGTTATATGGTATAACGTTATAACGTATTAGGTTAAACGGTATAACGTTATGACGAATGACGTTATATGGTATAACGTCATATGGTATAACGTCATATGGTATAACGTCATATGGTATAACGTTATAACGTATTACGTTATATGGTATAACGTCATATGGTATAACGTTATAAGGTATTACGATATATGGTATAACGTTATAACGTATTACGATACATGGTATAACGTTATAACGTATTACGGTATATGGTATAACGTTATATAGCATAACGTTATAACGTAGTACGTTATATGGTATAACGTTATAAAGTATTACGTTATATGGTATAACATTATAACGTAGTACGTTATATGGTATAACGTTATAACGTAGTACGTTATATGGTATAACGTTATAACGTAGTACGTTATATTGTATAACGCTATAACGTATCACGTTATATGGTATAACGTCATATGGTGTAACGTTATAACGTATTACGTTATATGGTATAACGTCATATGGTGTAACGTTATAACGTATTACGTTATATGGTATAACGTCATATGGTATAACGTCATATGGTATAACGTCATATGGTATAACGTTATAACGTAGTACGTTACATGGTATAACGCTATAACGTATCACGTTATATGGTATAACGTTATAACGTATTAGGTTATATGGTATAACGTTATGACGTATTACGTTATATGGTATAACGTCATATGGTATAACGTTATAATGTATTACGATATATGGTATGACGTCATATGATATAACGTCATATGGTATAACGTTATAACGTAGTACGTTATATAGTATAACGTTATAACGTAGTACGTTATATGGTATAACGTTATAATGTACTACGTTATATGGTATAACGTTATAACGTATTACGTTATATGGTATAACGTTTTAACGTATAACGTTATATGGTATAACGTTATAACGTATTAGGTTATATGGTATAACGTTATGACGTATTACGATATATGGTATAACGTCATATGGTATAACGATATAAAGTATTACGTTATATGATAGAACGTCATATGGTATAACGTTATAACGTAGTACGTTATATGGTATAACGTTATAAAGTATTACGTTATATGGTATAACATTATAACGTATAACGTTATATGGTATAACGATATAACGTATTACGTGATATGGTATAATAATATAACGTATTACGTTATATGGTAGGACGTCATATGGTATAACTTTATAACGTAGTACGTTATATGGTATAACGTCATATGGTATAACGTTATAACGTATTACGTTATATGGTATGACGTCATATGGTATAACGTTATAACGTAGTACGTTATATGGTATAACGTTATAACGTATCACGTTATATGGTATAACGTTATAACGTATTAGGTTATACGGTATAACGTTATGACGAATGACGTTATACGGTATAACGTCATATGGTATAACGTCATATGGTATAACGTTATAACGCATTACGTTATATGGTATAACGTCATATGGTATAACGTTATAAGGTATTACGATATATGGTATAACGTTATAACGTATTACAATACATGGTATAACGTTATAACGTATTACGGTATATGGTATAACGTCAAATGCTATAACGTTATACCGTATTACGTTATATGGTATGACGATATAACGTATTACATGATATGGTATAACGATATAGCGTATTACGTTATATGATAGAACGTCATATGGTATAACGTTGTAACGTATTACATTATATGGTATAACGCCGTATGGTATAACGTTAACGTATTACGTTATAAGGTATAACGTCATATGGTATAATGTTATAACGTATTACGTTATATGGTACAACGTCATATGGTGTAACGCTATAACGTATTACGTAATATGGTATAACAATATAACGTATTACGTTATATGGTATAACGTCATATGGTATAACGTTATAACGTAATACGATATATGGTATGACGTCATAGAGTATAACGTCATATGGTATAACGTTATAATGTACTACGTTATAGGGTATAACGTTATAACGTATTACGGTATATGGTATAACGTTATAACGTATTACGTTATATGGTATGACGTCATATGGTGTAACGATATAACGTATTACGTTATATGGTATAACGATATAACGTATTACGTTATATGGTATAACGTTATAACGTAGTACGTTATATGGTATAACGTTATAACGTATTACGTAATATGGTATATCGTCATATGCTATAACGTTATACCGTATTACGTTATATGGTATGACGATATAACGTATCACGTTATATGGTATAACGTCATATGGTGTAACGTTATAACGTATTACGTTATATGGTATAACGTCATATGGTGCAACGTTATAACGTATTACGTTATATGGTATAACGTCATATGGTATAACGTCATATGGTATAACGTTATAACGTAGTACGTTACATGGTATAACGCTATAACGTATCACGTTATATGGTATAACGTTATAACGTAGTACGTTACATGGTATAACGCTATAACGTATCACGTTATATGGTATAACTTTATAACGTATTAGGTTATATGGTATAACGTTATGACGTATTACGTTATATGGTATAACGTCATATGGTATAACGTTATAACGTATTTCGGTGTATGGTATAACGTTATAACGTATTACGTTATATGGTATGACGTCATATGGTATAACGTTATAACGTATTACGGTATATGGTATAACGTTATAACGTATTACGTTATATGGTATGACGTCATATGGTGTAACGTTATAACGTAGTACGTTATATGGTATAACGCTATAACGTATCACGTTATATGGTATAACGTCATATGGTGTAACGTTATAACGTATCACGTTATATGGTATAACGTTATAACGTAGTACGTTACAAGGTATAACGCTATAACGTATCACGTTATATGGTATAACTTTATAACGTATTAGGTTATATGGTATAACGTTATGACGTATTACGTTATATGGTATAACGTCATATGGTATAACGTTATAACGTATTTCGGTGTATGGTATAACGTTATAACGTATTACGTTATATGGTATAACGTCATATGGTATAACGTTATAACGTATTTCGGTGTATGGTATAACGTTATAACGTATTACGTTATATAGTATGACGTCATATGGTATAACGTTATAATGTATTACGATATATGGTATAACGTCATATGATATAACGTCATACGGTATAACGTTATAACGTATTACGTAATATGGTATAACGTCATATGCTATAACGTTATACCGTATTACGTTATATGGTATGACGATATAACGTATTACATGATATGGTATAACGATATAGCGTATTACGTTATATGATAGAACGTCATATGGTATAACGTTGTAACGTATTACATTATATGGTATAACACCGTATGGTATAACGTTAACGTATTACGTTATACGGTATAACGTCATATGGTATAATGTTATAACGTATTACGTTATATGGTACAACGTCATATGGTGTAACGTTATAACGTATTACGTAATATGGCATAACGATATAACGTATTACGTTATATGGTATAACGTCATATGGTATAACGTTATAACGTAGTACGTTATATGGTATAACGTTATAACGTATTACGTTATATGGTATAACGTCATATGGTATAACGTCATATGGTATAACGTTATAACGTAGTACGTTACATGGTATAACGCTATAACGTATCACGTTATATGGTATAACGTTATAACGTATTAGGTTATATGGTATAACGTTATGACGTATTACGTTATATGGTATAACGTCATATGGTATAACGTCATATGGTATAACGTTATAACGTATTTCGGTATATGGTATAACGTTATAACGTATTACGTTATATGGTATGACGTCATATGGTATAACGTTATAATGTATTACGATAT
The DNA here is from genome assembly GCF_024542735.1 of Bombus huntii. Classification (NCBI taxonomy): domain Eukaryota; kingdom Metazoa; phylum Arthropoda; class Insecta; order Hymenoptera; family Apidae; genus Bombus; species Bombus huntii. The sequence goes on from NC_066243.1 coordinate 2,976,903, forward strand.
ATGGTATGACGTCATATGATATAACGTCATATGGTATAACGTTATAACGTAGTACGTTATATAGTATAACGTTATAACGTAGTACGTTATATGGTATAACGTTGTAATGTACTACGTTATATGGTATAACGTTATAACGTATTACGTTATATGGTATAACGTTTTAACGTATAACGTTATATGGTATAACGTTATAACGTATTAGGTTATATGGTATAACGTTATGACGTATTACGTTATATGGTATAACGTCATATGGTATAACGATATAAAGTATTACGTTATATGATAGAACGTCATATGGTATAACGTTATAACGTAGTACGTTATATGGTATAACGTTATAAAGTATTACGTTATATGGTATAACATTATAACGTATAACGTTATATGGTATAACGATATAACGTATTACGTGATATGGTATAATAATATAACGTATTACGTTATATGGTAGGACGTCATATGGTATAACTTTATAACGTAGTACGTTATATGGTATAACGTCATATGGTATAACGTTATAACGTATTACGTTATATGGTATGACGTCATAAGGTATAACGTTATAACGTAGTACGTTATATGGTATAACGTTATAAAGTATCACGTTATATGGTATAAAGTTATAACGTATTAGGTTATACGGTATAACGTTATGACGAATGACGTTATATGGTATAACGTCATATGGTATAACGTCATATGGTATAACGTTATAACGCATTACGTTATATGGTATAACGTCGTATGGTATAACGTTATAAGGTATTACGATATATGGTATAACGTTATAACGTATTACAATACATGGTATAACGTTATAACGTATTACGGTATATGGTATAACGTTATAACGTATTACGTTATATGGTATGACGTCATATGGTGTAACGATATAACGTATTACGTTATATGGTATAACGATATAACGTATTACGTTATATGGTATAACGTTATAACGTAGTACGTTATATGGTATAACTTTATAACGTAGTACGTTATATGGTATAACGTCATATGGTATAACGTTATAACGTATTACGTTATATGGTATGACGTCATATGGTGTAACGTTATAACGTAGTACGTTATATGGTATAACGCTATAACGTATCACGTTATATGGCATAACGTCATATGGTGTAACGTTATAACGTATTACGTTATATGGTATAACGTCATATGGTGTTACGTTATAACGTATTACGTTATATGGTATAACGTCATATGGTATAACGTCATATGGTATAACGTTATAACGTAGTACGTTACATGGTATAACGCTATAACGTATAACGTTATATGGTATAACGTTATAACGTATTAGGTTATATGGTATAACGTTATGACGTATTACGTTATATGGTATAACGTCATATGGTATAACGTTATAACGTATTTCGGTGTATGGTATAACGTTATAACGTATTACGTTATATAGTATGACGTCATATGGTATAACGTTATAATGTATTACGATATATGGTATAACGTCATATGATATAACGTCATATGGTATAACGTTATAACGTAGTACGTTATATGGTATAACGTTATAAAGTATTACGTTATATGGTATAACATTATAACGTTGTACGTTATATGGTATGACGATATAACGTATTACATGATATGGTATAACGATATAGCGTATTACGTTATATGATAGAACGTCATATGGTATAACGTTGTAACGTATTACATTATATGGTATAACGCCGTATGGTATAACGTTAACGTATTACGTTATACGGTATAACGTCATATGGTATAATGTTATAACGTATTACGTTATATGGTACAACGTCATATGGTGTAACGCTATAACGTATTACGTAATATGGTATAACGATATAACGTATTACGTTATATGGTATAACGTCATATGGTATAACGTTATAACGTAATACGATATATGGTATGACGTCATAGAGTATAACGTCATATGGTATAACGTTATAACGTAGTACGTTATATGGTATAACGTTATAACGTATCACGTTATATGGTATAACGTTATAATGTATTCGGTTATATGGTATAACGTTATGACGTATTACGTTATATGGTATAACGTCATATGGTATAACGTTATAACGTATTACGGTATATGGTATAACTTTATTACGCATTACGTTATATGGTATGACGTCATATGGTGTAACGTTATAACGTATTACGTTATATGGTATAACGATATAACGTATTACGTTATATGGTTTAACGGTATGACGTAGTACGTTATATGGTATAATGGTATGACGTATTACGTTATATGGTATAACGTCATATGGTATAACGTTATAACGTAGTACGTTATATGGTATAATGGTGTGACGTATTACGTTATATGGTATAACGTCATATGGTATAACGTTATAACGTAGTACGTTATATGGTATAACGTTATGACGCATTACGTTATATGGTATAACGTCATATGGTATAACGTCATATGGTATAACGTTATAACGTATTACGGTATATGGTATAACGTTATAACGTATTACGTTATATGGTATGACGTCATATGGTGTAACGTTATAACGTAGTACGTTATATGGTATAACGCTATAACGTATCACGTTATATGGTATAACGTCATATGGTGTAACGTTATAACGTATTACGTTATATGGTATAACGTCATATGGTGTAACGTTATAACGTATTACGTTATATGGTATAACGTCATATGGTATAACGTCATATGGTATAACGTTATAACGTAGTACGTTACATGGTATAACGCTATAACGTATCACGTTATATGGTATAACGTTATAACGTATTAGGTTATATGGTATAACGTTATGACGTATTACGTTATATGGTATAACGTCATATGGTATAACGTTATAACGTATTTCGGTGTATGGTATAACGTTATAACGTATTACGTTATATAGTATGACGTCATATGGTATAACGTTATAATGTATTACGATATATGGTATAACGTCATATGATATAACGTCATATGGTATAACGTTATAACGTAGTACGTTATATGGTATAACGTTATAAAGTATTACGTTATATGGTATAACATTATAACGTTGTACGTTATATGGTATAACGTTATAACGTAGTACGTTATATGGTATAACGTTATAATGTACTACGTTATAGGGTATAACGTTATAACGTATTACGGTATATGGTATAACGTTATAACGTATTACGTTATATGGTATGACGTCATATGGTGTAACGATATAACGTATTACGTTATATGGTATAACGATATAACGTATTACGTTATATGGTATAACGTTATAACGTAGTACGTTATATGGTATAACGTTATAACGTATTACGTAATATGGTATAACGTCATATGCTATAACGTTATACCGTATTACGTTATATGGTATGACGATATAACGTATTACATGATATGGTATAACGATATAGCGTATTAGGTTATATGATAGAACGTCATATGGTATAACGTTGTAACGTATTACATTATATGGTATAACGCCGTATGGTATAACGTTAACGTATTACGTTATACGGTATAACGTCATATGGTATAATGTTATAACGTATTACGTTATATGGTACAACGTCATATGGTGTAACGCTATAACGTATTACGTAATATGGTATAACGATATAACGTATTACGTTATATGGTATAACGTCATATGGTATAACGTTATAACGTAATACGATATATGGTATGACGTCATAGAGTATAACGTCATATGGTATAACGTTATAACGTAGTACGTTATATGGTATAACGTTATAACGTATCACGTTATATGGTATAACGTTATAATGTATTCGGTTATATGGTATAACGTTATGACGTATTACGTTATATGGTATAACGTCATATGGTATAACGTTATAACGTATTACGGTATATGGTATAACGTTATTACGCATTACGTTATATGGTATGACGTCATATGGTGTAACGTTATAACGTATTACGTTATATGGTATAACGATATAACGTATTACGTTATATGGTTTAACGTTATGACGTAGTACGTTATATGGTATAGTGGTATGACGTATTACGTTATATGGTATAACGTCATATGGTATAACGTTATAACGTAGTACGTTATATGGTATAACGTTATGACGCATTACGTTATATAGTATAACGTCATATGGTATAACGTCATATGGTATAACGTTATAACGTATTACGGTATATGGTATAACGTTATAACGTATTACGTTATATGGTATGACGTCATATGGTGTAACGTTATAACGTAGTACGTTATATGGTTTAAAGCTATAACGTATCACGTTATATGGTATAACGTCATATGGTGTAACGTTATAACGTATTACGTTATATGGTATAACGTCATATGGTGTAACGTTATAACGTATTACGTTATATGGTATAACGTCATATGGTATAACGTTATAACGTATAACGTTATATGGTATAACGTTATAACGTATTAGGTTATATGGTATAACGTTATGACGTATTACGTTATATGGTATAACGTCATATGGTATAACGATATAAAGTATTACGTTGTATGATAGAACGTCATATGGTATAACGTTATAACGTAGTACGTTATATGGTATAACGTTATAAAGTATTACGTTATATGGTATAACGTCATATGGTATAACGTTATAACGTAGTACGTTATATGGTATAACGTTATAACCTATCACGTTATATGGTATAACGTTATAACGTATTACGATACATGGTATAACGTTATAACGTATTACGGTATATGGTATAACGTCATATAGCATAACGTTATAACGTAGTACGTTATATGGTATAACGTTATAAAGTATTACGTTATATGGTATAACATTATAACGTAGTACGTTATATGGTATAACGTTATAACGTAGTACGTTATATGGTATAACGTTATAACGTAGTACGTTATATTGTATAACGCTATAACGTATCACGTTATATGGTATAACGTCATATGGTGTAACGTTATAACGTATTACGTTATATGGTATAACGTCATATGGTGTAACGTTATAACGTATTACGTTATATGGTATAACGTCATATGGTATAACGTCATATGGTATAACGTTATAACGTAGTACGTTACATGGTATAACGCTATAACGTATCACGTTATATGGTATAACGTTATAACGTATTAGGTTATATGGTATAACGTTATGACGTATTACGTTATATGGTATAACGTCATATGGTATAACGTTATAATGTATTACGATATATGGTATGACGTCATATGATATAACGTCATATGGTATAACGTTATAACGTAGTACGTTATATAGTATAACGTTATAACGTAGTACGTTATATGGTATAACGTTATAATGTACTACGTTATATGGTATAACGTTATAACGTATTAGGTTATATGGTATAACGTTATGACGTATTACGTTATATGGTATAACGTCATATGGTATAACGATATAAAGTATTACGTTATATGATAGAACGTCATATGGTATAACGTTATAACGTAGTACGTTATATGGTATAACGTTATAAAGTATTACGTTATATGGTATAACATTATAACGTATAACGTTATATGGTATAACGATATAACGTATTACGTGATATGGTATAATAATATAACGTATTACGTTATATGGTAGGACGTCATATGGTATAACTTTATAACGTAGTACGTTATATGGTATAACGTCATATGGTATAACGTTATAACGTATTACGTTATATGGTATGACGTCATATGGTATAACGTTATAACGTAGTACGTTATATGGTATAACGTTATAACGTATCACGTTATATGGTATAACGTTATAACGTATTAGGTTATACGGTATAACGTTATGACGAATGACGTTATATGGTATAACGTCATATGGTATAACGTCATATGGTATAACGTTATAACGCATTACGTTATATGGTATAACGTCGTATGGTATAACGTTATAAGGTATTACGATATATGGTATAACGTTATAACGTATTACAATACATGGTATAACGTTATAACGTATTACGGTATATGGTATAACGTTATAACGTATTACGTTATATGGTATGACGTCATATGGTGTAACGATATAACGTATTACGTTATATGGTATAACGATATAACGTATTACGTTATATCGTATAACGTTATAACGTAGTACGTTATATGGTATAACGTTATAACGTATCACGTTATATGGTATAACGTTATAATGTATTCGGTTATATGGTATAACGTTATGACGTATTACGTTATATGGTATAACGTCATATGGTATAACGTTATAACGTATTACGGTATATGGTATAACTTTATTACGCATTACGTTATATGGTATGACGTCATATGGTGTAACGTTATAACGTATTACGTTATATGGTATAACGATATAACGTATTACGTTATATGGTTTAACGTTATGACGTAGTACGTTATATGGTATAATGGTATGACGTATTACGTTATATGGTATAACGTCATATGGTATAACGTCATATGGTATAACGTTATAACGTATTACGTTATATGGTATAACGTCATATGGTGTAACGTTATAACGTATTACGTTATATGGTATAACGTCATATGGTATAACGTCATATGGTATAACGTTATAACGTATTTCGGTGTATGGTATAACGTTATAACGTATTACGTTATATGGTATGACGTCATATGGTATAACGTTATAACGTATTACGGTATATGGTATAACGTTATAACGTATTACGTTATATGGTATGACGTCATATGGTGTAACGTTATAACGTAGTACGTTATATGGTATAACGCTATAACGTATCACGTTATATGGTATAACGTCATATGGTGTAACGTTATAACGTATTACGTTATATGGTATAACGTCATATGGTGTAACGTTATAACGTATTACGTTATATGGTATAACGATATAACGTATTACGTTATATGGTTTAACGTTATGACGTAGTACGTTATATGGTATAATGGTATGACGTATTACGTTATATGGTATAACGTCATATGGTATAACGTTATAACGTAGTACGTTATATGGTATAACGTTATGACGCATTACGTTATATGGTATAACGTCATATGGTATAACGTCATATGGTATAACGTTATAACGTATTACGGTATATGGTATAACGTTATAACGTATTACGTTATATGGTATGACGTCATATGGTGTAACGTTATAACGTAGTACGTTATATGGTATAACGCTATAACGTATCACGTTATATGGTATAACGTCATATGGTGTAACGTTATAACGTATTACGTTATATGGTATAACGTCATATGGTGTAACGTTATAACGTATTACGTTATATGGTATAACGTCATATGGTATAACGTTATAACGTAGTACGTTACATGGTATAACGCTATAACGTATCACGTTATATGGTATAACGTTATAACGTATTAGGTTATATGGTATAACGTTATGACGTATTACGTTATATGGTATAACGTCATATGGTATAACGTTATAACGTATTTCGGTGTATGGTATAACGTTATAAGGTATTACGTTATATAGTATGACGTCATATGGTATAACGTTATAATGTATTACGATATATGGTATAACGTCATATGATATAACGTCATATGGTATAACGTTATAACGTGGTACGTTATATGGTATAACGTTATAAAGTATTACGTTATATGGTATAACATTATAACGTTGTACGTTATATGGTATAACGTTATAACGTAGTACGTTATATGGTATAACGTTATAACGTAGTACGTTATATGGTATAACGTTATAATGTACTACGTTATAGGGTATAACGTTATAACGTATTACGGTATATGGTATAACGTTATAACGTATTACGTTATATGGTATGACGTCATATGGTGTAACGATATAACGTATTACGTTATATGGTATAACGATATAACGTATTACGTTATATGGTATAACGTTATAACGTAGTACGTTATATGGTATAACGTTATAACGTATTACGTAATATGGTATAACGTCATATGCTATAACGTTATACCGTATTACGTTATATGGTATGACGATATAACGTATTACATGATATGGTATAACGATATAGCGTATTACGTTATATGATAGAACGTCATATGGTATAACGTTGTAACGTATTACATTATATGGTATAACGCCGTATGGTATAACGTTAACGTATTACGTTATACGGTATAACGTCATATGGTATAATGTTATAACGTATTACGTTATATGGAACAACGTCATATGGTGTAACGCTATAACGTATTACGTAATATGGTATAACGATATAACGTATTACGTTATATGGTATAACGTCATATGGTATAACGTTATAACGTAATACGATATATGGTATGACGTCATAGAGTATAACGTCATATGGTATAACGTTATAACGTAGTACGTTATATGGTATAACGTTATAACGTATCACGTTATATGGTATAACGTTATAATGTATTCGGTTTATGGTATAACGTTATGACGTATTACGTTATATGGTATAACGTCATATGGTATAACGTTATAACGTATTACGGTATATGGTATAACGTTATTACGCATTACGTTATATGGTATGACGTCATATGGTGTAACGTTATAACGTATTACGTTATATGGTATAACGATATAACGTATTACGTTATATGGTTTAACGTTATGACGTAGTACGTTATATGGTATAATGGTATGACGTATTACGTTATATGGTATAACGTCATATGGTATAACGTTATAACGTAGTACGTTATATGGTATAACGTTATGACGCATTACGTTATATGGTATAACGTCATATGGTGTAACGTCATATGGTATAACGTTATAACGTATTACGGTATATGGTATAACGTTATAACGTATTACGTTATATGGTATAACGTCATATGGTGTAACGTTATAACGTATTACGTTATATGGTATAACGTCATATGGTGTAACGTTATAACGTATTACGTTATATGGTATAACGTCATATGGTATAACGTTATAACGTATAACGTTATATGGTATAACGTTATAACGTATTAGGTTATATGGTATAACGTTATGACGTATAACGTTATATGGTATAACGTCATATGGTATAACGATATAAAGTATTACGTTATATGATAGAACGTCATATGGTATAACGTTATAACGTAGTACGTTATATGGTATAACGTTATAAAGTATTACGTTATATGGTATAACGTCATATGGTATAACGTTATAACGTAGTACGTTATATGGTATAACGTTATAACGTATCACGTTATATGGTATAACGTTATAACGTATTACGATACATGGTATAACGTTATAACGTATTACGGTATATGGTATAACGTCATATAGCATAACGTTATAACGTAGTACGTTATATGGTATAACGTTATAAAGTATTACGTTATATGGTATAACATTATAACGTAGTACGTTATATGGTATAACGTTATAACGTAGTACGTTATATGGTATAACGTTATAACGTAGTACGTTATATTGTATAACGCTATAACGTATCACGTTATATGGTATAACGTCATATGGTGTAACGTTATAACGTATTACGTTATATGGTATAACGTCATATGGTGTAACGTTATAACGTATTACGTTATATGGTATAACGTCATATGGTATAACGTCATATGGTATAACGTCATATGGTATAACGTTATAACGTAGTACGTTACATGGTATAACGCTATAACGTATCACGTTATATGGTATAACGTTATAACGTATTAGGTTATATGGTATAACGTTATGAGGTATTACGTTATATGGTATAACGTCATATGGTATAACGTTATAATGTATTACGATATATGGTATGACGTCATATGATATAACGTCATATGGTATAACGTTATAACGTAGTACGTTATATAGTATAACGTTATAACGTAGTACGTTATATGGTATAACGTTATAAAGTATTACGTTATATGGTATAACATTATAACGTACTACGTTATATGGTATAACGTTATAACGTATTACGTTATATGGTAGGACGTCATATGGTATAACTTTATAACGTAGTACGTTATATGGTATAACGTTATAACGTATCACGTTATATGGTATAACGTTATAACGTATTACGATACATGGTATAACGTTATAACGTATTACGTTATATGGTATAACGTCATATGGTATAACGATATAAAGTATTACGTTATATGATAGAACGTCATATGGTATAACGTTATAACGTAGTACGTTATATGGTATAACGTTATAAAGTATTACGTTATATGGTATAACATTATAACGTATAACGTTATATGGTATAACGATATAACGTATTACGTGATATGGTATAATAATATAACGTATTACGTTATATGGTAGGACGTCATATGGTATAACTTTATAACGTAGTACGTTATATGGTATAACGTCATATGGTATAACGTTATAACGTATTACGTTATATGGTATGACGTCATATGGTATAACGTTATAACGTAGTACGTTATATGGTATAACGTTATAACGTATCACGTTATATGGTATAACGTTATAACGTATTAGGTTATACGGTATAACGTTATGACGAATGACGTTATATGGTATAACGTCATATGGTATAACGTCATATGGTATAACGTTATAACGCATTACGTTATATGGTATAACGTCGTATGGTATAACGTTATAAGGTATTACGATATATGGTATAACGTTATAACGTATTACAATACATGGTATAACGTTATAACGTATTACGGTATATGGTATAACGTTATAACGTATTACGTTATATGGTATGACGTCATATGGTGTAACGATATAACGTATTACGTTATATGGTATAACGATATAACGTATTACGTTATATGGTATAACGTTATAACGTAGTACGTTATATGGTATAACGTTATAACGTATTACGTAATATGGTATAACGTCATATGGTATAACGTTATAACGCATTACGTTATATGGTATAACGTCGTATGGTATAACGTTATAAGGTATTACGATATATGGTATAACGTTATAACGTATTACAATACATGGTATAACGTTATAACGTATTACGGTATATGGTATAACGTTATAACGTAGTACGTTATATGGTATAACGTTATAACGTATCACGTTATATGGTATAACGTTATAATGTATTCGGTTATATGGTATAACGTTATGACGTATTACGTTATATGGTATAACGTCATATGGTAAAACGTTATAACGTATTACGGTATATGGTATAACTTTATTACGCATTACGTTATATGGTATGACGTCATATGGTGTAACGTTATAACGTATTACGTTATATGGTATAACGATATAACGTATTACGTTATATGGTTTAACGTTATGACGTAGTACGTTATATGGTATAATGGTATGACGTATTACGTTATATGGTATAACGTCATATGGTATAACGTCATATGGTATAACGTTATAACGTATTACGTTATATGGTATAACGTCATATGGTGTAACGTTATAACGTATTACGTTATATGGTATAACGTCATATGGTATAACGTCATATGGTATAACGTTATAACGTAGTACGTTACATGGTATAACGCTATAACGTATCACGTTATATGGTATAACGTTATAACGTATTAGGTTATATGGTATAACGTTATGACGTAGTACGTTATATGGTATAACGTTATAATGTACTACGTTATATGGTATAACGTTATAATGTACTACGTTATATGGTATAACGTTATAACGTATTACGTTATATGGTATAACGTTATAACGTATTACGTTATATGGTACAACGTCATATGGTATAACGTCATATGGTATAACGTTATAACGTAGTACGTTACATGGTATAACGCTATAACGTATCACGTTATATGGTATAACGTTATAACGTATTAGGTTATATGGTATAGCGTTATGACGTATTACGTTATATGGTATAACGTCATATGGTATAACGTCATATGGTATAACGATATAAAGTATTACGTTATATGATAGAACGTCATATGGTATAACGTTATAACGTAGTACGTTATATGGTATAACGTTATAAAGTATTACGTTATATGGTATAACATTATAACGTATAACGTTATATGGTATAACATTATAACGTATAACGTTATATGGTATAACGATATAACGTATTACGTGATATGGTATAATAATATAACGTATTACGTTATATGGTAGAACGTCATATGGTATAACTTTATAACGTAGTACGTTATATGGTATAACGTCATATGGTATAACGTTATAACGTATTACGTTATATGGTATGACGTCATATGGTGTAACGTTATAACGTAGTACGTTATATGGTATAACGCTATAACGTATCACGTTATATGGTATAACGTCATATGGTGTAACGTTATAACGTATTACGTTATATGGTATAACGTCATATGGTGTTACGTTATAACGTATTACGTTATATGGTATAACGTCATATGGTATAACGTCATATGGTATAACGTTATAACGTAGTACGTTATATGGTATAACGCTATAACGTATCACGTTATATGGAACAACGTCATATGGTGTAACGCTATAACGTATTACGTAATATGGTATAACGATATAACGTATTACGTTATATGGTATAACGTCATATGGTATAACGTTATAACGTAATACGATATATGGTATGACGTCATAGAGTATAACGTCATATGGTATAACGTTATAACGTAGTACGTTATATGGTATAACGTTATAACGTATCACGTTATATGGTATAACGTTATAATGTATTCGGTTTATGGTATAACGTTATGACGTATTACGTTATATGGTATAACGTCATATGGTATAACGTTATAACGTATTACGGTATATGGTATAACGTTATTACGCATTACGTTATATGGTATGACGTCATATGGTGTAACGTTATAACGTATTACGTTATATGGTATAACGATATAACGTATTACGTTATATGGTTTAACGTTATGACGTAGTACGTTATATGGTATAATGGTATGACGTATTACGTTATATGGTATAACGTCATATGGTATAACGTTATAACGTAGTACGTTATATGGTATAACGTTATGACGCATTACGTTATATGGTATAACGTCATATGGTATAACGTCATATGGTATAACGTTATAACGTATTACGGTATATGGTATAACGTTATAACGTATTACGTTATATGGTATAACGTCATATGGTGTAACGTTATAACGTATTACGTTATATGGTATAACGTCATATGGTGTAACGTTATAACGTATTACGTTATATGGTATAACGTCATATGGTATAACGTTATAACGTATAACGTTATATGGTATAACGTTATAACGTATTAGGTTATATGGTATAACGTTATGACGTATAACGTTATATGGTATAACGTCATATGGTATAACGATATAAAGTATTACGTTATATGATAGAACGTCATATGGTATAACGTTATAACGTAGTACGTTATATGGTATAACGTTATAAAGTATTACGTTATATGGTATAACGTCATATGGTATAACGTTATAACGTAGTACGTTATATGGTATAACGTTATAACGTATCACGTTATATGGTATAACGTTATAACGTATTACGATACATGGTATAACGTTATAACGTATTACGGTATATGGTATAACGTCATATAGCATAACGTTATAACGTAGTACGTTATATGGTATAACGTTATAAAGTATTACGTTATATGGTATAACATTATAACGTAGTACGTTATATGGTATAACGTTATAACGTAGTACGTTATATGGTATAACGTTATAACGTAGTACGTTATATTGTATAACGCTATAACGTATCACGTTATATGGTATAACGTCATATGGTGTAACGTTATAACGTATTACGTTATATGGTATAACGTCATATGGTGTAACGTTATAACGTATTACGTTATATGGTATAACGTCATATGGTATAACGTCATATGGTATAACGTCATATGGTATAACGTTATAACGTAGTACGTTACATGGTATAACGCTATAACGTATCACGTTATATGGTATAACGTTATAACGTATTAGGTTATATGGTATAACGTTATGAGGTATTACGTTATATGGTATAACGTCATATGGTATAACGTTATAATGTATTACGATATATGGTATGACGTCATATGATATAACGTCATATGGTATAACGTTATAACGTAGTACGTTATATAGTATAACGTTATAACGTAGTACGTTATATGGTATAACGTTATAAAGTATTACGTTATATGGTATAACATTATAACGTACTACGTTATATGGTATAACGTTATAACGTATTACGTTATATGGTAGGACGTCATATGGTATAACTTTATAACGTAGTACGTTATATGGTATAACGTTATAACGTATCACGTTATATGGTATAACGTTATAACGTATTACGATACATGGTATAACGTTATAACGTATTACGTTATATGGTATAACGTCATATGGTATAACGATATAAAGTATTACGTTATATGATAGAACGTCATATGGTATAACGTTATAACGTAGTACGTTATATGGTATAACGTTATAAAGTATTACGTTATATGGTATAACATTATAACGTATAACGTTATATGGTATAACGATATAACGTATTACGTGATATGGTATAATAATATAACGTATTACGTTATATGGTAGGACGTCATATGGTATAACTTTATAACGTAGTACGTTATATGGTATAACGTCATATGGTATAACGTTATAACGTATTACGTTATATGGTATGACGTCATATGGTATAACGTTATAACGTAGTACGTTATATGGTATAACGTTATAACGTATCACGTTATATGGTATAACGTTATAACGTATTAGGTTATACGGTATAACGTTATGACGAATGACGTTATATGGTATAACGTCATATGGTATAACGTCATATGGTATAACGTTATAACGCATTACGTTATATGGTATAACGTCGTATGGTATAACGTTATAAGGTATTACGATATATGGTATAACGTTATAACGTATTACAATACATGGTATAACGTTATAACGTATTACGGTATATGGTATAACGTTATAACGTATTACGTTATATGGTATGACGTCATATGGTGTAACGATATAACGTATTACGTTATATGGTATAACGATATAACGTATTACGTTATATGGTATAACGTTATAACGTAGTACGTTATATGGTATAACGTTATAACGTATTACGTAATATGGTATAACGTCATATGGTATAACGTTATAACGCATTACGTTATATGGTATAACGTCGTATGGTATAACGTTATAAGGTATTACGATATATGGTATAACGTTATAACGTATTACAATACATGGTATAACGTTATAACGTATTACGGTATATGGTATAACGTTATAACGTAGTACGTTATATGGTATAACGTTATAACGTATCACGTTATATGGTATAACGTTATAATGTATTCGGTTATATGGTATAACGTTATGACGTATTACGTTATATGGTATAACGTCATATGGTAAAACGTTATAACGTATTACGGTATATGGTATAACTTTATTACGCATTACGTTATATGGTATGACGTCATATGGTGTAACGTTATAACGTATTACGTTATATGGTATAACGATATAACGTATTACGTTATA
This sequence comes from Bombus huntii, assembly GCF_024542735.1. Taxonomy (NCBI): domain Eukaryota; kingdom Metazoa; phylum Arthropoda; class Insecta; order Hymenoptera; family Apidae; genus Bombus; species Bombus huntii. The sequence continues at coordinate 2,992,451 of NC_066243.1, forward strand.
TGGTTTAACGTTATGACGTAGTACGTTATATGGTATAATGGTATGACGTATTACGTTATATGGTATAACGTCATATGGTATAACGTCATATGGTATAACGTTATAACGTATTACGTTATATGGTATAACGTCATATGGTGTAACGTTATAACGTATTACGTTATATGGTATAACGTCATATGGTATAACGTCATATGGTATAACGTTATAACGTAGTACGTTACATGGTATAACGCTATAACGTATCACGTTATATGGTATAACGTTATAACGTATTAGGTTATATGGTATAACGTTATGACGTAGTACGTTATATGGTATAACGTTATAATGTACTACGTTATATGGTATAACGTTATAATGTACTACGTTATATGGTATAACGTTATAACGTATTACGTTATATGGTATAACGTTATAACGTATTACGTTATATGGTACAACGTCATATGGTATAACGTCATATGGTATAACGTTATAACGTAGTACGTTACATGGTATAACGCTATAACGTATCACGTTATATGGTATAACGTTATAACGTATTAGGTTATATGGTATAACGTTATGACGTATTACGTTATATGGTATAACGTCATATGGTATAACGTCATATGGTATAACGATATAAAGTATTACGTTATATGATAGAACGTCATATGGTATAACGTTATAACGTAGTACGTTATATGGTATAACGTTATAAAGTATTACGTTATATGGTATAACATTATAACGTATAACGTTATATGGTATAACATTATAACGTATAACGTTATATGGTATAACGATATAACGTATTACGTGATATGGTATAATAATATAACGTATTACGTTATATGGTAGAACGTCATATGGTATAACTTTATAACGTAGTACGTTATATGGTATAACGTCATATGGTATAACGTTATAACGTATTACGTTATATGGTATGACGTCATATGGTGTAACGTTATAACGTAGTACGTTATATGGTATAACGCTATAACGTATCACGTTATATGGTATAACGTCATATGGTGTAACGTTATAACGTATTACGTTATATGGTATAACGTCATATGGTGTTACGTTATAACGTATTACGTTATATGGTATAACGTCATATGGTATAACGTCATATGGTATAACGTTATAACGTAGTACGTTACATGGTATAACGCTATAACGTATAACGTTATATGGTATAACGTTATAACGTATTAGGTTATATGGTATAACGTTATGACGTATTACGTTATATGGTATAACGTCATATGGTATAACGTTATAACGTATTTCGGTGTATGGTATAACGTTATAACGTATTACGTTATATAGTATGACGTCATATGGTATAACGTTATAATGTATTACGATATATGGTATAACGTCATATGATATAACGTCATATGGTATAACGTTATAACGTAGTACGTTATATGGTATAACGTTATAAAGTATTACGTTATATGGTATAACATTATAACGTTGTACGTTATATGGTATAACGTTATAACGTAGTACGTTATATGGTATAACGTTATAATGTACTACGTTATAGGGTATAACGTTATAACGTATTACGGTATATGGTATAACGTTATAACGTATTACGTTATATGGTATGACGTCATATGGTGTAACGATATAACGTATTACGTTATATGGTATAACGATATAACGTATTACGTTATATGGTATAACGTTATAACGTAGTACGTTATATGGTATAACGTTATAACGTATTACGCAATATGGTATAACGTCATATGCTATAACGTTATACCGTATTACGTTATATGGTATGACGATATAACGTATTACATGATATGGTATAACGATATAGCGTATTACGTTATATGATAGAACGTCATATGGTATAACGTTGTAACGTATTACATTATATGGTATAACGCCGTATGGTATAACGTTAACGTATTACGTTATACGGTATAACGTCATATGGTATAATGTTATAACGTATTACGTTATATGGTACAACGTCATATGGTGTAACGTTATAAAGTAGTACGTTACATGGTATGACGTCATATGGTATAACGTTATAATGTATTACGATATATGGTATGACGTCATATGATATAACGTCATATGGTATAACGTTATAACGTAGTACGTTATATAGTATAACGATATAACGTAGTACGTTATATGGTATAACGTTATAATGTACTACGTTATATGGCATAACGTTATAACGTATTACGTTATATGGTATAACGTTTTAACGTATAACGTTATATGGTATAACGTTATAACGTATTAGGTTATATGGTATAACGTTATGACGTATTACGTTATATGGTATAACGTCATATGGTATAACGATATAAAGTATTACGTTATATGATAGAACGTCATATGGTATAACGTTATAACGTAGTACGTTATATGGTATAACGTCATATGGTATAACGTTATAACGTATTACGTTATATGGTATGACGTCATATGGTGTAACGTTATAACGTATTACGTTATATGGTATAACAATATAACGTAGTACGTTATATGGTATAACGTTATAATGTACTCCGTTATATGGTAAAACGTTATAAAGTATTACGTTATATGGTATAACATTATAACGTATAACGTTATATGGTATAACGATATAACGAATTACGTGATATGGTATAATAATATAACGTATTACGTTATATGGTAGAACGTCATATGGTATAACTTTATAACGTAGTACGTTATATGGTATAACGTCATATGGTATAACGTTATAACGTATTACGTTATATGGTATGACGTCATATGGTGTAACGTTATAACGTATTACGTAATATGGTATAACGATATAACGTATTACGTTATATGGTATAACGTCATATGGTATAACGTTATAACGTAGTACGTTATATGGTATAACGTTATAACGTATCACGTTATATGGTATAACGTTATAACGTATTAGGTTATACGGTATAACGTTATGACGAATGACGTTATATGGTATAACGTCATATGGTATAACGTCATATGGTATAACGTTATAACGTATTACGTTATATGGTATAACGTCATATGGTATAACGTTATAAGGTATTACGATATATGGTATAACGTTATAACGTATTACGATACATGGTATAACGTTATAACGTATTACGGTATATGGTATAACGTCATATAGCATAACGTTATAATGTAGTACGTTATACGGTATAACGTTATAAAGTATTACGTTATATGGTATAACATTATAACGTAGTACGTTATATGGTATAACGTTATAACGTAGTACGTTATATGGTATAACGTTATAACGTAGTACGTTATATTGTATAACGCTATAACGTATCACGTTATATGGTATAACGTCATATGGTGTAACGTTATAACGTATTACGTTATATGGTATAACGTCATATGGTATAACGATATAAAGTATTACGTTATATGATAGAACGTCATATGGTATAACGTTATAACGTAGTACGTTATATGGTATAACGTTATAAAGTATTACGTTATATGGTATAACATTATAACGTATAACGTTATATGGTATAACATTATAACGTATAACGTTATATGGTATAACGATATAACGTATTACGTGATATGGTATAATAATATAACGTATTACTTTATATGGTAGAACGTCATATGGTATAACTTTATAACGTAGTACGTTATATGGTATAACGTCATATGGTATAACGTTATAACGTATTACGTTATATGGTATGACGTCATATGGTGTAACGTTATAACGTAGTACGTTATATGGTATAACGCTATAACGTATCACGTTATATGGTATAACGTCATATGGTGTAACGTTATAACGTATTACGTTATATGGTATAACGTCATATGGTGTTACGTTATAACGTATTACGTTATATGGTATAACGTCATATGGTATAACGTCATATGGTATAACGTTATAACGTAGTACGTTACATGGTATAACGCTATAACGTATAACGTTATATGGTATAACGTTATAACGTATTAGGTTATATGGTATAACGTTATGACGTATTACGTTATATGGTATAACGTCATATGGTATAACGTTATAACGTATTTCGGTGTATGGTATAACGTTATAACGTATTACGTTATATAGTATGACGTCATATGGTATAACGTTATAATGTATTACGATATATGGTATAACGTCATATGATATAACGTCATATGGTATAACGTTATAACGTAGTACGTTATATGGTATAACGTTATAAAGTATTACGTTATATGGTATAACATTATAACGTTGTACGTTATATGGTATAACGTTATAACGTAGTACGTTATATGGTATAACGTTATAATGTACTACGTTATAGGGTATAACGTTATAACGTATTACGGTATATGGTATAACGTTATAACGTATTACGTTATATGGTATGACGTCATATGGTGTAACGATATAACGTATTACGTTATATGGTATAACGATATAACGTATTACGTTATATGGTATAACGTTATAACGTAGTACGTTATATGGTATAACGTTATAACGTATTACGCAATATGGTATAACGTCATATGCTATAACGTTATACCGTATTACGTTATATGGTATGACGATATAACGTATTACATGATATGGTATAACGATATAGCGTATTACGTTATATGATAGAACGTCATATGGTATAACGTTGTAACGTATTACATTATATGGTATAACGCCGTATGGTATAACGTTAACGTATTACGTTATACGGTATAACGTCATATGGTATAATGTTATAACGTATTACGTTATATGGTACAACGTCATATGGTGTAACGTTATAACGTAGTACGTTACATGGTATGACGTCATATGGTATAACGTTATAATGTATTACGATATATGGTATGACGTCATATGATATAACGTCATATGGTATAACGTTATAACGTAGTACGTTATATAGTATAACGTTATAACGTAGTACGTTATATGGTATAACGTTATAATGTACTACGTTATATGGTATAACGTTATAACGTATTACGTTATATGGTATAACGTTTTAACGTATAACGTTATATGGTATAACGTTATAACGTATTAGGTTATATGGTATAACGTTATGACGTATTACGTTATATGGTATAACGTCATATGGTATAACGATATAAAGTATTACGTTATATGATAGAACGTCATATGGTATAACGTTATAACGTAGTACGTTATATGGTATAACGTCATATGGTATAACGTTATAACGTATTACGTTATATGGTATGACGTCATATGGTGTAACGTTATAACGTATTACGTTATATGGTATAACAATATAACGTAGTACGTTATATGGTATAACGTTACAATGTACTCCGTTATATGGTAAAACGTTATAAAGTATTACGTTATATGGTATAACATTATAACGTATAACGTTATATGGTATAACGATATAACGAATTACGTTATATGGTATAATGGTATGACGTATTACGTTATATGGTATAACGTCATATGGTATAACGTCATATAGTATAACGTTATAACGTATTACGGTATATGGTATAACGTTATAACGTATTACGTTATATGGTATGACGTCATGTGGTGTAACGTTATAACGTATTACGTTATATGGTATAACGTCATATGGTATAACGTCATATGGTATAACGTTATAACGTAGTACGTTACATGGTATAACGCTATAACGTATCACGTTATATGGTATAACGTTATAACGTATTAGGTTATATGGTATAACGTTATGACGTATTACGTTATATGGTATAACGTCATATGGTATAACGTTATAACGTATTTCGGTGTATGGTATAACGTTATAACGTATTACGTTATATAGTATGACGTCATATGGTATAACGTTATAATGTATTACGATATATGGTATAACGTCATATGATATAACGTCATATGGTATAACGTTATAACGTAGTACGTTATATGGTATAACGTTATGAAGTATTACGTTATATGGTATAACATTATAACGTTGTACGTTATATGGTATAACGTTATAACGTAGTACGTTATATGGTATAACGTTATAATGTACTACGTTATAGGGTATAACGTTATAACGTATTACGGTATATGGTATAACGTTATAACGTATTACGTTATATGGTATAACGTTATAACGTATTACGTTATATGATATAACGTTATAACGTAGTACGTTATATGGTATAACGTTATAACGTATTACGTAATATGGTATAACGTCATATGCTATAACGTTATACCGTATTACGTTATATGGTATGGCGATATAACGTATTACATGATATGGTATAACGATATAGCGTATTACGTTATATGATAGAACGTCATATGGTATAACGTTGTAACGTATTACATTATATGGTATAACGCCGTATGGTATAACGTTAACGTATTACGTTATACGGTATAACGTCATATGGTATAATGTTATAACGTATTACGTTATATGGTACAACGTCATATGGTGTAACGCTATAACGTATTACGTAATATGGTATAACGATATAACGTATTACGTTATATGGTATAACGTCATATGGTATAACGTTATAACGTAATACGAAATATGGTATGACGTCATAGAGTATAACGTCATATGGTATAACGTTATAACGTAGTACGTTATATGGTATAACGTTATAACGTATCACGTTATATGGTATAACGTTATAATGTATTCGGTTATATGGTATAACGTTATGACGTATTACGTTATATGGTATAACGTCATATGGTATACCGTTATAACGTATTACGGTATATGGTATAACGTTATTACGCATTACGTTATATGGTATGACGTCATATGGTGTAACGTTATAACGTATTACGTTATATGGTATAACGATATAACGTATTACGTTATATGGTTTAACGTTATGACGTAGTACGTTATATGGTATAATGGTATGACGTATTACGTTATATGGTATAACGTCATATGGTATAACGTTATAACGTAGTACGTTATATGGTATAACGTTATGACGCATTACGTTATATGGTATAACGTCATATGGTATAACGTCATATGGTATAACGTTATAACGTATTACGGTATATGGTATAACGTTATAACGTATTACGTTATATGGTATGACGTCATATGGTGTAACGTTATAACGTAGTACGTTATATGGTATAACGTTATAACGTAGTACGTTATATGGTATAACGTTATAACGTATCACGTTATATGGTATAACGTTATAACGTATTCGGTTATATGGTATAACGTTATGACGTATTACGGTATATGGTATAACGTCATATGGTATGACGTTATAACGTATTACGGTATATGGTATAACGTTATTACGCATTACGTTATATGGTATGACGTCATATGGTGTAACGTTATAACGTATTACGTTATATGGTATAACGATATAACGTATTACGTTATATGGTTTAACGTTATGACGTAGTACGTTATATGGTATAATGGTATGACGTATTACGTTATATGGTATAACGTCATATGGTATAACGTTATAACGTAGTACGTTATATGGTATAACGTTATGACGCATTACGTTATATGGTATAACGTCATATGGTATAACGTCATATGGTATAACGTTATAACGTATTACGGTATATGGTATAACGTTAACGTATTACGTTATACGGTATAACGTCATATGGTATAATGTTATAACGTATTACGTTATATGGTATAACGTCATATGGTATAACGTCATATGGTATAACGTTATAACGTATTACGGTATATGGTATAACGTTAACGTATTACGTTATACGGTATAACGTCATATGGTGTAACGTTATAACGTAGTACGTTATATGGTATAACGTTATAACGTAGTACGTTATATGGTATAACGTTATAAAGTATTACGTTATATGGTATAACATTATAACGTTGTACGTTATATGGTATAACGTTATAACGTAGTACGTTATATGGTATAACGTTATAATGTACTACGTTATTGGGTATAACGTTATAACGTATTACGGTATATGGTATAATGATATAACGTATTACGTTATATGGTATAACGTCATATGGTGTAACGTTATAACGTATTACGGTATATGGTATAACGTCATATGGTGTAACGTTATAACGTATTACGTTATATGGTATAACGTCATATGGTATAACGTCATATGGTATAACGTTATAACGTAGTACGTTACATGGTATAACGCTATAACGTATCACGTTATATGGTATAACGTTATAACGTAGTACGTTATATGGTATAACGTTATAATGTACTACGTTATTGGGTATAACGTTATAACGTATTTCGGTGTATGGTATAACGTTATAACGTATTACGTTATATGGTATGACGTCATATGGTATAACGTTATAATGTATTACAATATATGGTATAACGTCATATGATATAACGTCATATGGTATAACGTTATAACGTAGTACGTTATATCGTATAACGTTATAACGTATCACGTTATATGGTATAACGTTATAACGTATTAGGTTATATGGTATAACGTTATGACGTATTACGGTATATGGTATAACGTCATATGGCATAACGTTATAACGTAGTACGATATATGGTATAACGTTATAAACTATTACGTTATATGGTATAACATTATAACGTAGTACGTTATATGGTATAACGTTATAACGTAGTACGTTATATGGTATAACGTTATAATGTACTACGTTATAGGGTATAACGTTATGACGTATTACGTTATATGGTATAACGTCATATGGTATACCGTTATAACGTATTACGGTATATGGTATAACGATATAACGTATTACGTTATATGGTTTAACGTTATGACATAGTACGTTATATGGTATAATGGTATGACGTATTACGTTATATGGTATAACGTCATATGGTATAACGTTATAACGTAGTACGTTATATGGTATAACATTATGACGCATTACGTTATATGGTATAACGTCATATGGTATAACGTCATATGGTATAACGTTATAACGTATTACGGTATATGGTATAACGTTATAACGTATTACGTTATATGGTATGACGTCATATGGTGTAACGTTATAACGTAGTACGTTATATGGTATAACGTTATAACGTAGTACGTTATATGGTATAACGTTATAACGTATCACGTTATATGGTATAACGTTATAACGTATTCGGTTATATGGTATAACGTTATGACGTATTACGTTATATGGTATAACGTCATATGGTATGACGTTATAACGTATTACGGTATATGGTATAACGTTATTACGCATTACGTTATATGGTATGACGTCATATGGTGTAACGTTATAACGTATTACGTTATATGGTATAACGATATAACGTATTACGTTATATGGTTTAACGTTATGACGTAGTACGTTATATGGTATAATGGTATGACGTATTACGTTATATGGTATAACGTCATATGGTGTAACGTTATAACGTAGTACGTTATATGGTATAACGTTATGACGCATTACGTTATATGGTATAACGTCATATGGTATAACGTCATATGGTATAACGTCATATGGTATAACGTTATAACGTATTACGGTATATGGTATAACGTTAACGTATTACGTTATACGGTATAACGTCATATGGTATAATGTTATAACGTATTACGTTATATGGTACAACGTCATATGGTGTAACGTTATAACGTAGTACGTTATATGGTATAACGTTATAACGTAGTACGTTATATGGTATAACGTTATAAAGTATTACGTTATATGGTATAACATTATAACGTTGTACGTTATATGGTATAACGTTATAACGTAGTACGTTATATGGTATAACGTTATAATGTACTACGTTATTGGGTATAACGTTATAACGTATTACGGTATATGGTATAATGTTATAACGTATTACGTTATATGGTATAACGTCATATGGTGTAACGTTATAACGTATTACGGTATATGGTATAACGTCATATGGTGTAACGTTATAACGTATTACGTTATATGGTATAACGTCATATGGTATAACGTCATATGGTATAACGTTATAACGTAGTACGTTACATGGTATAACGCTATAACGTATCACGTTATAAGGTATAACGTTATAACGTAGTACGTTATATGGTATAACGTTATAATGTACTACGTTATTGGGTATAACGTTATAACGTATTTCGGTGTATGGTATAACGTTATAACGTATTACGTTATATGGTATGACGTCATATGGTATAACGTTATAATGTATTACAATATATGGTATAACGTCATATGATATAACGTCATATGGTATAACGTTATAACGTAGTACGTTATATCGTATAACGTTATAACGTATCACGTTATATGGTATAACGTTATAACGTATTAGGTTATATGGTGTAACGTTATGACGTATTACGGTATATGGTATAACGTCATATGGTATAACGATATAAAGTATTACGTTATATGATAGAACGTCATATGGTATAACGTTATAACGTAGTACGTTATATGGTATAACGTTATAAAGTATTACGTTATATGGTATAACATTATAACGTATAACGTTATATGGTATAACATTATAACGTATAACGTTATATGGTATAACGATATAACGTATTACGTGATATGGTATAATAATATAACGTATTACTTTATATGGTAGAACGTCATATGGTATAACTTTATAACGTAGTACGTTATATGGTATAACGTCATATGGTATAACGTTATAACGTATTACGTTATATGGTATGACGTCATATGGTGTAACGTTATAACGTAGTACGTTATATGGTATAACGCTATAACGTATCACGTTATATGGTATAACGTCATATGGTGTAACGTTATAACGTATTACGGTATATGGTATAACGTCATATGGTGTAACGTTATAACGTATTACGTTATATGGTATAACGTCATATGGTATAACGTCATATGGTATAACGTTATAACGTAGTACGTTACATGGTATAACGCTATAACGTATCACGTTATAAGGTATAACGTTATAACGTAGTACGTTATATGGTATAACGTTATAATGTACTACGTTATTGGGTATAACGTTATAACGTATTTCGGTGTATGGTATAACGTTATAACGTATTACGTTATATGGTATGACGTCATATGGTATAACGTTATAATGTATTACAATATATGGTATAACGTCATATGATATAACGTCATATGGTATAACGTTATAACGTAGTACGTTATATCGTATAACGTTATAACGTATCACGTTATATGGTATAACGTTATAACGTATTAGGTTATATGGTATAACGTTATGACGTATTACGGTATATGGTATAACGTCATATGGCATAACGTTATAACGTAGTACGATATATGGTATAACGTTATAAAGTATTACGTTATATGGTATAACATTATAACGTAGTACGTTATATGGTATAACGTTATAACGTAGTACGTTATATGGTATAACGTTATAATGTACTACGTTATAGGGTATAACGTTATAACGAATTACGGTATATGGTATAACGTTATAACGTATTACGTTATATGGTATGACGTCATATGGTGTAACGATATAACGTATTAGGTTATATGGTATAACGATATAACGTATTACGTTATATGGTATAACGTTATAACGTAGTACGTTATATGGTATAACGTTATAACGTATTACGTAATATGGTATAACGTCATATGGTATAACGTTATAACGTAGTACGTTATATCGTATAACGTTATAACGTATCACGTTATATGGTATAACGTTATAACGTATTAGGTTATATGGTATAACGTTATGACGTATTACGGTATATGGTATAACGTCATATGGCATAACGTTATAACGTAGTACGTTATATGGCATAACGTTATAAAGTATTACGTTATATGGTATAACATTATAACGTAGTACGTTATATGGTATAACGTTATAACGTATTACGTTATATGGTATAACGTTTTAACGTATAACGTAATATGGTATAACGTTATAACGTATTACGTTATATGGTATAACGATATAACGTATTACGTTATATGGTATAACGTTATAACGTATTACGTAATATGGTATAACGTCATATGCTATAACGTTATACCGTATTACGTTATATGGTATGACGATATAACGTATTACATGATATGGTATAGCGATATAGCGTATTACGTTATATGATAGAACGTCATATGGTATAACGTTATAACGTATTACATTATATGGTGTAACGTCGTATGGTATAACGTTAACGTATTACGTTATACGGTATAACGTCATATGGTATAATGTTATAACGTAGTACGTTATATGGTTTAACGTTATAAAGTATTACGTTATATGGTATAACATTATAACGTAGTACGTTATATGGTATAACGTTATAACGTAGTACGTTATATGGTATAACGTTATAATGTACTACGTTATATGGTATAACGTTATAACGTATTACGTTATATGGTATAACGTTTTAACGTATAACGTAATATGGTATGACGTTATAACGTATTACGGTATATGGTATAACGATATAACGTATTACGTTATATGGTATAACGTTATAACGTATTACGTAATATGGTATAACGTCATATGCTATAACGTTATACCGTATTACGTTATATGGTATGACGATATAACGTTTTACATGATATGGTATAACGATATAGCGTATTACGTTATATGATAGAACGTCATATGGTATAACGTTATAACGTATTACATTATATGGTATAACGTCGTATGGTATAACGTTAACGTATTACGTTATACGGTATAACGTCATATGGTATAATGTTATAACGTAGTACGTTATATGGTTTAACGTTATAAAGTATTACGTTATATGGTATAACATTATAACGTAGTGCGTTATATGGTATAACGTTATAACGTATTACGTTATATGGTGCAACGTCATATGGTGTAACGCTATAACGTATAACGTTATATGGTATAACGATATAACGTATTACGTGATATGGTATAATAATATAACGTATTACGATATATGGTAGAACGTCATATGGTATAACTTTATAACGTAGTACGTTATATGGTATCACGTCATATGGTATAACGTTATAACGTATTACGTTATATGGTATAACGTCATATGGTGTAACGTTATAACGTATTGCGTAATATGGTATAACGATATAACGTATTACGTTATATGGTATAACGTCATATGGTATAACGTTATAACGTAATACGATATATGGTATGACGTCATATGGTATAACGTCATATGATATAACGTTATAACGTAGTACGTTATATGGTATAACGTTATAAAGTATTACGTTATATGGTATAACATTATAACGTAGTGCGTTATATGGTATAACGTCATATGGTATAACGTCATATGGTATAACATTATAACGTAGTACGTTACATGGTATAACGCTATAACGTATCACGTTATATGGTATAACGTTATAACGTATTAGGTTATATGGTATAACGTTATGACGTATTACGTTATATGGTATAACGTCATATGGTATAACGTTATAACGTATTTCGGTATATGGTATAACGTTATAACGTATTACGTTATATGGTATGAAGTCATATGGTATAACGTTATAATGTATTACGATATATGGTATAACGTCATATGATATAACGTCATATGGTATAACGTTATAACGTAGTACGTTATATCGTATAACGTTATAACGTATCACGTTATATGGTATAACGTTATAACGTATTAGGTTATATGGTATAACGTTATGACGTATTACGGTATATGGTATAACGTCATATGGCATAACGTTATAACGTAGTACGATATATGGTATAACGTTATAAAGTATTACGTTATATGGTATAACATTATAACGTAGTACGTTATATGGTATAACGTTATAACGTAGTACGTTATATGGTATAACGTTATAATGTACTACGTTATAGGGTATAACGTTATAACGAATTACGGTATATGGTATAACGTTATAACGTATTACGTTATATGGTATGACGTCATATGGTGTAACGATATAACGTATTAGGTTATATGGTATAACGATATAACGTATTACGTTATATGGTATAACGTTATAACGTAGTACGTTATATGGTATAACGTTATAACGTATTACGTAATATGGTATAACGTCATATGGTATAACGTTATAACGTAGTACGTTATATCGTATAACGTTATAACGTATCACGTTATATGGTATAACGTTATAACGTATTAGGTTATATGGTATAACGTTATGACGTATTACGGTATATGGTATAACGTCATATGGCATAACGTTATAACGTAGTACGTTATATGGTATAACGTTATAAAGTATTACGTTATATGGTATAACATTATAACGTAGTACGTTATATGGTATAACGTTATAACGTATTACGTTATATGGTATAACGTTTTAACGTATAACGTAATATGGTATAACGTTATAACGTATTACGTTATATGGTATAACGATATAACGTATTACGTTATATGGTATAACGTTATAACGTATTACGTAATATAGTATAACGTCATATGCTATAACGTTATACCGTATTACGTTATATGGTATGACGATATAACGTATTACATGATATGGTATAGCGATATAGCGTATTACGTTATATGATAGAACGTCATATGGTATAACGTTATAACGTATTACATTATATGGTGTAACGTCGTATGGTATAACGTTAACGTATTACGTTATACGGTATAACGTCATATGGTATAATGTTATAACGTAGTACGTTATATGGTTTAACGTTATAAAGTATTACGTTATATGGTATAACATTATAACGTAGTACGTTATATGGTATAACGTTATAACGTAGTACGTTATATGGTATAACGTTATAATGTACTACGTTATATGGTATAACGTTATAACGTATTACGTTATATGGTATAACGTTTTAACGTATAACGTAATATGGTATAACGTTATAACGTATTACGGTATATGGTATAACGATATAACGTATTACGTTATATGGTATAACGTTATAACGTATTACGTAATATGGTATAACGTCATATGCTATAACGTTATACCGTATTACGTTATATGGTATGACGATATAACGTTTTACATGATATGGTATAACGATATAGCGTATTACGTTATATGATAGAACGTCATATGGTATAACGTTATAACGTATTACATTATATGGTATAACGTCGTATGGTATAACGTTAACGTATTACGTTATACGGTATAACGTCATATGGTATAATGTTATAACGTAGTACGTTATATGGTTTAACGTTATAAAGTATTACGTTATATGGTATAACATTATAACGTAGTGCGTTATATGGTATAACGTTATAACGTATTACGTTATATGGTGCAACGTCATATGGTGTAACGCTATAACGTATAACGTTATATGGTATAACGATATAACGTATTACGTGATATGGTATAATAATATAACGTATTACGATATATGGTAGAACGTCATATGGTATAACTTTATAACGTAGTACGTTATATGGTATCACGTCATATGGTATAACGTTATAACGTATTACGTTATATGGTATAACGTCATATGGTGTAACGTTATAACGTATTGCGTAATATGGTATAACGATATAACGTATTACGTTATATGGTATAACGTCATATGGTATAACGTTATAACGTAATACGATATATGGTATGACGTCATATGGTATAACGTCATATGATATAACGTTATAACGTAGTACGTTATATGGTATAACGTTATAAAGTATTACGTTATATGGTATAACATTATAACGTAGTGCGTTATATGGTATAACGTCATATGGTATAACGTCATATGGTATAACGTTATAACGTAGTACGTTACATGGTATAACGCTATAACGTATCACGTTATATGGTATAACGTTATAACGTATTAGGTTATATGGTATAACGTTATGACGTATTACGTTATATGGTATAACGTCATATGGTATAACGTTATAACGTATTTCGGTATATGGTATAACGTTATAACGTATTACGTTATATGGTATGAAGTCAAATGGTATAACGTTATAATGTATTACGATATATGGTATAACGTCATATGATATAACGTCATATGGTATAACGTTATAACGTAGTACGTTATATCGTATAACGTTATAACGTATCACGTTATATGGTATAACGTTATAACGTATTAGGTTATATGGTATAACGTTATGACGTATTACGGTATATGGTATAACGTCATATGGCATAACGTTATAACGTAGTACGTTATATGGTATAACGTTATAAAGTATTACGTTATATAGTATAACATTATAACGTAGTACGTTATATGGTATAACGCTATAACGTATCACGATATATGGTATGACGTCATATGGTATAACGTTATAACGTATCACGTTATATGGTATAACATTATAACGTATTAGGTTATATGGTATAACGTTATGACGTATTACGGTATATGGTATAACGTCATACGGCATAACGTTATAACGTAGTACGTTATATGGTATAACGCTATAAAGTATTACGTTATATGGTATAACAATATAACGTAGTACGTTATATGGTATAACGTTATAATGTACTCCGTTATATGGTAAAACGTTATAACGTATTACGTTATATGGTATAACGTTTTAACGTATAACGTTATATGGTATAACTTTATAACGTATTACGGTATATGGTATAACGATATAACGTATTACGTTATATGGTATAACGTCATATGGTATAACGATATAACGTATTACGTTATATGATAGAACGTCATATGGTATAACGTTATAACGTATAACATTAATTGGTATAACGTCGTATGGTATAACGTTAACGTATTACGTTATATGGTATGACGTCATATGGTGTAAGGTTATAACGTATTACGTTATATGGTATAACGTTATAACGTATTACGTAATATGGTATAACGTCATATGATATAACGTCATATGGTATAACGTTATAACGTAGTACGTTATATCGTATAACGTTATAACGTATCACGTTATATGGTATAACGTTATAACGTATTAGGTTATATGGTATAACGTTACGACGTATTACGGTATATGGTATAACGTCATATGGCATAACGTTATAACGTAGTACGTTATATGGTATAACGTTATAAAGTATTACGTTATATAGTATAACATTATAACGTAGTACGTTATATGGTATAACGCTATAACGTATCACGATATATGGTATGACGTCATATGGTATAACGTTATAACGTATCACGTTATATGGTATAACGTTATAACGTATTAGGTTATATGGTATAACGTTATGACGTATTACGGTATATGGTATAACGTTATAACGTATTAGGTTATATGGTATAACGTCATAACGTATTACGTTATATGGTAGAACGTCATATGGTATAACGTTATAACGTATTACGGTATATGGTATAACGTTATAACGTATTGCGTTATATGGTATGACGTCATATGGTGTAACGTTATAACGTATTACGTTATATGGTATAACGATATAACGTATTACGTTATATGGTATAACGTTATAACGTAGTACGTTATATGGTATAACATTATAACGTATTACGTTATATGGTTGAACGTCATATGGTATAACGTTATAACGTATTACATTGTATGGTATAACGTCGTATGGTATAACGTTAACGTATTACGTTTACGGTATAACGTCATATGATATAATGTTATAACGTATTACGTTGTATGGGATAACGTCATATGGTATAACGTTATAACGTATTACGGTATATGGTATAACGTTATAACGTATTACGTGATATGGTATAATAATATAACGTATTACGTTATATGGTAGAACGTCATATGGTATAACTTTATAACGTAGTACGTTATAAGGTATAACGTCATATGGTATAACGTAATAACGTATTACGGTATATGGTATAACGTTATAACGTATTACGGTAGATGGTATGACGTCATATGGTATAACGTTATAATGTATTACGATATATGGCATAACGTCATATGATATAACGTCATATGGTATAACGTTATAACGTAGTACGTTATATCGTATAACGCTATAACGTATCACGTTATATGGTATAACGTTATAACGTATTAGGTTATATGGTATAACGTTATAACGTATTACGTAATATGGTATAACGTCATATGCTATAACGTTATACCGTATTACGTTATATGGTATGACGATATAACGTATTACGTTATATGGTATAACGTTATAACGTATTAGGATATATGGTATAACGTTATAACGTATTACGTGATATGGTATAATAATATAACGTATTACGTTATATGGTAGAACGTCATATGGTATAACGTTATAACGTATTACGTTATATGGTATGACGTCATATGGTGTAACGTTATAACGTATTACGTTATATGGTATAACGATATGACGTATTACGTGATATGGTATAATAATATAACGTATTACGTTATATGGTAGAACGTCATATGGTATAACTTTATAACGTAGTACGTTATATGGTATAACGTCATACGGTATAACGTAATAACGTATTACGGTATATGGTATAACGTCATATGGCATAACGTTATAACGTAGTACGTTATATGGTATGACGATATAACGAATTACATGATATGGTATAACGATATAGCGTATTACGTTATATGATAGAACGTCATATGGTATAATGTTATAACGTATTACGTTATATGGTACAACGTCATATGGTGTAACGCTACAACTTATTACGTTATGTGGTATAACGATATGACGTATTACGTGATATGGTATAATAATATAACGTATTACGTTAAATGGTATAACGTTTTAACGTATAACGTTATATGGTATAACGTTATAACGTATTACGGTATATGGTATAACGATATAACGTATTACGTTATATGGTATAACGTCATATGATATAACGATATAACGTATTACGTTATATGATAGAACGTCATATGGTATAACGTTATAACGTAGTACGTTATATGGTATAACGTTATAAAGTATTACGTTATATGGTATAACATTATAACGTATAACGTTATATGGTATAACGATATAACGTATTACGTGATATGGTATAATAATATAACGTATTACGTTATATGGTAGAACGTCATATGGTATAACTTTATAACGTAGTACGTTATATGGTATAACGTCATATGGTATAACGTTATAACGTATTACGGTATATGGTATAACGTTATAACGTATTACGTTATATGGTATGACGTCATATGGTGTAACGTTATAACGTATCACGTCATATGGTATAACGCTATAAAGTATTACGATATATGGTATAACGTTATAACGTATTACGATATATGGTATAACGTCAAATGGAATAACGTTATAACGTAGTACGTTATATGGTATAACGTCATATGGTATAACGTTATAACGCATTACGGTATACGGTATAACGTTATAACGTATTACGTTATATGATGTAACGTCATATGGGGTAACGTTATAACGTATTACGTTATAGGGTATATCGTCATATGGTATAACGTTATAATGTATTACGTTATATGGTATAACGTCAAATGGAATAACGTTATAACGTAGTACGTTATATAGTATAACGTCATATGGTATAACGTTATAACGTATTACGTTATATGGTATAACGTTATAACGTATTACGTTATATGATGTAACGTCATATGGTGTAACGTTATAACGTATTACGTTATATGGTATATCGTCATATGGTATACCGTTATAACGTATTACGTTATATGGTATAACGTCATATGGTGTAACGTCATATGGTATAACGTTATAACGTAGTAAGTTATATCGTATAACGTTATAACGTATCACGTTATATGGTATAACGTTATAACGTATTAGGTTATATGGTATAACGTTATGACGTATTACGGTATATGGTATAACGTCATATGGCATAACGTTATAACGTAGTACGTTATATGGTATAACGATATAAAGTATTACGTTATATGGTATAACATTATAACGTAGTGCTTTATATGGTATAACGTTATAACGTAGTACGTTATATGGTATAACGTTATGACGTATTACGTTAAATGGTATAACGTCATATGGTATAACGTCATATGGTATAACGTTATAACGTATTACGGTATATGGTATAACGTTATAACGTATTACGTTATATGGTATGACGTCATATGGTGTAACGTTATAACGTAGTACGTTATATGATATAACGCTATAACGTATCACGATATATGGTATAACGTTATAACATATTACGTTATATGGTATAACGTCATATGGTATAACGTCATATGGTATAACGTTATAACATATTTCGGTATATGGTATAACGTTATAACGTATTACGTTATATGGTATGACGTCATATGGTATAACGTTATAATGTATTACGTTATATGGTATAACGTCATATGATATAACGTCATATGGTATAACGTTATAACGTAGTACGTTATATCGTATAACGTTATAACGTATAACGTTATATGGTATAACGTTATAACGTATTACGGTATATGGTATAAAGATATAACGTATTACGTTATATGGTATAACGTCATATGATATAACGATATAACGTATTACGTTATATGATAGAACGTCATATGGTATAACGTTATAACGTAGTACGTTATATGGTATAACGTTATAAAGTATTACGTTATATGGTATAACATTATAACGTATAACGTTATATGGTATAACGATATAACGTATTACGTGATATGGTATAATAATATAACGTATTACGTTATATGGTAGAACGTCATATGGTATAACTTTATAACGTAGTACGTTATATGGTATAACGTCATATGGTATAACGTTATAACGTATTACGGTATATGGTATAACGTTATAACGTATTACGTTATATGGTATGACGTCATATGGTGTAACGTTATAACGTATCACGTCATATGGTATAACGTTATAAAGTATTACGATATATGGTATAACGTTATAACATATTACGATATATGGTATAACGTCAAATGGAATAACGTTATAACGTAGTACGTTATATGGTATAACGTCATATGGTATAACGTTATAACGTATTACGGCATATGGTATAACGTTATAACGTATTACGTTATAAGGTATAACGTCATATGGTATAACGTTATAACGTATTAGGTTATATGGTATAACGATATAACATAATACGTTATATGGTATAACGTCATGTGGTATAACGTCATATGGTATAACGTTATAACGTATTTCGGTATATGGTATAACGTTATAACGTATTACGTTATATGATGTAACGTCATATGGTGTAACGTTATAACGTATCACGTTATATGGTATAACGTTATAACGTATTACGTTATATGATGTAACGTCATATGGTATAACGTTATGACGTATTACGTAATATGGTATAACGTCATATGCTATAACGATATACCGTATTACGTTATATGGTATGACGATATAACGTATTACGTGATATGGTATAACGATATAACATAATACGTTATATGGTATAACGTCATGTGGTATAACGTCATATGGTATAACGTTATAACGTATTTCGGTATATGGTATAACGTTATAACGTATTACGTTATATGATGTAACGTCATATGGTGTAACGTTATAACGTATCACGTTATATGGTATAACGTTATAACGTATTAGGTTATATGGTATAACGTTATGACGTATTACGTTATATGGTATAACGTCATATGGTATAACGTCGTATGGTATAACGTTAACGTATTACGTTATACGGTATAACGTCATATGGTATAACGTTATAACGTAGTACGTTATATGGTTTAACGTTATAAAGTATGACGTCATATGGTATAACGTTATAATGTATTACGTTATATGGTATAACGTCATATGATATAACGTCATATGGTATAACGTTATAACGTAGTACGTTATATCGTATAACGTTATAACGTATCACGTTATATGGTATAACGTTATAACGTATTAGGTTATATGGTATAACGTTATGACGTATTACGGTATATGGTATAACGTCATATGGCATAACGTTATAACGTAGTACGTTATATGGTATGACGTTATAAGGTATTACGTTATATGGTATAACATTATAACGTAGTGCGTTATATGGTATAACGTTATAACGTAGTACGTTATATGGTATAACGTTATAATGTACTACGTTATATGGTATAACGTTATAACGTATTAGGATATATGGTATAACGTTATAACGTATTACGTGATATGGTATAATAATATAACGTATTACGTTATATGGTAGAACGTCATATGGTATAACGTTATAACGTATTACGTTATATGGTATGACGTCATATGGTGTAACGTTATAACGTATTACGTAATATGGTATAACGATATAACGTATTACGTTATATGGTATAACGTTATAACGAAATACGATATATGGTATGACGTCATATGGTATAACGTTCTAACGTAGTACGTTATATGGTATAACGTTATAACGTATCACGTTATATGGTATAACGTTATAACGTATTAGGTTATATGGTATAACGTTTGACGTATTACGTTATATGGTATAACGTCATATGGTATAACGTTATAACGTATTACGGTATAGGGTATAACGTCATATGGCATAACGTTATAACGTAGTACGTTATATGGTATGACGATATAACGAATTACATGATATGGTATAACGATATAGCGTATTACGTTATATGATAGAACGTCATACGGTATAATGTTATAACGTATTACGTTATATGGTACAACGTCCGATGGTGTAACGCTACAACTTATTACGTTATATGGTATAACGATATGACGTATTACGTGATATGGTATAATAATATAACGTATTACGTTATACGGTAGAACGTCATATGGTATAACTTTATAACGTAGTACGTTATATGGTATAACGTCATATGGTATAACGTAATAACGTATTACGGTATATGGTATAACGTCATATGGCATAACGTTATAACGTAGTACGTTATATGGTATGACGATATAACGAATTACATGATATGGTATAACGATATAGCGTATTACGTTATATGATAGAACGTCATATGGTATAATGTTATAACGTATTAAGTTATATGGTACAACGTCATATGGTGTAACGCTACAACTTATTACGTTATATGGTATAACGATATGACATATTACGTGATATGGTATAATAATATAACGTATTACGTTAAATGGTATAACGTTTTAACGTATAACGTTATATGGTATAACGTTATAACGTATTACGGTATATGGTATAACGATATAACGTATTACGTTATATGGTATAACGTCATATGATATAACGATATAACGTATTACGTTATATGATAGAACGTCATATGGTATAACGTTATAACGTAGTACGTTATATGGTATAACGTTATAAAGTATTACGTTATATGGTATAACATTATAACGTATAACGTTATATGGTATAACGATATAACGTATTACGTGATATGGTATAATAATATAACGTATTACGTTATATGGTAGAACGTCATATGGTATAACCTTATAACGTAGTACGTTATATGGTATAACGTCATATGGTATAATGTTATAACGTATTACGGTATATGGTATAACGTTATAACGTATTACGTTATATGGTATGACGTCATATGGTGTAACGTTATAACGTATCACGTCATATGGTATAACGTTATAAAGTATTACGATATATGGTATAACGTTATAACGTATTACGATATATGGTATAACGTCAAATGGAATAACGTTATAACGTAGTACGTTATATGGTATAACGTCATATGGTATAACGTTATAACGTATTACGGTATATGGTATAACGTTATAACGTATTACGTTATATGATGTAACGTCATTTGGGGTAACGTTATAACGTATTACGTTATATGGTATATCGTCATATGGTATACCGTTATAACGTATTACGTTATATGGTATAACGTCATATGGTGTAACGTTATAACGTATCACGCTATATGGTATAACGTTATAACGTATTAGGTTATATGGTATAACGTTATGACGTATTACGTTATATGGTATAACGTCATATGGTATAACGTCATATGGTATAACGTTATAACATATTTCGGTATACGGTATAACGTTATAACGTATTACGTTATATGGTGTGACGTCATATGGTATAACGTTATAATGTATTACGTTATATGGTATAACGTCAAATGGAATAACGTTATAACGTAGTACGTTATATAGTATAACGTCATATGGTATAACGTTATAACGTATTACGTTAAATGGTATAACGTTATAACGTATTACGTTATATGATGTAACGTCATATGGTGTAACGTTATAACGTATTACGTTATATGGTATATCGTCATATGGTATACCGTTATAACGTATTACGTTATATGGTATAACGTCATATGGTGTAAAGTTATAACGTATCACGTTATATGGTATAACGTTATAACGTATTAGGTTATATGGTATAACGTTATAATGTATTACGTTATATGGTATAACGTCATATGATATAACGTCATATGGTATAACGTTATAACGTAGTAAGTTATATCGTATAACGTTATAACGTATCACGTTATATGGTATAACGTTATAACGTATTAGGTTATATGGTATAACGTTATGACGTATTACGGTATATGGTATAACGTCATATGGCATAACGTTATAACGTAGTACGTTATATGGTATAACGATATAAAGTATTACGTTATATGGTATAACATTATAACGTAGTGCTTTATATGGTATAACGTTATAACGTAGTACGTTATATGGTATAACGTTATGACGTATTACGTTATATGGTATAACGTCATATGGTATAACGTCATATGGTATAACGTTATAACGTATTGCGGTATATGGTATAACGTTATAACGTATTACGTTATATGGTATGACGTCATATGGTGTAACGTTATAACGTAGTACGTTATATGATATAACGCTATAACGTATCACGATATATGGTATAAAGTTATAACATATTACGTTATATGGTATAACGTCATATGGTATAACGTCATATGGTATAACGTTATAACATATTTCGGTATATGGTATAACGTTATAACGTATTACGTTATATGGTATGACGTCATATGGTATAACGTTATAATGTATTACGTTATATGGTATAACGTCATATGATATAACGTCATATGGTATAACGTTATAACGTAGTACGTTATATCGTATAACGTTATAACGTATAACGTTATATGGTATAACGTTATAACGTATTACGGTATATGGTATAAAGATATAACGTATTACGTTATATGGTATAACGTCATATGATATAACGATATAACTTATTACGTTATATGATAGAACGTCATATGGTATAACGTTATAACGTAGTACGTTATATGGTATAACGTTATAAAGTATTACGTTATATGGTATAACATTATAACGTATAACGTTATATGGTATAACGATATAACGTATTACGTGATATGGTATAATAATATAACGTATTACGTTATATGGTAGAACGTCATATGGTATAACTTTATAACGTAGTACGTTATATGGTATAACGTCATATGGTATAACGTTATAACGTATTACGGTATATGGTATAACGTTATAACGTATTACGTTATATGGTATGACGTTATAACGTATTAGGTTATATGGTATAACGTTATGACGTATTACGTTATATGGTATGACGTCATATGGTATAACGTTATAATGTATTACGTTATATGGTATAACGTCATATGATATAACGTCATATGGTATAACGTTATAACGTAGTACGTTATATCGTATAACGTTATAACGTATAACGTTATATGGTATAACGTTATAACGTATTACGGTATATGGTATAAAGATATAACGTATTACGTTATATGGTATATCGTCATATGGTATACCGTTATAACGTATTACGTTATATGGTATAACGTCATATGGTGTAACGTTATAACGTATCACGTTATATGGTATAACGTTATAACGTATTAGGTTATATGGTATAACGTTATAATGTATTACGTTATATGGTATAACGTCATATGATATAACGTCATATGGTATAACGTTATAACGTAGTAAGTTATATCGTATAACGTTATAACGTATCACGTTATATGGTATAACGTTATAACGTATTAGGTTATATGGTATAACGTTATGACGTATTACGGTATATGGTATAACGTCATATGGCATAACGTTATAACGTAGTACGTTATATGGTATAACGATATAAAGTATTACGTTATATGGTATAACATTATAACGTAGTGCTTTATATGGTATAACGTTATAACGTAGTACGTTATATGGTATAACGTTATAAAGTATTACGTTATATGGTATAACATTATAACGTATAACGTTATATGGTATAACGATATAACGTATTACGTGATATGGTATAATAATATAACGTATTACGTTATATGGTAGAACGTCATATGGTATAACTTTATAACGTAGTACGTTATATGGTATAACGTCATATGGTATAACGTTATAACGTATTACGGTATATGGTATAACGTTATAACGTATTACGTTATATGGTATGACGTCATATGGTGTAACGTTATAACGTATCACGTCATATGGTATAACGTTATAAAGTATTACGATATATGGTATAACGTTATAACGTATTACGATATATGGTATAACGTCAAATGGAATAACGTTATAACGTAGTACGTTATATGGTATAACGTCATATGGTATAACGTTATAACGTATTACGGTATATGGTATAACGTTATAACGTATTACGTTATAAGGTATAACGTCATATGGTATAACGTTATAACGTATTAGGTTATATGGTATAACGATATAACATAATACGTTATATGGTATAACGTCATGTGGTATAACGTCATATGGTATAACGTTATAACGTATTTCGGTATATGGTATAACGTTATAACGTATTACGTTATATGATGTAACGTCATATGGTGTAACGTTATAACGTATCACGTTATATGGTATAACGTTATAACGTATTACGTTATATGATGTAACGTCATATGGTATAACGTTATGACGTATTACGTAATATGGTATAACGTCATATGCTATAACGATATACCGTATTACGTTATATGGTATGACGATATAACGTATTACGTGATATGGTATAACGATATAACATAATACGTTATATGGTATAACGTCATGTGGTATAACGTCATATGGTATAACGTTATAACGTATTTCGGTATATGGTATAACGTTATAACGTATTACGTTATATGATGTAACGTCATATGGTGTAACGTTATAACGTATCACGTTATATGGTATAACGTTATAACGTATTAGGTTATATGGTATAACGTTATGACGTATTACGTTATATGGTATAACGTCATATGGTATAATGTCATATGGTACAACGTTATAACGTATTGCGGTACATGGTATAACGTTATATGGTGTAACGTTATAACGTAGTACGTTATATGGTATAACGCTATAACGTATCACGATATATGGTATAACGTTATAACGTATTACGGTATATGGTATAACGATATAACGTATTACGATATATGGTATAACGTTATAACGTATTACGTAATATGGTATAACGTCATATGCTATAACGTTATACCGTATTACGTTATATGGTATGACGATATAACGTTTTACATGATATGGTATAACGATATAGCGTATTACGTTATATGATAGAACGTCATATGGTATAACGTTATAACGTATTACATTATATGGTATAACGTCGTATGGTATAACGTTAACGTATTACGTTATACGGTATAACGCCATATGGTATAACGTTATAACGTAGTACGTTATATGGTTTAACGTTATAACGTATCACGTTATATGGTATAACGTTATAACGTATTAGGTTATATGGTATAACGTTATGACGTATTACGTTATATGGTATAACGTCATATGGTATAATGTCATATGGTACAACGTTATAACGTATTGCGGTACATGGTATAACGTTATATGGTGTAACGTTATAACGTAGTACGTTATATGGTATAACGCTATAACGTATCACGATATATGGTATAACGTTATAACGTATTAGGATATATGGTATAACGTTATAACGTATTACGTGATATGGTATAATAATATAACGTATTAGGTTATATGGTAGAACGTCATATGGTATAACGTTATAACGTATTACGTTATATGGTATGACGTCATATGGTGTAACGTTATAACGTATTACGTAATATGGTATAACGATATAACGTATTACGCTATATGGTATAACGTTATAACGAAATACGATATATGGTATGACGTCATATGGTATAACGTTCTAACGTAGTACGTTATATGGTATAACGTTATAACGTATCACGTTATATGGTATAACGTTATAACGTATTAGGTTATATGGTATAACGTTATGACGTATTACGTTATATGATAGAACGTCATATGGTATAATGTTATAACGTATTAAGTTATATGGTACAACGTCATATGGTGTAACGCTACAACTTATTACGTTATATGGTATAACGATATGACGTATTACGTGATATGGTATAATAATATAACGTATTACGTTAAATGGTATAACGTTTTAACGTATAACGTTATATGGTATAACGTTATAACGTATTACGGTATATGGTATAACGATATAACGTATTACGTTATATGGTATAACGTCATATGATATAACGATGTAACGTATTACGTTATATGATAGAACGTCATATGGTATAACGTTATAACGTAGTACGTTATATGGTATAACGTTATAAAGTATTACGTTATATGGTATAACATTATAACGTATAACGTTATATGGTATAACGATATAACGTATTACGTGATATGGTATAATAATATAACGTATTACGTTATATGGTAGAACGTCATATGGTATAACGTTATAACGTATTACGTTATATGGTATGACGTCATATGGTGTAACGTTATAACGTATCACGTCATATGGTATAACGTTATAAAGTATTACGATATATGATATAACGTTATAACGTATTACGATATATGGTATAACGTCAAATGGAATAACGTTATAACGTAGTACGTTATATGGTATAACGTCATATGGTATAACGTCATAACGTATTACGTTATATGGTATAACGTTATAAAGTATTACGTTATATGGTATAACATTATAACGTATAACGTTATATGGTATAACGATATAACGTATTACGTGATATGGTATAATAATATAACGTATTACGTTATATGGTAGAACGTCATATGGTATAACGTTATAACGTATTACGTTATATGGTATGACGTCATATGGTATAACGTTATAACGTAGTACGTTATATGGTATAACGTTATAAAGTATTACGTTATATGGTATAACATTATAACGTATAACGTTATATGGTATAACGATATAACGTATTACGTGATATGGTATAATAATATAACGTATTACGTTATATGGTAGAACGTCATATGGTATAACGTTATAACGTATTACGTTATATGATGTAACGTCATATGGTGTAACGTTATAACGTATTACGTTATATGGTATATCGTCATATGGTATACCGTTATAACGTATTACGTTATATGGTATAACGTCATATGGTGTAACGTTATAACGTATCACGTTATATGGTATAACGTTATAACGTATTAGGTTATATGGTATAACGTTATGACGTATTACGTTATATGGTATAACGTCATATGGTATAACGTCATATGGTATAACGTCATATGGTATAACGTTATAACATATTTCGGTATACGGTATAACGTTATAACGTATTACGTTATATGGTATGACGTCATATGGTATAACGTTATAATGTATTACGTTATATGGTATAACGTCAAATGGAATAACGTTATAACGTAGTACGTTATATGGTATAACGTCATATGGTATAACGTTATAACGTATTACGTTATATGGTATAACGTTATAACGTATTACGTTATATGATGTAACGTCATATGGTGTAACGTTATAACGTATTACGTTATATGGTATATCGTCATATGGTATACCGTTATAACGTATTACGTTATATGGTATAACGTCATATGGTGTAACGTTATAACGTATCACGTTATATGGTATAACGTTATAACGTATTAGGTTATATGGTATAACGTTATAATGTATTACGTTATATGGTATAACGTCATATGATATAACGTCATATGGTATAACGTTATAACGTAGTAAGTTATATCGTATAACGTTATAACGTATCACGTTATATGGTATAACGTTATAACGTATTAGGTTATATGGTATAACGTTATGACGTATTACGGTATATGGTATGACGTCATATGGTATAACGTTATAATGTATTACGTTATATGGTATAACGTCAAATGGAATAACGTTATAACGTAGTACGTTATATAGTATAACGTCATATGGTATAACGTTATAACGTATTACGTTACATGGTATAACGTTATAACGTATTACGTTATATGATGTAACGTCATATGGTGTAACGTTATAACGTATTACGTTATATGGTATATCGTCATATGGTATACCGTTATAACGTATTACGTTATATGGTATAACGTCATATGGTGTAACGTTATAACGTATCACGTTATATGGTATAACGTTATAACGTATTAGGTTATATGGTATAACGTTATAATGTATTACGTTATATGGTATAACGTCATATGATATAACGTCATATGGTATAACGTTATAACGTAGTAAGTTATATCGTATAACGTTATAACGTATCACGTTATATGGTATAACGTTATAACGTATTAGGTTATATGGTATAACGTTATGACGTATTACGGTATATGGTATAACGTCATATGGCATAACGTTATAACGTAGTACGTTATATGGTATAACGATATAAAGTATTACGTTATATGGTATAACATTATAACGTAGTGCTTTATATGGTATAACGTTATAACGTAGTACGTTATATGGTATAACGTTATGACGTATTACGTTATATGGTATAACGTCATATGGTATAACGTCATATGGTATAACGTTATAACGTATTACGGTATATGGTATAACGTTATAACGTATTACGTTATATGGTATGACGTCATATGGTGTAACGTTATAACGTAGTACGTTATATGATATAACGCTATAACGTATCACGATATATGGTATAAAGTTATAACATATTACGTTATATGGTATAACGTCATATGGTATAACGTCATATGGTATAACGTTATAACATATTTCGGTATATGGTATAACGTTATAACGTATTACGTTATATGGTATGACGTCATATGGTATAACGTTATAATGTATTACGTTATATGGTATAACGTCATATGATATAACGTCATATGGTATAACGTTATAACGTAGTACGTTATATCGTATAACGTTATAACGTATAACGTTATATGGTATAACGTTATAACGTATTACGGTATATGGTATAAAGATATAACGTATTACGTTATATGGTATAACGTCATATGATATAACGATATAACGTATGACGTTATATGATAGAACGTCATATGGTAAAACGTTATAACGTAGTACGTTATATGGTATAATAATATAACGTATTACGTTATATGGTAGAACGTCATATGGTATAACTTTATAACGTAGTACGTTATATGGTATAACGTCATATGGTATAACGTTATAACGTATTACGGTATATGGTATAACGTTATAACGTATTACGTTATATGGTATGACGTCATATGGTGTAACGTTATAACGTATCACGTCATATGGTATAACGTTATAAAGTATTACGATATATGGTATAACGTTATAACGTATTACGATATATGGTATAACGTCAAATGGAATAACGTTATAACGTAGTACGTTATATGGTATAACGTCATATGGTATAACGTTATAACGTATTACGGTATATGGTATAACGTTATAACGTATTACGTTATAAGGTATAACGTCATATGGTATAACGTTATAACGTATTTCGGTATATGGTATAACGTTATAACGTATTACGTTATATGATGTAACGTCATATGGTGTAACGTTATAACGTATCACGTTATATGGTATAACGTTATAACGTATTACGTTATATGATGAAACGTCATATGGTATAACGTTATGACGTATTACGTAATATGGTATAACGTCATATGCTATAACGATATACCGTATTACGTTATATGGTATGACGATATAACGTATTACGTGATATGGTATAACGATATAACATAATACGTTATATGGTATAACGTCATGTGGTATAACGTCATATGGTATAACGTTATAACGTATTTCGGTATATGGTATAACGTTATAACGTATTACGTTATATGATGTAACGTCATATGGTGTAACGTTATAACGTATCACGTTATATGGTATAACGTTATAACGTATTAGGTTATATGGTATAACGTTATGACGTATTACGTTATATGGTATAACGTCATATGGTATAATGTCATATGGTACAACGTTATAACGTATTGCGGTACATGGTATAACGTTATATGGTGTAACGTTATAACGTAGTACGTTATATGGTATAACGCTATAACGTATCACGATATATGGTATAACGTTATAACGTATTACGGTATATGGTATAACGATATAACGTATTACGTTATATGGTATAACGTTATAACGTATTACGTAATATGGTATAACGTCATATGCTATAACGTTATACCGTATTACGTTATATGGTATGACGATATAACGTTTTACATGATATGGTATAACGATATAGCGTATTACGTTATATGATAGAACGTCATATGGTATAACGTTATAACGTATTACATTATATGGTATAACGTCGTATGGTATAACGTTAACGTATTACGTTATACGGTATAACGCCATATGGTATAACGTTATAACGTAGTACGTTATATGGTTTAACGTTATAAAGTATCACGTCATATGGTATAACGTTATAATGTATTACGTTATATGGTATAACGTCATATGGTATAACGTTATAACGTATTACGGTATAGGGTATAACGTCATATGGCATAACGTTATAACGTAGTACGTTATATGGTATGACGATATAACGAATTACATGATATGGTATAACGATATAGCGTATTACGTTATATGATAGAACGTCATATGGTATAATGTTATAACGTATTACGTTATATGGTACAACGTCAGATGGTGTAACGTTATAACGTATCACGTTATATGGTATAACGTTATAACGTATTAGGTTATATGGTATAACGTTATAATGTATTACGTTATATGGTATAACGTCATATGATATAACGTCATATGGTATAACGTTATAACGTAGTAAGTTATATCGTATAACGTTATAACGTATCACGTTATATGGTATAACGTTATAACGTATTAGGTTATATGGTATAACTTTATGACGTATTACGGTATATGGTATGACGTCATATGGCATAACGTTATAACGTAGTACGTTATATGGAATAACGATATAAAGTATTACGTTATATGGTATAACATTATAACGTAGCGCTTTATATGGTATAACGTTATAACGTAGTACATTATATGGTATAACGTTATGACGTATTACGTTATATGGTATAACGTCATATGGTATAACGTTATAACGTATTACGGTATATGGTATAACGTTATAACGTATTACGTTATATGATGTAACGTCATATGGTGTAACGTTATAACGTATTACGTTATATGGTATATCGTCATATGGTATACCGTTATAACGTATTACGTTATATGGTATAACGTCATATGTTGTAACGTTATAACGTATCACGTTATATGGTATAACGTTATAACGTATTAGGTTATATGGTATAACGTTATGACGTATTACGTTATATGGTATAACGTCATATGGTATAACGTCATATGGTATAACGTTATAACATATTTCGGTATACGGTATAACGTTATAACGTATTACGTTATATGGTATGACGTCATATGGTATAACGTTATAATGTATTACGTTATATGGTATAACGTTATGACGTATTACGTTATATGGTATAACGTCATATGGTATAACGTTATAACGTATTACGGTATATGGTATAACGTTATAACGTAGTACGTTATATGGTATAACGTCATATGGTATAACGTTATAACGTATTACGATATATGGTATAACGTTATAACGTATTACGTTATATGATGTAACGTCATATGGTGTAACGTTATAACGTATTACGTTATATGGTATATCGTCATATGGTATACCGTTATAACGTATTACGTTATATGGTATAACGTCATATGGTGTAACGTTATAACGTATCACGTCATATGGTATAACGTTATAACGTAGTAAGTTATATCGTATAACGTTATAACGTATCACGTTATATGGTATAACGTTATATGGTATAACGTTATAACGTATTAGGTTATATGGTATAACGTTATGACGTATTACGGTATATGGTATAACGTCATATGGCATAACGTTATAACGTAGTACGTTATATGGTATAACGATATAAAGTATTACGTTATATGGTATAACATTATAACGTAGTGCTTTATATGGTATAACGTTATAACGTAGTACGTTATATGGTATAACGTTATGACGTATTACGTCATATGGTATAACGTCATATGGTATAACGTCATATGGTATAACGTTATAACGTATTACGGTATATGGTATAACGTTATAACGTATTACGTTATATGGTATGACGTCATATGGTGTAACGTTATAACGTAGTACGTTATATGGTATAACGCTATAACGTATCACGATATATGGTATAACGTTATAACATATTACGTTATATGGTATAACGTCATATGGTATAACGTTATAACATATTTCGGTATATGGTATAACGTTATAACGTATTACGTTATATGGTATGACGTCATATGGTATAACGTTATAATGTATTACGTTATATGGTATAACGTCATATGATATAACGTCATATGGTATAACGTTATAACGTAGTACGTTATATCGTATAACGTTATAACGTATAACGTTATATGGTATAACGTTATAACGTATTACGGTATATGGTATAACGTTATAATGTATTACGTTATATGGTATAACGTCATATGATATAACGTCATATGGTATAACGTTATAACGTAGTAAGTTATATCGTATAACGTTATAACGTATCACGTTATATGGTATAACGTTATAACGTATTAGGTTATATGGTATAACTTTATGACGTATTACGGTATATGGTATGACGTCATATGGCATAACGTTATAACGTAGTACGTTATATGGTATAACGATATAAAGTATTACGTTATATGGTATAACATTATAACGTAGCGCTTTATATGGTATAACGTTATAACGTAGTACATTATATGGTATAACGTTATGACGTATTACGTTATATGGTATAACGTCATATGGTATAACGTTATAACGTATTACGGTATATGGTATAACGTTATAACGTATTACGTTATATGATGTAACGTCATATGGTGTAACGTTATAACGTATTACGTTATATGGTATATCGTCATATGGTATACCGTTATAACGTATTACGTTATATGGTATAACGTCATATGTTGTAACGTTATAACGTATCACGTTATATGGTATAACGTTATAACGTATTAGGTTATATGGTATAACGTTATGACGTATTACGTTATATGGTATAACGTCATATGGTATAACGTCATATGGTATAACGTTATAACATATTTCGGTATACGGTATAACGTTATAACGTATTACGTTATATGGTATGACGTCATATGGTATAACGTTATAATGTATTACGTTATATGGTATAACGTCAAATGGAATAACGTTATAACGTAGTACGTTATATGGTATAACGTCATATGGTATAACGTTATAACGTATTACGATATATGGTATAACGTTATAACGTATTACGTTATATGATGTAACGTCATATGGTGTAACGTTATAACGTATTACGTTATATGGTATATCGTCATATGGTATACCGTTATAACGTATTACGTTATATGGTATAACGTCATATGGTGTAACGTTATAACGTATCACGTTATATGGTATAACGTTATAACGTATTAGGTTATATGGTATAACGTTATAATGTATTACGTTATATGGTATAACGTCATATGATATAACGTCATATGGTATAACGTTATAACGTAGTAAGTTATATCGTATAACGTTATAACGTATCACGTTATATGGTATAACGTTATATGGTATAACGTTATAACGTATTAGGTTATATGGTATAACGTTATGACGTATTACGGTATATGGTATAACGTCATATGGCATAACGTTATAACGTAGTACGTTATATGGTATAACGATATAAAGTATTACGTTATATGGTATAACATTATAACGTAGTGCTTTATATGGTATAACGTTATAACGTAGTACGTTATATGGTATAACGTTATGACGTATTACGTCATATGGTATAACGTCATATGGTATAACGTCATATGGTATAACGTTATAACGTATTACGGTATATGGTATAACGTTATAACGTATTACGTTATATGGTATGACGTCATATGGTGTAACGTTATAACGTAGTACGTTATATGGTATAACGCTATAACGTATCACGATATATGGTATAACGTTATAACATATTACGTTATATGGTATAACGTCATATGGTATAACGTTATAACATATTTCGGTATATGGTATAACGTTATAACGTATTACGTTATATGGTATGACGTCATATGGTATAACGTTATAATGTATTACGTTATATGGTATAACGTCATATGATATAACGTCATATGGTATAACGTTATAACGTAGTACGTTATATCGTATAACGTTATAACGTATAACGTTATATGGTATAACGTTATAACGTATTACGGTATATGGTATAACGATATAACGTATTACGTTATATGGTATAACGTCATATGATATAACGATATAACGTATTACGTTATATGATAGAACGTCATATGGTATAACGTTATAACGTAGTACGTTATATGGTATAACGTTATAAAGTATTACGTTATATGGTATAACATTATAACGTCTAACGTTATATGGTATAACGATATAACGTATTACGTGATATGGTATAATAATATAACGTATTACGTTATATGGTAGAACGTCATATGGTATAACTTTATAACGTAGTACGTTATATGGTATAACGTCATATGGTATAACGTTATAACGTATTACGGTATATGGTATAACGTTATAACGTATTACGTTATATGGTATGACGTCATATGGTGTAACGTTATAACGTATCACGTCATATGGTATAACGTTATAAAGTATTACGATATATGGTATAACGTTATAACGTATCACGATATATGGTATAACGTCAAATGGAATAACGTTATAACGTAGTACGTTATATGGTATAACGTCATATGGTATAACGTTATAACGTATTACGGTATATGGTATAACGTTATAACGTATTACGTTATATGATGTAACGTCATATGGTGTAACGTTATAACGTATTACGTTATATGGTATATCGTCATATGGTATACCGTTATAACGTATTACGTTATATGGTATAACGTCATATGGTGAAACGTTATAACGTATCACGTTATATGGTATAACGTTATAACGTATTAGGTTATATGGTATAACGTTATGACGTATTACGTTATATGGTATAACGTCATATGGTATAACGTCATATGGTATAACGTTATAACATATTTCGGTATACGGTATAACGTTATAACGTATTACGTTATATGGTATGACGTCATATGGTATAACGTTATAATGTATTACGTTATATGGTATAACGTCAAATGGAATAACGTTATAACGTAGTACGTTATATGGTATAACGTCATATGGTATAACGTTATAAAGTATTACGATATATGGTATAACGTGATAACGTATTACGATATATGGTATAACGTCAAATGGAATAACGTTATAACGTAGTACGTTATATGGTATAACGTCATATGGTATAACGTTATAACGTATTACGGTATATGGTATAACGTTATAACGTATTACGTTATATGATGTAACGTCATATGGTGTAACGTTATAACGAATTACGTTATATGGTATATCGTCATATGGTATACCGTTATAACGTATTACGTTATATGGTATAACGTCATATGGTGTAACGTTATAACGTATCACGTTATATGGTATAACGTTATAACGTATTAGGTTATATGGTATAACGTTATGACGTATTACGTTATATGGTGTAACATCATATGGTATAACGTCATATGGTATAACGTTATAACGTATTACGGTATATGGTATAACGTTATAACGTATTACGTTATATGGTATGACGTCATATGGTGTAACGTTATAACGTAGTACGTTATATGGTATAACGCTATAACGTATCACGATATATGGTATAACGTTATAACATATTACGTTATATGGTATAACGTCATATGGTATAACGTTATAACATATTTCGGTATATGGTATAACGTTATAACGTATTACGTTATATGGTATGACGTCATATGGTATAACGTTATAATGTATTACGTTATATGGTATAACGTCATATGATATAACGTCATATGGTATAACGTTATAACGTAGTACGTTATATCGTATAACGTTATAACGTATAACGTTATATGGTATAACGTTATAACGTATTACGGTATATGGTATAACGATATAACGTATTACGTTATATGGTATAACGTCATATGATATAACGATATAACGTATTACGTTATATGATAGAACGTCATATGGTATAACGTTATAACGTAGTACGTTATATGGTATAACGTTATAAAGTATTACGTTATATGGTATAACATTATAACGTATAACGTTATATGGTATAACGATATAACGTATTACGTGATATGGTATAATAATATAACGTATTACGTTATATGGTAGAACGTCATATGGTATAACTTTATAACGTAGTACGTTATATGGTATAACGTCATATGGTATAACGTTATAACGTATTACGGTATATGGTATAACGTTATAACGTATTACGTTATATGGTATGACGTCATATGGTGTAACGTTATAACGTATCACGTCATATGGTATAACGTTATAAAGTATTACGATATATGGTATAACGTTATAACGTATTACGATATATGGTATAACGTCAAATGGAATAACGTTATAACGTAGTACGTTATATGGTATAACGTCATATGGTATAACGTTATAACGTATTACGGTATATGGTATAACGTTATAACGTATTACGTTATATGATGTAACGTCATATGGTGTAACGTTATAACGTATTACGTTATATGGTATATCGTCATATGGTATACCGTTATAACGTATTACGTTATATGGTATAACGTCATATGGTGAAACGTTATAACGTATCACGTTATATGGTATAACGTTATAACGTATTAGGTTATATGGTATAACGTTATGACGTATTACGTTATATGGTATAACGTCATATGGTATAACGTCATATGGTATAACGTTATAACATATTTCGGTATACGGTATAACGTTATAACGTATTACGTTATATGGTATGACGTCATATGGTATAACGTTATAATGTATTACGTTATATGGTATAACGTCAAATGGAATAACGTTATAACGTAGTACGTTATATGGTATAACGTCATATGGTATAACGTTATAAAGTATTACGATATATGGTATAACGTGATAACGTATTACGATATATGGTATAACGTCAAATGGAATAACGTTATAACGTTGTACGTTATATGGTATAACGTCATATGGTATAACGTTATAACGTATTACGGTATATGGTATAACGTTATAACGTATTACGTTATATGATGTAACGTCATATGGTGTAACGTTATAACGAATTACGTTATATGGTATAACGTCATATGGTGTAACGTTATAACGTATCACGTTATATGGTATAACGTTATAACGTATTAGGTTATATGGTATAACGTTATAATGTATTACGTTATATGGTATAACGTCATATGATATAACGTCATATGGTATAACGTTATAACGTATTACGTTATATGATGTAACGTCATATGGTGTAACGTTATAACGTATTACGTTATATGGTATATCGTCATATGGTATACCGTTATAACGTATTACGTTATATGGTATAACGTCATATGGTGTAACGTTATAACGTATCACGTTATATGGTATAACGTTATAACGTATTAGGTTATATGGTATAACGTTATAATGTATTACGTTATATGGTATAACGTCATATGATATAACGTCATATGGTATAACGTTATAACGTAGTAAGTTATATCGTATAACGTTATAACGTATCACGTTATATGGTATAACGTTATAACGTATTAGGTTATATGGTATAACGTTATGACGTATTACGGTATATGGTATGACGTCATATGGTATAACGTTATAATGTATTACGTTATATGGTATAACGTCAAATGGAATAACGTTATAACGTAGTACGTTATATAGTATAACGTCATATGGTATAACGTTATAACGTATTACGTTACATGGTATAACGTTATAACGTATTACGTTATATGATGTAACGTCATATGGTGTAACGTTATAACGTATTACGTTATATGGTATATCGTCATATGGTATACCGTTATAACGTATTACGTTATATGGTATAACGTCATATGGTGTAACGTTATAACGTATCACGTTATATGGTATAACGTTATAACGTATTAGGTTATATGGTATAACGTTATAATGTATTACGTTATATGGTATAACGTCATATGATATAACGTCATATGGTATAACGTTATAACGTAGTAAGTTATATCGTATAACGTTATAACGTATCACGTTATATGGTATAACGTTATAACGTATTAGGTTATATGGTATAACGTTATGACGTATTACGGTATATGGTATAACGTCATATGGCATAACGTTATAACGTAGTACGTTATATGGTATAACGATATAAAGTATTACGTTATATGGTATAACATTATAACGTAGTGCTTTATATGGTATAACGTTATAACGTAGTACGTTATATGGTATAACGTTATGACGTATTACGTTATATGGTATAACGTCATATGGTATAACGTCATATGGTATAACGTTATAACGTATTACGGTATATGGTATAACGTTATAACGTATTACGTTATATGGTATGACGTCATATGGTGTAACGTTATAACGTAGTACGTTATATGATATAACGCTATAACGTATCACGATATATGGTATAAAGTTATAACATATTACGTTATATGGTATAACGTCATATGGTATAACGTCATATGGTATAACGTTATAACATATTTCGGTATATGGTATAACGTTATAACGTATTACGTTATATGGTATGACGTCATATGGTATAACGTTATAATGTATTACGTTATATGGTATAACGTCATATGATATAACGTCATATGGTATAACGTTATAACGTAGTACGTTATATCGTATAACGTTATAACGTATAACGTTATATGGTATAACGTTATAACGTATTACGGTATATGGTATAAAGATATAACGTATTACGTTATATGGTATAACGTCATATGATATAACGATATAACGTATGACGTTATATGATAGAACGTCATATGGTAAAACGTTATAACGTAGTACGTTATATGGTATAATAATATAACGTATTACGTTATATGGTAGAACGTCATATGGTATAACTTTATAACGTAGTACGTTATATGGTATAACGTCATATGGTATAACGTTATAACGTATTACGGTATATGGTATAACGTTATAACGTATTACGTTATATGGTATGACGTCATATGGTGTAACGTTATAACGTATCACGTCATATGGTATAACGTTATAAAGTATTACGATATATGGTATAACGTTATAACGTATTACGATATATGGTATAACGTCAAATGGAATAACGTTATAACGTAGTACGTTATATGGTATAACGTCATATGGTATAACGTTATAACGTATTACGGTATATGGTATAACGTTATAACGTATTACGTTATAAGGTATAACGTCATATGGTATAACGTTATAACGTATTTCGGTATATGGTATAACGTTATAACGTATTACGTTATATGATGTAACGTCATATGGTGTAACGTTATAACGTATCACGTTATATGGTATAACGTTATAACGTATTACGTTATATGATGAAACGTCATATGGTATAACGTTATGACGTATTACGTAATATGGTATAACGTCATATGCTATAACGATATACCGTATTACGTTATATGGTATGACGATATAACGTATTACGTGATATGGTATAACGATATAACATAATACGTTATATGGTATAACGTCATGTGGTATAACGTCATATGGTATAACGTTATAACGTATTTCGGTATATGGTATAACGTTATAACGTATTACGTTATATGATGTAACGTCATATGGTGTAACGTTATAACGTATCACGTTATATGGTATAACGTTATAACGTATTAGGTTATATGGTATAACGTTATGACGTATTACGTTATATGGTATAACGTCATATGGTATAATGTCATATGGTACAACGTTATAACGTATTGCGGTACATGGTATAACGTTATATGGTGTAACGTTATAACGTAGTACGTTATATGGTATAACGCTATAACGTATCACGATATATGGTATAACGTTATAACGTATTACGGTATATGGTATAACGATATAACGTATTACGTTATATGGTATAACGTTATAACGTATTACGTAATATGGTATAACGTCATATGCTATAACGTTATACCGTATTACGTTATATGGTATGACGATATAACGTTTTACATGATATGGTATAACGATATAGCGTATTACGTTATATGATAGAACGTCATATGGTATAACGTTATAACGTATTACATTATATGGTATAACGTCGTATGGTATAACGTTAACGTATTACGTTATACGGTATAACGCCATATGGTATAACGTTATAACGTAGTACGTTATATGGTTTAACGTTATAAAGTATCACGTCATATGGTATAACGTTATAATGTATTACGTTATATGGTATAACGTCATATGGTATAACGTTATAACGTATTACGGTATAGGGTATAACGTCATATGGCATAACGTTATAACGTAGTACGTTATATGGTATGACGATATAACGAATTACATGATATGGTATAACGATATAGCGTATTACGTTATATGATAGAACGTCATATGGTATAATGTTATAACGTATTACGTTATATGGTACAACGTCAGATGGTGTAACGTTATAACGTATCACGTTATATGGTATAACGTTATAACGTATTAGGTTATATGGTATAACGTTATAATGTATTACGTTATATGGTATAACGTCATATGATATAACGTCATATGGTATAACGTTATAACGTAGTAAGTTATATCGTATAACGTTATAACGTATCACGTTATATGGTATAACGTTATAACGTATTAGGTTATATGGTATAACTTTATGACGTATTACGGTATATGGTATGACGTCATATGGCATAACGTTATAACGTAGTACGTTATATGGAATAACGATATAAAGTATTACGTTATATGGTATAACATTATAACGTAGCGCTTTATATGGTATAACGTTATAACGTAGTACATTATATGGTATAACGTTATGACGTATTACGTTATATGGTATAACGTCATATGGTATAACGTTATAACGTATTACGGTATATGGTATAACGTTATAACGTATTACGTTATATGATGTAACGTCATATGGTGTAACGTTATAACGTATTACGTTATATGGTATATCGTCATATGGTATACCGTTATAACGTATTACGTTATATGGTATAACGTCATATGTTGTAACGTTATAACGTATCACGTTATATGGTATAACGTTATAACGTATTAGGTTATATGGTATAACGTTATGACGTATTACGTTATATGGTATAACGTCATATGGTATAACGTCATATGGTATAACGTTATAACATATTTCGGTATACGGTATAACGTTATAACGTATTACGTTATATGGTATGACGTCATATGGTATAACGTTATAATGTATTACGTTATATGGTATAACGTTATGACGTATTACGTTATATGGTATAACGTCATATGGTATAACGTTATAACGTATTACGGTATATGGTATAACGTTATAACGTAGTACGTTATATGGTATAACGTCATATGGTATAACGTTATAACGTATTACGATATATGGTATAACGTTATAACGTATTACGTTATATGATGTAACGTCATATGGTGTAACGTTATAACGTATTACGTTATATGGTATATCGTCATATGGTATACCGTTATAACGTATTACGTTATATGGTATAACGTCATATGGTGTAACGTTATAACGTATCACGTTATATGGTATAACGTTATAACGTATTAGGTTATATGGTATAACGTTATAATGTATTACGTTATATGGTATAACGTCATATGATATAACGTCATATGGTATAACGTTATAACGTAGTAAGTTATATCGTATAACGTTATAACGTATCACGTTATATGGTATAACGTTATATGGTATAACGTTATAACGTATTAGGTTATATGGTATAACGTTATGACGTATTACGGTATATGGTATAACGTCATATGGCATAACGTTATAACGTAGTACGTTATATGGTATAACGATATAAAGTATTACGTTATATGGTATAACATTATAACGTAGTGCTTTATATGGTATAACGTTATAACGTAGTACGTTATATGGTATAACGTTATGACGTATTACGTCATATGGTATAACGTCATATGGTATAACGTCATATGGTATAACGTTATAACGTATT
This sequence comes from Bombus huntii, assembly GCF_024542735.1. Lineage (NCBI taxonomy): Eukaryota > Metazoa > Arthropoda > Insecta > Hymenoptera > Apidae > Bombus > Bombus huntii. The sequence continues at coordinate 3,037,049 of NC_066243.1, forward strand.
ACGGTATATGGTATAACGTTATAACGTATTACGTTATATGGTATGACGTCATATGGTGTAACGTTATAACGTAGTACGTTATATGGTATAACGCTATAACGTATCACGATATATGGTATAACGTTATAACATATTACGTTATATGGTATAACGTCATATGGTATAACGTTATAACATATTTCGGTATATGGTATAACGTTATAACGTATTACGTTATATGGTATGACGTCATATGGTATAACGTTATAATGTATTACGTTATATGGTATAACGTCATATGATATAACGTCATATGGTATAACGTTATAACGTAGTACGTTATATCGTATAACGTTATAACGTATAACGTTATATGGTATAACGTTATAACGTATTACGGTATATGGTATAACGTTATAATGTATTACGTTATATGGTATAACGTCATATGATATAACGTCATATGGTATAACGTTATAACGTAGTAAGTTATATCGTATAACGTTATAACGTATCACGTTATATGGTATAACGTTATAACGTATTAGGTTATATGGTATAACTTTATGACGTATTACGGTATATGGTATGACGTCATATGGCATAACGTTATAACGTAGTACGTTATATGGTATAACGATATAAAGTATTACGTTATATGGTATAACATTATAACGTAGCGCTTTATATGGTATAACGTTATAACGTAGTACATTATATGGTATAACGTTATGACGTATTACGTTATATGGTATAACGTCATATGGTATAACGTTATAACGTATTACGGTATATGGTATAACGTTATAACGTATTACGTTATATGATGTAACGTCATATGGTGTAACGTTATAACGTATTACGTTATATGGTATATCGTCATATGGTATACCGTTATAACGTATTACGTTATATGGTATAACGTCATATGTTGTAACGTTATAACGTATCACGTTATATGGTATAACGTTATAACGTATTAGGTTATATGGTATAACGTTATGACGTATTACGTTATATGGTATAACGTCATATGGTATAACGTCATATGGTATAACGTTATAACATATTTCGGTATACGGTATAACGTTATAACGTATTACGTTATATGGTATGACGTCATATGGTATAACGTTATAATGTATTACGTTATATGGTATAACGTCAAATGGAATAACGTTATAACGTAGTACGTTATATGGTATAACGTCATATGGTATAACGTTATAACGTATTACGATATATGGTATAACGTTATAACGTATTACGTTATATGATGTAACGTCATATGGTGTAACGTTATAACGTATTACGTTATATGGTATATCGTCATATGGTATACCGTTATAACGTATTACGTTATATGGTATAACGTCATATGGTGTAACGTTATAACGTATCACGTTATATGGTATAACGTTATAACGTATTAGGTTATATGGTATAACGTTATAATGTATTACGTTATATGGTATAACGTCATATGATATAACGTCATATGGTATAACGTTATAACGTAGTAAGTTATATCGTATAACGTTATAACGTATCACGTTATATGGTATAACGTTATATGGTATAACGTTATAACGTATTAGGTTATATGGTATAACGTTATGACGTATTACGTCATATGGTATAACGTCATATGGTATAACGTCATATGGTATAACGTTATAACGTATTACGGTATATGGTATAACGTTATAACGTATTACGTTATATGGTATGACGTCATATGGTATAACGTTATAATGTATTACGTTATATGGTATAACGTCATATGATATAACGTCATATGGTGTAACGTTATAACGTATCACGTTATATGGTATAACGTTATAACGTATTAGGTTATATGGTATAACGTTATAATGTATTACGTTATATGGTATAACGTCATATGATATAACGTCATATGGTATAACGTTATAACGTAGTACGTTATATGGTATAACGATATAAAGTATTACGTTATATGGTATAACATTATAACGTAGTGCTTTATATGGTATAACGTTATAACGTAGTACGTTATATGGTATAACGTTATGACGTATTACGTCATATGGTATAACGTCATATGGTATAACGTCATATGGTATAACGTTATAACGTATTACGGTATATGGTATAACGTTATAACGTATTACGTTATATGGTATGACGTCATATGGTGTAACGTTATAACGTAGTACGTTATATGGTATAACGCTATAACGTATCACGATATATGGTATAACGTTATAACATATTACGTTATATGGTATAACGTCATATGGTATAACGTTATAACATATTTCGGTATATGGTATAACGTTATAACGTATTACGTTATATGGTATGACGTCATATGGTATAACGTTATAATGTATTACGTTATATGGTATAACGTCATATGATATAACGTCATATGGTATAACGTTATAACGTAGTACGTTATATCGTATAACGTTATAACGTATAACGTTATATGGTATAACGTTATAACGTATTACGGTATATGGTATAACGATATAACGTATTACGTTATATGGTATAACGTCATATGATATAACGATATAACGTATTACGTTATATGATAGAACGTCATATGGTATAACGTTATAACGTAGTACGTTATATGGTATAACGTTATAAAGTATTACGTTATATGGTATAACATTATAACGTCTAACGTTATATGGTATAACGATATAACGTATTACGTGATATGGTATAATAATATAACGTATTACGTTATATGGTAGAACGTCATATGGTATAACTTTATAACGTAGTACGTTATATGGTATAACGTCATATGGTATAACGTTATAACGTATTACGGTATATGGTATAACGTTATAACGTATTACGTTATATGGTATGACGTCATATGGTGTAACGTTATAACGTATCACGTCATATGGTATAACGTTATAAAGTATTACGATATATGGTATAACGTTATAACGTATTACGATATATGGTATAACGTCAAATGGAATAACGTTATAACGTAGTACGTTATATGGTATAACGTCATATGGTATAACGTTATAACGTATTACGGTATATGGTATAACGTTATAACGTATTACGTTATATGATGTAACGTCATATGGTGTAACGTTATAACGTATTACGTTATATGGTATATCGTCATATGGTATACCGTTATAACGTATTACGTTATATGGTATAACGTCATATGGTGAAACGTTATAACGTATCACGTTATATGGTATAACGTTATAACGTATTAGGTTATATGGTATAACGTTATGACGTATTACGTTATATGGTATAACGTCATATGGTATAACGTCATATGGTATAACGTTATAACATATTTCGGTATACGGTATAACGTTATAACGTATTACGTTATATGGTATGACGTCATATGGTATAACGTTATAATGTATTACGTTATATGGTATAACGTCAAATGGAATAACGTTATAACGTAGTACGTTATATGGTATAACGTCATATGGTATAACGTTATAAAGTATTACGATATATGGTATAACGTGATAACGTATTACGATATATGGTATAACGTCAAATGGAATAACGTTATAACGTAGTACGTTATATGGTATAACGTCATATGGTATAACGTTATAACGTATTACGGTATATGGTATAACGTTATAACGTATTACGTTATATGATGTAACGTCATATGGTGTAACGTTATAACGAATTACGTTATATGGTATATCGTCATATGGTATACCGTTATAACGTATTACGTTATATGGTATAACGTCATATGGTGTAACGTTATAACGTATCACGTTATATGGTATAACGTTATAACGTATTAGGTTATATGGTATAACGTTATGACGTATTACGTTATATGGTGTAACATCATATGGTATAACGTCATATGGTATAACGTTATAACGTATTACGGTATATGGTATAACGTTATAACGTATTACGTTATATGGTATGACGTCATATGGTGTAACGTTATAACGTAGTACGTTATATGGTATAACGCTATAACGTATCACGATATATGGTATAACGTTATAACATATTACGTTATATGGTATAACGTCATATGGTATAACGTTATAACATATTTCGGTATATGGTATAACGTTATAACGTATTACGTTATATGGTATGACGTCATATGGTATAACGTTATAATGTATTACGTTATATGGTATAACGTCATATGATATAACGTCATATGGTATAACGTTATAACGTAGTACGTTATATCGTATAACGTTATAACGTATAACGTTATATGGTATAACGTTATAACGTATTACGGTATATGGTATAACGATATAACGTATTACGTTATATGGTATAACGTCATATGATATAACGATATAACGTATTACGTTATATGATAGAACGTCATATGGTATAACGTTATAACGTAGTACGTTATATGGTATAACGTTATAAAGTATTACGTTATATGGTATAACATTATAACGTATAACGTTATATGGTATAACGATATAACGTATTACGTGATATGGTATAATAATATAACGTATTACGTTATATGGTAGAACGTCATATGGTATAACTTTATAACGTAGTACGTTATATGGTATAACGTCATATGGTATAACGTTATAACGTATTACGGTATATGGTATAACGTTATAACGTATTACGTTATATGGTATGACGTCATATGGTGTAACGTTATAACGTATCACGTCATATGGTATAACGTTATAAAGTATTACGATATATGGTATAACGTTATAACGTATTACGATATATGGTATAACGTCAAATGGAATAACGTTATAACGTAGTACGTTATATGGTATAACGTCATATGGTATAACGTTATAACGTATTACGGTATATGGTATAACGTTATAACGTATTACGTTATATGATGTAACGTCATATGGTGTAACGTTATAACGTATTACGTTATATGGTATATCGTCATATGGTATACCGTTATAACGTATTACGTTATATGGTATAACGTCATATGGTGAAACGTTATAACGTATCACGTTATATGGTATAACGTTATAACGTATTAGGTTATATGGTATAACGTTATGACGTATTACGTTATATGGTATAACGTCATATGGTATAACGTCATATGGTATAACGTTATAACATATTTCGGTATACGGTATAACGTTATAACGTATTACGTTATATGGTATGACGTCATATGGTATAACGTTATAATGTATTACGTTATATGGTATAACGTCAAATGGAATAACGTTATAACGTAGTACGTTATATGGTATAACGTCATATGGTATAACGTTATAAAGTATTACGATATATGGTATAACGTGATAACGTATTACGATATATGGTATAACGTCAAATGGAATAACGTTATAACGTTGTACGTTATATGGTATAACGTCATATGGTATAACGTTATAACGTATTACGGTATATGGTATAACGTTATAACGTATTACGTTATATGATGTAACGTCATATGGTGTAACGTTATAACGAATTACGTTATATGGTATATCGTCATATGGTATACCGTTATAACGTATTACGTTATATGGTATAACGTCATATGGTGTAACGTTATAACGTATCACGTTATATGGTATAACGTTATAACGTATTAGGTTATATGGTATAACGTTATGACGTATTACGTTATATGGTGTAACGTCATATGGTATAACGTCATATGGTATAACGTTATAACATATTTCGGTATACGGTATAACGTTATAACGTATTACGTTATATGGTATGACGTCATATGGTATAACGTTATAATGTATTACGTTATATGGTATAACGTCAAATGGAATAACGTTATAACGTAGTACGTTATATGGTATAACGTCATATGGTATAACGTTATAACGTATTACGTTATATGGTATAACGTTATAACGTATTACGTTATATGATGTAACGTCATATGGTGTAACGTTATAACGTATTACGTTATATGGTATATCGTCATATGGTATACCGTTATAACGTATTACGTTATATGGTATAACGTCATATGGTGTAACGTTATAACGTATCACGTTATATGGTATAACGTTATAACGTATTAGGTTATATGGTATAACGTTATAATGTATTACGTTATATGGTATAACGTCATATGATATAACGTCATATGGTATAACGTTATAACGTAGTAAGTTATATCGTATAACGTTATAACGTATCACGTTATATGGTATAACGTTATAACGTATTAGGTTATATGGTATAACGTTATGACGTATTACGGTATATGGTATAACGTCATATGGCATAACGTTATAACGTAGTACGTTATATGGTATAACGATATAAAGTATTACGTTATATGGTATAACATTATAACGTAGTGCTTTATATGGTATAACGTTATAACGTAGTACGTTATATGGTATAACGTTATGACGTATTACGTTATATGGTATAACGTCATATGGTATAACGTCATATGGTATAACGTTATAACGTATTACGGTATATGGTATAACGTTATAACGTATTACGTTATATGGTATGACGTCATATGGTGTAACGTTATAACGTAGTACGTTATATGGTATAACGCTATAACGTATCACGATATATGGTATAACGTTATAAGATATTACGTTATATGGTATAACGTCATATGGTATAACGTTATAACGTATTACGGTATATGGTATAACGTTATAACGTATTACGTTATATGGTATGACGTCATATGGTGTAACGTTATAACGTATCACGTCATATGGTATAACGTTATAAAGTATTACGATATATGGTATAACGTTATAACGTATTACGTTATATGATGTAACGTCATATGGTGTAACGTTATAACGTATTACGTTATATGGTATATCGTCATATGGTATACCGTTATAACGTATTACGTTATATGGTATAACGTCATATGGTGAAACGTTATAACGTATCACGTTATATGGTATAACGTTATAACGTATTAGGTTATATGCTATAACGTTATGACGTATTACGTTATATGGTATAACGTCATATGGTATAACGTCATATGGTATAACGTTATAACATATTTCGGTATACGGTATAACGTTATAACGTATTACGTTATATGGTATGGCGTCATATGGTATAACGTTATAATGTATTACGTTATATGGTATAACGTCAAATGGAATAACGTTATAACGTAGTACGTTATATGGTATAACGTCATATGGTATAACGTTATAAAGTATTACGATATATGGTATAACGTGATAACGTATTACGATATATGGTATAACGTCAAATGGAATAACGTTATAACGTAGTACGTTATATGGTATAACGTCATATGGTATAACGTTATAACGTATTACGGTATATGGTATAACGTTATAACGTATTACGTTATATGATGTAACGTCATATGGTGTAACGTTATAACGAATTACGTTATATGGTATATCGTCATATGGTATACCGTTATAACGTATTACGTTATATGGTATAACGTCATATGGTGTAACGTTATAACGTATCACGTTATATGGTATAACGTTATAACGTATTAGGTTATATGGTATAACGTTATGACGTATTACGTTATATGGTGTAACGTCATATGGTATAACGTCATATGGTATAACGTTGTAACATATTTCGGTATACGGTATAACGTTATAACGTATTACGTTATATGGTATGACGTCATATGGTATAACGTTATAATGTATTACGTTATATGGTATAACGTCAAATGGAATAACGTTATAACGTAGTACGTTATATGGTATAACGTCATATGGTATAACGTTATAACGTATTACGTTATATGGTATAACGTTATAACGTATTACGTTATATGATGTAACGTCATATGGTGTAACGTTATAACGTATTACGTTATATGGTATATCGTCATATGGTATACCGTTATAACGTATTACGTTATATGGTATAACGTCATATGGTGTAACGTTATAACGTATCACGTTATATGGTATAACGTTATAACGTGTTAGGTTATATGGTATAACGTTATAATGTATTACGTTATATGGTATAACGTCATATGATATAACGTCATATGGTATAACGTTATAACGTAGTAAGTTATATCGTATAACGTTATAACGTATCACGTTATATGGTATAACGTTATAACGTATTAGGTTATATGGTATAACGTTATGACGTATTACGGTATATGGTATAACGTCATATGGCATAACGTTATAACGTAGTACGTTATATGGTATAACGATATAAAGTATTACGTTATATGGTATAACATTATAACGTAGTGCTTTATATGGTATAACGTTATAACGTAGTACGTTATATGGTATAACGTTATGACGTATTACGTTATATGGTATAACGTCATATGGTATAACGTCATATGGTATAACGTTATAACGTATTACGGTATATGGTATAACGTTATAACGTATTACGTTATATGGTATGACGTCATATGGTGTAACGTTATAACGTAGTACGTTATATGGTATAACGCTATAACGTATCACGATATATGGTATAACGTTATAACATATTACGTTATATGGTATAACGTCATATGGTATAACGTTATAACATATTTCGGTATATGGTATAACGTTATAACGTATTACGTTATATGGTATGACGTCATATGATATAACGTCATATGATATAACGTCATATGGTATAACGTTATAACGTAGTACGTTATATCGTATAACGTTATAACGTATAACGTTATATGGTATAACGTTATAACGTATTACGGTATATGGTATAACGATATAACGTATTACGTTATATGGTATAACGTCATATGATATAACGATATATCGTATTACGTTATATGATAGAACGTCATATGGTATAACGTTATAACGTAGTACGTTATATGGTATAACGTTATAAAGTATTACGTTATATGGTATAACATTATAACGTATAACGTTATATGGTATAACGATATAACGTATTACGTGATATGGTATAATAATATAACGTATTACGTTATATGGTAGAACGTCATATGGTATAACTTTATAACGTAGTACGTTATATGGTATAACGTCATATGGTATAACGTTATAACGTATTACGTTATATGGTATAACGTTATAACGTATTACGTTATATGATGTAACGTCATATGGTGTAACGTTATAACGTATTACGTTATATGGTATATCGAGATATGGTATACCGTTATAACGTATTACGTTATACGGTATAACGTCATATGGTGTAACGTTATAACGTATCACGTTATATGGTATAACGTTATAACGTATTAGGTTATATGGTATAACGTTATAATGTATTACGTTATACGGTATAACGTCATATGATATAACGTCATATGGTATAACGTTATAACGTAGTAAGTTATATCGTATAACGTTATAACGTATCACGTTATATGGTATAACGTTATAACGTAGTGCTTTATATGGTATAACGTTATAACGTAGTACGTTATATGGTATAACGTTATGACGTATTACGTTATATGGTATAACGTCATATGGTATAACGTCATATGGTATAACGTTATAACGTATTACGGTATATGGTATAACGTTATAACGTATTACGTTATATGGTATGACGTCATATGGTGTAACGTTATAACGTAGTACGTTATATGGTATAACGCTATAACGTATCACGATATATGGTATAACGTTATAACATATTACGTTATATGGTATAACGTCATATGGTATAACGTCATATGGTATAACGTTATAACATATTTCGGTATATGGTATAACGTTATAACGTATTACGTTATATGGTATGACGTCATATGGTTTAACGTTATAACGTATTACGTTATATGGTATAACGTCATATGGTATAACGTTATAACGTATTACGGTATATGGTATAACGTTATAACGTATTGCGTTATATGGTATGACGTCATATGGTGTTACGTTATAACGTATTACGTTATATGGTATAACGATATAACGTATTACGTTATATGGTATAACGTTATAACGTAGTACGTTATATGGTATGACGTTATAACGTATTAGGTTATATGGTATAACGTTATGACGTATTACGGTATATGGTATAACGTCATATGGCATAACGTTATTACGTAGTACGTTATATGGTATAACGTTATAAAGTATTACGGTATATGGTATAACGATATAACGTATTACGTTATATGGTATAACGTCATATGGTATAACGATATAACGTATTACGTTATATGATAGAACGTCATATGGTATAACGTTATAACGTATTACATTATATGGTATAACGTCGTATGGTATAACGTTAACGTATTACGTTATATGGTATGACGTCATATGGTGTAACGTTGTAACGTATTACGTAATATGGTATAACGATATAACGTATTACGTTATATGGTATAACGTCATATGGTATAACGTTATAACGTAATACGATATATGGTATGACGTCATATGGTATAACGTCATATGGTATAACATTATAACGTAGTACGTTATATGGTATAACGTTATAACCTATCACGTTATATGGTATAACGTTATAACGTATTACGGTATATGGTATAACGCTATAACGTATCACGTTATATGGTATAACGTCATATGGTGTAACGTTATAACGTATTACGTTATATGGTATGACGTCATATGGTGTAACGTTATAACGTATTACGTAATATGGTATAACGATATAACGTATTACGTTATATGGTATAACGTTATAACGTAATACGATATATGGTATGACGTCATATGGTATAACGTCATATGGTATAACGTTATAACGTAGTACGTTATATGGTATAACGTTATAACGTATCACGTTATATGGTATAACGTTATAACGTATTAGGTTATATGGTATAATGTTATGACGTATTACGTTATGTGGTATAACGTCATATGGTATAACGTTATAACGTATTACGGTATATGGTATAACGTTATAGCGTATTACGTTATATGGTATGACGTCATATGGTGTAACGTTATAACGTAGTACGTTATATGGTATAACGCTATAACGTATCACGTTATATGGTATAACGTTATAACGTATTAGGTTATATGGTATAACGTTATAAGGTATTACGGTATATGGTATAACGTCATATGGTATAACGTTATAACGTATTACGTTATATGGTATAACGTCATATGGTATAACGTTATAACGTATTACGATATATGGTATAACGTTATAACGTATTACGATATATGGTATAACGTCATATGGTATAACGTTACAACGTATTACGTTATATGGTATGACGTCATATGGTGTAACGTTATAACGTATTACGTAATATGGTATAACGATATAACGTATTACGTTATATGGTATAACGTCATATGGTATAACGTTATAACATATTACGATATATGGTGTAACGTTATAACGTATTACGTAATATGGTATAACGATATAACGTATTACGTAATATGGTATAACGTCATATGCTATAACGATATACCGTATTACGTTATATGGTATGACGATATAACGTATTACGTGATATGGTATAACGATATAACGTATTACGTTATATGGTAGAACGTCATATGGTATAACGTTATAACGTATCACGTTATATGTTATAACGTTATAACGTATTAGGTTATATGGTATAACGTTATGACGTATTACGGTATATGGTATAACGTCATATGGCATAACGTTATAACGTAGTACGTTATATGGTATAACGTTATAACGTATTGGGATATATGGTATAACGATATAACGTATTACGTTATATGGTATAACGTCATATGATATAACTTTATAACGTATCACGTTATATGGTATAACGTTATACCGTATTACGCTATATGGTGTAACGTTATAACGTATTAAATTATATGGTATAACGTTATAACGTACTACTTTATATGGTATAACGTTATAACGTATTGGGATATATGGAATAACGATATAACGTATTACGTTATATGGTATAACGTCATATGATATAACGTTATAACGTATCACGTTATATGGTATAACGTTATACCGTATTACGTTATATGGTATAACGTCATATGGTATAACGTCATATGGTATAACGTTATAACGTAGTACGTTATATGGTATAACGATATAACGTATTACGCTATATGGTGTAACGTTATAACGTATTAAATTATATGGTATAACGTTATAACGTACTACTTTATATGGTATAACGTTATAACGTATTGGGATATATGGTATAACGATATAACGTATTGGGATATATGGTATAACGATATAACGTATTACGTTATATGGTATAACGTCATATGATATAACGTTATAACGTATCACGTTATATGGTATAACGTTATACCGTATTAGGTTATATGGTATAACGTTATGACGTATTACGTTATATGGTATAACGTTATAACGTATTACGTTATATGGTAGAACGTCATATGGTATAACGTTATAACGTAGTACGTTACATGGTATAACGCTATAACGTATCACGTTATATGGTATAACGTTATAACGTATTAGGTTATATGGTATAACGTTATGACGTATTGCGTTATATAGTATCACGTCATATGGTATAACGTTATAACGTATTTCGGTATATGGTATAAAGTTATAACGTATTACGTTATATGGTATGACGTCATATGGTATAACGCTATAATGTATTACGATATATGGTATAACGTCATATGATATAACGTCATATGGTATAACGATATAACGTAGTACGTTATATGGTATAACGTTATAACGTATCACGTTATATGGTATAACGTTATAACGTATTAGGTTATATGGTGTAACGTTATAACGTATTACGTTATATGGTATAACGATATAACGTATTACGTTATATGGTAGAACGTCATATGGTATAACGTTATAACGTATTACATTGTATGGTATAACGTCGTATGGTATAACGTTAACGTATTACGTTATATGGTATAACGTTATACCGTATTAGGTTATATGGTATAACGTTATGATGTATTACGTTATATGGTATAACGTCATATGGTATAACGTTATAACGTATCACGTTATATGGTATAACGTTATAACGTATTAGGTTATATGGTATAACGTTATGACGTATTACGGTATATGGTATAACGTCATATGGCATAACGTTATAACGTAATACGATATATGGTATGACGTCATATGGTATAACGTTATAACGTAGTACGTTATATGGTATAACGTTATAACGTAGTACGTTATATGGTATAACGTTATAACGTATCACGTTATAACGTATTACGTTATATGGTATGACGTCATATGGTGTAACGTTATAACGTATTACGTAATATGGTATAACGATATAACGTATTACGTTATATGGTATAACGTCATATGGTATAACGTTATAACGTAATACGATATATGGTATGACGTCATATGGTATAACGTTATAACGTAGTACGTTATATGGTATAACGTTATAACGTATCACGTTATATGGTATAACGTTATAACGTATTAGGTTATATGGTATAACGTTATGACGTATTACGTTATATGGTATAACGTCATATGGTATAACGTCATATGGTATAACGTTATAACGTATTACGGTATATGGTATAACGTTATAACGTATTACGTTATATGGTATGACGTCATATGGTGTAACGTTATAACGTATTACGTAATATGGTATAACGATATAACGTATTACGTTATATGGTATAACGTTATAACGTATTACGGTATATGGTATAACGTCATATAGTATAACGCTATAACGTATTACGTTATATGGTATGACGTCATATGGTGTAACGTTATAACGTATTACGTAATATGGTATAACGATATAACGTATTACGTTATATGGTATAACGTTATAACGTATTACGGTATATGGTATAACGTCATATGGTATAACGTTATAACGTAATACGATATATGGTATGACGTCATATGGTATAACGTTATAACGTACTACGTTATATGGTATAACGTTATAACGTATTACGGTATATGGTATAACGTTATAACGTATTACGTTATATGGTATGACGTCATATGGTGTAACGATATAACATATTACGTTATATGGTATAACGATATAACGTATTACGTTATATGATGTAACGATATAACATATTACGTTATATGGTATAACGATATAACGTATTACGTTATATGGTATAACGTTATAACGTAGTACGTTATATGGTATAACGTTATAACATATTACGTAATATGGTATAACGTCATATGCTATAACGTTATACCGTATTACGTTATATGGTACAACGTCATATGGTGTAACGCTATAACGTATTACGTTATATGGTATAACGATATAACGTATTACGTGAAATGGTATAATAATATAACGTATTACGTTATATGGTAGAACGTTATAACGTATTAGGTTATACGGTATAACGTTATGACGTATTACGGTATATGGTATAACGTCATATGGCATAACGTTATAACGTAGTACGTTATATGGTATAACGTTATAACATATTTCGGTATATGGTATAACGTTATAACGTATTACGTTATATGGTATGACGTCATATGGTATAACGTTATAATGTATTACGTTATATGGTATAACGTCATATGATATAACGTCATATGGTATAACGTTATAACGTAGTACGTTATATCGTATAACGTTATAACGTATCACGTTATATGGTATAACGTTATAACGTATTAGGTTATATGGTATAACGTTATGACGTATTACGGTATAAGGTATAACGTCATATGGCATAACGTTATAACGTAGTACGTTATATGGTATAACGTTATAACGTATTAGGTTATATGGTTTAACGTTATAACGTATTACGTTATATGGTATAACGTCATATGGTATAACGTTATAACGTATTACGGTATATGGTATAACGTTATAACGTATTGCGTTATATGGTATGACGTCATATGGTGTTACGTTATAACGTATTACGTTATATGGTATAACGATATAACGTATTACGTTATATGGTATAACGTTATAACGTAGTACGTTATATGGTATGACGTTATAACGTATTAGGTTATATGGTATAACGTTATGACGTATTACGGTATATGGTATAACGTCATATGGCATAACGTTATTACGTAGTACGTTATATGGTATAACGTTATAAAGTATTACGGTATATGGTATAACGATATAACGTATTACGTTATATGGTATAACGTCATATGGTATAACGATATAACGTATTACGTTATATGATAGAACGTCATATGGTATAACGTTATAACGTATTACATTATATGGTATAACGTCGTATGGTATAACGTTAACGTATTACGTTATATGGTATGACGTCATATGGTGTAACGTTGTAACGTATTACGTAATATGGTATAACGATATAACGTATTACGTTATATGGTATAACGTCATATGGTATAACGTTATAACGTAATACGATATATGGTATGACGTCATATGGTATAACGTCATATGGTATAACATTATAACGTAGTACGTTATATGGTATAACGTTATAACCTATCACGTTATATGGTATAACGTTATAACGTATTACGGTATATGGTATAACGCTATAACGTATCACGTTATATGGTATAACGTCATATGGTGTAACGTTATAACGTATTACGTTATATGGTATGACGTCATATGGTGTAACGTTATAACGTATTACGTAATATGGTATAACGATATAACGTATTACGTTATATGGTATAACGTTATAACGTAATACGATATATGGTATGACGTCATATGGTATAACGTCATATGGTATAACGTTATAACGTAGTACGTTATATGGTATAACGTTATAACGTATCACGTTATATGGTATAACGTTATAACGTATTAGGTTATATGGTATAATGTTATGACGTATTACGTTATGTGGTATAACGTCATATGGTATAACGTTATAACGTATTACGGTATATGGTATAACGTTATAGCGTATTACGTTATATGGTATGACGTCATATGGTGTAACGTTATAACGTAGTACGTTATATGGTATAACGCTATAACGTATCACGTTATATGGTATAACGTTATAACGTATTAGGTTATATGGTATAACGTTATAAGGTATTACGGTATATGGTATAACGTCATATGGTATAACGTTATAACGTATTACGTTATATGGTATAACGTCATATGGTATAACGTTATAACGTATTACGATATATGGTATAACGTTATAACGTATTACGATATATGGTATAACGTCATATGGTATAACGTTACAACGTATTACGTTATATGGTATGACGTCATATGGTGTAACGTTATAACGTATTACGTAATATGGTATAACGATATAACGTATTACGTTATATGGTATAACGTCATATGGTATAACGTTATAACATATTACGATATATGGTGTAACGTTATAACGTATTACGTAATATGGTATAACGATATAACGTATTACGTAATATGGTATAACGTCATATGCTATAACGATATACCGTATTACGTTATATGGTATGACGATATAACGTATTACGTGATATGGTATAACGATATAACGTATTACGTTATATGGTAGAACGTCATATGGTATAACGTTATAACGTATCACGTTATATGTTATAACGTTATAACGTATTAGGTTATATGGTATAACGTTATGACGTATTACGGTATATGGTATAACGTCATATGGCATAACGTTATAACGTAGTACGTTATATGGTATAACGTTATAACGTATTGGGATATATGGTATAACGATATAACGTATTACGTTATATGGTATAACGTCATATGATATAACTTTATAACGTATCACGTTATATGGTATAACGTTATACCGTATTACGCTATATGGTGTAACGTTATAACGTATTAAATTATATGGTATAACGTTATAACGTACTACTTTATATGGTATAACGTTATAACGTATTGGGATATATGGTATAACGATATAACGTATTACGTTATATGGTATAACGTCATATGATATAACGTTATAACGTATCACGTTATATGGTATAACGTTATACCGTATTAGGTTATATGGTATAACGTTATGACGTATTACGTTATATGGTATAACGTTATAACGTAGTACGTTATATGGTATAACGTTATGACGTATTACGTTATATGGTATAACGTCATATGGTATAACGTCATATGGTATAACGTTATAACGTAGTACGTTATATGGTATAACGATATAACGTATTACGCTATATGGTGTAACGTTATAACGTATTAAATTATATGGTATAACGTTATAACGTACTACTTTATATGGTATAACGTTATAACGTATTGGGATATATGGTATAACGATATAACGTATTGGGATATATGGTATAACGATATAACGTATTACGTTATATGGTATAACGTCATATGATATAACGTTATAACGTATCACGTTATATGGTATAACGTTATACCGTATTAGGTTATATGGTATAACGTTATGACGTATTACGTTATATGGTATAACGTTATAACGTATTACGTTATATGGTAGAACGTCATATGGTATAACGTTATAACGTAGTACGTTACATGGTATAACGCTATAACGTATCACGTTATATGGTATAACGTTATAACGTATTAGGTTATATGGTATAACGTTATGACGTATTGCGTTATATAGTATCACGTCATATGGTATAACGTTATAACGTATTTCGGTATATGGTATAAAGTTATAACGTATTACGTTATATGGTATGACGTCATATGGTGTAACGTTATAACGTATTACGTAATATGGTATAACGATATAACGTATTACGTTATATGGTATAACGTCATATGGTATAACGTTATAACGTAATACGATATATGGTATGACGTCATATGGTATAACGTTATAACGTAGTACGTTATATGGTATAACGTTATAACGTATCACGTTATATGGTATAACGTTATAACGTATTAGGTTATATGGTATAACGTTATGACGTATTACGTTATATGGTATAACGTCATATGGTATAACGTCATATGGTATAACGTTATAACGTATTACGGTATATGGTATAACGTTATAACGTATTACGTTATATGGTATGACGTCATATGGTGTAACGTTATAACGTATTACGTAATATGGTATAACGATATAACGTATTACGTTATATGGTATAACGTTATAACGTATTACGGTATATGGTATAACGTCATATAGTATAACGCTATAACGTATTACGTTATATGGTATGACGTCATATGGTGTAACGTTATAACGTATTACGTAATATGGTATAACGATATAACGTATTACGTTATATGGTATAACGTTATAACGTATTACGGTATATGGTATAACGTCATATGGTATAACGTTATAACGTAATACGATATATGGTATGACGTCATATGGTATAACGTTATAACGTACTACGTTATATGGTATAACGTTATAACGTATTACGGTATATGGTATAACGTTATAACGTATTACGTTATATGGTATGACGTCATATGGTGTAACGATATAACATATTACGTTATATGGTATAACGATATAACGTATTACGTTATATGATGTAACGATATAACATATTACGTTATATGGTATAACGATATAACGTATTACGTTATATGGTATAACGTTATAACGTAGTACGTTATATGGTATAACGTTATAACATATTACGTAATATGGTATAACGTCATATGCTATAACGTTATACCGTATTACGTTATATGGTACAACGTCATATGGTGTAACGCTATAACGTATTACGTTATATGGTATAACGATATAACGTATTACGTGAAATGGTATAATAATATAACGTATTACGTTATATGGTAGAACGTTATAACGTATTAGGTTATACGGTATAACGTTATGACGTATTACGGTATATGGTATAACGTCATATGGCATAACGTTATAACGTAGTACGTTATATGGTATAACGTTATAAAGTATTACGTTATATGGTATAACGTTATAACGTAGTACGTTATATGGAATAACGTTATAATGTACTACGTTATATGGTAGAACGTCATATGGAATAACGTTATAACGTATCACGTTATATGTTATAACGTTATAACGTATTAGGTTATATGGTATAACGTTATGACGTATTACGGTATATGGTATAACGTCATATGGCATAACGTTATAACGTAGTACGTTATATGGTATAACGTTATAAAGTATTACGTTATATGCTATAACGTTATAACGTAGTACGTTATATGGTATAACGTTATGACGTATTACGTTATATGGTATAACGTCATATGGTATAACGTCATATGGTATAACGTCATATGGTATAACGTTATAACGTATTACGGTATATGGTATAACGTTATAACGTATTACGTTATATGGTATGACGTCATATGGTGTAACGTTATAACGTATTACGTAATATGGTATAACGATATAACGTATTACGTTATATGGTATAACGTTATAACGTATTACGGTATATGGTATAACGTCATATAGTATAACGCTATAACGTATTACGTTATATGGTATGACGTCATATGGTGTAACGTTATAACGTATTACGTAATATGGTATAACGATATAACGTATTACGTTATATGGTATAACGTTATAACGTATTACGGTATATGGTATAACGTCATATGGTATAACGTTATAACGTAATACGATATATGGTATGACGTCATATGGTATAACGTTATAACGTACTACGTTATATGGTATAACGTTATAACGTATTACGCTATATGGTATAACGTTATAACGTATTACGTTATATGGTATGACGTCATATGGTGTAACGATATAACATATTACGTTATATGGTATAACGATATAACGTATTACGTTATATGGTGTAACGATATAACATATTACGTTATATGGTATAACGATATAACGTATTACGTTATATGGTATAACGTTATAACGTAGTACGTTATATGGTATAACGTTATAACGTATTACGTAATATGGTATAACGTCATATGCTATAACGTTATACCGTATTACGTTATATGGTACAACGTCATATGGTGTAACGCTATAACGTATTACGTTATAGGGTATAACGATATAACGTATTACGTGAAATGGTATAATAATATAACGTATTACGTTATATGGTAGAACGTTATAACGTATTAGGTTATACGGTATAACGTTATGACGTATTACGGTATATGGTATAACGTCATATGGTATAACGTTATAACGTATTGGGATATATGGTATAACGATATAACGTATTACGTTATTTGGTATAACGTCATATGATATAACGTTATAACGTATCACGTTATATGGTATAACGTTATACCGTATTAGGTTATATGGTATAACGTTATGACGTATTACGTTATATGGTATAACGTTATAACGTATTACGTTATATGGTAGAACGTCATATGGTATAACGTTATAACGTAGTACGTTACATGGTATAACGCTATAACGTATCACGTTATATGGTATAACGTTATAACGTATTAGGTTATATGGTATAACGTTATGACGTATTGCGTTATATAGTATCACGTCATATGGTATGACGTTATAACGTATTTCGGTATATGGTATAACGTTATAACGTATTACGTTATATGGTATGACGTCATATGGTATAACGCTATAATGTATTACGATATATGGTATAACGTCATATGATATAACGTCATATGGTATAACGTTATAACGTAGTACGTTATATGGTATAACGTTATAACGTATCACGTTATATGGTATAACGTTATAACGTATTAGGTTATATGGTGTAACGTTATAACGTATTACGTTATATGGTATAACGATATAACGTATTACGTTATATGGTAGAACGTCATATGGTATAACGTTATAACGTATTACATTGTATGGTATAACGTCGTATGGTATAACGTTAACGTATTACGTTATATGGTATAACGTTATACCGTATTAGGTTATATGGTATAACGTTATGACGTATTACGTTATATGGTATAACGTTATAACGTATTACGTTATATGGTAGAACGTCATATGGTATAACGTTATAACGTAGTACGTTACATGGTATAACGCTATAACGTATCACGTTATATGGTATAACGTTATAACGTATTAGGTTATATGGTATAACGTTATGACGTATTGCGTTATATAGTATCACGTCATATGGTATAACGTTATAACGTATTTCGGTATATGGTATAACGTTATAACGTATTACGTTATATGGTATGACGTCATATGGTATAACGCTATAATGTATTACGATATATGGTATAACGTCATATGATATAACGTCATATGGTATAACGTTATAACGTAGTACGTTATATGGTATAACGTTATAACGTATCACGTTATATGGTATAACGTTATAACGTATTAGGTTATATGGTGTAACGTTATAACGTATTACGTTATATGGTATAACGATATAACGTATTACGTTATATGGTAGAACGTCATATGGTATAACGTTATAACGTATTACATTGTATGGTATAACGTCGTATGGTATAACGTTAACGTATTACGTTATATGGTATAACGTTATACCGTATTAGGTTATATGGTATAACGTTATGACGTATTACGTTATATGGTATAACGTCATATGGTATAACGTTATAACGTATCACGTTATATAGTATAACGTTATAACGTATTAGGTTATATGGTATAACGTTATGACGTATTACGGTATATGGTATAACGTAATATGGCATAACGTTATAACGTAATACGATATATGGTATGACGTCATATGGTATAACGTTATAACGTAGTACGTTATATGGTATAACGTTATAACGTATCACGTTATAACGTATTACGTTATATGGTATGACGTCATATGGTGTAACGTTATAACGTATTACGCAATATGGTATAACGATATAACGTATTACGTTATATGGTATAACGTCATATGGTATAACGTTATAACGTAATACGATATATGGTATGACGTCATATGGTATAACGTTATAACGTAGTACGTTATATGGTATAACGTTATAACGTATCACGTTATATGGTATAACGTTATAACGTATTAGGTTATATGGTATAACGTTATGACGTATTACGTCATATGGTATAACGTCATATGGTATAACGTCATATGGTATAACGTTATAACGTATTACGGTATATGGTATAACGTTATAACGTATTACGTTATATGGTATGACGTCATATGGTGTAACGTTATAACGTATTACGTAATATGGTATAACGATATAACGTATTACGTTATATGGTATAACGTTATAACGTATTACGGTATATGGTATAACGTCATATAGTATAACGCTATAACGTATTACGTTATATGGTATGACGTCATATGGTGTAACGTTATAACGTATTACGTAATATGGTATAACGATATAACGTATTACGTTATATGGTATAACGTTATAACGTATTACGGTATATGGTATAACGTCATATGGTATAACGTTATAACGTAATACGATATATGGTATGACGTCATATGGTATAACGTTATAACGTACTACGTTATATGGTATAACGTTATAACGTATTACGCTATATGGTATAACGTTATAACGTATTACGTTATATGGTATGACGTCATATGGTGTAACGATATAACATATTACGTTATATGGTATAACGATATAACGTATTACGTTATATGGTGTAACGATATAACATATTACGTTATATGGTATAACGATATAACGTATTACGTTATATGGTATAACGTTATAACGTAGTACGTTATATGGTATAACGTTATAACGTATTACGTAATATGGTATAACGTCATATGCTATAACGTTATACCGTATTACGTTATATGGTACAACGTCATATGGTGTAACGCTATAACGTATTACGTTATAGGGTATAACAATATAACGTATTACGTGAAATGGTATAATAATATAACGTATTACGTTATATGGTAGAACGTTATAACGTATTAGGTTATACGGTATAACGTTATGACGTATTACGGTATATGGTATAACGTCATATGGCATAACGTTATAACGTAGTACGTTATATGGTATAACGTTGTAAAGTATTACGTTATATGGTATAACGTTATAACGTAGTACGTTATATGGAATAACGTTATAATGTACTACGTTATATGGTAGAACGTCATATGGTATAACGTTATAACGTATCACGTTATATGTTATAACGTTATAACGTATTAGGTTATATGGTATAACGTTATGACGTATTACGGTATATGGTATAACGTCATATGGCATAACGTTATAACGTAGTACGTTATATGGTATAACGTTATAAAGTATTACGTTATATGGTATAACGTTATAACGTAGTACGTTATATGGTATAACGTTATGACGTATTACGTTATATGGTATAACGTCATATGGTATAACGTCATATGGTATAACGTCATATGGTATAACGTCATATGGTATAACGTCATATGGTATAACGTTATAACGTAGTACGTTATATGGTATAACGATATAACGTATTACGCTATATGGTGTAACGTTATAACGTATTAAATTATATGGTATAACGTTATAACGTACTACTTTATATGGTATAACGTTATAACGTATCACGCTATATGGTATAACGTTATAACGTATTAGGTTATATGGTATAACGTTATGACGTATTACGTTATATGGTATAACGTTATAACGTATCACGTTATATGTTATAACGTTATAACGTATTAGGTTATATGGTATAACGTTATGACGTAGTACGTTATATGGTATAACGATATAACGTATTACGCTATATGGTGTAACGTTATAACGTATTAAATTATATGGTATAACGTTATAACGTACTACTTTATATGGTATAACGTTATAACGTATCACGTTATATGGTATAACGTTATAACGTATTAGGTTATATGGTGTAACGTTATAACGTATTACGTTATATGGTATAACGATATAACGTATTACGTTATATGGTATAACGTCATATGGTATAACGTCATATGGTATAACGTCATATGGTATAACGTCATATGGTATAACGTTATAACGTAGTACGTTATATGGTATAACGATATAACGTATTACGCTATATGGTGTAACGTTATAACGTATTAAATTATATGGTATAACGTTATAAAGTACTACTTTATATGGTATAACGTTATAACGTATTGGGAGATATGGTATAACGATATAACGTATTACGTTATATGGTATAACGTCATATGATATAACGTTATAACGTATCACGTTATATGGTATAACGTTATACCGTATTAGGTTATATGGTATAACGTTATGACGTATTACGTTATATGGTATAACGTTATAACGTATTACGTTATATGGTAGAACGTCATATGGTATAACGTTATAACGTAGTACGTTACATGGTATAACGCTATAACGTATCACGTTATATGGTATAACGTTATAACGTATTAGGTTATATGGTATAACGTTATGACGTATTGCGTTATATAGTATCACGTCATATGGTATAACGTTATAACGTATTTCGGTATATGGTATAACGTTATAACGTATTACGTTATATGGTATGACATTATATGGTATAACGCTATAATGTATTACGATATATGGTATAACGTCATATGATATAACGTCATATGGTATAACGTTATAACGTAGTACGTTATATGGTATAACATTATAACGTATCACGTTATATGGTATAACGTTATAACGTATTAGGTTATATGGTGTAACGTTATAACGTATTACGTTATATGGTATAACGATATAACGTATTACGTTATATGGTAGAACGTCATATGGTATAACGTTATAACGTATTACATTGTATGGTATAACGTCGTATGGTATAACGTTAACGTATTACGTTATATGGTATAACGTTATACCGTATTAGGTTATATGGTATAACGTTATGACGTATTACGTTATATGGTATAACGTCATATGGTATAACGTTATAACGTATCACGTTATATGGTATAACGTTATAACGTATTAGGTTATATGGTATAACGTTATGACGTATTACGGTATATGGTATAACGTCATATGGCATAACGTTATAACGTAATACGATATATGGTATGACGTCATATGGTATAACGTTATAACGTAGTACGTTATATGGTATAACGTTATAACGTATCACGTTATAACGTATTACGTTATATGGTATGACGTCAAATGGTGTAACGTTATAACGTATTACGTAATATGGTATAACGATATAACGTATTACGTTATATGGTATAACGTCATATGGTATAACGTTATAACGTAATGCGATATATGGTATGACGTCATATGGTATAACGTTATAACGTAGTACGTTATATGGTATAACGTTATAACGTATTAGGTTATATGGTATAACGTTATGACGTATTACGTTATATGGTATAACGTCATATGTTATAACGTTATAACGTATTACGGTATATGGTATAACGTTATAACGTATTACGTTATATGGTATGACGTCATATGGTGTAACGTTATAACGTATTACGTAATATGGTATAACGATATAACGTATTACGTTATATGGTATAACGTTATAACGTATTACGGTATATGGTATAACGTCATATGGTATAACGTTATAACGTAATACGATATATGGTATGACGTCATATGGTATAACGTTATAACGTACTACGTTATATGGTATAACGTTATAACGTATTACGGTATATGGTATAACGTTATAACGTATTACGTTATATGGTATGACGTCATATGGTATAACGTTATAACGTATTACGTTATATGGTATAACGTTTTAACGTATAACGTTATATGGTATAACTTTATAACGTATTACGGTATATGGTATAACGATATAACGTATTACGTTATATGGTATAACGTCATATGGTATAACGATATAACGTATTACGTTATATGGTATAACGTCATATGGTATAACGTTATAACGTAATACGATATATGGTATGACGTCATATGGTATAACGTCATATGGTATAACGTTATAACGTATTACGTTATATGGTATGACGTCATATGGTGTAACGTTATAACGTATTACGTAATATGGTATAACGATATAACGTATTACGTTATATGGTATAACGTTATAACGTATTACGGTATATGGTATAACGTTATAACGTATTACCATATATATGGTATAACGTCAAATGGAATAACGTTATAACGTGGTACGTTATATGGTATAACGTTATAATGTACTACGTTATATGGTATAACGTTATAACGTATTACGTAATATGGTATAACGTCATATGCTATAACGTTATACCGTATTACGTTATATGGTACAACGTCATATGGTGTAACGCTATAACGTATTACGTTATATGGTATAACGATATAACGTATTACGTGATATGGTATAATAATATAACGTATTACGTTATATGGTAGAACGTTATAACGTATTAGGTTATACGGTATAACGTTATGACGTATTACGGTATATGGTATAACGTCGTATGGCATATCGTTATAACGTAGTACGTTATATGGTATAACGGTATAAAGTATTACGTTATATGGTATAACATTATAACGTAGTACGTTATATGGTATAACGTTATAATGTACTACGTTATATGGTATAACGTTATAACGTATTACGTTATATGGTATAAAGTTATAACGTATTACGTTATATGGTATAACGTTTTAACGTATAACGTTATATGGTATAACTTTATAACGTATTACGGTATATGGTATAACGATATGACGTATTACGTTATATGGTATAACGTCATATGGTATAACGATATAACGTATTACGTTATATGGTATAACGTCATATGGTATAACGTTATAACGTAATACGATATATGGTATGACGTCATATAGTATAACGTCATATGGTATAACGTTATAACGTATTACGTTATATGGTATGACGTCATATGGTGTAACGTCATAACGTAGTACGTTATATGGTATAACGTTATAATGTACTACGTTATATGGTATAACGTCATATGGTGTAACGTTATAACGTATTACGATATATGGTATAACGATAAAACGTATTACATGATATGGTATAACGATATAGCGTATTCCGTTATATGATAGAACGTCATATGGTATAACGTTATAACGTATTACATTATATGGTATAACGTCGTATGGTATAACGTTAACGTATTTCGTTATACGGTATAACGTCATATGGTATAATGTTATAACGTATTACGTTATATGGTACAACGTCATATGGTATAACTTTATAACGTAGTACGTTATATGGTATAACGTCATATGGTATAACGTAATAACGTATTACGGTATATGGTATAACGTTATAACGTATTACGTTATATGGTATGACGTCATATGGTATAACGTTATAATGTATTACGATATATGGTATAACGTCATATGATATAACGTCATATGGTATAACGTTATAACGTAGTACGTTATATGGTATAACGTTATAACGTATTAGGTTATATGGCGTAACGTTATAACGTATTACGTTATATGGTATAACGATATAACGTATTACGTTGTATGGTAGAACGTCATATGGTATAACGTTATAACGTATTACATTGTATGGTATAACGTCGTATGGTATAACGGTAACGTATTACGTTAGACGGTATAACGTCATATGGTATAATGTTATAACGTATTACGTTGTATGGGATGACGTCATATGGTATAACGTCATAACGTATTACGTAATATGGTATAACGATATAACGTATTACGTTATATGGTATAACGTCATATGGTATAACATTATAACGTATCACGTTATATGGTATAACGTTATACCGTATTAGGTTATATGGTATAACGTTATGACGTATTACGTTATATGGTATAACGTCATATGGTATAACGTTATAACGTATTACGGTATATGGTATAACGTTATAACGTATTAGGTTATATGGTATGACGTCATATGGTGTAACGATATAACGTATTACGTTATATGGTATAACGATATAACGTATTACGTTATATGGTATAACGTTATAACGTAGTACGTAATATGGTATAACGTTATGACGTATTACGTTATATGGTATAACGTCATATGGTATAACGTCATATGGTATAACGCTATAACGTATCACGTTATATGGCATAACGTTATAACGTATTAGGTTATGTGGTATAACGTTATGACGTATTGCGTTATATAGTATCACGTCATATGGTATAACGTTATAACGTATTTCGGTATATGGTATAACGTTATGACGTATTACGTTATATGGTATAACGTCATATGGTGTAACGTTATAACGTAGTACGTTATATGGTATAACGTTATAACGTATCACGTTATATGATATAACGTTATAACGTATTATGTTATATGGTATAACGTCATGACGTATTACGGTATATGGTATAACGTCATATGGTACACCGTTATAACGTATCACGTTATATGGTATAACGTTATAACGTATTACGTTATATGGTATAACGTTATAACGTATTACGTTATATGGTAGAACGTCATATGGTATAACGTTATAACGTAGTACGTTACATGGTATAACGCTATAACGTATCACGTTATATGGTATAACGTTATAACGTATTAGGTTATATGGTATAACGTTATAACGTAGTACGTTATATGGTATAACGTTATGACGTATTACGTTATATGGTATGACGTCATATGGTATAACGTTATAATGTATTACGATATATGGTATAACGTCATATGATATAACGTCATATGGTATAACGTTATAACGTAGTACGTTATATGGTATAACGTTATAACGTATCACGTTATATGATATAACGTTATAACGTATTAGGTTATATGGTGTAACGTTAACGTATTACGTTATACGGTATAACGTCATATGGTATAATGTTATAACGTATTACGTTCTATGGGATAACGTCATATAGTATAACGTTATAACGTATTACGTTGTATGGGATAACGTCATATGGTATAACGTTATAACGTATTTCGGTATATGGTATAACGATATAACGTATTACGCTATATGGTGTAACGTTATAACGTATTAAATTATATGGTATAACGTTATAACGTACTACGTTATATGGTATAACGTTATAACGTATTGGGATATATGGTATAACGTTATAACGTATTACGTTATATGGTATAACGTTATAACGTATTACGTTATATGATATAACGATATAACGTATTACGTTATATGGTATAACGTTATAACGTATTACGTTATATGATATTACGTCATATGGTATAACGTTATAACGTATTACGGTATATGGTATAACGTTATAACGTATTACGTTATATGATATAACGGTATAACGATATAACGTATTACGTTATATGGTATAACGTTATAACGTATTACGTTATATGATATTACGTCATATGGTATAACGTTATAACGTATTACGTCATATGGTATGACGTTATAACGTATTAAGTTATATTGGACGACGTTATAGCGTATTACGTTATATGGCATAACGTTATAATGTATTACGTTATATGGTACGACGTTATAACGTGTTACGTTATATGGTATAACGTTATAACGTATTAAGTTATATGGTATAACGTTATAACGTAATACGTTATATGATATAACGTTATAACGTATTACGTTATATGGCATAACGTCATATGGTATAACGTTATAACGGATTACGTTGTATGGTATTACGTTATAACGTGTAACGTTATATGATATAACGTTATAACGTATTACGTTATATGATATAACGTTATAAGGTATTACGTTATATGTTATAACGTCATATGGTATAACGTTATAACGGATTACGTTGTATGGTATTATGTTATAACGTATAACGTTATATGGCATTACGTAATAAGGTATAACGTTTTATACTACTAGGTAATAACGTATGACGTTGTATAGTGTTACGTTATAACGAATGACGTTGTATAGTATTACGTTATAACGTGTTACGTTATATACTATTACGTTATAAGGTATAACGTTGTATAGCATTACGTTATAACGTATAACGTAATAAAGTATTACGTTATATAGTATTACTATACAACGTATTACGTTATATAGTATTACTATACAACGTATAACGTTATATAGTATTTTGTTATAACGTATGACACTATATTGTATTTCGTTATAGCGTATTACGAGAAATAGGATGGAGTTATAATGCATTACTTTATATAGTATAACGTTATAGTGTATTACTGTATATTGTATCACCTCATATTGTATCACAATATAATGTATTACGTTATATGGTATTACGTTATATTATATTATATTATAATGTATTGCGCAATATACTATTATTTTGTATTACGTGCATGTAATATATGCTGTGTGAAAACACGCCAGCTTGTCTTTATATGTTATGTGTAGGCTAATCTGCTCAATACTCTAAATGGTCTGAAGGACAGTGTTAAAATTTTAAATGATAATTTTCTATTACGTTTACTGTTGAAAAATATGCTTAGCGTAAGATTATGTGATATGTCATAATTCAAATCATATGCATTAGGTACCTTGTTATGGAATGTGTTGATTTATATTGGCCGGCAAGGAATCTATCATGTAATTGTTGAAAATTGCGATGCGGTTTACGGAACAAGAGTTTGAAACTATTTAGAATTATTTGACGAGACTATCTCAAACTGTTACAAAATATTAAATTATATATTTAGAGTCTGGTGGAATTTCAAGGTTGCACTGTTTTTGGAATAACACATGACAGAGAAAGTTGTGTACATACATGTAAAATAACGTGAGTGATATTGAAAAAATCATAAAAAATAAAATTTATGTGAAAATTGCTCTTCCATCTTATTCGTCTCTTGATGTCATGTGCGTAAAAAACATTTCTCTTAATATTACAGGTGTGGAAATCATATACGTAGCCTGTTTTAAACGAACCAACCTGTTTATACATATACAGGTTTATGTTTATTCACATGACAAATGTAAGTTCGAAATGAAGTTATAAATTGTTAGAAAATGGTATCACGCTTCTGCAGATATTTCGGTACGTATATCTAGTCAAAGTGTCTAGTGGTGACGCTCGTGAACATAGGAGTAACTATTAATTTCAGATGCAGTTTATATGTTTCACCGGCAGAAGTTTGCTCTTAGTTAGATTAAGTTATATGTGCTGGATTTCTGAACAATGATCCAACTATTATTGGAGTTATAGTGTAGAAAAACAGTAGCAATACCCAATGAATGGTTATGCATGCTATGTGAAAACAAATATGTATGTAGAATATTTCCATATGTTACGAGAAACTATACTTGTAAACTGTTTTACTTGTAAGGTATAATGATTTTTTAGTTTTTTATTTTAAATGATTTTTTCGATCTGTAATATCTTTCAAGCGTCATACCTATATTATTTTATATCAAGGTATTAAATTTTATTTGCAATTACTCAATATTTGCATATTAATTCAAGGATTACAAAGAACTTTTTAATCGAAAATTCTGATTGCCATCCGGTTGAAAAAAATACTTTTTAGAATTTTGTTACACCGCAAAAGATTAAATATATGAAGTGGAGAATTATCTTCAACACAAATATGTTAAATAGTACAAAATTTTCTTTGCTTTTAATGATTTCGTGTTAATAAGTAATATCGTGTTAATAAGTATTTATATACTGAACAGCAAAATTGTGCAAAATTGAGAATGATTCGGAATTCTCTTTAATTTAGTGAATATGACTAATATCCAGACATGTAAAACATAAGTGCTTATTGGGCAGTACTATCGACATCGATTACGGCAGATGAGCGGTGGCCGCGTGACGATGAAACACTATCGACACTTTTTTGATCTGTTCCAATTAAAAATTGCTCCGACACTTTATCTGTATTGCTTCTCCTTTAGAAATTTTTGCAGAATTTAGCACTGTGTTATGAAATCGTGCTACATAACAACTGCAGAAGTACAGATATCGATGCTTTCCTAATCTCTTGAATCGATCTTCCTACTTCTTCAGTTTTTATCGTTTTTGTAAAAATTCACGGCTTTTAAAAATAGAGTAGTCATATTACTTCTTCGTTTGTGTTTAAAACGAGGAATTGTACAATGATTTCCCAGTGGATATTACAGACCAACATTGGTGTTACATAATGGAATTACAGCAACAGTAGATTTTTCAATAACGTAGAAAGATGTTAGAAAAATAGAAAGACGAGATGTATCAGAAATTACTTTCAACCACAAGTACAATTTGATTTAAATTTTGCTCACTTTGAGATTTCCATTTTTCATTAAAAAAATATTTTATAAAAACATCTGATTATTTAACTACTAGAATTACTTAATCGATTATTTAATCATATGATTATTTATCTAATTATTTAATTTAAATTATTAACATTATACAATTTACATTTTTAAGGATGTTATTATAACTATCATGTTATTAACATTTCATTATAAACAAAGAAGGAGAAGAAGTTAAAACAAAATGTTTGAAAATCTGTGTTTATGTTAATTGCATGTATATGTATGTTGATTTCCGTAATTGTTTCCGTTATTCTATATACATAATCTGGGTAATTTATATAATATTTTATGCAATTTTTGTTCATCATATTCATCGTGTAATATGGCTACAATTGGAGGAAATATACGAAGATATGATCTGAATTGTCAAGGGGATTGGAAGACTTGAACCTGTCCTATATGGGTTGATAAATTGAACGAAACAGACGATTGAAACCTTTCCCTGTAACCTTTGGGAATTCGATGTACATATGCGGACAGGAAAGCAAATTAAGCAAGGTTGCCTTCGTGTGAGTAGTAGAATTCTAGCATCTTCCATGTGTATAAGTAATTGAATATAAATTTGTATATGGAAATATTATGCATTGCAATATTAAAATCAAGCTGATATCAGCTTTACTATAAATTTACGGCCATAAATTTACGGGTTATAAGATTTATCAATTGCACTAATATAAATTATAATTTACAAATGAATAAACAATTAATATAATAAATTCGGTTATATCTGTATCCTTTAAATTAATTACGATTTACATCTCTAATTTAATTATAATTTAGTTTCCAAAAATAACATATCATAAATAATATTTTGTTTCAGCGTTTAAATATTGACGTACACATATACATTATAAACACAACGAATCTAAAATTAGAGAAGTGTGTCGAATATCCATTATTGATTCCTTATAACCCTTAATACAGAGGGCTTACAAAATTTGTTAATTCTGATATCATTACTGAAGATGTTACTACGTACTTCTTATTTATTGTTGCAAAACGACAGCTCAGTCAAGTGTTGAATATTTAATAAACATTATTTTATATACACAAACATTATCTGTACTATTTTTAAATACGAAAATATAAAAATTACAGATTATGAATACCTGTAAGTGAGCAATCCAGTCCACATTCAATCAATCTCTCATTGTTTATTCGAGTAATAATTTAAGTAAGTTAGCCTGCTCATTTGCTCATCAATGCACAACGATAAACAAATAAAAGAAGTGTCGTCTTCAGCTCTTTATCCTCTTGATTGATTGAGGGAATCTGTAATTTTGACACAATCGATGGATGAAAGATACGATTCTCTTGGTAAAGGTGATTAAAGTGGAACAAAAGTAAATTAGTTTAATACAAATACAATTTGTGTAATCTGAATGAAGATATTTTACTACGAAATAAAACGTAGTTTAATTTATCAATCAAATTTTGTTTACACGAATTTAATTTCGGAAGATATCTATATTTCTATTAAAAAGTTTCTTAATAAATCTACAAATTCTATTTCTATTGATTTATGTGAATTGTTAAATACACACACAATAAAATATTTGGCGATATTATCTTTTATAGCTCGTGAATAGTTGCGAATCGATAGATGATCTCACACGTTCGTTTTTGGGTTGAATTGCAAGGCATAGAGTAAATCGATAGTGCTGATCCAAGAAGATTATTGGTCACTTGCCAGGTCTTCTTCAATATGGCACTTCATATCAAACCCAGCACCTTTATCATTCCTTCGTAATCACTCGATTCTTCCATACATAATGTATAATACATACAACGATCTTACAAAAATATCTCAGCTTGTAAAACTATTTGAAAATAATGTTATTAACTATGTTTACAAGATTGTACATATCGATGTATCTCTTAGTTATTTATTATTGTTTATTCATAATTCATGTTTTGCGGCTATATCGATGCATCTCTTTATTTATGCGATGTGAGTTTATTATATTATGTATATTGTATATAGCATTATAGCACAAGCAGATGAAAATGTCTCTGAAATTTTTGAATGATTTCGTCGCATTTAATTCAGTTGAAATAATTTAATGTACTGATTTTGCGAACATATAATTCTTGTTTTAAATTGGACAAAAGTTTAACAATTTTTTCAACAGAATTATTATGAATACGTTCGGATTTGAGTCCAGTTTATTAAATTAGAATTCTAAGGATCCTTAGCACGTAACAAAATTAAACGTTTAAAACTCTGTTTACTATCGGATTTATCCGGATTATGATCATTGCAAACTTGAATCCTATTATATTCAAACGCAACTAATTGGGATACAGGAATATTTAAGAATCTGAAATGAGAAGATTAATAAAGTAGGTCACGAAGTAATTTGTTCTATTATCATCAGTGTATAAAAATGACGATTGGAACGAAATAAACTCTAATTGTTCCAATCCAATTAAGAGCTGCAGATTGATTTGCGAATTCGAATTTGTCGATTTTCAGGTCAGACCAGGCTTATTCTGGAGTTTTAAAGTACAATAGCTGGCAGATGAATTAAAAGAACTTTAATACTTGACAAATAATTCGGTCGAAGTTCCCAAGTCTTTCTACCCTTCATTTTACGCTTACCTCCTTTTTTCTATTTCTCGATTCACCAAGAAGGAGATTGGCATTCGAGGTTCAATGATAAATGAGCTGCGCTGAATTGGAACGACCCTTCCTTGCTATTTTCTCTTCTCAGTTTTCTCTCACTTCATGAACTCCCCTCTACTTTGCTGCTTATTCCTCCGCATCCACCTTAATCTATCGGCTTGGCAGCATGCTGCACGATAATTTTGAAGCTGACACGAAACAACTTTTGCTTAATTTCTGAAGCAACATTTCTTTATTTTACTTTGATAATGATGTGACATGAATTTAATTAAAATTGTAGAACAATTTTGTTTCATAAATTTTTTGTCTTATATCCTGAGATAAATTTACTTAATAGTAATGAAATTGTTAGCTAACAATAATAAACCAATTTGTCATAAGTATCGGTTGTAGTTTTTCAGTTTTGGTGCTGTTTGAAGTTTCTGTAAGTACAAGTTTTGTTTTTATAAACAACGTAAGAAAATGCAAATATTATTAAGATTAGAATACACTAACCTGATGTTATTGAAATTTATTGAAAAATGATGCACAGTAAAGATAATTCATCTCATTTCTGGCATTCAGTCCATTTCATTTATTCAATCAATGATCAAAATATGTATAAATAAAATTTCTTTCTAATTTCCTGTGACAATACAAAATAATATTTTATTGAATTTTTCGTTTTTCTGGATATATGTGAAACGATGTGTCCATACGTCTTTGTTTCTATCTGTTATTTATTGTGCGGTAAGTATACATTTATGTGAATGGACTACGCGGAGCTAAGTTTCTGCAAGATATCCCAAGAGTTCCATACACATAACATGCACTATTGGTCTACGATGGAAACGCCACATGAAATACCATTCCACCGCTTATGTATCGTGTGCAGAGACGTATCGATGCAGGCGGCTAGCTCTTTGAATATCCTACAAAACAAGTAGATTTATTATTTTTATAGTGTTCCAATTTAAATTAACCTTTGTTCCGTAAAGTCACTTCTAAATTATGATGTCATAGTTCGTTAAATTCATCTCGATGCTAGCTACTATGTTATGTTATAAAAAAAACATGTGTTAATATGTAAAAAGATAACAGTGATATTAAGCAAATCTTAAATAAATGATTTTAGGATTGAAACCGTTTAAACGACCCTTCGTCATTTGTTTATTTTTAACAACAGTGGAAGTAATTTAAACATTCGATTTAAGCGTGACTGTATATATGTAATGAAAAAACATATTAATGCAAATCATGGACTTGTGATCAGACCGACAGTAGCGAAAAGAAGTCTGAAATGGTTTATGTATGGTGAAGTATCCTCAAGAGACGATTCTTAATCAACATAAAATTTTTAGTACCTTTGAGTAAGCATGGAGGAAGAGAATGTTTTTTCTCATATACAAAACCTAAAGGATTGGTAATAGTTGCGATCATGTAGAATAAGTAACGTAGTAAATTTAAGAATAAGAAGATCACGTTTCAAAGATTGTTTCGGTTTGTTTCTTTTCTTATTATATGAACTATTTCTATACTTTATTTTTTAAAGAGTATTATATTTTGATATTTACGCATTTCGTTTTAAGTGTGTTGGTGCTGAACTATATGTTTTAAGCATTATTTAAGTGATCACTGTAATTTGTGATGCAATTAAAATAATTGTTTAAAATAACAAACGTAAAAAGGAAATTTATTATGATCGCGTTGTATATTCATAATATAAGAGAAAATTTGTATTATAAAACTGTATAGCTATTTTAGATGTCAATCTGGTACAATTATGTCGTTTTTTATTAAATTTCTATTAAATTTTTTCGGTAGAGTTACACTTTTTAAAGTTACAAGTGTAATACAATTTTTAAATAAAAACGTCATCAGTTACAACGAATTTTAATATAATTTTTAAGAAACCTATTAATATCATTGAAACAACTGATCACATATTAAGAATCGAAAACAATGAAAAATAATTACTAATTTTTCATGAATGGAAGAAGAATTTTTTCCTAAAGGATTAAATATAGCAACCTAACCCTAACCTATATTATCTGCAATTGTTTTCAAAGTTGGTCTAAGCTTCTAATATAATAGTATGGACTATAATACACTAAAATTCCAGAAAAAGGTGTTTAAGCATAACTTTCAAGCCGTGATACGTAGTTTATGCTAAAACTGTATATCCTAATAATATCCTAATAAAACAATGATATCAGAAAAATGAGAACAATTCTCCCCACAGTAGCATTTCCTATTTTTAAAAATGAACATTATCTACGTAGGGTAAAAGATACCTTTTGAAGCGACAATAGAAGATTTCTTTTAATTCTTCTGAAGCACACTTGACGATTCAGGTAAGATTAGAATTCACGAAACCGCTGTTAGTAGTAAAATCTCCGCAAGAACTATATCCCATTAGCTCTTCCTCATTCTTCACTCGTTAGTGATTCAATTATCCGCGTCGTTTGCGCAGATCAAAGAAAGGGCTTAATCTTTTCTACAACGAAGCCTTTCGTGGGCGGAGCATCGACACCTTTTTTTTTGAGATAGCACCTTGCCGACTATTGTACCAATACACCGCGTCGCGTGCATACATAAAGGCATCGCGCTTATGCGCGCGCAAGATTGGTCCAGATTCCTACCCGACTCTTCGTTGTCCTCTCTGTCTTTTTCTCTCTCTGGTTCTTGGTGTTCTCCTGTTACGCTTTCGCGGCTCTCCTGGTACGTGTGCGTGCCCAGTGGCGCCGCCGGCCGGGCGAAATCCTAGAACCCTAGAACGACAGCCGAGACTCGGACCCCCCCGTTGTTCAGTCGTGGGTGCAGTGCGTGCGAGTGTGCAGTGGTTTCGGGAGCTGTTTCAACACCGGCGTGGCCTGGAGCGTGCGAGGTTAAGTCAGTGTCATATTGCCAACCCTCGTTGCCATTAATATACGCTTCGATCTTTACTTATTTTTTTACGGTACTAACGTTTCTTATTTTTCGTCAATTTGTTTACTCTCGTAATGCATAAACTCCACGCTTTATGACAGAAGATTTTTACAAATCCAGGGATTAATGTTTCATGTGTTTAGTTCTTAACAGCGTTTGTCATTTGTGTATGCAGATTGTTCGAACAACGAGACAGTTTACGTTTGCCAGGGATACAGTTTAGACTGTTGGCAATTAATTAACCACTTAACGAAACGTGATAAAAGCTTGATACCCTTGTGAAGCAACCGATGGTTCTTATCGGTCATAATTGTTTATCGTAAGTTTTCGTTATTTATTTTTCGTTCAGCCCGCACGGTTAATTTCTTCAAAGGTTCATAAACCGTACATTCGTGCAACTGCGAAGCCCGCCATAAACTTTTTGTGTATATTGATGGCGATTGTGATTGAACGGAGGGAGATAGCGAGAAGTGTTCGCGAAGGATAGAGCACGGCGAAAATACACCGTGTGAAAATCGCGGGCGCGTTAATGATTTGGTGTTGGTGTGTTACGACGAACGAAGACGTCGCGCAGTTCTCGCAAAAGAAGGTCACCTGTTTCATGAGCTGCGATTATCCGAAATAAAATATCATTGACCTAGTTAGCAGCGCAAAAGTAATTAGACATTCAGACTAGTAGGGACCGTAGGTGAGAGTAGAGTGTTGATCGATCCTTCGTCATTGCCGAGCGCATGTACGTGATCCATCGTAAATTCACGTTTCCACTTGTGTATCGGTGCGTGCGGTGACACCGAGTTGAAATACGGCACGCGGGCCGCCCATCGGGGAGTCGCGATGCTTAGAAGAGGAGGAAATTTAGTCTCGTACGGGTAATTCAAATCTCCAGCCAGCTACGAGACGGAAACGAATGGCCGGATTTTCTCCCTAACGACTAACGACATTCATATTCGTTAGCTTCGCTCTCTCGTTTTTCCCCCTCTTTTTTGCTTTTCGACGTTCGATGGCGGAATCTTGTTTCCCCTATCTGACTAGCGCACTATCGATCTATCATCGATATCGATCATGAATCTGCGATCTCCATTACGATGTTTCGAGTTGTGCATTGTGTCAGTCTTCTAGTGTTTTCGATAGTATTAACTACGTATTTCAGTTTCAAATTTTGAATTCGAATAACGGTACTTTTTACTTGCTTAATACGTTTTTACTTGTATTTTGCCAATATCAATTTTCATTGCTCTATTTTATGTATAAAAAGTCCAGTTGATAATTTGTCGATATCTTGTTTCCAGCAATGTGCGATTATGTTTACAACATATGGCAGACATTAAAATCTGTATACAACTATGAAGGAAGTATATCAATAATATCAAATAATTTTCGACATTGCAAGATATTTTATGTGTGCATTTGTCATTGACATGTTTATTTCAATTAATCGAACTGTATGGCATTGCTGAAACACATTCTTCACCAAATGAAACAAGTGAAATTAGTTTAATCATAATTGATGCATCAAACGTCATGTGTTAACCGCATAGAAGCTCGGAATGTTCGAGATTATCTTCAAAGATTTATGACAAAGTCGCGAAGAGCGATAGATGATCTATTGGCAGAGGTAGTTATATCGAATACTTTGGTAATATTGGATACTTTGTGTATGTTTATAAGTAACAATAACAGTATACCTAATACTATATTCCTTGCTGATATACATATATGTAATCGAACTGTAGATTTCAACATTTATATCTATGTTTAACGTAACATAAATATAACATTTTTATGAGTAGACTGAATGTAACATTTCTTATTCTTAAAAGATAAAACCTAGATAGACAATTGATTTATTAAATATAATAACAAGTATTATATTTTTGGTTTACTTATATGCTTTTCTTTATTACGTGCATTTTTTGGGGCCGTCAAATTTCCTACGAATGTATAAAAAGTCGCAGTCTACTTATGAGAAATAATAATATTATGAGAATATAAACGTATTATCTCGCCATTATTATCAGGAAAGATACGCTACCTGCGTTTAGGATCCGATACATATATAACATCAGCAACTATTCGTGATTGAATCGTAACGATATTGTCTTCTGTTTACGTGAATGTTTGTAGCATAGCGTAATTTGTGAGTGGAAAACGTACGAGTTGCCAGTTTGATATCCAAGTGGAAAATCCATTGAGCTAATCCTAATCCCAGCACCGATGAGTGGTTCACCTGGACTGATCAGACTACCTGCATAACGATCGTTGAAAATCGGATTAAATGCTGTCAGGTATAGGCTTGAATTTACATCCAGCGGTTATCTCGTTGAATTGCAGCGTACTTTCCTCTAATGGCCTTTCGCGAGATACGCGAATCAATCAGTTGCTTGCCAATGTACCGTTCGAAAATGATAGGTGCAACGTTTCGTTGTCCTTTAATAGCGACACTAGCGTTCTTATTTGCTTTCGCTTCTGAGAAATTAAGCATACCTTTCCGATTTCTACCATTTATTGCATTTGTATTTTGAACTTTAGTGGCAATTACTTTCGACTTTCCGTTGATTACTTTCGAATATATGACGCATTAAAATGCAATTAAGCGAGTATTAATAACTAACCTAATTGCATACATAGCTAGGATACTTTCTGGTGTTTACAGGTTACCACCTTTGTGCGTTACCAGTTCTTTTAATTACGGTGTCATGCGCGTTTAATTTAAAATTGTACTTTTATTCCTTTTAGTTAAATTTCCTGTATTCTTTGGATCATCTCTGACTAAATCATATTTTCCTATCGTTGGAAAGTATCATAAGTTTCAGGAGAATAAGAAAGAATTGTTATCGATAGGTACGTATAATTTTTTATTTTAGTATTTCTCTAAAAATATTCTTGAAACGTTGAAAGTCTTTTTTTCGATAGAGATGGAAGTGAATCGAGTAAAATTCGAGGATCCTAACAGGATGAAGAGTCACTTATTTAAATTATCTGTATGAGTATGAATCGATAAAGTATTATCTATCAGGTTTGAAATGTCTGTCTCACGAATCTGTTACTCGTGCCATTAACGTTTCGTTCACCTGACATTATGGTTCTTCTCGAATTTCAAGACTGTCCGACTACAATTTCTTTTCGTAATGAAATATCGTATTTCGCTTTTACTTTTTGAAGAAGGCAATTCTTCTATCAATTTTCTTGCTCTTAATACCTCAGTCGGAACTTATTAAACGGATTAATCCAACTTTGAATAGCGACTTGACTGACTGTAGTTCGTTCTCTGCAAAACAGGTAATTAATATAATTGCGAATGGCGTCTAAGTTGATTCTAAGTATTATACCCCTGCGAAACATGGAAATTTTATTATGGCGCAGATGCATGGCAAATGGAAGTCTTGGAACTTAAAGTAAGCTGCACGACAGTATTAATAGCTTTTTAATGTCAGGGAAAATATGATTACCGCAACTCTCTTAATATACATTATCGTGGGACCGATGTGCGATAAATTAAGTTATTTAAATTATATTCCGGAGCGTGCTAGGCATTCAATTTTGTACCTTTCAACGATAGGTTAGCGAAGGCGCTTTTTGTCTTTCCTCTTAATCTAATTCGTCGCTTGACGTTTAACTTCTATAAAGTATAAAGGGAAATCCAACATTTTTTCTATGTATATATCGTACTTCATATTTCATTGAAACCAAGACATAAATATTGTACACGGTTATTTTTGCACTTATTATACTATATATTGCATAATTGTCTCGATTTATTTGCACGATAAATACTCCTAAGAGGTCCGAATTTGTTATATAATTACCATAAAATTTGCAATCATTTTGAGCCAGTTACGTCACAATTATTGAATGTTTAATGTTCTCGGCTTAATTACACCTGGGCGGTGTAACGTTCTCCTAAACTGGATGTCGTTAGCAAGTGTGACGTATCTTTACTTTGCTTAGGTGATGAGAATAGAATGGCCGTTGAGATCGTATTTGCCACTCTTACGTCGAATATGTTCTTCTAGTTGATCGAGATTCTTAATGAAGGTCTGATAGGCTAAGGCAAATACAATCTCTTCTCCATGAATTTTCTTAATACATTGAATGTAATTGTCTAAAGTTTAGACGACATTTGGAACTATATTTATTTGTCGTTGCTGAAAGTACTCCTTTGCTGTCGTGTTAAATATTTTATGTTCTTATGTCGTTCTTACAACGTTTTACTAATTATATTTTTTAGAATTATATTATTTGTATTTTAAATAACGTGTTAAGTATTAAATCTGGTATTTTATTATATGAAAGAGAAACGAAGGGAAAAGAGATTATTATGTAAACTGTGGATATATTTATGCGAATTCATATTTGGAAGAACGCAATTAAACAAATAGTATCTACACAAAGATTAATTTCACGTATTATCATGAATATTATATGTACGAATATTGCAATATATCCTATGTGTTCTTGTACGCATAAAACTCTGCAGTCTAGAAGTCGTAAACTGTAACAATCTCACGTTAGTGAATTGTTTTATATTTCTTAAATCTGAATATAGTATGTGATATATTTCAAGTAGACGAGTTACTAAAAATATCCGCGACACGCTTTAGGTCTTAAAAATGCAAAATTTTAATTTCTGGAGATACAGCTATCAACATTCTTCTCTTAGTAGTTTTTGGGTTGCATCGTCGCACGAGAAGAATATATACTTCGACAGCTCTTGCCAAGTTTTTTTTTTCACTTGTCCTGTACAAGATTTAAATTCAGTTTATCTCGTAAAATATGGCAATAGTATTTTTAGAATAATACTGCCGACTGTTCTGTTTTAACAAGTTATGATGAAAATTATTGAATTGAATAAATTGTGTGTATATATGTATATATAATAAAATATGAAACTATTGAAATATATTGTTAGGGAAATACAAAGTGGCATAACAAGACAATGGATAAGCAGAGTATCGATACATTTTTGTGTCTTTCTTTTCATTCTAAAGGAATTCTATTGCGTTAAATTACTCTTTATATTTATATTAGTTATATTAATTATATAGTTAGTTATACTACTTAATTATAGTATACCAGTTATATTAATATATATGTGTTAGTAAAATTTGGTTAAGTAACAAATGAATTTTTCAAAAATTCTGTGACATAGTAGTACAGTTTATTACAGCCATTTGGAAATCCATTCTCCATTGCAAAATCTGCGCTCGAATATGTAACAAACATTCCTTATCGATTATTGTTCGATTCTACCATATTAGACAAGTATGTTTCACAATCAAATTTCACTTCATTAGATATAGGAAACCAATGAAATGTCTTACTTCATAGTTTGAAGATATCGATGCAGCTGATATGGTTGGAGTATCTACTATTTGAAAGCATTGAAATTCGCGCATTTCATGGATACTTCAATACATTCCATGGTCAGATTGATCGTACACCTATCATACCAGTACAATCTGGAATCATGACAATTCAGATAATTGGAGAAATACTCTACAGCATCGCATCTATGCCTACCTGACATTTTCGACCGCTTTAATAGCTTAACGCTAGTGAAACATTTTTTCAAGTACAATTTAGAACATTATCATATGGCTTACAGCTATTTTCGTTTTAGTAGCACTATAGCAGATTTTTCATATACAGTTTATGTCTAAATTGCTCTAATTATTTAAATGTATGTTATTCGTAGACTTCCGAAAATTCTTGAAAATCTTATTGTGTAAATTATATTTATTTAAATTCTTGCGTGCAGAATACTTTGAAATACGTAAAATTGTTTTATTTAGCGCATTCAGAATGCAAAACTAATTAAGTATCTTTAGAAAGGCTATTGAAAATGATTAGCTCTTTAAGCTAATTTTATGCGAGATATAATTTATGTCATTTGTAATGAAATAATGTATAATAATGTTCACAGATGAACAAGACACATATTTCAAATTTCAGAACATGTAAACAATATAATGTAATGTAGGATCCAAAATTCAATTGCAGATTCAGCGTTTGTTTTATGTTGTTCTTTTATGTAGTCTAAATTGCGTTAACTTTTATACATGTAGTCATGTAAATAGTGGTAGATGTTAATAGAAAGTGAGATGAAAACAATACAAAATATATTTACGTTTGTCATTTACAATAATTTTAGCTTTCTTAACTTCTTTTAACTGTAATATTCATAATAGTAATCGTCTCATTACAATAAAACAGCAACAGAAATTATCGTTTCGATGCATTATCGTAATAGTACTACAAAACATTCGGTTATTTTTATTTGTATAAAATTAGGATTTTTAGTATACCATACTCGTATTATACCATATCCAAAAACTAGTATGAGTCAACAAATGCGGAATCTTCTTGTACTTAATCTTCTACATACAAGCTGAGACTTGTTTGTGTAAAAGAATAAACGTAGTTGATTACAATTTCTCTTTTTAATTTCAAAAGTAGGGACAATACAATGATGTATTAAATAAAACACAAACAGTATGCAGAGATGAGCAAATAGAATTTTATAAATATTCATAATACCTTTCTCCTATGGTACATCGGTAGACTTACACAAATTTATTACTATCTACATGATAATATTGTAACAACGTTAAATGTCATTGTACGTATTCATTATTGGAATTATAAAAATAAAATATTGTTACATTCTTTTACATATACCCAATGCCATATAACATTCAATTGAAATTTATAGCAAAATAATCGGTTCAGATCTATAATAAAATAATTCAATTCAGATTTATAAAAAGATATTCAATTCAGATTTATAAGAAAACAAACAATTTATATTTATAAGAAAACATTCGATTCAGGTTTATAACAAACTATTCAATTCAGATTTCTACATCGATCACATACGTTATAAAAGTAT
Source organism: Bombus huntii (assembly GCF_024542735.1). Classification (NCBI taxonomy): domain Eukaryota; kingdom Metazoa; phylum Arthropoda; class Insecta; order Hymenoptera; family Apidae; genus Bombus; species Bombus huntii. Next base: position 3,081,574 of record NC_066243.1, read on the forward strand.
CGTATCGTTAATATTGTCTTTACAGCGATATTTTCAAATAAAAGATGTTCATTCAATAATTATCTCTGAAATATTACAATTCCATTATCATTAAGAATTCACAAGTTTATACGCGTTTTATTTGATACTTTTTACAGATTCGTGGTTCGTGGTTAGTGCAGTCAAGCAGGAGTTCGATAGGGACGAGTGTGTTAGCCATAGTGGAGGAAGCAGGGGTCCATGATGCCCCCCATAATAGGGGAAACACTGCGCGTATGGTTCCTCTCGGCGTTGGTGGTTCACGGTGCTGTCGCCGGCAATCCAGACGCGAAACGCCTTTACGACGACTTGCTTTCTAACTATAACAAACTAGTGCGCCCTGTTGTGAATACCTCGGACGTACTACGTGTGTGCATTAAATTGAAACTTTCGCAGCTCATCGATGTGGTGAGTACAACTGTTTGTTCTATTTGTTTTGTTTACACCGTGATCTGGCGGATAATAGAAGGGCGTCGTGGCATCTGCGAAATTAGCTTCCCGTGTAATTTAACGAACGAAAAACGAGGATCGTTTTGAAGTTTCTGAAGCCTGCGATTATTATCTTATTATAGAAAAATGGCAGATTAAAATGAAATAAATTTCCGTAGATATAACATCAAATTTATCTCTTAAGAAGTTATATTTATGATTTTCTAATACTTCTAAAATACAGCTGTTTCTTTTTAAATTTTACTCAACCCTTTGACTGAAACTTTAATTTTACTGGCGTCATCTGCACACTGGGTCGTTTACGTTCATGTTTAGAGATTTGAAGGCTCTTGTGTTTTTAAATATCCCTTAAAACTCTTCAACATTCTTCCAGGTTTCTAGAATATCGTCCCATAATTTCTACTGCTATATGTTACCTTAATTTATTTAAGCAGAGCACAATTTAAATGAAGATATAGGAAAAGTAAGAAATTATTTAAAATTATTGTCAGAAGCAAACCAGTACATGGATGGAGGGTTAAGATAATTCACTCTTTATACGCGCCAAGTTAAATGTATTTTTCTTGAATAGCGAGGCTCGTCTGTAGCTTCCCCTAGTCCCATGCGCACCTCTTAATCCGCAGAGAGACAGGAAAATGTATGTATTTTATCTGATTGTTTCTTCGGAAGAAGTGGCCTTTGTACTTCTTACACTTTGCCGGTTTATGGCACATTTCATCACGGTATGCGCAGTAATCGCTCGTCAACGAGATTGAGGGGAAGCAAGGGACCGTGACGGTACGCCGTGGTTAAAATCGCACGTAGTAGTGTGCTCGTATTTGGGCTAAAGTGGATGGATACGATTATTCGATTACATGGTTATTATGTCGTTACTGGAAATGAATTTAGTCGTCGATTGTACATACATAGATATATGTATCTAATCGATGAAGACTAACAAGTTATACGCATTGAAAATTGGTTAGGAATTACGCGCTATTATACGTTGCATGTTACATAATTTCCTTTTTGGAAAATATTTCTTTTACTCGCTTATGTGATTAGCACTGGTTATGTGAAAACGTATCGTGGATGATTATAACTAAACAAATCTTCCTTTAGATTATTTCATAAATAGTAACTGTGGTCGTAGGTTTGTGAATTTATAAAAGTTACATGATATTATTGTAACAATTTTATCGTATCTATATATTCATTAAAATTAGAAATTATAAAATATTATTTGTTTTATATATAGTATAACAGAGTATTCAATTGAGATTTCTACATTGAATTTGTGCATAGTTTACGCAATATATTGGAATTTTTAGTAAGTCATTTTTAATATTAAATGGAAATAATACTGATCTTCCATAGATTCCTTAGTCCTGCATTCGAACTTAAAAACTTATAATTACTACCAAACTTATTAATAAACTCGGTTTCTATTAAATATATTGCGAGGAATTATATTAAAAGCGAAAGCAAGAAATCAATTTTAGCAAGTTCTATTTGAGCAATAAGATGTCTGTACCGTGTTCATTTAATGTATTACCGAAGCATTATTTGAATTCAGCATGCAAATGCTTTCGCAATCAGTTGATTAAATAGACAATACAATTTCAACATTATTTCAAACGCGTATACATTAATATAATATCGAAGCGAATACAGAATATATTGACCGTTATTGTGATTTAAATTTGGCAAACTGTTTAACATAAAATCGAAGCAGATGATCTTTCGTGATTTCTAAAAGCATTAATTAAAATTCTCGATATCTTTTCGATCCTCATTTTCATTTTGAATTTGTCAGATTATTCTAACTGCGTAATCTTCTAAATTATATTTTGTCATAACAGAAACGGAAGATCGGTTATTTCAATCCTATGCGAAGCATCTTGACGCGAAATGTACGTTTCCATAAAAATTTCCATTACCTTTTTGAACTTTTTGACAAGTAAATCTGTTGATTAGATTCTTTTCGCCTTTTATAGAATCAGAGTAGGTTACAGCTATTTCACCTCGCGCTCAAAAGAATATGTAAATGGATAAGCGCCTCGCGTTGAAGGTTTAAAAAGTTACACCCTCGAGGAGTATGAGTTCACTACCTAGGGATTCTATGTTACCTAGAGCTCCTCTTGATCTTCAGAGTCTTAATTGCGTCAAGTGTTTGATTGACAGCCTGCAGAGGTACTGGTCTTTATTAATTAAATACTTCGTGTGATAAATTGTCTTTTGTAGGCACGTGATGATTTATTCTGCCTTAATTTGCATTTAATCATTCATTAACTTTTCACTTTTCACTTTTTTTATCGCCGTTCGAAAGTTTTAGAACAGCTATTATGTTGGCTCCAAAACTGAAAAGAACAAACCATATAATAAAAATATCAGGACGTGAGATTTCATCTAATTTTTATATTATTGTATATTTGCGATTCTTGAAATATGCGCGCAATTTAAAATTTCTATTCTACACCAAGTATTAAAATTTTATTAAAATTCAAATTAGAAGATTCCCCAAGACTTTTGAGCGAGAGTGTATGTACATCTTTAAATGATTTTTGTTAGAAAAAGTCTTTTCCACAAGCTTCATCTTATATTATTAAACATGTAATTCGTTTGGACGACAATAATGTCATTATCACTTAAATGCTGTTATGGATTGCATCGAGAATTCACGGTATCGATAGGAAAGTATTCCTCAAAATTAATAACATCGTTTATGCTGTTCTTTTATTCAACGTTCTTGTCAATATCCATTATACTCTTATTTCTTGTTGAAGGAATTAAGTTCGCAGATTATCTAGATTGCATGATCTCTAGTATTCATTTCGTAATAATTTTCCACTTGAATACGATTTTCATAATTCACGGAGATGAGATGCTGCATACCAGAGGTTTTATCCAGGTTCAATCGACAGGCGGAATTCAACCTATTTAATTCTTCCGATGCAGCATCCCGAATCTTACAGACCAGTTATATCCACTATGAATTAGTCAAATCTGTCTGAAATGTCAAATAGTTGTAGTAATTATTTACATATTTCATGATAAGAAGTCTATTTAAAAAATATGAAATTATCTCTGATATTGGTTCTTTAAAATTTTGGGTAAATTTGGGCCATCGACTCTTGGCGTTATTTACAAATTTCATGATAGGCAGTCTATTTAAAATATATAAAATTATTTCTGATATTGGCTTTTTAAATTTTGTATGTTTCAACATTAAAACCATCCGTTTCTCGTATTAATTTTTCTATTATTGTTACAATTTTCTATTATTGTTATAAAATATAGAATCTGTGAATTGTTAAAAAGAAAACTATTTGTCATATATATCAAACTATCACGCGGTTATTAATATTTATTGTAATATACGTAGCAACGATTTGTTTGCAAACTTTAGTATAGTAGTTATATATGTAATGTCAATGAAATAAAAATAAATACACTTTTTGAAAGATTTTTATATAAAACTAAATAAATTTCCTTTAATCTCTTCATATTTTTTATCCACGAAATAAACGTAGCTCGTTCTCTTTCTCTCTTCGAAAATCGAACCAAGACATTAATATTGGAAATCTATAGTTCATACGCGTCAGCAAATAAATTAAATAAAATTTAAGGAAGATCAATTTTCCCAAATAGTATCAAGAATTTTATTTTTGGGAGATACAGATTTATTAAAATATGTGTGAAATACTAACACGAGATTTATCTCGTTTTCATTTATTGATAGGTAGAAATATTCTCTGAACAAATATAATACCTTCTAGTAATATATCTTATCGTTGCTAAATAGACGTTAACACAAGATTGCTTCAATTTTAATATCAACTATATATCAATTACTTATGTGCAAGTATATCTTAAAATGTTTGTATACGTATAACTTCGTAATAACGTATCATTAACGAAGACATCGAACTTTATTACAAGTAATTAATACAGTTAGCGTACGACGTTAACGAACTGATATTTGATATCGTTTTAACGACGTAATCTATAACGTGAAATTACTTAATTGTTTCTCGATGTCACTTGCTGAAGAAGGGGATCCTGAGAACCATTAATGCGCTGAGGTGAAAATACAGAAATTACAGACCTTCTGTAAAGAAATAAGTTCGAGGGGAAGTCGTGGAATTATTTCCATTAGCATGTACTGGTTGTATGGGTGGCGTGGCAGCAAATTGCGTGGCTGTATGCATATATACATTCTTCGGGTAGATTGCGTGGTTTCTCCATGCTATTACGTCGATTTGAGGAGAGTATTCGCACGAGTTCTGATAACTTTCCTTAGAATTTTCTTTTCTATCGAACCTTGCACGAAATTAGATTCATTCTTGGCTCCATTGGATAACTCTGGTATTTTAATGGACAACTTTTTATTGTGTAATTTAGAAACATTTTTTTTAGAATGATATTTATGGCATAAACAAGAAAATACATATTGTTTGATAGAGTAGTTACACTATCTTGGTTTTACTTTTTAATTCTGGTAATAACGATATTCTTCTAAGAGCCAGAAGCCTAACGGTTTATTTTTTAATCTGATCATGCATCATGATAGTGTTTCCAATACCGAAGTTATTGATTCGGTAGTTAAACGTTCTATTTTGTCAAAGTTTTGAATAGATCAATGTTTATTTAGACTTAGGTATAATTTTTGCACGCGTTCTTGTTTACGATAAACGTGTATTATATTATTTATCTAATTATACTTACTCCATTGAAAACGTTTTTATTGGAAAAGAAACGATTATGTTATTATGCAGATTGGTTATGTAGATTCTTAAAAATAAAAATAATTGTTTTGAAAATATATCGTTCTCACGTCGTTCTACGAAAATGATAGTTTTGTATGGTACCGAATATGATTTTCAAAATGCATTAAAACCAGTTCTATTCTTGCTTTGACTCTTCAGAATAAAGAGTAGCTCATAGAGAAATAAAGGAGAAGAACTCAAGGAGGAGAGAATAATTGTAATAATTGTTTATTGGAAAATTATTATCACACCCTCGATATCGTCTCTACGACGATACTATCGTCTTCAAGCAACTCCTCTCAAAGGCAAATTCTTTCAAGTCAACTTCCCAACGTTAAACTTGTGATTATCTTCAAATCCGATCAACTTATCTTCGCTCTTAAGAAGTAGCTTCTCCCCATTAATTTCATGTGCAGCGTGCTAAGAACATCATCGCGTCACGTAATCTTTGTAGTGTATTGATGATTGGTGACGACGCTCTTCTATAATACGGTTAAATAGCTTTATACTTGTTTTAGTTTCATTTGTAATGGGGCATGTATATAAAGATATACATTATTAGCTTATATAAAATTATACAATGATATATATGTATATGTATACAAGAGTATCCTAAGTTTAAACGATTAAAATTCACCAATATGTTCCGAAATATATTAAATATATTATAGATATATAATAATATATATGTATATGTATGTATATAATATTATATAATAATACATAATATATATAATAAATGAAATGTATTATAGAAATAATGAAGAAACGTAATATAAACGTGGATACGTACACGCTTTCCACTATTATTAATAATTATTTAATGCGCATTGAATGAATGTATTATGAAAATAGAAAAGTCTTGAAGCACTGGAATATAATTACAATGGCACAATCAAGTACACCAGTTCTCTTGCGTTAATGAATAATACACACGACATAATGTTAGTTTAACATAAGCCACAGTAACGTTCCATGTAAATTATGTTTATATTATACCTTAATGAGTGTAGCTGTTAGTTATGTTAATTCATTGTTGTGAACACAGTATTTTACTATAAGCTAGTTATCATTTGCTTCAAAGGCATTAACTTATTAATATTACAACGAAATTTTCAAACTATGTATTATACGAACCATATATGGCATTTTTGAATATTAATTTAAATCGTAAAAAAACAGATAAAAATACAATGTGCGCTAATATCTGATAAATATTTCATTATACATAATTTTACATATTATACGTATTTTGTCTAGTGATGGCTCGGTTATAATATTAATTAGTTGATTACTTAGAAGAAAATGTTAAAATAATTTGTAGTAAAGCATTGTACTTGTAATTTCGAACTAAGCTTCAGCGAACACTCTTTTGTGCTTGTACGGTTTGTTCAAATATAGTTTTTAACAGAAAAAACGGAAACGATGGTAGATCTCTTTTTAAACGTTTTCATTTTCTGTTCACTGTAAAATTGTGCTGTTATCGTTGATTCCTGCGTGAGATGCCCACTTGCTACGAGGGGAACTGATTGGGTGCTAAAGCGCTTCTAAAGCACACGAAATCTAGCGTGATCCGGGTTTCAACACGCGAGGGATTACAGTTTGATCGAATCGAAAAAAAGGAAAAAAAACAGTAGATATCGAAGTACGAGTAATCGTAAATACTGTAAAATCAATTCTTATAATGCTGCGATGTAAATTTTCAATCACAAAACGATAATACGTTTGCAGTGTACTATATATTAATAGCATATCAACAGATAAAAATCAAATTTTTTCTCGCTAATTGATAGAATATTTCGTGCCTATTTATTATATAACCATTTTTTTCAATGATTAAAAGGCAATTTATGAATATTTTTATAACGATAAAGACCAATAATTTTAAGTATGTATATAATTTATTTATGTAATTATAGAAAAGTTAGAAGGCCGTAAAATTTGTGTACTTTTTGTGGATTTTTAAATTGATTAACAATAACTTGCAGAGCAGGACATAGTGAAAATGCAGAAAGTTCTGTAGTTCACAGAGAAATTGGTAGTTCACCTCAAAGTTTCCCTACTTTGTATTTCAAGTTTTGCAGAAGTTTCTCCGTGCTATTGTCATTTGAAATTTGCATATTTCTTTACTTTAATCCCGCAGCGATATTTGATTCGTGTGGATTTAAGGGAGAACCAGACGTTAAAGATTTCGAAATCACCGCATTAAAAAAATGTTTTTCTTATATTAGGCATATAGTAATTCAATTTATGAGAAATATATCGAACCGGGGGAAAAAGAAGTTGAAGTAAAATATAAAATCGAACTTTCCAACTCAATGTACATCCTAACAAAAATGAATTGTTGATAAACGTAGATTTATGAAAGTCTATAACACAACAGCGTTATTAAATTTTCCACTTATAAAATAATTGTTGACGCATCATTAACTGTAGCTTTAATCTAGCCCAGCAGGCGGTTTATTGAATTATTTATTCAGTATACTTTACGGCTACTATTAATGGAATCATGCTTACATTGTAGGAGCAGAGTAAAGTATAATCTGCTAAAATGTTGTTTCATTATTTTATGCTCGATATTTGCAATTAATTTTTATGCAAACGATATTTTCATCCAAATATCCAAAATATTTATAAGCTATCTTCTTACGGTGGAACTAAACCTAATTTTGTATTTAGATACAATTAACGTAGTTTATAGTGCAATAAGAAAGGCGAAGAATATGCATTAAATGTTGAATATATGTGTTGTTCCACTATTTATGAAATATCGGGAAAAGGAATGATTGTACATGAAAAATAATCGAAAATATACAAAGAATTTTTTAGATTTGAGGCTTTGTTTTCAACGAAATCAGCTTCGAAAATTTATTTGTTATACGTCAATTTGGCCACTTAGTAATTGAGTATAGTTACAATACTTTTCGTCTTAATATCGATGTTATCTATTAAATATACATATTTATAATATCTTTTTTCTGAGACAATTGAAATGAAACTTCAGATCCAAAAATATTTCTGTCAGCGTTATGACAGAATATACTATCAATAAAAACTGGGATTCTTATCACTATTGTGTTAAATATTTTTGCGTACATCATTAAAGAAATAGAACCTAAGCAAACATTCTGTTCATACTTTATTACAATTTTATTCTAAATATTTTCGTGCATTTCAATTTTTCTTGAACGCGTAAGCACCCACAGTCTACTTATAATTCTAACTGTATGATAAATGACCTTTGAATACGCGGGACGATTTAATTTCTCAAGGCCCGAGCAATCAGGAAGATTCATGAAAGTTAGGGAGGAAACATCTTAAAGAAATTCTGTTTGATTTACGTAGGACATACCGATCTACATACGTTCATATACAGCTATTTATGATGTTGACGTAGGTATTGCGAAGCTGGCTCCATTGTCAGGATGATCTATCATAAGCACTGTACTCTATGCGCAACCCTGGCGATATATGGGCCAGGTATTCGCAACACAAATGTGTCGCTCGGGTTGAAGTTCTCGAGGACTGCCGATTGAATTCCATTAGAGTTCATTAAGGCGTATTACGAAGTCCCCGCGGTGAGGTGATCCATCGATCCTAAATCGAACAACGAAGTTTATTAGGAGAAGCGAATAGTTGAGAATTTAAGGTTGAAATTTAGGCTTCCTGTAGGAGTGGTCATAATGGTTGCTACGATTTTTTACACTCTATCAATGGCCCGATAAAAAAAGCTCTTTATCAAAAGTTAGATGCTATCGAATAGCTAGTCGACTATGAAATCGTCGAACAAAATTTTTGTTGAATAAAAGAGTCATCTGCACTTTTTTAAATAGCATTGTATAATTCTTTCTAGCCAATGTATTATATTCGAAAACACTGAAATCTACGGATACGAATTTCATTGAATAACTTGATTAGGAAATAGTCTTTTGAAATTATTATTGATAAACTTCTTTACGGACGTCTAGCCATAGGTCTAGAAACAATGTGATTCACTGATAGTTTATAACTAAGTGTAGGTAATATGTGCACTTACACGCTAGAATTTATTCGCGTTCCTATTTTTGTAAATATATGTGGAAGAATATTTTGATAGATTTTCGGATTACAGAGCTGAAACTTTAAGGAAATATAATACTAAAGGTAATTTGATATTAATAGGAGCGTTAGCGAACGCGTCATGGAATTCTAGAAAACTTTCCTGTAATTTTAGGTCACATAATATAGTCGCTGCCATTTTCAGCACATTATGTCTACTGCATAGTACTGCAGTGTCCGAAATTCGACATCACAGAATTTTTACAAAATAGCAAAGTAATGTTAAATTTAGTGATACTAAATTTGTGAATTAATTTAATGATTAATTCTTTTCTAAACAATTTGCTCTGTTTTCTTTTAATTGTGAAATGCATCTGAAACAAGCTTTTAATAAGTAATATTTGCGAAAAGGTATTAAAATTTTAATTTAAGTATAACATTCTACGATATATTTTCTAGTTTCGATGGATGTGTATTTATCAGTGTGTATTTTAACAAAAAATGATGCTTAGAAAAAATGTATTCTCGGATACGAATAATGTATTCAGTGGCAATATGGCCTGATTTTCAATTAATCAACAAATTTCCAAATCATTCACTCATTTCTCTATTAATGCGACAAAACAAAGAGCTGTTGGTAAAAAATGCACGTATTTACGCCATGTGCAGCCAACCTCTATATCTTCGACAGGTTTGAACTCATTCCATTAAATTGTTATTGTACTTAATCGATTCAACCATAAATTCATGTCCCCATTGATCTATATAGCTTCAATTTACATTTTCGAATATTTGTATAATTTGAGAGAAGATGAATAGTACTTGGACGCGTATACCGATAATAACAGTATAGATTTATATCCAAAAAGATATTTTATGAAAAGAGCCCTAGAGCTTTGGAATATGTTTACAAACTTTCAACAATCTTTTAATAAATAAAGCTACTTTACAATCTATTTTTACTTTTCGTAAGATATTAATCATTCTTGGGACGTCGCAGAATTCTTCCATGAAATACCATCAGTGTTATAAGTAACTCATTAAATGTGTGTAACAAATATACAAAGCAACAACAGAATTGTTTACCCTTCGATAACGTAAAAGAACAGATTGGCGATGTTTGATATAGTTTCATTTTAAAATGTTACCTGCTCTTTTGTTACGACCGTTCTCGGAGAGACGCGGTCGCTAGGAGAACGCATCAGCGAGAGCGTAAATTCTCGCTACGATTATGTTAATCGACGCCGCGAAATAGTCGTTCCCCTGTTTCGGTTAGGATAACAGAGGTGGTTTAATGAATGTAACACTGTATTAACAGGTTAACATAGAACAATATATTTTACAATAATATGATGAAGATGTTACAGAAATTTGACTCAACTTTGCGATATCTCTAGATAAATTCGTTTGCTCGTCAGATTTGTCGAATTGTCACGTTTGACTCGTCAGAAGGAACTGAACGCCCTTCGATTATTCCTTTGTCTCATTTGGAAGACGACCCCCACTATGCTCGGGTCACGCCACCGCTCGCGCCTATGATCACGTATGCCTCTTCTAGTGTGAAAAACGTAACGGTCAAAAATCGACGTTTCTAGAGCTCGCTGCTTGGCGACAACTATGCTCTCGTCGATACATTGTATATGATTCGGCGGGCAGATAAGACGGTTTGCCTGCGACGTTGTAGGACCGCGAGCGACGATTAGAAAATACAGCCTGTGGTAAGCCTCGTGGCGTAACATCTTCCATAAATGATATTTATAAAAGATTGAATTTATCGCATTAAGAAATCCACATTGATTTTCTTTAATTTCAATTGGCCTACAAATTTGCTTATTGTTGAGGTTGACTGATAGAGGAACGAGTGGATGAATTTTTAATAGAAAAATATATTGAAATAAGTATAGGTATAAGTACAGGTATAGTGTATGCTGATCTAGATCCTCACTCTTACAGTGTTACAATACAATAGGAAGGATGATAGGGAGCACGTTCATATATTTATAGCAAAGGATATTACCAGAAAGTTAACTTTGGTTTGTAGCTCTAATTGAATGCTACAAGAAACAGCAATAGAAATCTACTTATAGCTCTTTTTTTGTAGACCGTGTAACCCAAAACAACATTCATATTGAAAGCCACAATAATACGGACCTCTCCTTGTTTTTAGCTTTTTTGCTTCACTAAATTCTATTTTCTACGTAACAGCGGTGTCCAAGTTACGGATATACAAAAAAAAGGTATAGAGTTCTTCTTGAAGTAATTACTTCAACACTTATATTAATTCCTCATACATAATTATTTATACTTAGTAGCTTTTTATCTTCCCTGGTAAGAATTTCGCAATATGATATATATTAGATTGTCCGAAAAGTTTACTTAATACTTAATTCGTACATTCAATGTGCCAAACTAATGTAAAGTCTCCCAAAACGAAAAGAAGCAAATAGCGTTATATAAACTGGTGAACTTCATGAGAAACTATCGCCATTTATTAATTCGCGATAAAAATTCGTCGTTATTTATGTTGTTTCTCGATCAGCCGAGAAATGGAAATATGCAATGGTCATTACTCATCGTTATCGTAACAGGCCGTTTTCTATCGAAAAAGACATACTTTCTGCAGGTGTCGGTAGTTCTCGTACGAGAACGGGATACTGGAACTCTACGAAAGTTTCGCTGACAAATCGTCGACAATCCAGAAATGTAGGTGCACATTCGCGATACTCGCATAGGTGCAGGACGTACCGTTAGAGAACTTTCGCCATAACCATTGTTCATTCAGCTGACACGTACGGAAAGCGTTCTTTGTTTATATTTCCCTGGGTAATCTAGCTTTCTCTCTCTCTGCTTTTTTCTTGTTCACCTTGTTTTGTTCTCTTTACGTACTTCCTGTCTCTCTTTCGACCCCCTTTTTACCCGCCCCCGTCGCCTCCACGATTTTTCTCACGCGCACATTTTCAATGTCTACGTGCGTACGTGTCGGCATATTTTCAACTGAAACGGACGTAAATTTTTGTCGCTGCTCCGTCCTCAGAAATTACGCTCCACTGCGACAACTGACAAAGCATTCTGGCGGCTGTTCTAAAACTAGTATGGGAATTAGTCGGTTATATCAATGCTCATTTACTACCTTTTAAACATTTTAACAAATGTTTTATCAGAAGTATGTTTTATCAGAAACAGTATGTTTTATCAGAAGAATGTACTCAACACGTTTTTTCATTCTCATTTTTCTTCTTTTTCTAGCAGAAAAATTTCATCGATCTATATATTTTCGTGCTTTAACTATGACAAGTCGTTTGAGGATGGCTACATTCGCATAGTTTCCCAGAACAAAATCAAATACGTTTAATAGCTTTTTTGTTCCTTCTGCGTTATTGTTAATGATTATATTCATTTCCTACCTTTGATTTCGTTATTATTATTCGTTATTATCTCTTCGGGGCAAATGGAACAATATGTCTCGAGATAGGTGCCTAACTTTTAAAAAAATTAAAAAATGGAATTATAAAGTGTTCCACGTAACTGGGCCAAGTTGTAGCTCTGAAACGATAGATGACAGAAAAAGTTTTACTAGGCAGAGTTAAACGATTTCGACTCGTATTTCAACTCGTATTCGTCCAGCCTGCACATCTAAAGATTTGAAATTTAGCTATAAATTTTTATGTGCACCAAACCAGTGCAACAGTATTGCGTTGTATTTTATAAAATTGTAGCTAAAATATCATGTAAATTATTCAATATTATACTCAAGTATATAATATTTTCTTACAGAGAGTGATAAAGTGCATTGATCGGTGTAAAAATGAATTTATAATAACATAATATTTATTAATTTTGGCCTTTGCGGCTTTGAAATAGACTTGGCAACTTCTAAACATTCATCCATCTAAACCTTCACATACGTTCTTATGAATTATAGATCAATATCCTGTCTCTACCTCGTGACATTTATAAGTCATAAATATGCTACTTATTGCTGCCTCTCACTTTGCACTTTCATTTTTCTTTTTCTCTAAGAAGAGGAATATTTTCCTTCCCCAGTTCCTTTCATGTTACTTCTCGTTCATTTCGTTACATAGCGTATAAATGAATTTATATCTCCCATCCAAAAAAAAAAAAAAAAGAAATGTTGTTTCTGCAGTGGACACGTACATCAGCTTGAATTTTGCCGCATGAAAATTTGTTGTTTCCTCTACCACTTTGGAGCTATAGTTTGGCCGAATTTTGTGAAACACCGCACGACATCCCACTTTGAAAGTCACGCTTAGCTGAATTTCCTTGAAATTTGAATTTATTATCGCCCGTACTATCACGTTATTGCGTTCATCGCTAAAAGAAATTCGTCTCGGAAGGTTTTAAAACATTCAGAAGATGCTGAATTCTTGAGCCTGTTCGCGACGAAATTAATATTCTCGGCTCAGACTAGATTGGCATAATATTATTAAGTTGCCAAGCACCTCGACGCCGGCAACTTTCAATTAACTTAAACGCAAATCGTTAACAGATAAATCCATTGAGATCTGCAGCTATGTTCCCCTCGGATATGATTAACCGCATGGTAAATGAACTAGATACGCCAGGCACCTGTTCCATAGCTATCTACGATACTCCCAATGGATCGTAGGCCTCGTCCAGCAAATCAAATTAAATCATGCTGCAGCTCGATTAAATACCAACGGAAACCTCGCTTACACCTATTTCAAAATGTTCGCAAGGCCCCGAACTCGATTAACTACGTAATCATCTACCAGTGACGGCTACCCAGTGACTATCTCCTGCGATTATTGCAGCAATAATTAATACGCGTTAAACTTACAACTCTACCGTCGTGCATAGCTAACATCTTGTAGTTTCCAATTTAAAATCGATTGGAACGACGTGTTTTGGAATTAATTTCAAGCAGTTGTTTTAATATCGCGTATTTTCAATAATCTGTTTAAAAAAGATTTTGAATCACAAATCGTCCGGAATGATGCGTTTTGGAAATAATATTAGACAATCGTTTTAATATCATATATGTTACTCATGTTATAAATTATCTATCAGAAAGGTTTTGAATTTAAAATCGATTGGAACGACGTGCTTTCCAATGAATTTTAGGCAATTGTTTTAACATCAAGTATGTTAAATTATCTATTAATAAGATTTGATAGGAATTTAAAATCGACTAGGATGATGTGTTCTAGAAGTAATTTTGTCTTTCTAATTTAACAATTGTTCTGATGTTATGTATGTTGAAGCGTCTATTAAAAAGATGTATTTCCTTTCCGTCTATTTTTTGTAGTTTCATACTTTTGGTTTTGAGAAAAGTTCAATTTTAAATTTAATTATTTATAAATGAATGTATTAACAATTAGCACTGTAATTAGCTACCTGGCTTTGTTTGTTCTAATATATATATATACATACATACATATAATATAATAATAGCCATTGAATATTTGAACTTGATATTGAAGTTTCATCTTTTACTTATTTTCCTAATTCTTCTCAGATGAATATCTCTAATAATATTACAACATACATTTTTGTCAATCTTCAGAAGCATTTTTTTGTAAGACGGTTTGTTTTAAGATGTATAAAACACTGTGAAGTCGCAAATATCAAATATCTTGTTAGATTTGTTATCCAGCAGAATAAACTTTCTTGAGTAAATCATAATTGCGTTATAATTTGTCGAGAACACGTTATTTATTAACGTTTAGTATCGATGTAGATTTATATTTCACTAGTATCATTAGAAATGTAATATATACGTGTATAATTTTATAATGATATGGGTGTATGTGTACGGATTAAGCATATGTGAATACGAATGACTATATTTATGGAAATGATCAAATAATAGAAGTGGAAATTATGGAAACGAATAATAATGAAATTAAATATATGTAAAATTCGGACGATAAATTTTTGTAATAATATCTCCATTAACTTGTACTTACACATATATTACAATCAAAGATGTGCTATAGTACCGTGAAAGGACAATAATCATTTGAAAGTGATTTTATTGAGTAATAATAAATATTAATATTACCTAGATAAGTAGTAAGTGAAACAGTAAATTATTTATGCATTTATACATTTTCTAGCAATTAACAGAAATTCTTGCTTAGTATACATGTATAGTGTTCATAGCTTGCAACATCTGAAGATGGATAGAAGATGCTAATCTAAATATTTAACTTGTTATTTACATTTATCAGTTTAATGTATCGACTAAAAGTGTAGCAACTGTCAATAATATTGTCAGTGTGCCGAAGTTTTTGGTCGAAAACAGTCGCGCAGCAGTATTGGCAGTTGTCTCTATTAATAGTTTATTAACTTTAACTAGGCCAGAGTAGTTGAACTCCCGATATTTTAATCTTTGACCTCAGGATTTATAGACTCGGCGTGATTTTGAATACAGGCGTTATTTATCGGGGATAGTATGTAATATTTGATATTATCAAGTGGCTGTGTAAATATCATGGATGCTCGGTGCTCCGCCACTTAAATTGGAATTGTTCAAGCGTTTCCTATTGGCATTGCGAATTATCTGAAATGCACTTACTTTTGTTAAATTTCTGCCATTTGCGAATAAACTTTCCCATATGTTACAAAATATCACAGAGATCCAAAATGTTCGAATATCGCAGTAGCGTTTGATTTTCAAATTTCATTGTGATTCACGTGCAAGTAAAATAAGAAAGGCAAAACAAATGTAAATATTTGCAGCAACAGATAGGAACATTTGGGTAAAGGATTTAGGAAAAGAACTTTATAAGATATATTATCCTATATTGGACAAGTGCCATAAGTCCAAGTTCTTAAAATATTTACTGCGTCATATGTATAATATATATGTATATATATTTAGCAATATTGTATTAAATGGTAATATACAATATATAATTGAATAGATTAATAATATTATTATATTATAACTGATTGTAATAAAGATAATTCTGTAAATAGAGAAAGAAAATACACCTAGTTAAATAATTATTCTTGATCGTAACAAATTAATCCGCGTAAAGTTTTACATAATTAAATAATTCGATAATTTTATATAATTCATAAATATGTATAGTTCAATACAACTTTCTTTCTAATAAGAAGTATCGTAATTTTCAAAACCATCTTGTTTATGTTAATATATTTATTTCGGTAACAATCTTGATATAAATACAAGGTCCATTAGTTAAATTAAATATACACATTGACGTAAATACGATACGATGAAATAGAATTTATGCATTGCATAATATCCCGTATTCCTAATTATGTTAATTGATTTCATAAAAATATTACGGAACGTACTAAGCTGCATCCTCTTTACGAGCGAACGTTATTTACATTAGAATCTCGATTTAAACGCATATCATTTGCAGAAACAAATTTAATATAGAAAGTATAATGAGAAGTTGCTATCGAAGTTGACTAATTAAACGTTACGAAACGGGATCACGGTTAATGCAGTTTCGTAGCGCAGCAATTCGAATGAAAGCTTAGAAAGATATGAAAGGAGAAAAAAAAGTTCGATTGTGCCGCCTACGTGCACAAGGGGATAACCAGGAAACGAAAGAGGAAAAATAATCTGGGAGAACAATGACTGCCTGTACGTGGAACAAACGAGCAGCCGGCATGCAAACAGAAAAGTCGTCTGACAAATACAGTCAAGCGACCACTTAACCTGCTCCTCGCCTGCTTCGCCTTTGGATTGTGGCGGACCATTAAAATATTATTAAATATTAATAAAACACTGTTACTCCAGCGAATATGATTCTTGACAATTAAAAAAAATCATTTCCGCTTGCAACGAGTGACTTTATTCCCCATTCAAAACACGAAACGTCGTACAAACAATATTACTTATTGCATCGTCGATCGTTTTAAACATTTACATCTTGCAAAACATCCTTGTGGAGAATATCGTTACCGCGATGCTCGCATTTATTTAACAACGAAAAGAGAAATCGTCACGAATTACTTTTATTTACAACATGAACTTTTGAACAGATTTTTAACTAACTCCTCTCTCGTTAAATTCCAATTGTACTGGAAAAGAAAAATAAACAGTGGCCGATTATATTTAACTTTGCGAACATATGTCCGGAACAATTTCGTATAACATTTTCAGTATATGGTGAATTAATCGCGTAGAACTCGATGAACTTGTAAGGGATACCTGCTACATAGCGAAGATAAAAGTAAAAGTGCTGACGCGCCAGAAGGGATGGGAAATCATCACGAGTCATCGGGTCCAAGGACACGTCCGTGACCCTTTCGGAAAAAGGGTTCTTGGCAACGCGAACACGACCATATTTGATCGTGGACGAGTGGAAAAGCGTGTGTGTGATGAGAGGACAGAAACTCTTAAAAAAGGATGCTTTGGCAGAAAAAGGAAGAGTCGTCGTTAGTTATCGTTAATTGTCATGAGTTGTAACTTGTCGTTAGTCGTTACTAGTTGACCAGTTGTATTGATTTAGTTGCTCTAGTTGTAATTTATTACTTTATTAAGAAACAGTTTTAGTTAATTAGTTATAGTTTCTATCGTTTGTAAATAAATATATATAAAATGAAACCCTTGTAATTGGTATGTATCGTTTTGTATAGTATTATAAAATGGCTTTCGAGAATGTTTCGAAAATATCGAAAGGTATATCAGTGGCAAGTTATACTAACTGGAAAAGAGTACATACATATATCGATGAGAGATTGTAACAGCGAGTATACATACGTGAATTTTATTTCAATTTTTGAAAGTTGTGTGCGTGGTACTCCTGGTACACTCATATTATTATTAACGAAACAAAAGGTACATCTAGCAATATGCTTTAGCACCTCTTCGTTCGCTAAACTTGACATGACAATCCTGTTGTTTAATTTTACATCATAATACTTTATAAATGTTTGCATCATTTGCAATGCTATCGCAGTGAGTATCTTCTTTTTAATGAAATTTCGAATTGTGAAATATCGAAGTATCTGTTGCAGTATATGATAATTTTATGTACCATGGTTAAGATTATAGCAATGTCAAATATTTGCAATGGGATTAATTGCAGATCCTATTATTTTAGTTCAGTAAAATCATTTTATAGAGTGTTAGACTTTCACTGCCGGCACTTGTTGTTATTTGTTTCTATCTGAAGTTTCTCTTCTATGGATGTAGTTGACCATTATACACATATATAATGTGATATATAGATTATACAATATGGATATAATTTTTCGAACAGTGACAATTGGGAAATAGACCACGCGACGGAAATCAAAATTCTGGGCAAAGATAACTTTTCCGATAAATATTGTAGTTTGCTACTGTAAATAATCAGTTCAATTTAATCAAATAATTATTTTATTCGATTAAATGATCAGTTCAATTTACAACAATCTAAACAGAGAGAAATAGCTGTCAGAATTTCTGAAATCATAAGCGATTAGTTACAAAAATAAATCGTAGCTGGCAAACGTATTGCATTTAACAGAATTACAAATATAAATAAGGGCTCACCTTTAACTGTAATTAAATCTGTTCTGTTGCGCCCAACAATAGAATTATCTTAATTTTCAAATCAATAGATTACATGGTCGAACTTAAATATACAGTTCGTGGTGCGATAATTAGTAGCCGTACTTTGTTTCATTAAAATCGCTAGAAGACAAGTACTACTTCATCGCAACCGGAGCCTGATGGCTACGTCCACTTTAACGATCCAGCCAAACTCACGTTAATTAGTCGAGATTCACATCGCATGCTCTGGCATTCAAGAACCCTTAAAGGAGTGATCGCTTGTCAAGAACTATTTTCGAAGCTATGGAATGCTTGTAATCAAACCTTTCTTACACGTGTACACAACTATTCTGTCCACCACTTTTCGAGCAGATCTTGCTTTGTTTGTTTTTTTTTTTTTTTTAGTAGTAATTTATGGATATATTTAGTACAATTTGGTTTTCAGTAAATAAAAATAGTTAATAATATTTCTGTAACTTTACGTAATTACATTGACACAAATATATGCGAGTTTCGAAATTTTAAATGATTTATTTATTTATGGTTAATTTACAATCAAAGGTTTGTAGTACGTTCGCCTGAAAGTTCAGAGTTGTTTTTAACGAAACGCAACGAGAAGTTCTTATCGTCGATTAACTTGAGTTGATCCATATGTCGATACGAAAACAAGAAGTCGTTTCCTTCTAATAATTTCCTTCTTAATTGTGTTTTCTGGTTCTTTGATTAAATTCAATTACAAGGTGTTGTAAATTAAATTCAATTACAGGTTGTAATAAAGATTACTATAGCTTTTTAAATATTCATTATTTACATGATTTGTTTATTGAATAATTATAGATTCATAATTACACAATAATTTTGATAAATATTGCTCGTAAGTAAACCGTGAACTTTTATGCAAATTCATACTTTTATAAACACGGCTATAGAACTGAGATCTCTTTTACACACAGAATATCGTTGCAAAAGCTTCTTTAATTTATATATTTAACGCGCTTTTGCATATTGTACTGCGTATTATGTTCATTTCCACATCCGTAAATTTTCCATAAATACATAAATATCCGCAATCTATTAATAAATAATTGAGCGTTGAGAGTATATATTTCTTAAATCAACTTTAACATCGAAAGGATTGTTCATTAGAGGGGAACACAGTTAATGACGCTGCTCTTTCGCTAAGAGGAAAACAAATACCTGTCGTCCTATTTTATCAATTAATTACAGATAGTTTTCCCTAACACGATGGCATTCTAAGCATTCCTAATGGACAATTACCACGTAAATTCTATCGGGAGTTCAGAGCGTTAGCTTGGCTTGTTTATTTTTCGCGCCGTGAACGAGAAAACAAGGCAACCTAGGCGAATAAGGATGTCTCGTCAAAGTTAAATTGTTCTTGATGTATCCGAAATCTGTTCGGAAGATAATGCGGCTTTACCATAGATTTACCATAACTCGCAATGAATACGGAAAAGTAGGGTCTTATCTGAGTGTTCACCGATCGGAAAGAAAAACGAATTCAACGTTGACTGTGTTATTAAAGAACGTAAGTTGAAACAAAATAACAACAAGGATCTAAGTGTTTGATATTTTATCTTAATCCATTCTAGTCGTCTTAATTGTTTGTTTAAAAAAAGTACATATTCGTTAATAGAATTTTGCACGTACAGGATGTCCCACGTCTCAACCGACAAGCTTTGTCAACGCGTTTGGGAACTTATTTTGAGCAAAAGATGTTACGTACAGTATGAGTCGATTCGTCTTCGTTTTTCAGATATGAAAGGAAAAGTAGTATAAATCAGAAGCTATTTAACTTATGATGATAATCGTTTATTTCAAACTATATTTTTACGCTGATTTACACTAGTGTATGTTGGTTTACACAAACTTTCCGAAATGTTCGATCGATACAAAACAAACATTACGTAAACGAACGTACAGCTCGTTTCAACGAGTGCGAGAATAATGTGCTAACTCGACAACGAAGACGAATGGACTAATATTTTTAGCTGAAGATGACCTCCAAACATGTTGGCAAAGTATGTCGGTTGACATCTGGGACATCCTCTATGACGATAATATAATTTTAAATTATGATGTTTAATAATCCTCTATAAACCAACCTATCGTACACGCAAATTCTGTCAGATACCCAGATGTGTCAAAAATAAAGCTCATGCTCTATCTTGCTGAAAAATTAATTACCACAGAACATCAACGAGCTCATAGAGTATCGCACAAAAAATTGAAATATGAAGACATTATTTATCTCCACGCATATATTTTACGTGACAGATTCACAAAATTATTGGGACAGTCTGTATATATACAGACGTATAAAGTATCCCTATTCCTTCACGTATCATCATTTTTATAAAAAAATATTCTTTTACAAATATCGTAAATAATGTTCTAAATCTTTGACGTAATATTACGTGATATTCTGTAGAGAAGTCAGAACAGCTATTACTAGCGCATAACAATCTAAAAGCTCGCTAGATGCTTGGTTGTTGTCTAGAGTAGGATACGTTAGAACTGTACCGAAGACTCATCGCAACCAAATTGCCTCTGAAACGTCTCACACGACGCAACGAGATAACCCCGTATCGTGGCGTAGCACTCTGCGCCATTTACCGTACGAGACAACGAAGCCGAGCATGTTGTATTAGCAATGTGATGGAAGAATACGCGGTGTTCACTTGCTGATGCAGATAGTTGACGCCTAAATCGTGTTAGGAAATGATTTATACACCAGCGTGCAAAAATAAAGGATCGCCAAATTTTCGATGTAAAATTGTCGATATTTAAACAGTTACATTCGTATAAACTTTCGTCTAGACATCGTAACAAAATCGCACGACGATTCACCTAAGCTCGTCTGAAATTTTAAAGTGTGACAGCTAAACTTTCACAAGTCTGAGTTGATTTTTTTCAAAGATGTTTTTTTTACACTATTTAGCGGATGGGAAACTAAAAATAGTTTTTCTCAAACTTAAATGCACCAAGCACACGTACTATACACAAGGTACAAGTTCAACTTCTTCGTGGTGCATTTTTCGTTATTTTAGTGTCTGCGGCCCACTGCATTCAGAGTTTGATAAAACGGTGATAAAAAGTCGCACATAAAGTTTTAAGAGGTCATCTGTAAAGGAGAGACTTCAATCTTTAAACTCATTGTGGTTTCAGTCATAAGAAACATTTCCAATGTCCGTAGAGACGTTTGGATTTGTACAATATTCGAGAAGAAGAAGCATCTTCGCTTTTATACCTGCATAATGTAGGAACACCTGTTTCTAAAAAGCTGGTAGCTGCACATCAGTCAACGGAAGATTCGAATCGGTAGTGACTTGTATTGTTGTGCCTTGGAGTGTCAACATTGTTTTGGTTTGTTAGGTTCAAAGGTAAACAAACTCCGGACAAAATATTATCGCCGTTATTTGTAATCGTCAACCAGAGTTACATTTGTACCTTTTGTAATAGTACCGACCGATACAAATAGACGAACATGTTCTCTAGGACAAACAGTATAGCGAATCATTATAGCGAGTCACACAGTCGAATAACGAACGTAGAATTGAACAGTAGCATTGAGCGAGCGACGATTACGACCGGGATACACTGTCTCTGTACTTGTATTTAAAGTGATTTTAATATACACTGACTATTACAATTTTATTACTCGTCTCTTTAATAAACCAACCAATACGTATAATAATCCACCTCAAGGTGAATTGAGGATTGTGAAAGTTAAAGCTTCACGCTTTAAAACGAACCACGCTGGATTTTTGTACCACATCTTTGCACGAAGTTATAGCAGTTTAAACATCGAAAATTATCATCAATAACTTAATCATTATTCACTTTTGCATGTGAATATAACACGTATTATTTTACTGTTTGATATACATGAGGTGATCGTCGGTGAAGGTGCTCACAAGAAATACTCTTGATTTTCAACAATAACGTTTATTAAATTCTGGACAATTAACAACAAATAACAATTAACCACGATTAACGTTTAACAACGATTAATAACAAGTAACGATTAACACTGAACTCTCAAGAGACAATAACCTGTTTCTCTAATTGTGTTGGCTTCGCAGCTCGAGGCAGAATGAATCTTTTAGTTCAAAACCAAACAGATTCTTTCCTTTGTTGCCTCTCGATATCCCCACTACGCGCGCGTTTATTAGAAGTCCGCGACGGTTGCCGCATATGCATTCTACCGAATATTCGGCGAAAGAACCGTGGGGATATCGATAATACATTAGGCCTATCGGCTTTACTCTTTGAAGGTATAGGGCTTTATGTCACGAAGCCGTTGGAAATTTCCGTGGTCGAGTGCCGCCACATACGTAAGAAATTACCGAAGGAATGTGTATATGTTGTTGAATTAGTTTTTAATTTCACTAATATTAATTTGAGGTTGTTGATTGTTAAACGCTTCAATTTGGTGCAATTCAGTATAAAATATATATTTTTCTCAGAAGTGAACGTGAATTTTCGCAGAAATAAAACTCAGAATTAATAAAAAAAAAATGATTTTCAAAATATCTAGATACGATCGTGATAACGCATTTCGAATAAGATTTATGACGCGAACGATGTTATCTGATGAGCAGAAATTTTATCGATAGCACAGGTGGAAAGGAATTATTTGATGTTTTATCGATAGCCCTGGTATTCCAATATTAAACACGAAGTTCATATCTGAATTCTTTCTCAAACAAATGTAATAATGTCAATTTAAGAAATGCAGTTGTTCCCCTTTCATCCGCAATAACGCGAGTTCATTTGGATTTAATTGCACAAGAGATGTGTATCATAAAAGAAAGCAAACGTCACTTGGGTTAAGAATGTTACTGTTTTAGATGGTTTCAAGTAGTTTCATGTTACAAATAAGGATGCTCCAGACATGTTTGAGTCTAGCAAAGCATCCAACTGTTTTCTCAATGAATGAACAGTTTTTTTTTGTTTGTTTGTTTATGAAAGGGATTTGGAGTGTACGAAAGAGCGAGAGGATTTTTTCATTTCGCGAAAGTAATGGATCCAGAAGCCAAATGCTTTACATTTCAAACTAACGTGATGGAAACATCGTAACGTATTTCTACAACGAAATGGATCACCTTACTTAAAAGGAATTGTCATCAGCCGCTGACAACCGTGCTGCTTTCCCGCAATATCAAGATTTTTTACTTTCGCAAGATATTTGTCATAACCGATATTACGGTACACGAGGCAGAAGATATTTATAACGGCCATTATTGCAACAGGCATAAGTAGATAATATATTACACTCGCACCTTGTTTCTGCCTAATATGCATCTAACAAAGCTAAAATAATTTTCTACCGTGCTACCCGATATAACGTTTCACCGGAGGCTCAATTAATCATCCTTCTCATCAAAATTCGATCCGCTTCCTTTACACTGTGAAATAACGATAACAAAGCTGGAGCCAGCCTGGATATTGTAATTTGGAGAATATCGCTGATCTTCGGGTGAAAGGTGGAGGTATTATATGCCGGCAAAACTTACGATTACTTCGATCTTTTGCCGTTAGGCACACAGAGTCGCGAAGACAGAGGGAAAGGACGGAAAAAATAAAAAGAAAGGAAGGAATGTTCGCGGTGCGAGTGACGAGGAGGTGAGAGAGTCGTTACGCGAGTAGCCTATTTGAGAAAATATCGACGAGCACAAAAGGAGAAAAGAAATGGGATCGTGAGAGGAGTAGGAGAGAGACTGGAGATAGAAACAGCAGTGGGAACGCTGTCTAACTGAGAATCGATAGAAATTTCCAGTGTGCGCGTCGCGAGCCGCGATATCCATTTCTCTGAACAAATGGCCCAGTATCGTAATCTTTTTCAAGTGTTCGCCTCTTTTACTCTCTCGTTATTTTTCGATATCCGACTGCCCCGGAAGTTTGACCTGAATCGGAGACAGGCAGGCAAATAGAAATAGATCCTCCCACGAAGCATGGGTGGTTGAAATTCCAACGTGCAAATGCTTTCGCTATGCTCTATATATGAAACGTATTTATAATGGCGAGATCTTAAACATACTTTCTGTTGCGGTGCACGTTTTGGTTACTTTCACTAGCCTCTGTCTATCCAAGTAGGTACCTTGGCGTGAAATATAAATTTGTTCAACGATTCGATTAATTTCCCCATGTGATATTTCTTATTACAGACGATCATTTTCCAGGCAGATCTTATCGAGAAACGTGAAACGACAACGCTATATTGAGTTTCTTTTCTTACCTAGAATTCTTCGCGATATTAATAGGGGTACACACGTGTATATATATCACAAATTCATCTTGTTCTGGAATAGATATACAAAATATTAATATAATATTATTATACTCTATTATTGTTTTATATTATATTAATATTAATATGATATCAGTATAAATACCGCAAAATATTAATAAAATAAATTGTTATTATTATTGTAAATAATAAAATATAATTGTTATTATTATTATATTATTATTATATATAATACATAATATATATTAATATATATTAATGTAATATTAATATAATAACGTATATTAGTATTTCAATATATGAAGGTTTCAGAATAATTGCAGTAAAATATCTGATAGATGCTACTCTAATAAAAAAAGAGTTTGCAACGTTTAGTGAAAATGGTTATAAAATGTTGTGAGATAATAGCTAGGTTAATATTTGCATTAATAGATTAGTTAAGAGATTAGTTAATTTGTGAAGGAATATATATATAAATAATATATCAGAAGGATATACGGCTCAGATAACAGTTACATAGTTTGATAAGAGGAGTGTGTAAATAATATCTATCAGAAGGATGTACGTGGAGAGTGTAAGGTAAAGAAGAATAAAAATTGTAAACCGAGTGCTTTTTCACGACCGGCAGGCTGAGATATAAGCTGCTATTATTGTTATAAAGAGATGTGAAAATAATGAAGTTTATCATAGCTTCCCATATAGAGCAACATTTTCACATTTTCTTGACTGCAAGGTCATTAACGATGATATTGGGTCTGGATGGGATATATCTTCAAATAGATATATATTTGTCTCTTCAAAATAGTTTATCCTGTTTCCAACGTGGTTCTCTAATGTCAAAGCTGTGTTCGGTTTTGCGTTGTATTTCTGCCTTTGTGCTTTTTACATTTATTCTATGCGCATCCGAAAATGATACCAGCACAATACATGAGCCTCTAAAGGAAAAAAATGTTCGCTCACGTCGTGTTCGTTTTATAGAACGTGGTTAATTCGCTGGAATTTTACCTCATTAGTATTTAGTAATGGTTACAGGAATTTACAAGATCATACTTTGCTAGGAAGCCACTGTAGATTCGATTCTCGTTTTAGCGAAGTGATTAATGGCGATGCAGTACAGACAATAGTAGAAGTACGTACTTAGCTACAGAGGATTTTTCGTTGCAGGAATTGCGGAACGTCTTTCTGCTTCCTTCTTCCAATGGTTATCTGTTCCGTAATTGCGACAATTTAATTAATCAGCGCGAGCAAGATAGATAACAGGTAAAATCGAATGGACGATCAGCGTGATGAACGAGTATTGCCGACAACTGCCTTAGTCCGTAAATGATTAATTTTATGGATTAACAGGAAGTATTGGAAACGAAGCATTACACGTGGAAATAGGATTTAGGGCGAGCTGTTTAGCTTTACGCCCGAATTTTCATTCAATCAGCGCATTAATTGCAACGTTTTCTAAACGGAGAATTGTCTTTCTTAAAAATAGTTATAGAATCAAATATTTCACGCTTTTGTTCAGAAGTTGCGAAAAATGAATTAAGCTACATAGCTTTCTATGAGAAATATTTTAGATAAAATATTGGCGTTAGTCAGATATAAAATTTTCTAATTGTTCTAATTAAAATGTAGCAACTTTTGCATACTTCTACCGAGTAAATGATAAACATTAAATCCTGTGTTTCTCTATGCAAAGTTTAACTTCTATAATGGAATCTTTTAGAAAACAAGCAAACAGCTTTAGAGCGTAAAAGTACAAAGTTTGCGAATGTGTGATATGGTAATACGCAAGATGCCTCGTCTGAAAAGAGCCTGTCGCTGCTATGATGGTATCCAACAGTAAACGATTCTGTCCGTTATATCATCTACAAACGAGACAATTAATATAACAACGAATTATGTTTTATATTTTTTTACCTTTTGGAGACATTGTAATAATTAAAATGGGCTTTCATCGGCATAGAACGTTTGCAAAACTAAATTTCATAAATTTTGAGATCTCTTCAATTTTGTATTGGTACATAAATCGTTATTTATTTGTCATTAATTTATTAATCACGGCTGTAGAAAGTGCGTGCAAATTTTGCAGTTTTATTAATTACAAATAGTTCTACAATCATCGATGTTTACATGCAGTAAGTGTACATTTTCTCCTTTTACAATTGCGATTCATATCGATATATGTATGTTCATACATGTATAATAATGTGACATTGGCTTTCCTAGTGTTAAGACAGTGGAACTAAAGCTTTAACAGAAAACTTACCAGGCCTGGTCAAATGACTGGTTTTAAAATTTAAATTAAGATTGTACATTCATTGTTACTTCGTTCGTTCATCTAATTTTCTGTAAATTCATATATTATTTGATTAATCAATTTCTCAATTTTTGTTGATATAAGAATTTACATAATGTTAGACGAAAAAAAGAAATAACAATGAATGTACGATCTTAAATTAAATTTTAACATCAGTCATTTGACCGAACCTAGTGAAGTTAGCGTTAAAACTTCTCACGAAATTTCCCTGAAGTTTCCGACGAAAGTGAAAAATTGTAATTCTCATTAAACGTGCTTATAATGCAGATACGGGCAAAATTTCGGACAAAACTGTATTCAGAGAATCTTTGAATGGTGAAACTACATTCCTTACGAACTTTGGACTTTGACCATAAGCGAAAGTCGTGTTAATTTTACTTCTGGTCGAATAAAAAGTTGTGAAACATTTATCGATGTTCCAATGCATTGTATTGGAAACTTGAACAATTGTACATATTATCGCAGTTAGAGATGACTCAAAGATGAATCATTAGTCTGGTTTATGCTCGACACTTAACGTCTGATATCCTTTTAAGGAAAAAGATAGTGATATTTCAACACGAAATTAAAATTAGAAGCTAGTGCGCGAGATTATACAAATTATGCTTAAGAAACGGGTTTGAAAGTTATCCTACCTCAAAGTGAATATTTTGGACAGCTTAGTCGCAAGTTTTAAACACTCGTCTTCTTCGCGTTTTTGATAGTCGCTAGACAGCCAGGAAAGAACAAAGGGAAAAAAGTGGCGAGAGAGATGAAATGTTCGCGTTTAAAGCCGCAGCCATAACGCGTGAAATCCCTTCTTTTTCCTTTCCTGCTTATTATACGCGTCCCCTTTTTCAGTATTTTCTTCGTGCACTGCGCAAAAATAAATTCCAAAGTTAGTTCTATGCTTTGCTATATACACTCTTCTGTTCTACGTACATTCAATGTAACTTTTCTACTATTTTTTGTGTAAATGTTCCAGTTGCAGCAAAGTTTCACTTTGTACATGGTGGCAAGATGACTTTGTTCCTTTAATTTATTAAGGAAACGTCAAATACTTTTAATTCGATTAGTTTGAGAAGAAATTATGGAGATGTTAACGAAATGCATAGTTTTGCATGAAAATGTAAAATGTAATAACCTCAAGCTGTTCTTTAATCGTAACAATTAAAAGCACGATTAAAGAATTCTAAATGAATATGCATGTGTAGATTTATACTAACTTTCCACGTTCTTATTTTTATTAATGCAGTTCAAATGCCTATGAAAAGATTATTTTGCGATATATCGGGCATTATACATTATTAAACAAAGTTATAATTTATAATACATTATTTTCGTAAATTGCATTAAATTACCTCGCAACATTTTTCTCCGTAAAACTCTTAAAAGCTCTTTTAATCTCTGTTTTCTTTCTGCACATCTTTCCTAAGACAGTCAATTAATTTCTCAACATTTTCCGAAATTGCAATGGTCTGGCGAATAACTTTCGTGTGTTCGTTAAACAAATTTTGTCTCCTGCAAGCGTAACCACGTTATTTCGAAACTAGCTACCATTCCCTGTTCTTAGTTCCAGTATACCATTTTATATTCTAAAGATATAACTGATAAAACAATAAAATTTAACTGTAAAGGAAAGAAAAAAAAGTAGCGTCGAATTTTCTGTCCAAATCAATCGAAACCTTCGAATATATTAGAAATATATCTAATATATTAAACTGTATTAAAATATTTCCGCGTATTATTCGTGAAATCTTTTCGTATATTCTGTAAATTTCGTTATGCTTTATTTCAGCTTAATTATTTCTCTTTGCAAACTTTCTTCCAGATGTTACACGGTACTGGAAAACCACAGTTAGTATGGTAAGAACATAATGGCACGTATTAAAATTCACTACCGCCTTGGCTAAGCTGTACTACATTGCAGCTAACAGGCTGTGTAACACGTAAAGTTTAACATTTCAGGCGTGTCTGCATTACGCTTGGATGTGCTTCATTCGCGGATGTTATATTTTTTATTCGATTCTACTTCGCGAATTTCTGTAATAACCACACACATACAGAGAGAGAAAGAGGGAGAGTGAGAGAGAGAGAGAGAGAGGATTCATTTTATCACGTTTTATTGTAACGTAGTATGAAAGTTAGAGTTTAAAAATATTCCGAGCCGACTGTTGATCTTAAATCATAAACCACGCAATTAAAATATTATGTTTTTCCTACGCAGATACATTCTGTATTTCATGGAGCAAAAAGCGTAAAAAATATGAAAGAGTGGAAAAATGTGGACGTTGCGAAGAGGTGGAAAGTAAGGAACGTATATGACTGACCCAGTTCGTATAAGATGTATACATTGTTATATGTTTACATGTTGGATAATCGAAGGCCATTGGTGAAAACGCGATAAGTCGCATTTTTCATCTCTTATAGGAAAGTAATGTGCAAATTAGACACGCTATCAACCAATCCTACGTGAAATCTAATTTTCCGTTCGATTTTTGGTTTACGTTTGAAGTATGTGACTTGTCACACTTTTGGACGTTTTATTTATTTATTTTATTTTCTCCATTCGTACATCGCATGTGTTTTTACATTGCAACTAGTAGAATTAATATAAATTAACATAATTCTATACAAGACCCTCCTGAGCATTTAAAGAATACAAATAACATTAATCACGCAGACTAATTATTAAATTAATTGAGTCAAACTAACACAATAACCAAACAAAATTCTTTAATTGTTTTTTAACCTTTTAATCGCCATAAAGGTTAACAAATCAGAAAGCAAAATGAATTTACAGGGCAGATCTTAAAATTGAACTTGCCAAAAGAAAAGCCAACGTACTTAGAACACGACCGAAACTCGCAAATTAACGAATTTTTATCATCGTATCTAATCATCGTGAAAGTTGAGAATCTAGAATGATGCACTTATTATACGTATTTTTCATTGTGCTTTATAATTAGAGACAAAAGCATCGTACGGCCTTGAATAGTTTCATTCACGTAGCATTTGACGTCGACGCGAGCGGATGTCGCAGCGACAATCTACAGCCGCAAGCGACACTTATAAGAAAATTGTTCCATGATAGCGTTAAACATTAATGGTTCGAAGGTTATCCGTTGACTTCTCGCACAATTGAAAAGTTGCTCAGGGTCGGTTTTGAAGTGGGCTGCTGTGTCGTTCGAGAAAATGAAGCCGAAGAACAAAGCACGCTGATTACTAGCGTGGTCAAAAGACAATGCAATGTAATGGGAATGGTTGGAACAATACCGGAGAGACTGAACTATCACAAGGCGAGTGCCTATCAACATGTACTTCGATGAAGTGCGCATACTGACAGAAAAAACGCGCGGGCAACAGATAAATACGCCCCCTTGCTGCGCTGAATACCTTCCGGGAATGTACAATTTTTCTGTCCCATTGATATTTCGTTTCTCCAAGATGGAAGGAGTTGTATATTTGACAACGTGGTTTGTTGGTTCTCCGCAATAGGTTAATTGGTATACTCTCCTTGTTCTAAAATATTTTAACGTAACATGTCTTAAAGAGTAAAACGATAACAATAACGGAAGATGGAGCAAGAAATTTAATTGGAATATACTTTTTCAATATTTAAGCATGAAATCTCTTAGGATATTTGAAGTTTCTTGAAGGATATTTTTTTAAGGATATTTTTAGGATGTTTTGTTATGATATTTTTAATTGGAGAAGGAATTTATTTTCTTAGATATAAGTAAACGCGATGCACATTTCAGAAGAGTAATACAGTTAATTATGGAATAATGAATTATATTAAAAATCTCGAAATCTGTATATCTGTATATACCGGAATTGATTAATATTTACTATGCTGGCTACTGTATTAACTAATTCATAGTTCATTAATGTTTAACCAATCAACAGATTAATGTAAATTTACTTCTATTTTCGAATTTCGAAACTTCATACATTGATATATTCTGTTCTTAATTTGATAACTTTAGAATTCGTTCTAACTTGCAAAACAATGTACCTGTACAATCTTTGCGCCACTCACAGTTATATCGCATTTTGAATAGACCAGTGAGGTATAATTTAGATGAGACAGTAGATAGATCTTTAATTACAAGGAACTTTTCTCAAATAAAATTAGAGTACCTCAAATTTCAAGAGAGATAGTTGTGCTGAGTGCCAGGGACGACAGCATCAAGTCTAATCAAATAATTACTTTCTTCGAGTATCACCAATCTAAATATTTATATCTATATAAAAATTAGTTAATTGAAATATGCTTGTGTATTATTATAATATTATTATTATTTCAATTAGAATTGACATAATTCTCCAACTCAATATTAATGATATACAGCATTGTTATCCCTTGAATAGATTGCATTTTAATTGTTTAATTATTTCTCTGAATAGGAAACATTATATTGAGTATATATTCATATTCTCTTTAAGTAAAAAAATTAAATTGATACGCGAAATGAAAAAAATTATAGAAAAGATTAATGTTCTGATATAATAGTTTCTAATGTGATGAAAGCACAATTGTCAATTATAATTTATACACTGCAATTTATTATTTGAATAAAAAATCAAAATGTAGGAGCTACTTTACGAAAGTGGAACTGCTGGGTCTTGTTTACTTGATTGTGATAGACGTGTTGTAAATCCATGTCATCGCCTCCAAGTCCTAATTCGTGGAAATAAAGGCCATTTCCCTTGGGCCTAGTTTCTCACTGTTGATCTGCATTAGCACTTTGCTAACCTCCAAGGTATCAAGATGAAAGGGATGTTTGGAATCCTAAAGGAGCGTCCAGACGATCAATATTATTGTCAATATTATTGTCAATATTTAAGGTTCTCAACATTGTATTGGCACCGTATGTAAGTACATGTATTGATTGTTTAGACTGTCTAGAGATTCTCTTACGTACTATAATGTTGAGAATCTTAAATATTGACAATAATATTGACAATGATATTGATCGCCTAAACGCCCCTTAAGAGGACTACCCAGGCTCCAAGATGTCCATCGATCCATTATCAGCGTTTATTTTTCGTAACGCGATATAAATCAACAGAAAAACTAGTCTGACAAATTTTGTGATGCTCGACACAACAAGTTATTTTTATAAAACTATCTTATACGGGCAAATTAAACGATATTAAGCCACGCTTGAATTTTCTTTGCAATATTCTTCGAACTAGCGTCTTAACTTTCCCTTTATTTAAGATTCTAGTGGAATAAATTAATTAAATTTCTGTATTAACTGGTTAACTGACCATCCATTTCAAAGACTATTGGGATTGTTAATGGACACTGGAAAAATCGCTAAATATAATACAATTACCTTCCAATCATTCGTTTCAGGTTGGTAAGTGGCTAAAGGTTAATAGGAATATTTGATTGCGAGTAAGTTAACCTGGTGAGAGTTGCGTGGAGATTGGCGTTATAATGAACGAGTATCTGTCCAAGCAAATTTGTTTACAGCCTTCGCGGTATATACGTAAACAGTAGCCCATAAACTATGCTATCTACTGGTTCGGATTTTGAGTTATTCATATGTTAATATATGTATTTCCATATTTGGCAATTGGCCAACTACACTCTCCTCCATATTGTTCCGTATGCAAGCTGATATTCCTACAGCGTCCCATACATCCGCGAACCATTCTTCTTTGCCCTGATATTTTATGTGATCCAGCAAATCGATTTCTATAAGCTCGTTATTCTTCGCCACTTGATTTTTTGCTCCCTGCCATTCTTTTGCCGGCCTTTCTGCTTCCATCCATCTGCATTCAGTCGATTCTCTTGTAATTTTCGTATCCATATAGCTTTTTATTTGACTGTTTCTTTTCTTGTCGCGAATATGGGAAATGAAGTCGCGGCGATAAAGAGAGGTGGAAGGAAATTCGCTGTGGAATCTGCATGCACACAAACGGAAGCACGCAGAGGCACACAAAGAAACACGCGAGTCAACGGGTAGAAGAGATTGGGCTTATACAGAAACGGGTTAGGCAAAGAGGTAAACGTACGCGTGAAATATTTGTAGAATGCAAACGTACATTCGACCACGAAAAGGAAACGACGTTGTTTATTGCACAACCATACCGTACATCGAGTGCAGTCACAAGCCATTGTGCCAATGTTTCCCTCAGCTTGTCCTGGGAATAATGTCTAGCGATATTAGTTTCAGAATTCGCTACAGATCTCACGTCTTTATCTTAATATTTTTATGTCTGCTATCCAGAAACACCTAGGCATTAACTGAATATTCTGTAGTCGCTCGATAGATTTTAAACTTTCATAACAAATTTTAGCATATAATAGAAGGACACAGACGGAGAGAATATGCCTTAAATTTAGATTTATAAAACATAGACAATTTATTTTATGGTATTTGAAGATAAAAAATGGAAGTTTCAATATTTCTATGAATGATGCGAAAGTTTGCATTTTATTATTAAAAATAAACGAGATATTTAGAAGCTTGGTTTTGACGGAGACACTTTATATAGAAGGACACACATTTCACAAATTTCAATGACTTTGTTATATGTTGCCAAGGTTAATCTTTCGTATATGTATAATTCTAATTTTGTATATGTATAACACCTATTCATTGTATATTTCTTCACACACATTCATTTGTATTATTGTATATTATTTCACACAACATTAGCCTCGCTGTACCATTCATTTTCCCAATGTTAGCTGCATTTACGGTAATGAGGCACGCGCATAATATGCGCGCGAAAGGTATTCACCAAAGCAATACAATATTATCCATGCGTTATATTCGCGTTGAGTATCAATATCTCACTCAGTCGTTATTTCTCGTTCGCTCATATTAATTCCCGAAACAGTTAGTCAAATAAACATCCGGATATGATTTCTACTGTATTTACACGTATGTACTGTCATGAATATTTTTGATTACGAACATCACTGAAACTAAAACTGTTCACTGCGGTTACAGATACAAAAATCACACGAGAAGAAACATAATAACCATATTCTGTTGATTCTTCTGTTTCAATGTCGTTTTTATCAGAGTATTTTAATGTGCCATATGTAGCTGAAAATGCAGGGAATCTGTTAGACTCAAAGATGTAAGTATTTTGAAAAATTGTTGAGTGGTACAGGACTGAAGAATCCTTTCGGTAAAAAGACTAAAGATACGATTATGTATCGAGAAGCAACGTTTTACAAAGTAATGAAACATCAGATGTTTAGCCTGAGAATCAAATAGAAAGAGAAGTTTGATAACGCGATTGAAATCAATTGACAACGTAGATACTGAAGATTAAAACTTCTCTGTAACAATGGAAAATCTGTAAAGTGTGATTATAAAAAGAGATAATCAATATACAGGAGAGACGCGTGGGAGAAACTCTAAGGTAACGGAAGAAGGAAGTAAATAGCGAAATTGTGGAAATTCATGATCAAAGAATGCTAATTAAGTTCAAACGGAACTCAGGAGAAAATTAAAACCAGTTGCAATGTGAAAGAAGTTGAAAGAAACTGTAAAACAATAGCAAAGTGAGCATAGGAAATTATCTCGTACAATAGACTCATACAAAGACTATGAGAAACGTAGCGAAGGAATAGAAGTAGCTGAAGCGAACGCTCATTATAAATACAAACATTCACAGGATGATAATGTCGTAGTTCTATCGCGATAGATTCATCAAATGTCAAATGTAATTCAATAGTGTTGTTAGGCTAAATATGCTGCTATGAAACATAATCATACATATATTTGATTTCTGATTAGGATTCACAGTTACGATGTTGTTCTACAGTGGCTACAAAAAATGTTTGCTCATCACACAATATTCATTATAGCATTTACATTCTACTTGCTTAAGTGCAAGTATATTAAATTTCGTATCATTTAGTAATACTTTAGCGCGACTAAAAAAATTTGATACTACGAACATGAAACGTAGAAGCTAAGAAACATACGTACAAATACAAAAATTGAATTTTTTTCAGTTTCAAATTCAATTTCAAATCCATTTTTCTCGTCTCAAGCGAAAAATTGATCTTCTTATTATCTTCTTTCGATTTATTTTTCCACCTAGAATCACTACCCGACCTCTTGTACCATGATTTCGAACACACCCTGTATATTTGTTCCTAAAGTTTTCCCAATGAATTCGATCTCATTTCAAACATCAGTTGTGGAATTATACGTGTTTATTCATTGATTGGAATTCTGCTTGGCTTTGGATTGGAATTGATTGGCTTCTTATCACATGAATAACAGATGAAGACAAGTTATAAATATCGTCTCGTAGCAACGGTAATTGTATAAGCGGACGTTGTTTTATCCCATATCTTGCGCTTTTCCTGCAGCTTTAAGGCAGAACCACGTATTTACTATCGAGCATTTTTATCGCCGATGTCACCCCGTACTGGAACGTGTTATTGTCGTCCCAGTTGGAAATTATCCAGGGTACGACCGCTGCCGATTTCACCGGAGATCTGGGAACAACGCAAATATCAATATCTGCTACCGCGCATTTTCCTATAGGAGCTCGCA
Source organism: Bombus huntii (assembly GCF_024542735.1). Lineage (NCBI taxonomy): Eukaryota > Metazoa > Arthropoda > Insecta > Hymenoptera > Apidae > Bombus > Bombus huntii. The sequence goes on from NC_066243.1 coordinate 3,117,437, forward strand.
TTTCATTGGTATTAAAGATATCCGATATGCATGGAATTGCGATTGCACTTGGATAGCCGCGTTAACTTGTTCTTTCTATCTACCATATTCTTAAACGTTTCAAACTTAAAGGTCGTTTAAAATTTATTATCCACGTTGACCGAGGTCTTGTCGATCAATCCAATTTACATACGCAATTTAATCTCGTCGAAATCAAATAATTGTGAGCACTGCATTCGGAAAAAACTTGTATTCTAATCTTGGTTGGTAGAATCGTGGATCTGAGAATCGCGCACAATTCCCCCATTCTACGGATAACAGTATTTGAAAGTAAAATCGAATTAGTCTAGTACAGAGTAGAAGAAACGGATCATAGTGTATTTCAATGCGTTTACTGTTGAGATTTTCACAGTTTTCATTTTTACGCTGCGCTGGCTTAATCCGAAATTTAAACGCTAAAAGATTGAAACCCTTTCATTTTGTAAGAGACTTTGCTGCGACTCTGCCACTCTTACGTTTTCGCTGGGTCAGTTCTTTTAACTCAAGCACACGAGGCTAACCAGGAACATTTTCTCGCTTTTACTGACCTAAATCAACGGAGAACGAACGGCCGAGTTGCAAAGCTCGTAAAATTGTCGCATGAGATCTCTCCTTTGGTAATTTCCGATATCTATGATCTCGTCACCCTCGTGGTCATATGCTTTTTGCCCTGTCCCGTTCACGTGCTCTTTAATCCTTTCACAAGACAGGTCCCATTTTTATTCCGGCAAAGTGATATGAATTCTTTTTTTCTTTAATGTTACGCGCGTACACAGAGAAGTGCATGCACGCGGAGCAAAAATTGGTGCTCTTGATTAATTTGTCATGCAATTTCCGTCATTACTTGTAATTTCCTGTAATCACTTTAATATTCACACGTAGTATATCACGCTTTTAAGCAGAAAAATAAATAAAAATATATGTTCTGATCGTTGGAATTTTTACAGAAAATTTCACTCGTTGCTTACAACATTAATTTGTTATACAGTTACAGTCGTTATTTTTAATGTCGTATAACTACTTTAATATTCAGCCGTATAACCCTTCCATGCAAACGTATGGATTTTAATTAATTTACTTACTGAAATTTGTACGGAAGGTACTTAACTACATTATCTATAGGTGGAATATCGAGTAAAAAATTGGTTACTTTAAAAATTAGAGAATATGTTAGGACTGTTAAATATCCTTGTGAAAAATCTTTGTATTTACTCTCTTGGTACTCTTTTAATCGACCACTTAGTGACATTCAGCGCTACTTTAATGGACCATTACATTGCTTTAATGTATCACAGACAATTCTTTGCGATGTAATATTCCATTTTATTCGTTTAATTATCACCTGTTATTTAGAGTAATGTATCGATTGTCCCATTACGTTTGAACTGTCTGTAATTAGCTATTGCTTTGTAATTTTATCGACAATATAATATCTTCTTTAGATATTATAAGATTTTTCTAAAAGATCGATGTTCGTTGCTTGTTTAAATATTATGTGATTTCGAAAAGAGTATCTTTCGGTATCGTTGATACGATTTATATTCAGGATCGAGGAAAACACAATGTAAAACGTATTTTTCTATCTGAAAATCTTCTCCTTGATTAATATAATACTTCAACATTTTTATATAATTAACTTTCTATGGTATAAAACTTTGTCCCCTGTCAAATAATAACAGTTTTTAAATTCCTGTCGAATATTGAAGCTCTTTTCGAAATTCTTGAGATTTTAGTACCAAAGTATTTTGTATAATTTCATCGACCTCTTTTTACTTTTTGTTTTGTCAATCGATTCGGTATAAACTATATGTATGAGCATTATGCAAAGGAACAGGCAAGGAATTTAAAATATTGTGCTAAGTAATTGATTATGGAAGCAAAGCTTGCAAAAGGTAAAAACAGCTTTTGGAGAGAATACGCAAGGTAAAAAGAGACGAGGAGAAAAGTTAAGAAAGAAAGCCAGTATGAAGCCATGAAAATGCGTTAAAGTTTCCTACTTAGTTTATGATGGAAATTTGGGTTAAAATTTTGCAAAGTTATTGGCTATTTTATATTTTTTTCGTATGTAATTACCGATAACCACTGGTAGTAATTACCCGATGTTAAATAATAATAATAAATATGAAATAATTAAACGTATGTAATTACCAGTGCATGAACCTCATTTGCAATGGCTTTTGAACAAGAACCAACATGACATTAATTGGCAGCTTCTATAGAAATGTATATTTGAAAACAATAAATGAAATCAGACTTTTGTTTGCAGTAGAAATATAGTCATTAACGGTGGCCAATAGGTAAAATGGCAGTTACAACGAAAGAGTAACGGTTTGTGCTTTTGTTTAATGCTAGAACCACAACGGCGAAAATTACCAATTCGTAATTTGTCGTAAAAATTTTGTAGGTTGACAACGATGCATTTTTAGAGATCCAAACGAGTTTTCGTAAAATATACGAATAGAAGCTTGAACGCAAGGAATAGGTGAAACTTTCAAACGAGAGATACAAGTTTTAACATTTTTAATCGTCTGAAGGATCGAATGAATGGATCAATGAATCGTAAAAGAGAGAATATTTAAAGATAAAATATTCAGAGATAAAGAAGAGAGATGACCAAAGAACTGATATATTTTTATGCTATTCTAAGTTAACTGAAACTTCAGTTTTAGTTCTGTCTCATCCTAACCCTAATCTACCTAAAGCTAAGTCCTATTTCTAGTCCATCATGCTGAAATAAACAAAGAAATTCATACTTTAGTAATTCCAGTATTAAAGTTTCGCAATGGATCTTCTGTGGCAAGTTGTTCATAATTTTGTATCTTCGTATGGCGCGGTGTGCACGGTGTGTAGGATCGGTATGTAGGTTAGAACAAAGCAGCCACCTTGCTGCCTTCCTTCCTCTGTAACGTAACCCCTGTTCGAGCCAAGTTAACTCAGTCGAGCTAACATATCCCTGGGATTTAGGATTATTTAAGTCGGTAATAACAAAGCTGGCTTCGGTGTCGTTCTCGTTTTCCTTGCAGTTGTTCACGCTGTCAGACGTAACACCTCTCTATTCCTCTTCTCTGTCTTCCGCGCCGACTCCTGCCACTGCCCTCTTTAACATATACAGTGAAATTTAATTACTTCGAGCGGGCACTCGCCAAAACTCCACTTGAGCGTGTAATAATTTCGTCGGAAGCCGAGAGAAATGCCGGGAATGAGGAGGATTGGGAAAACGAACGCTTCCCAAACCCTCGACAGGAACTCGCGACTAGCAGAGATATTCTAATCCTTCCCGCTTGCTTCCCCTTTTAATCCCTGTCTATCTGTACACCTTGCCTGCACCGCGATTAATCGAATTCCCACTTTTTGCGCCTCTTCCACGTCTTGGATGCCGTAATCTTCCTGCTAATGACTCGGTTACGGCAGCCCCATCAAATTTAACGCGATTTAAGTCGATTTCATTCGTTACATTTCGTTAGTCGTTCTGCAAGTTTTGTTAATTTCGTTAAAGAACGAACGCAAGAAATTGTCAGCGTGTGTGCCGGCCGACACGCGTGACTTTGTCGAGCCGCGGCTATCGCTTCGTCTTTTCTCGTTCGCAACGAGAACGAGATGAAGATTGCCGTTAATAGCGGGCCTCTACAGAATCATTAAAAATTTTCTCAGCTTCTCAAGATGGAAACAAGTCACAATCTCGAGAATCAAAACAAATTGTACGGAATCAATCTGAGCATGTCTCTTGGAGGAATCCAATTTGTTCTAGTTCCAATCTTGTTCCGATATGTGATGAGTGCAGCACAAAAATGATCGTCGATTATCTCGTCATATGGTGTGACAAATTTCTACAATAGGGAAAATTATAATATGTTATTTCGAGTAAATTTTGCTCTGATTGACCTGTTATTTGGTACAATCCTTTTATTATACAATTATTATACAATATTTTTGATTATATATTTTTACAATATTTTTCATATTTTTTTGATAATGCAATTATAAAGGGAAAATTATTATCGAACAATTTGCTAACTTTAGTATTGGAATTTGTGGTATTAATAACAGATTTCTTAGTTTTCAATGTAACAGTTCTGAATATTCTTCTGTTAGTGTGATATTTAACGTTGAGAATATCATGCAGGTAGCTTTTGTTAGTTGCATTTAATGTATATACGTGTATAATATTAAAAGTTTCGTACATATTTTCATGGCTAATGTAATCAGCTTTTTGTAAAATATGTCTCAAGTTTCAAGAAGCAATATATCTTCAGCATTTCCCAGTTGCAGATCTTCAGAGAAGTTACGATTCGGGTATACTTCAAGTTTTAAACTTTAACATTTTCACGTTTCGACCAGAGCTTCAACTTTTTTGCGCCATTCATCATAGCGTATCTCTATGTGACATCGTATATTTTTTCAACGTTATTATTTTTACATTTTTATATCTCCGAATATTGAAATTTCTTAAACGTAGCATACAGAATAACGCATAAATAATATTTCACTGTTTGCAAGTTTATAACTAAGCTAGCAGGGGAGCATGTAGTAGCAGAAACATGACAGAAGATCAGATGTTTGATGCTGTTGTTCGTGAATAAGTCAAAAGTTCTCAACTGTACTTCCTTAACCAAAATTCTTTAACCAAGAAATAAAATAGTTTTTTTGTAGCAGCATAAGTACGCTTAAAAGCCGTGGTTACAAAATTACAAATATTTTCTCATTTTTGTTACAATTACATATATTTTTTAACGATCAATGATAACAACTAGATAGCATTATTAATTACATATTAACGAGTATATAATTTCTGGTGATTTAAATCATTTTTAGTTTGTACATTTTTTCTACTTTGTTGTTGTTTGTACATTTTGTTTGTACATATTTTTGTTTCAAATATTATGCATCCTGTGAATACCATTTACGGTTTTGCGAATATTTTATCCTACAGCATACTGATATCAATTTAAAAGTAAATACGGTACACAAATACACTAAAATTAATAAAATCTTAAAACAGTTAATTCTGTTTATCGTGCAAATAAAATATGAAAATAAAAGTAATATTGTTCTAATGAAGGCAATCATCGCGTAGCGGCACATGAGCCAACGGAAGACTCAAATCGGAGCGACTCATATTGTTGTGCCTTGGAGTGTCAACATTGCTTTAATTTGCTAGGCTCAAAAGTAAACAAACTCCGAACAAAACATTATCGCCCTTCGTAATCGTCAACCAGAGTTACATTTGGACTTTTTGTAAACTCCCCGATCGATATAAATAGACGAACGTGCTCTCTAGGACAATGAGTATAACGGAGCAGTATACGGGATCATCATAGCGGATCATCATAGCGGATCATCATAGCGGATCATCATAGCGGATCATCATAGCGGATCATCATTGCGAATCATTGTAACGAATCATTGTAACGAATCATTGTAACGAATCATTGTAACGAATCATTGTTGTGAATCATCATAGCGAATCATCATAGCGAATCATTATAGCGAGTTATACAGTATCATTGAGCAAGTGACGGTTACTTACAGGTCTCTGTGCTTGTATTTGAAGTGATTTTAATATACACTGACTATTACAATTTTGTCACTCGTCTTTTTGATAAATTAACGCGTTTAATAAACCACCTCAATCGTATTTCATGCGAATTGTGAAAACAGAATGTTTCTGTTTATATGCTCAACACGCAACATTGTATCTACATACTTTAGTTTTGTTATTTCATGTGTTGGAAAATACGCGTATTAAATGCTTGTAATTGTTGAAAATGGCATTTGAACTTTGCGCTGTGTATCAGCACTACAGATTATGCAGCATACACGTGGTATAAATTAAGAAATATTAGAAAAATCGTCCTAACGTAGGAAACTATGGATGTGATTATTGATATTCCTAATTAAGTTTGGCAAACGTCAACGCTTCGATTAGACAAGGTTTCTTTTTAATCGATTATCGTTGAAATTATATGGCCACTGATTAACAAAGTTATACGAAGACTTACAAAAGACATATCGATTAATAGATGTTCGTTTGATCGAGACTTTCTAATTTAAAACACGTTCCATAATTCCATCTTGGAAACGATATTATTATGCCACAAGAAAATAACTTGCTTCGGTGCATACAAGTAATAAATCATAGCTACGAGTTGAAAAATATTTTCGTTAAAAAGCTATTAACTTAAAACACATTTGAGTTCGTTACTATTAATCTTGGTCCGATATTATATAGTACATCTATGTACACTTATATATTTTTGAAAATGTCACGTCTACTTTTACTACTTTACCTTTTTCTAGATTTTCAATTATTAATTTTTGATTTTCTCAACGAAAGTAACAAATTTACTCGAATGCTCAAATGTTCAGGAATAATGCTTTTGTAGTTATTATCGCGATATGCGTTTGTCTTATCCCTCTACAACTATTTTCAAGCGCTTTAAGGATTTCTCAAGTAATAAAGTAAAATGCGTTTGTAATCCGCTCTTTCATGTTACCTACTGTTGTTGGTAACTGTTCATAAGCTGAGGATTCTTCGTTTTACATAATCCCACAGAAAGAAATCCGTGGCTCCTAAATCAAGGGATCTCCGTGGCTATTCCGCACAGCCTCCTCTATCAATTCAATGATGTGGATAATGTTCACTCGTAGAGTTCCAAATACAATGATCACAGCGGAGTAGAGCCCTATCGTGTTGATATCAGTATCTGTGCAACGCTCTTAAGTCAAAGTCTTCGAGCAGACTTGGCCTTTCGTATCGAAAGAGAATGAAGTACATTTTGTATGTTTAATCCAGTTGCATACAGCGAAGAAAATATTTGTAGAAACATTTCACGTACACATGAGAACAACAATGAGAGAAACTGAGCACACACCCTCTAAAGCAGAATAATTTTTGCAAAATTGGACCAAACTCGATCTTTTATCAGAAGTTAGGGGAATTAGTTTGCTAGATTCGCTAGATTTGCTAGATCTATTAGGTATAGAAATTTTTTTTGAAAAACGTGCAATTGGTCGGAATCGCAAAGGTAAGGTAAATATGATTCCTTACAACCTTTTTATCTGGAGCTGTAATTAAATTTAAACAACACATTCTAAAGATTGTGCTCATTGGTATAACGAATAATCGACTGTTCGAATACTTTGCTCTACAATCTTACAAAATTCAAAATACAAAACACAAAAATACAAAATACAAAATACAACCAAATCTTACAAAATTCAATCACGATAATTGTATCTCGCTACGATACTAATGTTTCACAGGCAAAATATTTTTTACAATATGTACAGTCACGAGAGAAAGTGATTAGTTGTTAGAATTTCTGTCATACAAACTTACGCTGTTACACAAATTTACAAATTTTCTATGTGTCTTACGTAATTGCAGAATCATGAAATTTCTAAGTTTAGAGCGTTCTATACTCGTGGGATTAAAGAATATCGCGCTGCGGATTCTACGTGTAAGACTTGACGAGGATTTGTGGCCGAAAAGAAGAAACACATTTTCACGTGTACCATGAAAAATGTACTGCCGGAAAGTGATACATGAAAGATATCCTGGTTGCCGCACCATATTGTGGTCACGTATATCTAGAAAAAAAAACCAGAACAGTCTCCCTTCCTGTCATAGTTCATGGCTCTTAAAATGGACTCTGATGTCCAACCGGAGTAATAATTTTTCTTAACGGTTACTTTAACCCCGTTCGCTCTCCGCGTTCTTGTCCCGACCTTTTACTTCGCTATAGAATCTTTACTGCTGTGAACGGTATTATTGAATCGATGAGTCTGTCGTTTCGTTTAACAGCTGGCCCCGTTACGATTTAGTTATAATGGACTTTAAAGATGACACCTTGTTTACTTTTTTAGTGGTTTCTTGTTAATTTGTTGCGTGGTTAAAGCAAATTTTTAAATAACTGTGCAAGGAAAGAATTGTACTTCTTTTATTGCAGAAATATCAAACCAGTTCTTTTTCTAGATCAAAATTGTTACTGTTGGTAAATGTAGTCTTTCTTATATTTTGTTGGATGTTGCTGTTGTATTTTAATATGTCAAAATAATGTTACATGGAAAATTTTGGAGATTTTAATCTCACGTTTTAAATAAAGAAATATTATTTCTTCGAATATAGAAACGAGAAAATTGTGTATTTTATATTGTAATAAAATAGACATTCTATAATTAATCAACGTTAATAATTGTTTCGTATCTCACAAGAAATACAATTGAATTTTGCTTATCTGCAGCGTTAATATTTCAGACGACGTTTATACGCGCTGTGAATATGAATTAACTTATTTTGTGAAATAATTTGAGAGAGGTAATACTTTGATGTCTTGAGTAAATACAATTTTGTTTTCAGTATGAAACTCCCGAGTATAACCATTCTCTTATCTTCGAGGTGCGCTGTACGAGCTCTGCAAAATATCGTAGCTCGAGTTCTTTTCCGCAAATCCCATAAACCGAATCATACTATTTTTCTTACGAATTATGGAAAATGAATTTATTGTCATATAAATTCACGCCTGATGTTTTTCACGACAAGTTTAGAAAACTTTCTTCTTTATTCCCTCCATTGTACCTTTGTTACATTTCTACAAATCATGTTATCCATGGTACACGCCTGCTTTATCGATATAAGTTAGGCAGACCAAATAATTTAATACGACTTCTCCTTTTCTTTGTTGCTTCGTCATCGAAACAGAATACGATAATGCGTCGTTGCGCGCGTGTATCCAACAGTCTGAGAATAGTAGGAAATACAGCTTTACAAGCTTTAGAGCTTACAGCACAGATCAAAAGATTAACCAATGGACAAATTATAAATAACATTCGATCAATGTGCGACGACGCGACTTTCCATACTTCAAAGACTTGTCTTTCATAATCCCCGTTTGAAAGCTATTTCGAGATACAAAAGCGAGCGAATAACGAGCACACATAAAACATCAAAGAGGATTATTTGAGTTTGACCAAATTTACCGGCGTTAATGAGTACAAACTTACATTCATCTAAGATATTGCGCTTGTATCTATTACGCTAAACACCATACGCGTTTCCCATGTCGATACTCGTCGCTACGAGTATATACAACAAACGTTATTTCTCTGTAACGAAGACATTAACGAGCATCGAGTTCCCTTTTCGTACAAATGTGTTCTCTGGTTGATCTTTGCTATCTCAGTTTCTTAGGCTCAGATCTACATACTCTTCCTAATGAGTTCACCAGCAGATCCTATATGAAACTCCCTCGTCTCTCCCTCTCTTTGCTTCTTTTCTAACGTTACAATGACATACTCGTTTTAATACAACTCTCATGAAACTAAAATTCAGCGATAAAGATATTCGTGTAATTTAGGCAAGAAGACAGTTTATCTATCTGCAAGAAAAGATATCTTTTATACTTTGGCTAGAAGATCGAGCAAACTTTTTTTAGATAGAAATTGGGCATTTTTTTACAGAGGTAGATATGTATTTTTTTTAAATCTATATGTATAGTGATTCTCTAAAAATCGTTTGAACAAAATCAGGCTAGTAATAGCTATCTTTTTTAATTCAAAGAAACGTTTAATATCGAGTAAAAAAGAAAATACGTAACATATGGTAGCATTAAATGATGAAATGATTTAGAAATTCTTCTATTAATGTATTATCGTCAAATGATACGTCAAATTTTATGTATGAATTTATCTTAGTCAGAATATGGTAATGGTAAAAATGAAATAATTTGAAACAAAAGTTACATCAACCTGTTATAATGCATTGTTTAAAATTCATATTCTGTAGAAGTATTAAGAATGTGGTTAAAACGGTGCAATGTATGCATAGTAATTTCTAATGTATTCCAATGTATCATAATAAATAGATAAAAGTTGTTACTCGAGGAAATTTGTTTATCCCAGCAAACGTACGGTGTGTACATATTATGAGAGTATGTACATAACTTTCTCGTTTCCAGGTTGTTCTAGATATAAGAGAAGCCGGAATTACAGGCATGAACCGATTTCGATTTATCCATCCAACATGTATGGCATCTGTTTGGTTCACACAAGGTGCAGGTAGCACAACATGCCATGCGGAGTCGAGGTTTACCTGTCATCATGTATATTCGCTTAATTAGCTGATTCTCGTACCGCAGATGACTAAATTGCTTCAGTCTGTGCCAGGAAATTAACAATTCCATCTCAAACAGTCTCCCGTTTTTCTTCTTATTCTTTTCTCTTTTATTATCATGCACACTGACATATTTAGTTCAGAGAGTTTCATTTTTCTATTTTTTACTACCCTTCAGGTACGAAAAAGGTAGTAACTGAAAGATTTTATTTCGCTTATATTCCTAAGCAGACTTATTACAAATTTGGGAAACTTTAGTTTGTCATATTGTTTTATAACAGCTTCTTCTTCTCATTCTTCTTTCGTTTTTTATTCTAACTGGACAAATTGTGCTATTCGTCAGAATACTTGGTTTAATTTATTCCTCGAAGTGCTGACAGACCAAATATTTAATGTATAAAAATCAGTAATGTCTTTAAATGTTACAAATAATTCTTGAAAAGGTTTTGTTTTTGCAGATTTTTATGCGAAATTTAAAGACGCAAAAGTGCGCAATACATGTAAATACAATATGCAAGAGATTCAAAGTGACCTACTTGGGATTTTTTTCTGGCTAAAACGAATCTCCATTAAAATTCTATTTCTTTAATTCTGTCCATGAAAGCATAAATCCGCATAATAACTCGCAGTCTGGTAATGAGTAATTCCATGTACGTACAGGGCAATTATAAATATGCGGGCACCGCTTATAGGTTTGATCCAAGATAACAAGAGAATAAAAAAGCTTTATACGCGCAAACGTGGACTGAGTTTTGCAGCTGTAAATAATTAAATTTTGCGCTGCAAATATTTGTACGCGTGCAGCCCATCACATACCGTCGTAGGCATTTGGCGAGTGACATTGTGACGTGTTACGGAATGTTCCCAGTTGTCCAGGAAATGCGTATGTCCGAGTAAAGTACAGACGTGTCTAGCGTAAAATTAAATTGTTTTTAACTTGGAAAAATTGACACCGAGATTTACGCGTTTTTACTACATTGTTTAATTAAAATCTCATGTAACAACAATAAGGTACCACAAAATATACGTTGCAGTCGTTTTTATTATTTATTACCTGACTGGAATTTACATCTAACTCAAACGCAAAAAGCTCTGACAAGATATATACTGTTACACATATAATATTAAATTAATTAACATTTGCACGTATGTATCTTGAAAACTATAGTGGTGATTATACACGTGTATGTGAATCTACTATGTGTATATAACGGGTGATAACATAAGTCAAGATCATTGAAATCGATGAGCTGTATGTTCTTTTATTTCATTTCTATTATAATTTATAATTCGATACAATCAATTAAATTTTATAATTCTATTTTAATTTTCATTATGTACGTAATATGTTACAATATTGTAAAAAATAAGGTGGAGATATCAGCCATATCGCTTGTGTTATAAATACTATATCCGGTAGATTTATTTGTTCAACTTATTGCAGCTGTTCGTGTACGCAGAGTGATCTAACGCAAAAGTTTTATAGTAAATATATAAATATTAGTATAGTAAATATATATACGTAACGTATAAAGTGAAATTGTGTATAAAGTAAAAATCATAATAACATTTTACGTTGCAAAATGTCACGCCAGTAAATTTTTCGTACCAAAGTCAATCAACGCGTGTCGATGTTTTTTTCGGAATATTTTATGTATTTCACTTCAATAATGCCCTTTTATTCAAATTTTATTTAGGTGTATTTTAAACAAAAACACATTTATTATTCCATGCATAACAAGGAGATTGAAGGCAGTAAAATAAAATATGCTACAAGATATTGTTACTGGTTATAAAAAATGCATATTGGATAAAACTTTTATCGTAAAAGTTATCGAGTAGTATTAAATTTGCAATCAGTTTTAGTTATAACTGTTTTTTTATTTTACAACTGAAATATATTTGTATGCCGATAAGAAGTAGATTATGTAATTAATAATTCCTTTTAAGCGAGAAATTCTTCTTCCATATCACTGATTCAATTTCAAAGAAAATTATAGTTTTCGATTTGAAGTATTAAAAATAAAATAATATATTTCGAATTTGTAAGAAGCGTGGATAACAAATTGCACTATTTAACAATAATATCACGACACCAATTGAATATCTGCAATTTTTCGAAAATTGTAATGCGATCTTCACATTCAAAATGATTCAGACAAAAATAGCTCAAATCGTACGTATCATTTCGAAGCTTCTGGCATTTTTTTTATCAATTTTACTTCAAAATGCAGACATTCAGATTCATTTGTTCGTCATCGTTAATCGAAATGTTTCAGACTTAAATGGACAAACGCAATCGCATCTGCGTATCATACTAATAAGCGTAAAAAACATTTAAAAATTCATTAAATTTACTGAAGTGGCCATAGCCTCAAATTACGGACATTTCTGCGAGATTGCACCTAAAAAGGGACGAACAAAATATTGTACGAGGTTGACACGATTAGGAAAACGGAAGAATTTTTTTATAAAATTTCACCCTTTACGGTCCACCTCTGTAATTTGCGCATAATTGTCGCGTACTATCTTGAAATTCTATCTTCGTAACATTACGCAGCTGGATTTTACGTGTTTAACTTCTCGTCATAAATATCAGAACAGAGAGTTTCTCCAGCAAATAATTTTTTCTATAATTTTAGTTAACCAGAGATTAATTAATTTAAACGATCGTGTAAAATCAAAGTTATGCTTTTTATATTTTAGTTAAAAACTAAAAGATTTTCTAAAGCGAATAAAAATCGAACAATTAGACGCGTAAATTCTCTTGTTGAGAGCAATACTCAAATGCGCGGATACTCAAATAAAAACATTCTATTGACTCACTCCCAGCCATTAATGAATCACGCACACACTGTGACAAGAGACAAATAGCTAATTAAACTAAATAAAATAAAGACAAATAAGACAACAACAAACTCTCACCAATGATCATCGGTGACGATATTAAACAGGACGATATAATACAAAATCATTTGTATTAATTAAAGGACAAAGCAAACGTAAATATTTGTGCCACGAAATAGGAACATTTAAACGAAGGATTTAAAAAGAGAAAGTTGTGGTTAGAATTACAAGCGATATCAGCAGGTAAACAAAGAAAGAGTACACGGAAGGAGGAGTAATGGACACGAGAAGAAAAATTCACACTTGATCCATCGATGTATATCTCTGGGAAACGAGTCTCCGTGCTATCAAGTCTTGAGTGTTAGTAATGTTACTGGAACAACGAGAGTAAACGTAGCTTATGCGTATAAGACCTCGAGATTGAAAATCGCGTTGAGAATATTCGAGAGAAACACGAGCATGACAGTCATAAAGATTGCAGCAGCTTAAGAAAAATATATTATTTCTAAGAAGAAGTATTTTATAGTATTGACGTTACTTAATGTTCTGAATCACGTCTGAAATTTAGATCAGTTTACGTATTATGATTTTACGAGGATGTTGCTTGAGATTTTTAATTGACGAGGTTCTTCCTTTTACCTGCGACGTGATTTTATCGCGGTTTGTCGCACTAGCTACGTTCTATATCCAGGACAGTAATTATTACTAAACTGCGGATATTTTCACGCAAATTTATATTTTCATAAACAGAATTAGGAAAACGAAAAGCGACGAAGAATTTTTTATTTCATGATACAGTACATGTAGCAACATAATTCATATCGTTTTAACGATTCTTATGTTAAACTGAGATTCGAATGAAACCGATGAAGGTTTTGTATGGAACTTCTGAATATACAGAGTGTCCTTAAAGATCGCCAGCAAACTTATATTACGTGTTAATCAGGTCAAGTATGTAAAAGACGTTCGTATAAATGAAATACCTGGAAATGTTTAATTGGAGAGTTACAAGTGTCTAAAAATTTGTATTAATTGCTCTGGCAATCACGATAAATGTTCGAAATTTCTTCCGTCTGCAAGAATGCAGGCTTCCATTCGTCGAATCAATGATCTATCGAAGTAAAAACAGTAGCAGTAAATGCATCTTTGTTCGTCTGCGATTCTGTACAACGAATCTTTAAGAACAACTTTCTGGGAGATCTTTGAACGCTCGTGATTCGAACATAAGTTTATTTGAACTTTTTCTACACGCTTGCTCTCATTAACACGTAATATAATAGACACCCGGTATAATACGCTGATAGAATCTCCGTAAAATGGTAATATATTTTCGCTGAACAAATAATGCGCTATCTGCAACGCTTTATATTCAATTGTAATGAAACATGTTGTTTGTGTCGTGGGCAGAATGTAGCGAATCCTAACACCCTTTGCGATTTATTCACAGTAATTTATTTGCATAAATAATTACTCGTTGAATTTCTGCCCTAATTTACGTAACAGTTGTGTAACTAGCGCTAACTTGCGCTGAAATTATGCGCTTTAACACCGACAATCAATTTCTGCGTTAACGTTAACAACGCGGCAGTCTCCGAAATGTGAGAAAATTACGCACCTTTTTATTATTACGTTATCATGACATTTACCTGGTCATTATCGATAACTATGTTAAGAATTAACCAAGATATTTGTTCTTCAAAAATGTAGCGGATAGTAGACAACCATAGTTTTCGAATTTACGATAAAGTTTAGCAAGAACAAAAATGAAAATTGGTGGTTTAGAACGTGCAAACAATTGTTTAATCATTGTCCAACAATTCTTATAGATTGGTATAATTAAAACAATAGCAATAAAATTTATACAAATTTAATAATGCTGTGACTATTGCTATTATGTTTTATATTTAATGACGTTTCATTTTACGATAATTTTATGGTTAATATATATCTAAAATATTAATTTTTCATTTTCAGTCGAAACTTAAAGATTTCATTTTAATGACGCTGCATGAAATTTTAAATATGATATGACGAACGTGACATGACGTCAAAAACAAAAAATCAATACTGATATTGATTTTTTTACTTAGTATCTGAAGTTGTGGTTTCAAACGAATTATAAGAGTATATGTACATTAAATTCTGAAACACGTTCGCATTTTCAGTATATTATGCTATTAGATTTAATAAAAAAAAAATTATCAATTTTTATGTAGCATTCAAACGTAAATGTTTTTGATAAGTAAGGACGGTTAATTATTTATTAATTATCAAATATGGATGGCACCTACTGCTCATGACGAATTAAATGGTCAATTTATAAAACATTGAGAAAATAAAATTGCAAAAAAAATGAGAGGTATATACATATACATATACAAATTTGTTCAAAACTCTCTTCCAGGCGTATACAGAAAATTATTAAATTAATTGTTATTCATTTACCATTTACACCATTTTAGACCACTAAATTCAACGAATATCCGTATTATGGTTAACAATTTTGATCTTAACACTTCTCCTAACAAGTAAACGTGAAACAATTTTGTCGTAGAACAAATGAATGCACATTCGTTTTAACCGATACATTCCCGTTGGGATTACACGCTAACCAATGGAAGTACTGCGAGTATTGAGTGTCGCAAGTATTGAAAAATGAGTAGTCAGCTACACCTTCGTTCGTAATAAATACTCGTGAAATATCATGTGCGCCGTGTTTCATTTCGCTCGCGCTGGATTTTGTCAAAGAAATGAAAAAAAAGGGGGAGAAAAGGAAGAAAAGGTATATTTTTTCACCACGGTAAATGTTGGGATTAAACGCTATACGCATGAGTTGGAGCCGTGAAATGCTTTAACGAAATTTTTCTCGTCCAATTTTACGTGCACCCCCAGCCTGTTCAAATTGCACGATACCAGAATATAAAGAGCGTGTAGAAGAGAAATTTAAATTTCCGTTCGATTAAAGCAATCGCCTGTCGCGAATGTTCAACACATTGACAATGTCCACCGATGTTACTTCAAAAGGCGTTACCTTTCGCGAATCCAGCACTTTGTTTGTCAGTCACCCTGCTTCAACCCTTATATTTCACTCTTTAAACATCCGTACATTTCCATAAATTGTATCCTCCGAACGCGAAGAATGACGAAGCCAAATACGAGGAAACTATCAATATGCAGATATCGATGATTATCGATTCAATTGAACGTCGCTGGCTGAAGAAAATTTTCAAACGTTCGTTTCGTCGTCTATTAACACACAGTCGTATTTAAAGGGTTAAATGTGTTGTGCTTATCCGAGGTTAAAGAACCCTATACGTACGCTGTAAAAATATCCTTTTCAAAAATTATATTGGCTCTTATGAAGCACTCGACGAAAGAAAAATATAAGATACGAGGGTCAGTCAAATATTAACCGGACTTCAGTGAAACATTTTATTGAAATATAAAGTTACAAAGTCCGGTTTATATTTGACTGGCTCTCGTAACAATTCCCATTGACCGGACTGTCTACTAAACTTTCCCAGAGATAAGAAATATTTTAATCCTATTTGCCATAAAAGTTTACATCAATAATTGAAGAGTGCTTGTAGAAAATACTGTAAGCGTCGAGAAACAAACTTTCCAGAAGGAAAAGAGAATTTATGCATTAATGTAGTCGAAATTGATGAAAAGTGTATCTATAGAAAAATCTGTATGATCCACCTCTTTCAGTCGCAAACAAACGTTTCATACATTTAGACAGATGGCACAGACAAAAGCCAAGAAACAATTAACTAATGCTTATTGATACCATATATATATCTTGCCCTACAGAGGGGACGTTGTGACACCGTTTTTTAGCATTGTTAACAACTATTTAGAAAGGGAAATTACACTTAAATTCTATACCGCAGTATTCTCATTAGTATGTGGAACATAAAAATATCGAGATTTTTCAATTTTCAATATTTTCCAATATTTTTCTTTAATATATTTTCACGTCCGGTGTTTAAAGCCCGATTTTTCAGAAATTGTAACCTGACAATTCCGTTTGAATGCATTATACAGTGGATCGCCTTTTCGTTAAAAAAATAGGATAAGAAGCTTCCTAAAAATTAATTTGTACGCGTCCTACGCGTGTGTATACAGAGCGAAAATAGTTTCAACGAGATGTTTTGCTCGCTTTGACGTTAATTTGTGGAAATGTCTGGGACGAAATTCAGCAAAGCTATCGGTAGTTTTTCTTTGTCAGGTACAGTTTCTGTTCGCCTGGGACTTGCGCCAGTTAACGTAGTCCACTTTCATGCGCTAGTCACGCATTGTGAATAAGGATGAGTGTCTTCGATCTCGACTGTCTGCTCGTTTGCGCGAAAGCGCGCTACACTTTTGGCCTCTTCTTTGTTCGTATTTTTCAAGGGAAGAACGAACAATGATGACACACTTTCTCAGACAGGCTGGCTATTCGTCCAGGACAACCGTGCGATCCTCAGCAGAGCCTCGCGAGACCTACTCAAATTTTCTTTTAGCTTCTCTGGGTTTCTTTGAATTCGTCTTATAGCGCTTCACGCGTCTCTTTTCGCCTGCGAGAAGCTTTGTCGCGAAAATAATGGTGTCCTTGAACGAATTCAATTTGCACTGTCGTATAGAATGGAAGCTTGATCGTTATTCTCGAATATGAGGTAAACTAATTCGACAAAGGTAAACTAATATATTAGAAGATATAAAAGTTTGTTGCAATTTGTAATTAATGTATTTTCTTGTTTTTCTTTGGATGACGAGATTGGAGTCTATCGATGACTATTTGCATTGTATTCTGAGGCGAGATTTCTTTAAATTATTTATTTTTATATATATAAATTACCAATATACATGCAAATTCAGATTGTCACAAATATGAATGAGAAACTGAAATGTGGATAGAAAATTGCTTTGTCTATCGAATATTGTAAAGTGTATTCTGTTTTGGATATTTTATATAGTTTTACGTATTACATCCATTCGCGTCTGCAAATTGTCCTCAAATGGATAAAAATTTGCAATGACCTGACCCAGATTATGTCTAGCTACATATTTTCAATTATATTCCCCTTTTTGTTATTTAATTTATTATGTTAATATTTAATTATATTTCCCTTTTTTTAAAACGCGTGTGCCGCCAAAATACATTGTATAAAATATACATAGCTTAATGACTACCGCTTAAACAATTTATGGAAAAAATTGCTATTAACGTAGTAGCCCTACAGGCAACAAATTTTTCAGGAAATAAAACATTAACCATCTATTATAAATAAGTTACAATTATTCCTTATTACGATTATTATGATTGAAAAAATAAAAATATACCAACAGCAACAACCTGCCGCAAGCATAATAAAATTATAATAATTATAATATTTATAGATCTAAAATTATAATAATTATGGAACCTTGGAAGGAATATAGGGAAAGGTTAATGAATATTAGTGAAAATTTAATTAATCGATGGAAACAATTGTACTCTGTCGCTGATCGATCATCGTTCGAGTTTCGAATACCGTTAACCATGGAGAAAAGGAATTCTGCTAATTTTGCAGAATCTTAGTCGAGGGAGAATCTAATTATTTATCCCTGGACTAGGGTATTTCGTTTCTGGAATACACGATTCGAGTTTATGAGATTGGCGAGAAAATTCGCCTTAAAAATTCGCGGCCGACTCATTTTTCAACGCACGCACGGAGAATAATAGGTACGCCGTGGAATAAAAAACCTTAATTAAAACGAACCGTGCGTATAACCTAACGCTAATGAGATTCTCGTAAGAGCGTGAATTCCTGCGGGACTTGGCCTCTCTTTAATTCTTCATTATCTGAGTGCGCGGTGACCGTCAAACGATTTCGAAGATGTTTTCCACGCAATTAAATTCTTTATCCGAGTGATATTGCAACGGTCGCTTTAATATTTCATGAAAGAGCGTCGTGGCCCGGCCCGACAACGTCTCTTCGTGTAAAACTCGAGTACTAAAGTTTCGAGAGCATCGGCGACGTGAGACACGATGCGACGGTATTAAAAACTCCGCTA
Source organism: Bombus huntii (assembly GCF_024542735.1). Classification (NCBI taxonomy): domain Eukaryota; kingdom Metazoa; phylum Arthropoda; class Insecta; order Hymenoptera; family Apidae; genus Bombus; species Bombus huntii. The sequence continues at coordinate 3,136,452 of NC_066243.1, forward strand.
GAGTCTGTTAACAATTTTCATTCTGCGCTCCGTGCATCGGTGTCCCAGTTTCTCTGACGTGCACTTCGCTACGGCTATTTGAATTTATATTAAAAATCGACGCTACCTACGTGTGTACGTGTGTACGTATATGTGTGTTTGTTACAAACACGCGGACAAGCAGCTTCGCGACGCAATCGATTGAAGATGTCCCGAATCATCGTATAATTGGAGTTGTTTTAACTGCTAATTGAAATGTTCCGACGAGAGATGCAATTCACTTGTTTCTACTCTACGAACTTCATCTTATATCGTGCTGCATTGTTGCTAGGATTTTTCATACAGATTTTCACTTACGATTGTTTTAGTAGATTTAGACGAATAGGAGCGAATGATTGTAGATTGTGATTGTCAAGAAGTAACGAATAGGCTGAACGTTTAGAGGGTGGTTCAGAAATCGAAAACCTCGCGAGTTTTCAAGCACTTTCAACTGTAGCGGCACATGAGTCAACGGAAGATTCGAATCGGCAGAGATTCATATTGTTGTACCTTGGAATTCCAACGTTGTTTTGGTTTCAACGTAAACGAACTCCGGACAAAACATTATCACCCTTATTTGTAATCGTCGAGTTACATTTCAAGTTTTTACAATACCATCGGTCGATAAAAATAGACGAACGTGCTCTCTATACAATCAATATAGCGAGTCAGTATAGTGAGTCAGTATACCGAGTTAGTATAGCAAGTCAGTATAGCGAGTTAGTATAGCAAGTCAGTATAGCGAGTTACTATAGCGAGTCACTATAACAAGTCAATATACCGAGTTAGTATACCGAGTTAGTATACCGAGTTAGTATAGCGAGTCACTATAGCGAGTCACTATAGGGAGTCAATATACCGAGTTAGTATAGCCAGTTAGTATAGCGAATCAGTATAACGAGTCACTATAACGAGTCAATATACCAAGTTAGTATAGCAAGTCAGTATAGCGAGTCAATATACCGAGTTAGTATAGCAAGTCAGTATAGCAAGTCAGTATAGCGATCATCATAGTGAATCAACATACGCTATATCTGTACTTGTATTTAAAGTGATTTTAATATACACTGAATATTACAATTTTATTACTCGTCTCTTTAAAAAACCAACACGTATAATAAACCACCTCACAATAATATGTTTCGAGCAGAAGTTAGTCGGATTTCAATCGACTGGAGATTTCAACGTTAAGTACTTGACAAAATTTTTACTTGCATGCAAATTTAAAATCATCTGTATCTTCTTAGTGGAACAGTACATTTTTTTATACATCCTTCGGTGCATTTTTTAATTCTGCAAATGCAATCATGAGAAGCTTGAAGATACAAAAATGTACGGGATACGTATAATATGCAACAATATGTAAAGTATCCAAAGTATAGTACTCTTTATCATACACAATAGATAAGACAAATTTCTGTCTAGGCCCTATACTTTTAATTGTATTCGCGAAAATACAAATTTACATAGAAACTCGATCCACTTACAAGCTTACATTTACCCAGAATAAAAGATAATTCGTTTAGCAAATGCCAGCCTTGAAATCGTAACAAATTATTGGGGATTAAAATATTAGGCGAAGAGTCGCAGATAAAATGAAAGAACGAAAGAGTTGAGAATGACATAGTATAGTCCTAAATAAGGTTTGTGATCATTCAACTAATTGTAAACTTCGACTACTGACCAGTTTACAAACATACACGCTTCCGCTTATACTTCGATAGCAATCGATTGAAATAATTCGTTCGATATTAAATATTTCCATCTTCCTCTCGCTCTTCGTGAGCAAACAAACAGTTGTCCAGTATCAATACAGCAGGCGAAGCAGACACGGAAAAGTCGTAAAACCCTGTAGTTAACTTGGCATTCTCAACCCTAAGGAGGAAACGATCCACGTGATTCAATTGTACTAAGCGGCGATATTGTACTGAGATGACTGACAATGAGAAATGTAGTACAAAGACTCGTAATTAACCAGTTCGATGATAATGAAAATTGCCCTTCCGATGAAAGGGAACGTTTACGAGCTGATTATACTCAGGATTTCCATAACTGCGTGGAACAATCAGCGATACAAATATTGTACATAAATTTAAATATAGGATGAAGCGTACAAGTATTTATCCGAGAATTATCGAATTTGCTTTGACAGGAACAAATATATGTTCTCGTCAATAAAACGATGGATAAAACAAATGAGCGGATGAAAGAGAAAAGCAATTGGATCGATACGAGTGAGAAGTAAATCAAATTTTTTTTTGATAGATTATTATAGGACTTGTAAAAATGTTAAAAAAATGTTTCACCTTGGAAGGCATAGAATCTTCGTCCGTAAGATTTATAATACGACCACGAAGGAAGTTTTGTTAAACTTTTAGTTTTTCTCACATACAATAGCTGAAGATTAAAAAACTTGGTATTTTTGGAGAGTAATTTAAAAATGATATATGACGACACTGGTTGTCGAGCTTTTGACTTGGATAAAATTTCGTGATTTTGGTAAAATCTTCGAACATCTCATGTTCCCTTAAACATGTCTTTGATTAGGAAAATATCTTTGACATCAACCTACTCTACTTTAGATTCCTGATAAATTGAGAATTCGATGCAAACACATTCAGTACAACATTCATCCGACTGGTCTAAACGATTCGATCCGAAATGGTAAAAAGAATGCAGGTCAAGGATTTATCTGTTACACTGCATACACCATGTTTGTAATATTATGTGTCAATCGTGTTTACAATTATCTGTATCTATCATTGTAATCCGTCACAGTAGATTTCGATAATAAATAGTTAACTATTAAAAATGACAAAAATTATCGGATAGCAAACTTTACATTAAAATCTTTCCTACATGTGAGGATAGAATTCTAAAAGGTATTCCAAGTTTGAACAAAATGCAAAGGAGCTGTTAGTTCTGTACACAATTTTCGCTTTCAAGACACTAAAAGTTTTTCTATTTATTGAAATAAGACTATGATTCAAGTATAAAAATTCAATCGTAATGTGATTGAAGAAGTATGCATACATTTTGGATAAAAAATGATGAATATAATAATATCCTCAATTATCGTAGTTCGTTTATTGGTCTAAAGTGAATCCTCAAGTACATTTCACGTACTAAGCTCTTATCCACGTAAATTATTAGGTTGTCCGAAAAGTTTCTTTCGTTTTATAATGAAATAATAGACGCACAATGCCTTTTGTTTTATATTAGTTTATTGAATTATGCACGAACATAATAACAGAAATAGAAAGAAATGGGTCATACCTAATTTAATTAAATAATATAGAACAGAAATTGTTGTTCACCTATTATCACCTTATGAAACGAAAGAAACTTTTCGGACAACCTAATATAAATATTAACAACAACAACATTGCGAAGAAGAAATGACACAGCCATTTCGCAAGGTATTTTCGACAGGTTAAAAGTTTCGCTGTGCAGCCAGGGAATATCGGATGTAACCGATTGGAATCGGTGATGTGAGAATATTTGATGTTATATCAAACCAATATGCAACTTACTCGGTAACCACACGAGAATTTATATATCCATGCAGGAAGGATATTGCGCGTGTACATGTTGGTAACTAGAAGCATTCTCGGCATTCCTAAATTGAAGGCATGACTAGCATGGATCAGATTAGATTAATATTTGGCTCAGGGTATTAGAAATTCAAGTTCCTTCAGATTGTACAAAGTGTTTGAATCTTGTACGTAGACCACTATATTTATAGATATTTGTACATATATATTATACTTTATATCGTAGTTTCATTGTAACAGTAAAACATCGTGTGATAATTTTTAGAAAATCATAGTCTGTTTAATATCCACATTTCTATCTTAAGACGATATTTTTATCAATAATTCAATTCGGTTTAATTCAATGTTTTGAACTCAAAGTTCAAAGTTGAGGAAGATATTTCAGAAAGAATATTTAAGTGAAAACACAGTACAATGTAATAAACGTTGACACTTGTTTGATACCATCGACATTTGCTATAATACATATCACGTTTGTGTGTGTACCATAAGCTGATTATGATATACTATGATTATGATGTACTATAAGCATCAGTTTCATAATTATATAGAACAATCAGGAATACATCTCGTATACATAAATATGTACGAGAAAATCGAGTCTCTTGTGTATTAGTGTACTGTATGGTATGTTTTCAAAGAATTGCTGACCCAGTGAAATAGATGACTGTCGTATCGATGCATATAAATTGCACAATAAAATTTTACGAGTCGCAAGTTATACGTAGGAGGAATCGTTAAATTTTCTTGTACACACTCAGAGTTTAACCGTCGAAATTTATCTATGTATTCTACGAACATAATGGAACGAAAAATGTTCTGTAAACGTAGTTCATTCAGAGCTTTATTAAAGTGTTGTAATAAAAACCGAATATAAAGGTGATAGTGTTTTGGCATCCAATATTATCTGGAATTTCACATTGTTGGACTTTTATGTCTGAATAACTTTGAAAAGAGAAAACTTTCAAAAACTTCAAAAGCAAAGATATATAAATATTGATATGTGCGGTGAAGTGGTACGGGGGATGGTTCATTGACATGCAACAAAAACAAAATTAACCTGATTAGAATAAATAAGTTTCATTTTTTATAAACGGCAATGCTGTACATTTCAAGCGAGATAGGAAGAATGTAAAGCGAAATGACCGATAAAAATACGTAAAATTACATATCCTCGATCGATGCAAACATATAATACAATTTTTCGTACTTTAGTCGTTTTAGTATTCTCTGAAATAATTATATCAGAGAATGATTATTTTAATTTATTTAATCTATTGAGAATAACCGAAATAATGGTATAGGAACACTAAATTTACACTTAGAATTTATATTAGAATAGTTATATACAGGGTGGTTGGTTACTGGTGATACAAGCGGAAAGGGGGTGATTCTACGCGAAAAAAGAAGTCGAAAATATAGAATAAAAATTTTTCGTTTGAGGCTTTGTTTTCGAGAAAATCGACTTTGAATTTTCGCTCGGTATGCGTGCACTTTATCGCGTCTCGTTATAACGGATCTCACTGTAGATCGTTGTCTTGATGGAAAAATGAAAAAAAAAGAAAAAAATTAAAAAAAGAAATGTATTCTTTATTTTCGACTTCTTTTTTCGCGTAGAATCACCCCCTTTCCGCTTGTACCACCAGTTACCAACCAACCTGTATATATCGGGTTGTCGTCAGACTTAGGGGCGTGTAACGTATCTTTATTAGGACAAGCCATCGTTGTTGTTTAATGGAGATTATATTTACGATTATATGTACAAATGTTGATTTTACAAAGTTTGACAATTAATCGTGGTGATTAGACATTCTGCATGTTAAAGACAATGTTCTTAGGTTCAGTAATGAATCCACGGTCAACGGGGAAAACCCTTTGTTCAACAGAATATATTTTGAAACACAAAGTGACGTTAGCTGTGACGCTCGGTATCGTTCTGACTGACTGACCAGACGATGTGTGTAAACTCTCCAAGGTGATCACAAGAATAAAAGACTGATACGATCACATTTGTCAATTGCATATTGATCGGGGATATCAACAAAATCCCAGGCGCCGTTACTAGGCAGACCCGTCTAGAGCCGACATTGCTCCTGCCCGGGGCTTGTTTGTTAATACAACGTGTGTCCCTCGATATTGGTACTTCTTCTGTTAGGTAAAAACGTTCATCCCGTGACCGTGGCTACGTTCGGCGACCAGTTGTGTCACCTCGAGCCCAAGCCCACTGTCACAAATCTCGGGCAAACATAATCAGATCGTATCACAACAACTACTTCCAAGTTCTATTATTTAAGTACAGCTATAATAAATAGTTTAGATCAAAGTATTAGGGATCTTCCCAAAATTCCAAAAGAAAGGCCTGATGTCCCTTTATCTCCGACACATATTTATTTGATAAACGATTTCGAATATATTCTTCGATACACACTTGCACGCGTCTCAGCACTTTCTTCCATACCAGGCTGTTAACCGACCGAACAGTTTACGTTCCTTTGTTTTCGAGACACATACTTCCACACACTGATATTCACATACAAGTATTACTACTACGCAGCTAAGCTAGTCTAGCACATAAAATTATACATATCTCAAAATAATCTATTGTTATTTATAGAATCATTTTAATTTATTCTGATAACGATTTCTCGTTTTACTACATTCGACTTTTTCAACACGGCATCGGCAACATTAGGGGATGAAGACAGGCAAATTGAGGAGAATAACTATCTTGGAAAATCTTCCCGCTGAAAGCGTCGCGTCGTTGCTCTTAACCTCTTGTTACAGTCGCCGACATCCAATTTACACAAAAATTGCCTGGAATTTTTTTCGCCTTGCGTAGTCGTTGAATATTCCAGGATATAATGCGCGATGCAAATGACAAAGGATTTATAAGTTTCCCTTCACTTACAAAATAAGCGGAACATCTCTCCCGTGTTCCCGATATAAATCCATCGCAGAGCTACCATTCTTCGACTATTATAAAGAAAAGGAGTCTTCTCTCTGCGCTCATTATTTGTTATCGATTACTTTCCTTTAAGAAACCGAGAAATCGAACCTGTAATAAAAGATAGTTTAAAACATTAAACTGTTGTACGTGAAGTATTCTCTCAAAAAAGATTTAAGTCATAAGTTTAGTTGTAAACGTAAGTCACAGTTTTCTTGAAAAAGATTTCATTGGTACAATAATCTCTAGCTGAATCTGTGCACATCTTTCAGCGATTGAAAGTAGTTGAGCCCATTTGCGCAGAACACCAAACCTACGATACGAAACCCAGAAAATCTATCTGATTTTTTAACATTTTGAATTTCAGAAAGGTTCAACTTTGTTTCCATATTTTGTTTTTTATTTTATGTTTTCTCGTGGTTTATTAAATGACATGTATTACTCAGAAAATTCAGTTATTATCCACATCAAAGTCAAGATGTTCTACGTAGAAACCTTTCTATATCTTCAACGATCTTGTCGCCGCCCATTAAATTATCGTAAAAATGTAAACAATCTGCTGGAACGAGATGCCTCGTTTCTTCAAACGCTTAAGTTTTCCCTCTGACATGGATTTGCCATTTTGCCGTGATATTGGTAGGTCCGTAAAAGTGCCCATAATGTTACAATATCTTATAAGAATATCTCGGAATATCTGCTGGATTAAAGAATTCATTTTGCGCATCCACGTGGTTTGGAAGTTTTCCTCAAAATAATTGTAAGACTAAACAGCAACCATGACTTGATACCTTTAACAATTTCACAATGTAAAAGTTGTACTACGAGTTGGAAACTTTTGCACATTAAAGATAACAACGTTACGAGATCCGTACTGCGTTTAACTAATTTTTGTCATTTTTAAGCTTAGTAGTAAATTTTTGCATAACAGGCTTAGAGTTTCTCCTAATTAGCATTATCCTAAATTTGTGGAATTTTTAGAGTTTTTAAAATCCTAAAACTCTTCCACCGCTGCTTTCGCAGTTTCCCTATTTCGAAATAAGTCATTCGCCGCAAAATTATTTAGCTGTTCGACGTATAAAAATTCGCGAACGCAAAATCAAGAGAACAGCGAGAAATTTTATATTTTAATCTCTGAAATTGTTCAATACTTGGGTATGTTTTGACGATGCGAGAAATGAGAATGTCTTAATTTGCAACTGATCAATCCGTTTCCTCCCAAATGCAAGCGAAGAACGTCACGTGTATCATATATTTTTGACTAACGGCGATACCTTTGTCACAGTTGGAAAATTTCATTACGTGCAACGACCAAAGTGTGGAATATAGATGGAGCGAAATAACGGTAACTTATTCCTATATCTTTCTGTCAACACGTGAATTACACCAGACATTCTGCGAAGCCATGGATGTAACGTCTTCTTCAAGGTATATGTACAGCAACTCTGCCACATAAAATGAAACACATAAAATTATATTTTAGATATTGTTAAATGGGCTGCTATAAATCTTCCTTAATATTTTTGATCCATCGTGAGATTCACGCGATATATATAGACAAGTTTTGCCCTTTCAAATATTTATCATTGGACAACTGGCAATACTTTCTTGAAATATTCTTCGTACAGCAAAATGAACGTGTTCTTCAGGAATCTTTCTATAAAAGATAACACATGTATATACATAAGAGTGGGTGACAAAAAATTTAATACATTTCAAGTGGTCCAGAAAGTTTGCGATATATAGCTTTCAGTGTGTATCTTCTGTTTTTATGAAACGCGATTTTCATCGAGGTTTACACATTTTCTCATTTTTCGTGTAACTTCGATCGCATCGACTTCATGAAATTTTCTGTCCATCTGCTAAAAAATTACTCCGCGTGTTTCTACCTGAAAGAGTGTTGGCATCGAGGGGGTGAAATATTTGGACGCAGTGTAATAAATTAAACGAATAACATTACAATAGCCGAACAATAGACGGACGTTTTGTATAGTCTTCACTTTTCACGCAAAAATTGTTATGTCGATATTTCATCTCTCAAGTGGAATTGCCTTCTCCGTATGCGCTATACAAGCATTTTCTATATTTTAATATTTCGACTCGTATAATTACGACTCTACTAAACAATCGGATTATACGAAATCTCAAAAATGATATTTCATTTTTACCATAATTCACGCTTTTTACGAACGAGAACTTTATGTAAAAGTAAAATATCGTAGACATCGTATTTTTGTCAAAGTTGTGCAAACGCTATCGATGATACATGTATCGTGAATATATAGAATTAAAAAATAAGACAATCGTCTTTGGAAGTATGTAATAAAAATATCAAAAACGAAAGAAATAGGATCATTGATTAGTCTATAATTTGTCGAATGAATACACGCAAAATTAATTTCTTTCGTCACTACATAAACGCGAATGTGTACCTTTTCATTTCTTATTTGTACGTAGGTTGTATTGGACGAGGCATTGCGCGGAAGCCTCAGGATTACGACAAAATTACGTAATCATAAAACTTACTTCGTAGTGATACGTTTGGAATTACGAAACGGTAGTTAAAGTGCATATGCATATATCGAATTCCGTAGCTTTATTAATGAGGCTCGTTATACACAAAACAGATTATTTCCTCGTTAAATCCATAGAGTTATGTAATGGATAGATCATTTTGTAAGTATATGTGGTAGCATTTTATAAGTTTTAATAATGTCAGGTCACTGTTTCCCTAATAAAATGAAATTGTTCCGAGAATTATGGATTTTCATATTATCATTTTCATATCATTTCATATTATAATTTTCATATTATCATAAAAGATAGATTAAATTCGTTTGGATCTCGTTAGAAAGATAAGTCTCGTTCTGAAGCCAACAAAGAATTAAGAGGCAGATAACAAACTCGTCTGTTCTATTCGCAAGACGAAACTTCTTCATTATTTACTTGTTCTTTAATTAAATTCCTTACACTTTCGCGAACAACTAAAATTCTTCGTCTTCTTAGAACTTTTAATCGTAAGTACATTCAATTATTTTCAAATGTTGTAAAAAATGGAACTATCGACGGTAATTTTCAATTTTTCTTTTATTTTGTTATACGACGATGGACCGTACAGCTCGATCATATCAGAAATTCCCATTTTCTGAGCCTCATTTTTTGCTCCTTGTCATTTTGCTCCTGCCATGCTTGCTCACGGGGTTAATTTTCTAAGAATTTTTTAATCTTTCTAAATTCCTATTCTCTCGATTCGTTACAGTCAATCTATTGTGTTAATTGTCCGAAACGTATACGTTAAAACGCAAAACTGATGAAAATTGTTTTCTCTCAATTTACTCGCTGTTACACCAGGTGGGATGTTATTTTTGGAAATGTAAAAACTAAAAACCTACGCGTAGAAATTATTTTACGTTGAATTTCGCGTCCGCACGCGGGATGAAATCGCGCGCGTATTTCGAAAGCGACGAAGCTGATGCTTCTCAAGGGAGCTGTACAATTATTTGGAAACCTAAAACCAAATCATTTTCAAAACGCGCGATATTGGTAAAAGATAGACGCTAGTTTTAGACAAATTATCATTGTAATTTTCTATCCTTAACATTTTCAATTTCTCTTTGACGTTTTCAGGGCCAAATTATATTTAAATGTGATACGTTTTAAGTATTCAACTGCAGCTATAAAGAACTCAGTCTTTGGTTTTTAATGCAAAGAGTAAATACAATGTACGTATGGTATATTTAGCCACGCGACTAGGCATGGAAAAAAGAAAAACATGGAAACCTGCGTGATGGCGTGTTATAAAGGATTAAAGCATTTAACACTGGGTCTATAAAATATGATATCGCGGACAGGGAAATCCCCTGGTTGGAAGGCACTAAAGGCCCACTACATCACTTTCATTGTGAAAGCTACAAGGGGAACTTGATATTTACGTAATTATTGGGCTATGTGTTCTCTTTACTAGACGCTTGCAACTGCTCTCCGACATTACCTCGTGGTTCATGCATCATCGTTAGACTACCACCCTCTTCGCTTATATGGACAATGACTTCCATACTTGCGCATATTATGTTCATTAAGGTTTGAAAAGTTTGCTCGTTCAATAATTTTCCGATGTAAAATCTAAGCAGAGGAGAATGTCGAAAGATGGCCACTTTCGAATCGAATGAAAAATTCTTGCAGGACGTTTCACAGACTCTGCCGAGGAAGACAAAATGTTATTCGTATTATATTTATAATATGCGATGGAAAAGTGGGAAAAACGTTGGTGCAAAGATGAAAAGCGCGTTACTAAAAGTCCATCTAGAAAACAATTCTTCGGAAATTGTACCGGCAGATCAACTGAGGTTTGGAAACGAGAGAATCCGAAGTAGCGCAAAATCGTTGCTACAGCGACCAACGACACGTTGACCAAGTTCGCAGCCGCATGCATGTGCTCTAACGGCTTCCAATTCGGTTTTACTGTGGTCAATTAATACGTGAACAAAATATTTGAAATTATTTCAGTGCCTAGAGTTCAATTTTATTTTCATCGAAATGCTACTGTTAGGTTGTACTTCAATTTGGTAATTTTGGCGTTGGTCAGTGGAATTGGACGCTATCGCAATTTGCATTCAAAGTTCCCATTTCAAACATAGGAGCTGACAGTTGCTATGGAGAAAAGTCTCATCTGTTTACGCCCTCCAGCTACTAGTATCTCTGATTACTCCGATTCTATTCACACTTTGTAATTACCTCAAACGCATTTTACGTTAATTCTGTTTGAACGTATTTGCTTGAATGAACGTATTGTTTGTCGTTTTCACGTGGCAACAATCTGATGGTGCTTCAGGTTTGCTTAATTTCGAATTTTTATTGATTTATCAACAGAATTTCTGAAGAATTATTACGTCGATGTTGACGACTAATTTTCTGCAGCTGGATCCGAACTCGAAGAAAATAAAGATTGAGCGTAACGTAGGCAGTTGCATTCTGTTTGCATGAACATGACGACTATATGTATGTGTTGAAGTGGTCACCACTTCTAAGAAAACTCTACATCTGGTCTTTTTAGTTTTCTCAAGCACTGAAGCCATCGACAGCGTATAGACAATAGACAATGGGACGAAGGCAGACCATAGATAGTAGACAGGCGACGATGGCTTCGGGATTTTCAGTTATAGGGTAACACTGCTAGCGTACGGATCTAGACCAGCTCAAGTTATATTCCTACTTGTACTTACACCTCTGTATTAAAACATATTTTCTACTTTACAATTTATCCACGCGTTCCTCTGTTCATACATCTAATAACTTCAACAGTATGTATGGCAATGTAAATGGCAAAGTGACAAGTATGAAAAGCGATAGTATGAATGAGGGACTAAGATCAACATACGTTTCGTACTTTATTAATATTCGAATTTTGTCACAGGAATAAAGATTTTCTCTATTAACGATACCCATACCTAGATAAACTGTAAATTACATCGAACAAGAAGTGTTGCGACTTATCTGTTACTATCTTCAACTTTAACACGTTGACTGTCACGCGTGTTTTCAAAGAAATCTCCGCCTGCTAAGTGCTCTCATCGATATTTTAGTAATGCGAGTCGCTCAAGTGGTGGTCTCAAGAATGATCTTTCGTTTCGTTTGCTCGCAACATTGAAACCACTAGCTGTTGTTGAATATAACGAAGGAAAGTGTGGTATAGATTATTCCGACCAAATGGTTTCTTATGTCACTACAATTAGAAAAGGAATCAAATAGTACAGAAAATCGGGTATTCAATTCCTTCTGGGAATTTCTGTTGTAAACGCTTTGACGGTTTACAAAATTGTAACAAGGAAAAATATAAATATTAGAATATTTAGACAATTATTAGTTGCAAAATTATTAGGGTTGTCTGAAAATACAAAAAATCCTTGTCTTCGACGAAGTCAGCATAATATCGTCGTTCGGAAAAATGATTCCGGAAGAAGCATTAGACGCATATGCAAACTACGTTATGCGAATAAAAGACGTCGAATGGATCGAACAAAGGCAAAAAAGAATTTGAAGAAAACAACAACTTATTGTCCAAATTGTCCCGACCAACCTCATCTATGTATAGAATGCTTTAAAGTTTTACATTCTAAATAATTTTTTTAATAAACCATTTTCGTATTTTTATTTTATAACAATTCAACAGTTTTATTATTATGGAATATCCTTTCAAATACCTACGACGATCCTTCGCAAGTAGTCAAATAAGCGACACCCGAATATGGGTTACGCGGTCTGACCAGAAAGAAACTTTGCTGACACCCGAATACGGGTGTCGTGGCAGTCAACGTGTTAAAGAATAAATTGACGTGCTCGTAGAATTTAATGAATGACTTTACGCGATAATGAACAGTGCCCTACTCGTCCACTACTATACCGATTGAGATATAAATCTGAGAAGAAACATCAACATTATTTAAAATGAAATCGTTGATACTGTTTACCGATTTATTTTGTTAGAGTTAATATTGCTCGCTCTTGAAACCGGAAAGCAAATGTTAAAAGAAGAGTCGGAATAATTCATTGATGCTCTTGGCCATATTACAAAAAATATTAGAAAAGTAGGTTATCGAGTGGAATCTTTCCGTTATAATTCGCAAAAAGAAGTTTGAAGTTTTCAAGCGTAAATATACACGAAATTCAGTTCAGAAGTTGGATTTTCAACGTGAAAATTAACCAGCGCAGTAGTTTGCTTGTTTCTTCACGCAACACTAGCAATGTGTACACGAGAAATTGTACTTTATAGCAATAATGTTCCTTACGTGCTTTATAATATTACATGGCAATGCAACATTTTCATTGTTGCAAAGAACCAGTCACGCGCGTGTCCGAATGACAATTTTCCAATCGTTCTTCTTCAAATTTGAACTCTTCCTTAATTTAGATAAAACCAGTTGATGTTATCGATAGAAGCCATCGACATGCCGTGAAACTTTAATTTTGTTTCTCTAAATGTAGTTCGTAAATGGCTTCGTAGACGGCGGAACTTTCCAAATTACGTGCTTCTTGTTTGCGTGGTCAATAGCTTAATTTGTCGCTACAACTAAGGATTCTCATGCGCTATTCAGGAAGCTTAAGAACAGGGCTCCAACTGATCAAACACGTGTATAAGTTCTACGGGGAGAAAGGTTTAAACAAACAAACGAAAGAAAATTTTATCATCGTAAAAACGAGTCTGAAGATACAAAGGATGGGAAATATTTCGAACAAATATGAATAATGTGCTTATATCGCATTTAGAATATTATTGTTAAGTTGGAAGCGAATAAATAAGAGAAGAAAAAATAAAAAATATGAAATAAATCATTTACGGTGAAATTGGACTAATTAAAAAAGGTAATTTAACTATAGAAATAAAGCGTTTCTAAATGTCTGTTATTTACAAGATTTTTTGTAAATTGACTGCACAATTTTAATTAAAATGATCCTACTGACACGGTGTGCCTATAAAAATACCTCAGCAAGAGTAAGTTAAGATCTACATTTCTCTACACGATAACTTGAATGTAATAGTAATCATAGATTAGTTTGAGCGCAATTTTATCTATTTCGTTTATTTCTCTCTTTCGTTCCCCATTTTTAGAAAATCTTAATTCTTATCAAGGTATTTTGTTCATTATGATGTAACGAAGAGAAAAGTCATTATTAAGACACAAAAGCAATGGATACGGTTTTGTAGGCAGATTAATAACACGTTAAGTAGACGTAATTATTCAGTAGCCTGGCATACATTGTTATCAGCAATTTTAGAACATGTGCATTAAATGTCCGGTAGATAATGCGATATTAATACGATGTTTAATTAACTTGTTATTTATCCATTCTATCATAAACTTAATAAATGATTTCTGAACCGTTGAATTCGAGCTGCATTATACTTACTCATCGAATTGCACGATAATGAATTCCTTTCCACGAAGCAAATTAAAGCAAGTTAAATTGTAACGAACAGCAAGGCATACAAACTATTTCTTTCTTTTTCAGCGAATTAATACATTTCCTCTTTTATCACGTACTAATAAAATTAAATTTTTCCATTTAAAAATATACACAAATATAAAGGATCGTGCTTTGTAATTCAAATAATATAATAAATAAAATTCGATATAAGTGGATTATTAAAAAATTTTAGGATAATAATAATATTCAGTTAACAAGAGATTTTATCTAATATATAGAAATAATTTAACTTAATAACGAAAATGAGAAACAATATTAAACAAAATAATAAAATGCATATTAAAAATTACTCCATTTGTATGTTGATAAATGTGTCTTTGTTAGTTGATATCACAAGTATAATACTTGAGAATATCCATATGTATTTCTTTCATTGGTATCTCAAAATCGGTGTTATAAAACAATTGATCGAGTATCTGATATTGAAATCCAAATGTTGAATAACGTTAGCAAAGTAAAGATATATAAAAATATCATTGAAATAATTCTTTATTGGATTTCGTCCACGTTAGCTATTACCAAATGAAATTTTGAAATTTTGAATCGGACGACCCAGAAACAGATAACAGGAATAATTCCTACTACGATTAACTATCAGAGGATTGATTGCAACCGTGCGTACCTATACAGACGTATATTTTATTGATTAATGAAAGCTACGTCACATCGCGAATGTATCGTGTGTAATTATAAATACCAATCGATTTTTAGCCATTCGTATTTACTTGAACACCAATATGTCGCTGCTTGGTATTGATAGTGACGCAAGTTCAAAAAATATGAGTTTTAGAGATGAGGCTTTTTAAAATCTACATTTTTGAAAGTGCTAAATACAGGGTTGATTAATTTAACTGCTCCCTCTGACACAAAAAGTTGGAATTATAAATAAAAAGACAATTGAAATAAATTAGAATTATAAAAATTGAATTATAAATATTGTATTGTAAGTATTGCATAATATTTATTGTATAATTTTTTTGATTTTCTATTGTATAATATGCGTAATATGTATTGTATCGTAGAACATGTGGAACAAAAGCAAATTTGAAATTTTTCTCAGTTCTGCCAGTATCAACGTCAAGCGATGTAATAGACGAATATTAAAATAGAAAGTTTGCACTAAAAACTTGTACGAAAAGACACATAATTTGAGGCCAAGACAGACTTTCATTCAGACATTTGACACAGAATAATAAGGTTGCGAAGATGCAGCAATCTATAAAATGTAAATCTATAAAATTAATGTGGAAAGTCGCGAATCAATCGTTTTGACCACTGTGGCACTTCAAACTTAAAGTGGATTGTGTGTACGTCTTAGGTGCGTGAGTGCAACTCGTTCAGGCGATCTGAAACCGACGTGATTCGATTTCTTCTCTGCTTAATTAACGATTTACCTCTGACGAGCAAGGAGTCTCGAGACCTCGCGCACACAGCTGTCCCATAAGAGTTCGAGATGACTTGCTATTTGCTACTCCTGACAGTCGAGTAAGCGGTAACTAATGAGGAATTTGTTGAATCAGAGGCTACACCATTGAGATTTATTGTATGTTACGACAAATTCAGTGTCAAACGCTGCAAAGTAAATAAAAGCTTGCAAAATGTACGATCAGAAAGTGAATATTATTTCGTTTCTCTGAAGAGATTATCATCAATCACATTGATTCACGGGTGGAAATTTGCTTTTGCGACTTAAAACAAATAAATACGTGTATTATAAAGCTCCATGTTAAAGCAATGATGAAATGCTTTTAGAGAAATTTTATTTTCTACTTTATTCGTCGATATTATTCGTCCATGTAGCAAAATTCTGTTGCGAAGAACATTGCTAATATACGAATACTTAAGAAGTAAAATAAAACCGGCAAAAAGTGGAGATCAAATCGTTTGATACGACGTAGAGAACGAATATTATCTTGTTTTTTTAAATTGTTTATTATTTTTTACCACAGTGACCACATTGATTTACAGGTTAAAATTTGTTTTTATAATCTAAAAGAAATAAAATGTATGAATCGACATGTTAAAAAAACTATGAAATGCTACTATAGGAATTTTATTTTCTGTTTCATTCATCGACTTAGCAAAATTCCTTCGCAAAGAACATCATTTTTATACGAATACTTTAGCGATAAATTAAACCAGGCAAAAAGTGGACATAAAATCGTTTGATCCAAAGTAAAAGTAAAATAATTGTACGGTGGAATTGATCTAAAAGATGCTTCAAAATAAATAAAAGCTTTCAAAATGTACGACTAGCGTCATACAATAGAGAGTGAATATTATGTCATTTTTCTAAAAGGATTATCAGTGACCACAGTGACCACGTTGCTTTACAGGTTGAAATTTGCTTTTGCAATTTAAAACAAAAAAAATATATAGAGCTACGCGTTAAAGCAACGATAGAATGCTTTCACAGGGATTTTATCTTCCAGTCTATTCTCATCGATTTAGTAACATTCATTTACAAAGAACACTATTATTATACGAATACTTAAGCAATAAATCAAAACAGGCGAAAAGTGGACATGAAACGATTTCATCTAAAATCGAGGTAAAGCTATCGTACGATCGAATTGATCTAAAAAATGCTGCGAAATAAAGAAAAGCCTCCAACGTGTACAATCAGAATCATACAAGAGAAAGAGAGAACGACTACCATTTTATTTTCCTTAAAGTATTACCACCGACTACAATGACCATGATCACAATGATTCACATGTTAAGACATGATTTTTCGATCTAAAAGAAACTAAATATACGAAACAACGATGAAATGCCTTCATAGGAATTGTATTTTCCAGTTCATTCATCGACGTCCTCACCTCTATCAAGAACATAATTATCGATATTTAAGTAATAAAATAAACCAGCCGAAAAGTGTGCATCAAGTCAAAACCACTTGATTTTATCTAAAGTGGAGCGATAAAACAATCGTCGAATTCGTCTGAAAAAAAATGGATCCAGAATGGTGAAATGCATTCCATTTTACGGTACGTGCTCGTGCATAAATGAAAATCATTGCAAGTAAGAACTTGCAGCCGGTGCAGGCGGCCAGTATTAAAAGGGGCGAATGTATGGCTGATCTATGAAGCTGGAGAATTCGGTGATGTTATCTCACGATATGAATACCTAATGCGGGTTTATACGGTCGCTGGCCCAAGTTATGGGTACACAGATGAATGTGCGGAGGAAAGCCTGGCTAGTAGTAATGGAAAGCCGCTGGTCAGCCGCTGCCGCGTGCTTCTATCGGCCCATAGCTAGGATTATATATTATAGGGTAGTTAATGGACGCGTTTATGGCAGCAAAAAGCAGGCAGGATTAGTTTCGTCTGCTAATAACTTGGCATCGATATCTTGTTGTATCGATGCCATGAGAAGTTTTATCGTTGAGCGTCGCTTCTTGTTCGAATGTTTATACGTCGTGTCGATCCATGGCGTCTCTCGTGGCTCTGTTTTTTCATCCATGGAAATTTCAATCGGACACCTTTCGCCTCGATTGTTTTCGGAAGAAATAAAATAGCATCGCTGGGACACCGAAACTTATCGTGGTGCTTTCAAGCTTATAAATTAATTTGCTATCATATGCGAATTGTCGTGTCAATCGTTCGTTACCTTCTCAGCTGCTGTTATCGGTATCGGATTTTAAATCTTCAATCTACGTAAACGTTCTCTCAGTTTTGATTTATGTTCGTTTATTTAAAACTCGAGGCGGATACTCGAATTGGGGGTTCGAAGTACCCGGCAATTTATTTCAGGTGGAATCTTTCTTGCAGTTCGTAGCAGGAGTTATTTTCGTCTGGATCGATCGATACATCGTGTACTTCGACAGGCAGGCTTCGATCTCTGGAAATTGCGAAAGCGAAATTGAAATTTGTGAGACTGTGACTGAACCAATATTAGTAATTATTAAAGTGGAATAAGAGAGACACGGAAACTAAAATTACACTTCTATGTACATAAAACGATTAATTCATGAAAAAACGGAAAAGTGTCGTTGGTTACAACCATAAAATTTGTAGTACTGTTGTAGCTACCATTTTAGTATTACATAGAATGTTTAATATAATCGAAAAGAGTTTACGAGAATATACTAGCATTGCTCTCAAACATTTTACGACTGTCTTAATCTGTATGCGTTATTTTACTCATATCCGATGATCAACTAAAATAACAGTAAAATGAAAATTGAAATGAGAAGACGAATTATTTTCAAGAATAAAACCATCTTTAGTTGCCATGGTCAAAAGTGGAAACTGTCTTCGAGCATAAAGAATCTTATCTAAGCCATAAATATTTTATCGTTTCTTCGAGTTCTAATTGGACAGTCTCCAAAATAGTCTGAATTTTAAGAGAAGATTGCAAGAATAACTCTAAAAAAAAAAAAAAGAAAAAGATACTTAAAGCCATAAACATAACACAAGAAGAATTTAAATAAGCAATTCGCAATGTGAAACTTAGATTATTTTACTTTCGTACGATTTATGTTAGCGACTTAGTCTTCATATAACGAAAAACGAATTGTTAGCAGCTTAGATAGGAAGTAGGGATTTTTAAATAAATTGTAGCTTACTATATAACATATATGAAATATGTAATTTGACACAAGTTGACGAAATTCTATTCTACCGTCCTAAAAATTATATTTCATTAATTATATTAACGTTATATTATACATATTATATTAAAAATTACATTATACTCTATTTTACGGGATTGTCATTCTTCATCAACGATGAAGAAGATGTCCTGATGACGGAGTAGCGTAGAGATCGGAGGTTTCGAGACTAGTGGGTGGTTTCTCCTTCGGCAAACATTGATGCCTGATGGTTATGGAAATTTTGAGCAATCTTGAAGTAGGATTAAAGGATTGGAAGATTTATTGCACGGCGTGATAGTAGATAGGTAGCTGGCTGTGCGATAATGAGTTCATGAAAACGAACAGTTGAAACGTTCAAAAATGCCAAAGTCAATTAAACCAACGTTTTGTCAGATTTCGTAGAATCGATTGTTTAAAAAAAAAATTGAGACCCCGAAATAAAACGAACGATAGAAATATTTAATTTTTAACAAATATTTCAAGTGAGATAAAGGACGTTTTAGCTGATAGATATAGCGACATTAATTATTAATGGAAATTTATTTCAAGGTATTTGAACAGACTATGGACAGAATAAATTATTCGATTATAATTAATCAGCTTAATTCAATTTGATAGATACATATATAAACATTTCTATGACAAATTCATATTCGACGATATGAATTACGAGATTAACTATTATTATGTTAATTTATTTTAGATGCCCTGGCTAGTGTTGGTATAATTAATTTTGATGAAGTGGTTGAAGTAATATGTGAATAAATCTCAGAACGTGATTAGTAATTTTACTGAAAATTTGTCACCGATTGCGAGATTGAAGAGGGTAGATGCGTGTATTGAACGACGTTAAATTGATAAAACACTTGCCCAAATGTAATATTGAAATCGGTAATGCTTCACTTTGGTTTCTGTCACGCGTCACTTACGTGTCTTTCACACGTCTAGAAAATTTAAGCAAGATCTGAATAAGGTAACTCAATTTCCATTTAACGTTATCTTCCTACCTTAATCAAGTTTGACGTTCCTACGTTCCTATTTTTATGATAAATGTCAAAATGTAGATATTGAGAAGAAATAGAGATTTACCTTCAAAATCCACATAATCGATATACGACGATATAAAATCAATGCATTCCACTAATATTTCACAACCAATTGTAACAAATAATAAGTAATAAATAATAACAAATTATGATAACAATAATAGTAACAGAGTCGAGCATAATTCATAATAACTTGTTACAAATTCTCTTTCGGTTGTAGATTTGACATGCTTAACCAAGAGGAAGTGGGTGTTGTAATATCTACTTTGTAAAGATATTGTAAAAAATCAATAATAATAACTTATTACAAAATCTTATTATAGTTTCTTAGTTTCAATATTATATATATATATATATATAAGGAAGTGACGAGAAATTTGACATAGAATCTATTCATTTGGACGGTGGACAGCGTGGTCGTTATACAGGGAGAGAAATCGATACGAAATCCCACTGAGACCATACATTCTGACAGAAAAACTCTGCTAACGATTCAACGGAAAGGAAACTTTCACTGCCTCTGATTTACTCGTAAATCATTCCACGCCTCTACATGTCGATCAATTAAGGAAATGAAAGGGGCGGTGAGGCCAGCGAAGTAGAAAAAAGGAGACAGAAAGAAAGGAAAATCGTGGTGCGAGGCTGGCATAAAAAGCTCGCATCGTAGAATTACTCCAGGTTGTTGCGGTTACGCACGACGTCCGTAAGTTAAATGAATTTTCATCCGAGTTTCTGCGTTCGTTAAAAGAACACGCTGGCTGCTCTTATTTGCTCGGTACAATTTCCAAGCTTACGTCATTTGAAAATCATACGTACAATTTTCAGGTCTACAGACCTGTTTCTTTCAGTCTATATATGTAAAAGCTTCTCTAAACAACAACGATGTTCGAAGTGATAAATGTTCAGAAAAATATAAGTTAGATAGTAAGACACACGAATTGTTCTGTTTTATTCATTAGCATCTAAGATTGATGAATTTTCCTATCGCAAAACATCATTCTCTTTCGGTTGATGATTTGGCATGTTTGACCAAGAGGAAGTGGATATTGTAATATCCACTTTGTCAAAGATATTGTAAACAATCAATAATAATAACTTATTACAGAATCTTATTATAATATCTTAATCTTAATATCTTTTTTCACATTATCGATATCTTTCCACGAACAATCTTTTATATAAGTTTCTATCAGTGAGAATGTATTATTATGTAAAATTTCGGACACAAGTGTAATAATTTCAAAAGAATATATGTTCTTTTACAAAATTGTCACTTCTTATCTGAAGTATGTTTAGATGACTTTTTTTTTAATGAAATAGAGCAGACTGTATGAGAATAAGCAAGTCTTTCAAGCTGGAAATTAAATTCTGTTGAATGTTACGTAAAACAAAGTCTCATCTGTCGATAGCATGTAACGGAAATATAGGACAGCATACCTTTTCAAATAATATTTGCTGTAGATGCCTTTATATTAGTTTATTATATCTAACATGTAGATTTTTATATTATTTGTGCAAGTTATAGCAAAGCAATTTGTTTTCGCAAAATAATTCATTGTTGAAGAATTTCACAAGATACACGATAGTCATAAATAAATTCTGTTTGTAAAGTAATTAATACTCTACTCAATTGCCGAAAGAATGAAAACCACGAACATAATTAGGCTGAAATTGTTTAAATATTAATACGTAATACCTTGTAAGAAATTTATATTTAATTTTGCAATTTTTATTACGATTTAACTAATGAAAATTGAACCAGTGGTATCTCAGAATTTAGGTTCATTTTTATTTCGTATACCGTATATTGTATTAATGTCAGAGTAATAATTATCCAAATAAATTCACATTAGTCGAATATTTTATCTGTGTCTGTTATCCGTAAGAAGTTATTTTCTACATACAATAATATATAATAAAATTCGATAATAATGATTGCAGAATTATCCGAATAATTATTTGCTTAATTTTGTACAAATTTGTACAAATACTGGCAGAATTCCTATTAAGTTATCAAATGAATAATTTACCAAGGAACGATAAACTTCCTAATCTGCCACTTGAAAAAAGTTAACAAAATCACAACAACAGAACAATGTAACCTGAAAATATATCTCACGTCCAGTACCATGTCCATTTTTCCTTTAACATAAATAGCCATATATGATGTATACTTTTATCCAAATAAGTTATTCGATTAAATTTTCATTCAGAAAAAATCTTACCATTCAGAATCCTATCATTCGAATAAAATTCTTATTCGGATAAATACTTGTTCGACAGGATATTTATTCATTAGCGGTGAATAAAATTTCGTTCTCTACTTTTCATTAATTTCTTTTAAATGTTGTCCAGCACCGATTAACGTACTCTACGTAGAACGTGTTGAAACGTAATACCGTTTACCATTCAACCAGAAAGGACCGTAATAGTGGCGAGAAGCTGGATGTGTCTAGGTTTTAATCGAGGTTTGACAAAGTTGGCACGAAATCACGATCAGATAGAAGAGGACGTCGGCCGGTTTCGTTTTGACAGTAAGAAATTCGAGGATGGTTCTATCAGCAGTAGCCGGATCAATCGTTGAGTGGATTTTCGTGTTACTCCTCTAGTTCCCTTTGGAACAATCCGAAATCCTTCTATCTGTTCTGTAAACATTCCATCTGCATCACTTTCCTATGCTGCTATTTTACCTTCTCCTGCAACTTATTGATCAAACACTATCCGGCCATCTATTCTCACCTTCCTATACATCCCATAGTTTCGTGCTTTTCCACTCGTCCTCATCGACGCTCGTTTTACGAGACAGTTGGACTCCTACGTTGTGTTTCGTTCCACTCAAATCCACTGTACTCTCTAACTGATTTTCGTAGTTATTCGTTGACGCGTGTTTCGACTGCTTCCCAACACTAGTTTTCCGTAGTTCAGTTTTCATATACGTACTTAATTTACAGGTTAGTATGATACTCTATAGTGTGCTAGCAGATAGTAATATAGTAGTTTAGATGCTACTTCTTTATGTACACAGTATATGAGTTATCACATCAATACATTTGTATTTGAGTTATCAAATCTCGCCGGTGTCTTCTTCTCAATCTTCTAGCTTTTCTTGTCTTGTTTTTGTATGGTATGCTACAGGGTTTGCATGGTTCCTTGTCCCCGTTTTGTATCTCTCAGACAGTCGCTGACAGACTTGCAGGTCCTTGCGAGTATCTTCATTTTTAACGTTGCGTCAACTATAGTACCAAGTGCTATAGTGTATTATCGATTGTGCGTAGCTTGCGTCTATGGAATGTAGCTTTTTGCCGCTGTTTCGTACCAGCGTATACCACAGATCCCAAATTTACGTTATCGGTCACATTGCAAAAGAGACTTGTGATAATTTCATGGCTGCAACGTGTTCCACCTAACACCTTCGAATTGCCAGCAACGTACGACGCTGGAAATGCACTCTCGGGTGGTTTATCGTGATAATTGCAGCTAGTTGTTAAGCTACGTCGGTCCTATCGTCGTCAGCACTCGTGATTGCGATTAATTAGACCACCCGATCTTGCTGCATTTACAGCGTTTGCAACGCTTCGAGAGAAAGTACCCGTACGTGCAAAGATACACAGGAAACCTCGTAAAACGTCGCTGGTGTAAAACGGAATGTAAACATGTGATGCGAGACTCTCTCTTTCTCTTCTTTTCTTTTTTTTTTTTTTTTTTTTTTTTTGAATTTTCCAAAGCAATATCGGAAATTTCTTTCTTTTTCGAGATGATTTATAAAGACTCGTTGCCAGTGTAACATTCAGCCAGTGTTTGTACGTTGGTTATATTTGTTGAAACATGGTGAACACGCGGAAAACTGGGAAGTGGAGGATAAAACATTGCCTTTTCCTTTTTCCATTTAATGTCACTTGTTTGCAGTGAAAATAGAATGCACAACGCAGTTAAAGCGCCGAGCAAATTTGAATATTCATTTTATTAGATCCTTTGTTTCGGTGCTATAAATTGTACGCAATCTTGTCAATATATCAGAAAAGGTTAAAATTACAGTATGAAAAACTCTCCATGAAAATCCTGCTATTCTGATGAAAATGATATAGTTCTAAATAATAATAGTATACAGTCGGGGTCAAAAATAAGCGGACAGGTAATGGACGTAGATATCAACGAAGATCAATCGAATTAATAAATATTTACAAATACCTATTTAATTATGTAGTAAATAATTGAAATGGACATTAACATTTGTATGTAAACCTATAAAATCGTATTTAGCGAAGCATCACTGACACCTATTTCTACTAATATTGGTACGTAATTATTAGACTCATATTTGGTAATACGAATAAAAATTATCAATTTATTACACCTTAATTAACAATTTAGTACACCTTTATTTACAATTTATTATTAAGCTTCGTCCATACGACAGTCATTCGTGGTGTATTATTATGTGAAATGAGATGTTTTACAAAGAAATAAAATAGGATACATGGAAGCGTCTTTATATTCTCCAGCAATAACTATGACGCGTCGCGTCGCATCGTTTAGATACGTCGCAATCGATCGTTTTCATATCAAACACAACATTAACGGATGCCAATGTGCAGAGAAGATTTTATTGTACCTGGCACAATGGTACAGAGGCACTCTCTGCTTCGCGACGTACTTGTATCGGTATTCATACAACCACATGTCTCATTTCAACAACCACAATAACGATATACAAGTGCATGATTGCGTACCGTGATACGCATACCTGCACTTACATATGTCTACTATTTTCACGTGTGTTGCAGTCGATCAATCCGCATCTGGTAATGCAAGCTGTTATTGGTTGCTTATACGTACACAGATAAACGTGATATTCTCGAAATATTCGACAGAGGAGGAGAATATATCAAAGAACTATCGTACATTGTGTACGTTACTTTAAAATAAAATATTTGCTTCGATTTTTGTGTCAAATGAAGAAAACGTTTGTGCAATAACTGTGTTTTTTTAAAGAACTTTTTAGAAAAATATATGATTTGAAGTTCTCAGATTGAAGGGATTTAAAAAACAAGAACTTCCAAATTTGTAAAAACTGTATGAACAAATATTGGTAAAATTGAATATCATATCTCGGAGTGAAAATAAGAATCGCGTCCAAAATCGACAAATCCTTTAGGTATATTGATAACTGCTTTTATAAAAATGATTCTTGCTTGAATGATAAATTTAACTTCTATGATAAATTCAAATAATTAGAGAAAAAGTAGAGTGTTGGTGTAAAAATTACGTAGGTCAACATTTAAACTGTAAAATGAAGTAAAAGGAAAAGGCGCCGGAGAAATTGCAGAAGTTGTATTAAAGGGATTCTTCTTATTTGAAGAGAAATAAAAGTATGAAGTTGCCTTCGAAGAATTTTAACAAATATTTCTTAATTAAATTACAATAATGTTCATAAATAATGCAACTGAACTTCCAACTGCGCTTCTATTAAAATTTATCTAAATGAAATAAGTTGTATTTAAATCTCGATAATTAAAAGTACACCATCATATGTATAAAAAATAACTTTTATGTTAAACTCTTACTGATTCGTTTAAATATTACATATTTATAATTGTATCAAATATTATTCACTAAATTTAAAGCTATCGATTCAATTTACTATTAATTAATCCAATTTAATTATTACTAAGTAAAATTGTTTTTTTTTGTACGTGGGGAAATCCTCATGGACACCCTGTCACTCTTCTGGAAAGCGGCCGGGTAATGTCGGATTTACCGAGTAAAACCCCACAGTGGTCTGACGCTCAACAGCGGGACCCGTTGTTGTTGTTCCGGGACCTCTTTCTAGACGAGACAGTCAGCTACATTCGTTAAGGCCCCGAACGGAAGATGATGCGTCGCGAATTCGAATCCTCTCCCTTGGAATATTTACAAAAGATGGGAAACCAAAATCTCTCTTAAAAGTTAATATACAAGAAGCAAGCAGGATCCCTTGCGTATTGTGTGTGGTACTTTCTGCGAATACTTGATAAATTACACCAGAGCCGGACGATCACTCGCACTGGTCTTACCGTCCCTCCCGTGGAGGTGTTTTAGCTGGTAAGAATGCGACACTACCTTGTGCCGCCCTGTGTTGCCATCCCCGGAGGATGTGAGGCTGAGGTGTGTCTATGAAGATTTCCTTCACGTAAAAAAAAAATTTGTTTTGAGGAGTTCCTTCGACCTACACCGCGGAACCACAATCGGAGTTCTTAGTAACTTTCATGCTTTGAGGAAAGTCCCTGGACAGACTCTAGCTCTAGCTGCTGCTAACCTCCTGTCGTCTTTCTCAACTTAGGAATAGATAGGAAAGAAGCTTCGGCAGATCCTTTCGACGAGAGTGTATTGGTCAAAGTAAAATTCTGTTATCTGTGGTATTTTTTATGCTATTGTTTACCTGTCGCAGCAACCATTACAGTAGGTTAGCCACTCAGTTGAAATTATAATCAGTTTCATTGTTACGTTTAATGAAAATTTTATGAAAATTATCTTTTATAAAAGAGAAATTATATAATAGTAAGTCGTGATCCAGCAGCAGAAAATCAGTAGCATTGTAACATAAGAAGGCCCACATTAATCATTGTCACATTTAAATAATTTTGATAACCTCTAGATATCATGTTTCTAATTAATAATTACTTTTAAGATATGATGATATCCTGTTAAAAAATTCTTATCATCGAGGATTAGAATATTTATTTTATAAGAAAGCTATATAAGATTTCGATTGTTTACGTAAATGTAACATTAACGAAATGTATCCTCGTGCAACAGAGTTTACTGTCGTGTGTATTTTGAAGCTTATTTCGTTGGAAAAATATAGTTTATGTTATGTAGAAGTAAAATTTAAATAAGTAGCAACACAGCCGAGGTACCACTCGACTTTCATGCCTCAGGTGTCAGCAACATTTTGCACGGTTCTTTACACTTCGAATGTACGTAAGAAGACCTTACAAATTCCTGCTACGTGTCGCGTAAGATACGAATTATTCTATAAATTAATATCGAAACACGTGAATTAATCATTACTATACTAATTTCTCAAACAATTTGATTATCCTGATAAATAAACCATTCCCTCGTTAACAAATCGTAGATTTCGTCGTCTTTTGAAATACGTTCTTACGATATAAGTTACGATATAGTTTTCTCGCATAATCACAATAAACGGCTAACCATTGATTCTGGTTATAGTCAATCGTTTGTTACAGTTGTGATTAATCATTTGTTATAGTTACAGTTAACCATGCGAGAGATATTCTCAAATGTAGCAATAGATATTTATCTTTAAACACTTTTGCTCAAAATAAGAAATGAAGAACGTTATAGTGGAGCCGAATCAGTTTTTCCTCGTGGGAGAGTTTACAAATCACTCTGCTTCTACGTAAGAAAATTTATGGAACAACGTAGCGAGGTAGCTGATCCTTTTCGTTAAAGTTTAACCGAACGAATACGGAAAGATGGGAATCTCGTTGCAGTTCGGTTTCTTATCTATGGCGTCGGTGTGATATAAATATCAATAGACGTCGAGGAAAACACCGGAACGCATTGTCTCGGTTAGATTTTTCTTAGCCGGCGACTCAGCTCCCCGAATTATTGATTTCTCTAACAGCGTTTAAAATTTCCACACACTGCACTGCACTGCTCTGACTGAAAGGAAGGAAATACAAGCTCCTAAGCAGTCAAGTGTAAGCGTGTGCACGAAAAAGCGTGCGGTGGGCCTCGGATTCTCGATTTTCGCGTATACAGGTAAACGAAAGCAGCGCGTCACGCCACTCGACGCGTTCTGCATTATTCATAGGTTTCGGTCGCGGAGTAACATCGCGCTACGGCAGACCGCGTCGCATCGCGTCGTTTCGCGCCACCATGCAGCTCATGCTCCGACGTAGCCTCGCATGCGGCACATCTGTAAATGTAAAAGGGGGATCATCTCATTATGCGCTCGCCAGTGAGCTTGCGGCATCCGCGAGGGCCCGTTACGATTTCGTAACGATTCATATCGACAATGGTTGCTCTCCCGCGACGCATCTGCCGCCGTTCAGAAATTACACTGGTCGATATGGATTTATGGTATCGAGCTATGCGGTTCTGTAAAATCCACTATAAATCTACTACCAATACAGCCATTCGATAAATATCACAGGCTAAAATATTGGGCAGATGTGCCATGTATGGTGTGTAGAATGCGCGTGTATAGAAGAAAAGGCTGCAGATCATCTTCACATCCCATTCGTCACGGAGACAATACAAGGAAGAAGCGACGATCGCTTCAAACACGTCAAACTAGATCTTTACATGAATCCTGTCATTCGATCATTCTTGAAGGAACAGGATTCTAGAAGATTGAGAAGACAGTGGCTAGCTGACCTCGTATGAAGCATAGCAAGTTCCCTGAATGGATGAGGTCTTATCATGACATACGAGGGACCCAAGGCTCTAGACAGCAAGTCAGCCTATAGAATTTTCACTTGGATTCTGATCGAGAATGCAAAGGAAAGAAAAAGGAATAAATTACATTTCGTGGCCCGAATATAATCGAGCCGGCATCTGCCTGCCTCTGCTACGAGTTTCAGTCAGTCGTCGATCAGTTATCAACCACTTATCAACGAATTATCAGCGATCTAATTAACGAGTCATTAGCGATATTATTTTATGACTTATACACTGTACGAGCGTCTCAGCGAATATTGTCTGTACATTAATTTATTTAATTATTTTTAAATATACTCGACGGTTTCAACAACGAGCAATCTCGTCTAATAAATCTGACGATCAAACATTATCTGTACAAGTCCTCTACAAATTGGTTCGATCTGTTTTCGTGAGATTTTGTCGCAAGACGAACGGTTGCATCGAGCTTGCGTTCCTATGAGACATTATTATTACTTTCCCTTTACTTCTGTTTATTTGATTTATTTATCTTAGTCCAAGCCACGTCGGCCATTCTTCGTGGTCATTGGCGATTAACAAAATACAGAGAATACGATAAGTTGCATACTTTTTTTTATTTATTTGTTGAAATTACAATCAATTCTCGCGTTGAGAATTTTCAGTAATTTTTCTGGCGTGGCGCAATGACATGGCTGTTTATTTACAATAAGTTAATACTTATTATAGATAGGTATAATTTATAAGTATTATAAGTGAGTTGCATACTTAAATAATAGTATTTATACATTTTGAACATTTATCGCGCATAGCTCAACCACAGCGCGATACAGTGCAATTAACCTAAGCTTAAATTAATATGATAATTGTTAGAACTAAGTCGATAATTTACAACATCGTAATTGGTGATACAAGCGAATATTTTTGTGAAAATAGAGAAAATTCTCGCAATGTTTTTTATGATTGACACGTGTCTGAAACTCACTTGGAAGAGAAAATTGAGTTTTGCATGGGAAAACGTTACTACGATTTGCGAGATCATCTACAGACAGAATGCAATTACAGTGACTGCACTTATTTAGTTATGGCAGCTTTACTTCCGTGTTTGTTCCTGCTGCACTGTATTTCTGCTAGATATATAGTTTATTTGTGGCACCACGCGTTATGCACGTACCAATGATATCGGGAACTCGGTCGTATGAGACCTGTAATTTACGAACTTCGACTACGAGATTGCTCGAGTAATCTTTTGATTTTTATGGATCTGCTGGTATGTGAGTCTGAGCTTGATATCTCTTGGATATTCCTTTAGTATATGGGCTTCTTCTATTTTATGTTCGACGATTTACGTTGAGACAATTCTTTAATATTTGCGTATGAACTGTGGAAAAGCGTTTATACGTGTAAGTATTCAAACTGATTTAAAAGAAACGTAGAAAACGTAAAGGTATTTATTAAATTTGTAAAAGTACAAAATAACAATATTTAGTTTTGTAAGTCGATAAATTGTTAAAATTGTTTTACTAACGTCCACTAGCTTTTTGTAAATTTACACAATTTTTGTACATATATTGTTCACATATTCTTTATTGTAAAATCGGATATCAAAATTGGATTTATGATTGAATTCCAAACCTAAGTGTGCATATAATTCTCTAAAACTTATGGCAAGACTGTACCTATACAATCACGCTGTATTTGTACAAATTCATATCTCCATAAACATGAATAAGAATGTAGAACTTAGACAGAGATTTGATTCAACATAACACGTGTTTTATAGATTTAAGAAGTTAAAGAAGTTCAACGTCAAATGAGAATTATTATTACATTATTATTTTTACATTTATTTTCTTATCTCGAATTTACTTCAAGCTAAACAACGTTATAATTCACATAAAAATCGAGGAGG
This sequence comes from Bombus huntii, assembly GCF_024542735.1. Lineage (NCBI taxonomy): Eukaryota > Metazoa > Arthropoda > Insecta > Hymenoptera > Apidae > Bombus > Bombus huntii. Next base: position 3,166,912 of record NC_066243.1, read on the forward strand.
AAGTCGAACATAAATAAAATATCTTACTGTTTCGCATATTTATGCGCAATCGTTTAATTGCTTCCACGTTATCGATTCCTTTTCGCTTCAACTGCGCTTCTCCACATTTTCTTATATCTTCGCTAACACGTGACAAGCGTAACCAATCTTTGGCACTCAATTCTTTTGAGAAACACACCTATGCACGTTGAGAAAAGGTTACAATTTCGGAATTTCGTGCATTTGCACTTTGGATGTAACGTTCTTATTCACGCGGTTTGTCTGTTGGAAGTTTATCGCGTGAATTGAATTCTATATATGCAGGTGCTGGATACGTTGAAAACTTGTATCACTGAAACAGATCGTTCGAATCGCAGACAAGTCGCGACATTCACCGAGACTCGCGTGCCAGTTCCGTGGATATTAAACTTTGCCGTGCAAGTTCCTTCTTCGAGTATATATTGTGGCAGCTTACAAGTTTCGGACTACGAGTTCCGGTTCGAATACGGAAATGTGGCCATTAATCAATCTGCACGGCTCATGGTTCGCAAATTGCTGCTGTTCAATTTCGACGTAGATAATTGTTCTACGGTAACTTTATAGCACGATAAATATGGATGTTGCAGTATGGATGGCGCAACCGCGGCTTGGGTGATTCTACATAAAAAAAAATTGAATGTATAGAATATATGTGTATATATATGAACATATATTTGTTTTTGAAAAAACCGATTTTGAAAATTCGCTCGCTGTATGCAAAGTTAGGCCAATTAGCGACTGACAATTAGCAGATTCTAGATGCGAAAATGTGTAGAAAATTTGAGTAAAATTTGTCCATTTAAAGCCTCATTTTCAAGAAAATGGAGTTTAAACATATTTAATTAAGAATTGTTCTATTCAAATGTTTCTTGGAAAGAAAAGGCGTTCTTGAATGTATGAGCAAATTTTATTCTACATTTTCAACTTATTTTCACAGACAGAATGACTCCTATCGATTATTTATTCCTGTCGAGGCCGAAATTAGTCAAGTTCAAGTATATCTGACAAATCTTCAAACTCGATTTTCTCTAAAAGGGAGGATCACGTGAAAAAGTCTTGTTGCATATTTTCCATTTGTTCTTTCGCATAAATTGTCTCCTTGCCAATTGTACCACCGATTGTCACTTGAGATAGCCTGTTCTTACAAAGTAAGATTCGTTGTTAGAATCATTTTACCAAGTTCGTAGCACTTTGCCTGTATTGTCAGATTTTTAAATGCCTATGATGATTGTGAAAATTAAAATCGCAATTGTTCTACTTGTTCATAATTTTTTAATTAAAGTATATCTCGTTAAAAGTAAACAGGTATCCGGATACTTTCGAATAGCAATCGTCCAGAATGATATTAATTTTATGCCGGGTATTTTGAAAATTAATGGAAGATTAAAATGAAATTAAATGAGAGAATCAAAACTGATTTTTATGACGTGGGTAGTCAGTTGAAAGAAGTCAGAATGCCATGGAAATTCTGTTAGCAGCGCTAAAATTACGTGAGATCTGAAACGTCTGCCACATTATGACGGAAACACACGACGAAGTTTCCTATTGGACACGATATAATCAATGTGCCATTAGCGGCATAAACCAGATTGAGTTGGTAATGGCGCACGGATCAAACGCGTTTGAATTAAATGGCTAATTGTGCCAGCTCATAGGGGAAGTTCTGTAATTTCCAATGATTCTCGAATTTTGCAAATTTACGAGAGATCTCAATAGATCTTGGCGAGACGTCTACTACTTGTGCTTTAGTAAAATCATAATTAATTGGGAAAATAAAAATCCTGTTCAAGAAGAAGCGGTAAAGGAATTAAAGGATGCTTTTGCAAATCAGAATAAAACTAATAACGAAGGATAAAAAGAAGTTGCGTTTGGGATTTTATTCGTTAGTTATCAACGCTTAAAATTCAAGTAGAATATGTCCTCGTTGTCAGATGAAATTTTAATCTGTATAAAATTAAAAAACGATCATATTGGACTAATTAATTAGTCCAACTAATTAAATAACGATAATTGGACTAAGTTGCGTTTGGTATTTTGTTCGTTAGTTATTGACGCTTAAAAGTGAAATAGAATATGTCCTCGTTGCCAGATGAAATTTTAATCTATATAAAATTTAAAAAACTATCATATTGGACTAATATAAATAATTTTCAACAGTCCAGTTTTTAACCTGCCATCGAACTTAATTATAATCTGTATTTTAATATATAATTGTAATTTAATCTGTGAATTGAGAAACGATTCTTTTATATTTGTTTAATATAAGCAGCTTCTAACAGTGAGTGTCCATCTTCTAATACCTCTAATTGTTAACTTACGTATATCGTATTTCTTCATTGAACGAAGCTGCATTTTTGCCCCTTTCGAGTGGCTTAATTATTCCACATTTAGACGATATACTTAACATAACGTTTCATCTGGACAATGCAACGTTACAATGATATGGAAACAATTGCATTGTTACATTTAAATTGAATTGTGTGTACATACATATGACGCCTAGATAATAGAAGATTCTAGAATAATAGAATATCACTGGATGTTCGTATAGTGGCAGTATTCAGATAACGGAAGTTCGGATAAAAGAGATTCTACGGTATCAGGAAATTTTCTTTTATTATTTTTCACTTCTCTGAAAGAGCCGTCTCCTGAGAGGTATAACGACTTTGCAAGGAAATTTAAATTTTCAAATATAAATCTGCTGGGAAACAGTTTGAATGAAATTTCAAGTACCTAAAATTTCATCAAATAGTTTTATGTAGAATGCAACAAAAATTAACTTTTCGTTTATTTTCTTGTTGTCAAGAAATGTATAGTCTAACCTGTAACACAGTTGTATTTAACGTTATGCAAGTAACGTGATTATCAAAAATGAACCAAACAGATTGCTACAACCTAAACAAATAAATAATAAAAAAACAGAAATAGATGGAAATGGAATTCCACTGGAAGTGCAAACATGTTTATTCAGTTTGTGTAACAATTATAAAATATATATTTCAACTTACCAGGTATTATTTTACTTATATCAAAATTTATTATTATTGCGATAATGCAATAACTTCTACATTATTGAATATCTATACATGGAAATGGAATTCTATTGGAAAGGCAAGTACATATTTATGCATGTTCATTAAACCTCTCTGAAAATATGCAATAATAGTGTTAGTATAATACGATGTACATATATATTTCAATAATTTCAGTAAATATTATATTCATATTATTAGACAGGTTTAATGAGCGCATACATTTGCATTTCAAATCGAGTTTCATTACCATGTACACATAATACGCATACATGGTTTAGTTATACACATTTAATCGATCTAAGGTACTGGGAAACTGCACTTTGAAACATTTGCGTTTAAAACATTTATAAACAATGCTTATTTATTTTAGCCTAAAGACATTCCTATAGTAATTTGCATGTTTATTTCATTAGTTCTTCCTAAGCTTACTAATCTCTGTTATTTCATTTTGTTAGCAACAATCACTGTAAGCCGTTCTCCTCAGATAAGATATTCTATCTTCCACTTTGAAACTGAAAAAATTGGTTTTATCATTCTCTTTGAGCCATGCTTGTTCTCCTTTATTCAGGTTAAAACTTTTGTTTACTATTCTGTAGCAGCTTGTACAATATTATTTTACTTGCAAGATAAAAAGCACGGGCAATTTCAAATATTACAACATATCTTGAAAAATGAAAAAATATTAAGTAAGCAACAACAATTTATCAAATGAGGTCAGTATAGTACCAAGACAAGGTAATACTAATTATTGTTAAATTTTGTGTAGTTTCAATGGTATTCGACTCACGTCAAGCACATATCTGTAAATAGACCAATGTTTTGCGTCAACACGGAACAGTTTATGCTTACTAAAGGCTTACTAGACAGGTTATCTTGTTCACTGATATCACGGCCTTTCCCTGCACAACGTTAATCAATCTCTCAACAAAATTTATAGCTTGGCTACACTACAAACGAAGGTCCAGGTTGCATCAGGTCGTTCCGTGGTCCTCTAATTCTGTACGTCTTTTCCAACACTATCTTCTACTACTGCTACGGGTTTCATTTAGTTTGGTTCTTTTGAATTTCGCAAATTAAGTCGTCTTTCGTCTCCGTTAGCCTTATTTTTATTTTATTCTATGCTTATTTTTAACACCCTTTTCGGTCTTCAGCCTTTTAATTAACGTAGCGTAAATTTATTTATATTTCATAATATTGCGACAATTCCATTTTTCCTCTTTGCGTTATTTCCCCTTATGGTAGCATTAGGGTTACAACCCTTTTATTTTCTAAAATTTCCTATTTTAGAACATTTTTATAACATTTCACTGTACGAGTGTAACATTTTATAGATCATTCGCTATTCATGATGCATTTACGTGTGAACTGTTGGCAGGCCAAAGTGTTTGACCCCATTTTTTGAAATGTTCGAAATTTTTTGAATTTCAGTGTCAAAGCATTTTAAACGATGCTTATCTTATACCATCTCATCAATTTTCTCTACTTTTTGTTTTGCGCTTTACGCAACGTAATATCTACGATTACGTAATTATTTACGTTTGCAAGTAACAATTCGTTGTTCTAACCATGTAAATGCTTTTGTGAACTCTACAGAGTGTTTCAGTAAATTTCCCAATGATAATCGAGCTTCATTACGGTATTGATCAAATTTCAAAAAAATCTCTCTTCTATAATACGTTCATAAAACTTTTCTATACTAACTGGGTATACGAATATTTCGTGGGTCTCTGTTCATCAAATATCTCGAAGAACTGATTTACGCATCTCGTTCGAAAATCGATTTGCTGCTATTATGAGAAAGCGGATATGAAATTAATTAACGAATCCTCAACACGATGTTCCCGATGCTTCAGCGAGAGGATTGTGTGTCGACTTAATTAAATTTATTCCTGTAATCCCCTCTAACGATCATACAATAAAGTATGTTCTTAGTCAAAGTAGCTCGTAATTATCTCTTTTTATTTATTTCCAAGTTCTCGCGTCATATAGGACACGATGAATTTTCGTATCACAACTGATCTCGATCATTTTTAGAAAATACGTATATCTTCCTTTGCGTAGAAAATCACAAAATATACGTTGGAAAAATAGAAATAAAAATTAAGTAGATAGAGTACTGAACCTAATGTTGTGCAAGGAGACGAAAATACTGCAAAATATTGCTTAAAGGGAAGATTAACTTTTTATCTTCGTACTTTCATAGTAAGATAATTCGCGCTTTTCTTTTTCTTTTATTTACAAAAATTTTTAAATTGGTATTTCAGCTACCTGTGTCTGTTAGGATAAATGCCATTTATTTTATATCTATTCGCAGCTGCTGTTCGCGCTATATTGCCAGCCAAACTCGATTTCTAAACTAGCTTCTGTCCAAAGAACTACCGGTACATTTTGATGTTGTTCGCGGTCAGTACCGCTGCTACGTAGCAATTTGAAACCCACATGTGCAACACGCAATCGTAAAACTATTAGCGTGTTTGCTAAAGAATTATTATATCCTCGCCTCTACCAAGGCTGAGCTTTTTCTAAAAGAAACCTCTAATGTTTATTAGCAAATTTGGACATGGTAACTTTTTAACAACCAGAGTAATTTCTATTTAGTCTGGCATTTTAGTCGTAGTTTAAAACGTCTTGTAATCAAATACTGTTATTAGAAAATATTTTTATTGCACATTTTATTATGCATATTCTCACGCATATATATTATACATAAATAATAATTCCTCTGGGGCATAAATACATTGCAGATACAAATATTTGTAACATGTCGAATATGAGGACTGTGAAATAATATATATATATTGTACTACGTAATCGTTGATAGTAGTAAGACAACAGTACTAATGAGTACTGCATTGTATAATAGTTACGTTAAAACATTAATATCGACATTAACATAGTATAACATTATGAATTAAATATTACAATTATAAAAATTTATAACAATTAGGTACAGTTTGAATATTCATCGTTAAGTTCTTCAAATATTAAACAAATTCTGGTTCAGGTATCTCTGCTCAGGTATTCGAGCTGTAGACACAATAGCTGTAAATTGCGCATATATATGTCGGATTCACATTATGAGTAAGGTTAGGGGCTACAAGCCCTTCACCAATCTTCATTTGGATTAGACATTGTTATTATGCAATAGAGAAGATATTTACTAGTACAAATATGATTATTAGTGCAAGTGTGGATATTGCAGAATTGCCAGGTAACCGCGCTGATTACACACTAATGACAATGGTTTTAGGTTCGATAACGAATCCGCGGTCAACGGGATAACCAAATGCGCTTTCTTCCAAAGTCCAAGTTATACTCCACTTGCTTGTCTACGATACAAGTATTGCTGAACTAACTCTTTGTTAAAACGTGGAATATCCACCGAGCGTAAAGACTCTAAGTAACTCGCTAATATGACCTCACGAGAGGATGACTTTCCGTCACGATGATGCTGCAGAGGAAAACTATGATGGGGGTGTCTAAGGACACGAGATCATCGGGTTCGTGGAGAGATTCCTTCGTTCGGAAAGTGAGGGAAATTGACGTTGCTGTTAATTGGCCAATTTCCATGTTGGTGGTTAGAGAAGGATGCTAGCCGCCCTTGAGGGAAAGCTGCTAGCGGAAAGCATCGTTCGTGAGAAAAATAGATCCCCTATCTTCCCGTAGTTGGGACAAAGACTGTTTGCCTGTTTGAAGGACTTTAGTTAACTAAATCTTAAGATCTATAACGGGTCCTCGGGCTAGCTGAACATTTACTGTGGAGATGCTTCGACATCTGGTATTCATCTTGCCCGAAGAATAGGGTCTGTGTGTGGCGAGCCACGGGACAGAAACCGTTGGAATGTTTCTTTTAAGGAGAGCTATAGAATTACTCCATCCCTATGTTAGGTAAAAATGTTCATCCCGTGACCGCGACTACGTTCGGCGACTGGTTGTCGCCTCGAGTTCAAGCTCATTATCACAAATCCCGAACAATTATAATCGAGTTAAATTATAGAGGCTAAAATATTGGGGGTTTTCCGAAGAATTCCAAAGGGAAGGTCCCGGTGTCCTTTCATCTCCGACATATATATTATTACTACATATTATTATATGCATATTATTATATATGTAATCAAATTGTTCTTAATATAAAATTATTACGAAAATATAAAGAGATAGTAGATAGCGTAAAGGAATATAAATATTATGGTAGATGTAGCTTCAATTTCGAAGAAACACCACATGAACGTTAATACATGTTCAGATAAGTGCCGTGCGGATATAATCGTTTGGTTTCACTCACAATCCTCTGTATAGAACGGACACTATCGGACACAAAGGCTTTTGCTAATCCGTGAGAACTAATCACGTTGGTTTCTGCAGTCTCTACGGAACTTCGTCTGTGTCAGTAATTTCCTGTTCTCCTGCCGTTTTCGCTATAGCCGGACAATCTCCTACAAACCTGTGGTCTTTCTCGTTTAAAATTGCCGAGACATGATTTTACACGGCTCCGAGACGAATAGGAAAACGTAAACGGGTTGGAACAAAACGCGCGAAACGTGCCTGCAGTTAAAATGCCTATCTGACCAGTTTATACAAACCGAGTTATGTAACGTGTTTCACATGGGCAGCTAAATTAAATTCACGTGTTTTCCGCGATTTCATTTCCATTCCACGCGATGTTGAATTTCGCGCGTAAAATACCCACCCGTGTTCGTTGTCTGCTTAAATAGAAATAGTTTATGACCGAGATACGATCCTTCAAAATTATTTACATCTCACGCCTAATGAATTTATTTCTTACTGTCGTTTTATCTCTTCGTCTATGGGAAATTTTACGTGACACAAGTGTGATCATGTAGCATTGCGTGACAGCAAGCAGCGTATTCTCCTTGTGCCCGCGCTGTCTGAAACGCGTCTTCCAAGTGACAGGCAATACCACTGCACGGCACAGTTGATCGATCCCTGGTTGACTGAAGCAGTGCGTGATCGGTATTACGTGATATATCAAGCTGCGTTTGGCTCAAACGAGCATGAACATAAAGCGAGAGCACTTGACCATTCTCGTTTGGTGTTACGTTAACAGTTGTGGAGTAATCTGTTCGTAAAATATTTACAACAAAAAAACTTTTTCTCTTTAAACGATCGCGAGACGGCGACAGAATGCTCGCCTATGCCACAATTTTTCTAAAGAGAAGGAAGAACAAGTATTAAACTCGTTTAAAGGTATCTTCGTATACCTTTAAGATAATTTTATACCGAATATTATTAAATATCGTTCGTTCATCGATATTATCGAAGAATCTACAAATTAAAGAATTAATTTCTCAATTTTTAAATGCGGCACAGATCATTAGGATTAATAGTTATCATATTGGGTTGGCAACTAAGTGATTGCGGATTTTGTTAATACCACCTAATGACAAAATCCGCAATCACTTACTTGCCAACCCAATATCAGGTTGTCCGAAAAGTTTCTTTCGTTTTATAAGGAAATAATAGACTCATAATATTTTTTACTTTGTATTAGTTTATTGAATTATGCACGAACATAATAACAGAAATAGAACGAAATGGGGCATACCTAATTTAATAAAATAATATAAAACAGAAATTGTTGTTCATCTGTTATCACTTTATGAAACGAAAGGAACTTTTCGGACAACCTGATGCATATACAGTACGCGTTCCTCTGTTTGTATTGCTGATTGGTATCGGAAAAACGAACGCAGTGAAACGAAAATTGGTAATGGTATTCCTAATTCCGGAATTACACGCAATACGCAGTCGGACAGTTCGTAACGAGGTCGACGTATTCTCTACAATCTCCTTTGCAGTTTCCGTAGCCTACCAACAGAATTCAATTATCAGTATTACCCGAGCGAGAAATATGCAGAAAATTCCATCCATAAACATGACGGAACAAATCAGAGAGTCAGACTACAAAAGGCTTGCGATGATATATTCATCGGATGGACACATTGCTGACATATACAGAAGTAATAAATTCAGAACACAATTTGAGTTCGTCTTAAAAGTTCCACGTGTTGAACATACTACGTCGTTGAAACATTAAATCGTCGAAAAATTAAGATTTAATGTATCGATTCGAAACAGCTAGCGTTTACTTTCGACTAGAAGGAAGCGAGAAATATCTCGGCTTTTGCTACTGTCATTATTTCTAATTGTTTTTAATTGCAAGTTCATCAGAAGATAGCTTCGTACATAATAACGAAGCAAGAAAGAAGATTTGATCGTAGATATTAATAAAACACTTGGATATTTCTTGTTTTCATAATAATGCAAACGTACATCTTTTTTATTTCATTACCTTGCGCTGTTTTGAAAATTCCTTTTCAACCTTAAAAAGTAGGGTAATTACCTTCCTATTCACAAATATAAATTACGATACAGTTCAATTTACTAAATTTTGCTTCTCTACCGGCAAAATAAAGTACTAGAACTTCGTTGTTCTAATAAATCTAATACTCGATATTTTTAGTGTCTTCCTATTTGTTCTTTAAAATGTCCTTCTTTACTTTTTTGCTAAATCGAATCCGTTTGAAAGCTTGCTGCGATTGTATGAAAAATAGACTTTAATGAAACCGATGTTCGAGAAACAAATTATATCTCGGACGTAACAAGGAAATTCTCGATGCAAATTTGTCCAATGTATATCCGTCTGCTCGCACGCTTCGCTTTCCTCGTAATCATTCGATTTATGATGAAACCAGTAAACGTTCATCAAAGGCGAGAGAAATTCGAACGATCGATATCGCCGCGGCTTTGTCACAATTATTCGAGTGCCGGTATGTCGACGAAACATAGGTCAGGATACAGAGAAGCGAATGCAGGTCGTTGCACCGTGACGTCGTTGTCCACGAGTAATAGACTTTTGATACGGCGAGCAAATGACACTGACGATAAATCGTCACTCCGATATGCCCGCATCGTCTGTAGACTAACGCGTTTTAAATACTTTCCGTTTGTATTGGAGAGCGACGCGGTTCTGCAGGCTAAATGATGCAAACGGCCGGACACTGCGGCTCGTTGATCTTATTTACACTCCGATCGATGGACTCTGATTTAATGGCGACGAACTGTGCTGCATCGACAGCCCGTGAACGATAATCTGTAACTGCTACTCAAACCGGCCGATCGATCAAACGTCGTTAAGCCTGGTCGAACAGCGGCGACAATGAGATTCGCGAGGTCGATCAAAATCGCGGAAACTATTTCGAGCGCATCGCCTGAAACGCGCGACATCGAGTCACGGTAATCGCGTTACGTCCCGATAGAAATGTAATTTCATCCGCGATGCAACCAGGAGAAGGCTGAACGACGAGCAACGGCCGATACGGGCGGCGGAGTCTTAACACGGCGACCTGTGATTTTACTGATATCGCAGAGTCGAACTGTAGCGCGTTAAATTACCGGTTTTCCGCCGCAGCGTTTTAATCTTTCCGCGGTGTAATAAAACGATGGAAAATCTAGATTTTCAATTTCTCATTTAGCAAATGATTATTTTTTTGCCCCATGTCCTATATTTCTCATATTATATGCAGTTTCTTTCGTTTTGTACGGTGGTAATAGATGAACAACGATTACTGTTTTATATTAATTTATTGAATTAGGTATGATCCATTTCGTTCTGTTTCTATTATTATGTTCGCGCATAATTCGATAAACTAATATAAAATAAAAAACATTGTGCGTCTATTATTTCCTTATAAAACGAAAGAAACTTTTCGGACAACCTAATAGATTGAAACAATGTAAAAACAAAGTTTCATAAACGCGTTAGAAAGTTGGCGTTTGACTCTTGCGAGACGTCGTGGTTCGCTTGAACAAAACCTCTGGCTATTGTTAACATCACGCAAATATCCCGGATGCATTAGTTTTCCTTTAAAAACGCGACGACTTAGCCTCGCATAGATTTTGTAGCTTATCATAGTTCGTATCGTCGTCTAACTTTAGACACACGCGGACTTGCGACAAGATTTGCACCTTCCGCGAGGCAGCCGATAGCTGTCAGCCCGGCCGATGCCCTGATAAGGTTGTCTTCGTCTAACACTGACTGCCGGCGTCATCAGGACACCGACCTCGTGAGACGATCGACAGTCGGAAGGAAATTCGTTAGCGACGAATTCTTAAAACTACGAACTTTCGCCGGTGCCCAGCTATAAAAGAGCGCGTCGAATCGCTTCGAAGTCTGTCAAAGTAGTTTAGAGAATCGCTACCAGTGCGCTTCGCTGGACGTGTGCTTTTATGTGCTTTCGCGAGATATTCTCTTACACTAAACATTATAACAATACTCGTTATAGTTAATTTAGTGACGTTCGACGTATAGTTATTTTGTGTTGCAATTTTAAGTCCTCCTTCACTGCCCAATAAAATAAGCGAAACGAATGACATCGATCTACAACTTTAAGTTGATTTGGCTTCGTGTACCAACTCATTTTCGCATTCATATGTATAATTTTGTGTACTAGACTAGATTAGCCGCGTAGTAGTGACACACGTATGTGAATATGAGTGTATGGAAGTATGTGTGTGCACAGCGTCTCGAAAGAGACGAATGTAACTGTTTCGTGGGTAGTATGGTATAGAAGATGGTGAGACAAAGAGAATACTGAGACGCGTGCAAATGTATATCAACGAAGATCCTGGAAATTGTTTATTAAATAAATCTAAAACTATTTTAATATGAATTCTAAGTGTAATCTTAGTGTTCCTTTACTTTTATTTCGGCAATTAAGATCCACAATTCTTAACAATATATTTATTTATTAATCGTTTTAAAACAAATATGCTTTATACAATAAGACACAAGGATAATAAAAGTACGATATATTTACGCATAGTCTGGATTTACGTGACTTTTTCCCAACTTATCACATTACATGAAATACTTTTAAATTTCATTATCGCTGTAACGAGACACGACTATCGTAATTATAACATCGTCTTGTATTCTTAACAAAAAGTTGGGCAATGGATTAGTTAATCTTTTGATTTGCATTAAGTGACGCGAAAAATTTCAAAATTTTCGAAATCATAATTTCCAGCATCGGTTTATGGGTATTTAGGAACAGGATCTGTACTGTGTCATCAACATTGGCGATTCTGAACATTATTAATTAATGTTGTTATTACAAGTAGTACATTAAGTACATAGGGCTAATACTATCACTAACATACCATTAACGAACCATTACGATATCGTATGCTACGATATAATTCCATTCTTATTGTTAGCTTAATCAACTTTGCGTTAGAAGTTCGTGACCTGAGCTTTGCAAATATTTCCTCTCACTTTGAAACTTCAAACTTCCTGTTCAGTCTGATTTATAATTTGTGTAATACAGTTGTGTCGACGAAGAATGAAATTATAATTATTTGCCAAAGTTCCGCTAACTCTGTCTGCATCAAATACCTTCGTTATTTTGAACAGCGAGTGAAAATATTATCCACGAAAATCGTATAATCAAGAACAGGACGTAATATTACGACGGTAACGATTTCTTTACAGGTGAAGTCAGATAACCGGAGATAAATTCTGCTTTTACGAACAAAATATCCAAACAACATAATACGACGGTAATCAGTGGAATTGGACAGCTGGACGGATAAATTCTGTTTTTCCAACTAAAATGTTCAATTCTTTTTAACGAATTCTGAGTATCAAAATAGTAAAACAAATTTACTTTATTCCAAGATAGTTGATGTTTTACCTGAAAGATATAAGAAAAATGAGTTCTTACAAAGTATGTTATTTATTAGAATTCGTACGACGAAATATTCCCAGCACGATGGATACCTGGTACACTAAACAGCGATGAAGAAGTGACAAACGTTGGCGAGGAAATTTTTCCAAATCGATGGGTAGAACGTGAGCACGCAGTTCCTTGGTGGCTCGGTCTTGCTCTTAATAAGCTCAGAGTCTTTCTCGCTGGGAACACTGAAAAATACCATGTATCGAGATGCGCCGACAATTTCGCCAGATACGGTGCAACGAATTTCCACCGTATATTCTGCAAATAAACTGAGAGACGATAAGACATGCACTGGTTCGCACATTACAACATCGTATCGATATACTGGCATACATAGTGGCTATTTCGAGCATGTTTTGTAATAAAAATAATCAGATGTACAAGTACTCGTAAAGTTTTAAGAACGGTGTAACAACATTTTTATGAATTTCTTTTTGTAACTAAATAGTGGTTATATGGGACTAGGTATTTTTGGGATGTAAATAGCTAGTCTCGAAGTACAAACGTAATTTTCTTCTACTTGAATTTTTCTTATTGTTTGTCGTCGACGATTCTCCTGATCATCTTCGACAATGTAACCATTTAGCAATATAAATTTACCAAAAATTTTACATAGAATTATTGTAGGTAAATTGAGGTATATTTAATTAGTTAGAGTTAAATTAGACACTTAATTTAAGCATTTAAAATAACAAACTAAATTAAGCATTGAATTTATTATTATCAGCCCCATATCGTCAAGTTGATATTTTAATTCCCTCGTACACGTTCTTGGTATTTAATCTCTTCATACTGTTCGCGATTATACAGCCACGCTTTTCAAATTTGCCAATCAATCTTCTTAATACACGAGAAATATGCTTGTTTAAGATGACAGGGATTCTTCATACCGTTAAATACGCGTCAGCGTATTTCATTTCAGCAAAGAAGGAAGCAGTTAGAATTGCAAAAACCACGTGCTTCGACGATAACGCAAATTATCGCAGAAGATACAACTTGGCAATAGTTACGACGTTGTAATCAATTTCAGCTTTTACGCTTTCAGTAAAAGTGTCATTGATAATATTTGGAGTAACTTAGCATGAAAAAGCATTTTCATGAAACGGCGACAACGCTAAAAGAGACGTAGATATTGTTTTAAAGTTCGTTCATTGAACTCTGTCTTCGTTCGGTTCTTGTTCCTTTGGTACCTCTGCGGCATTTACATTTCACAGCTGTCGCACAGTTTCGTTCTTCTCGAGGCAGACCAGATACTGAACTCGTTAAAACTTGCACAGCGTCGGATTTAAATTAGCGGTGAGAAACCAGGAAAATATCTCAAATGTTTCGCAAAGACCGATTCAAAGAATGAATAATTTACGGACAAAGTCAAACCTCCAGCAAACTTTCGATCTTCTGGCAATATCGTAAATTAATAATTGTTATCTTGATGAAATATTTCGCGAACTTTTCAAGTACGCAGCCTAATTTATATTTATCTTGATGAAGTATTACGAATTTTCAAAGTATACATCCTGTGGCGAATAATCACTCGACGTACGTTTTAATTAGCGAGTTATATCGTTTACCAACTTTTCGCTTCGACTCTTCTTATTTTCATCATAATTGAAATAATTAACGTCAGATTTCAATCTCTTTTGCTCGCGCCGAATTGGACTGGCTTCTGCTGAACTGTTCGTCACAACTTTCCATGTAAATTTACGCTGGTTCGTTTTGAGATATCGACGTTTTCTCAGAAGTATTTTGAAACTTAAAGAGGCGCTTCAAATTCACTTCGTCTCGCAATCGTCAAAAATCGTCAGAAATCTCGCAAGCAAAAAACAAGTTGTGTTAATACGCCAAGTGGCCTTGCATCACATCCGATGTACTGTATTTGCTACACTGTGTTGTACACACGGATGCAACAAATATTAAATAAACTTTATTTAAGATGTAAATATATTATTGAAGCTTCGTGAAAAATTACGGTAGAGTCGATATTTGAAGAGTTCCTTATGAATATACATTTTGCTCGCTTTTCCACAGTGACAAGCTTTATTTTTCACGTAACAAACATGGGCAGTAAACGTCTAATTTGAGATATTTTCTCCATAGATAATCTTGTCTTGCGATTGTCAAAACATAATTATAAAGTCCTCGTCTTATTTTTTTAGATTGAACGTCTCCGCCAAAATTGAACATCTTCTTATTTTCGAGAAATGATTAACGTACAATTCGGTTTTATGGGAAAATAATCTTTTTCCAATTATTTTTTCCGAACGACTACGATGTCACCGTTATTTTTTCGTTATGCTTTATCTTATTTTAGACAATTCGAAGTAAAAATGCACATGGATCGAACAGATAAGCGATGTTAATGGGTCTGGCCAAAAAGAATTGGTAAATAGAAATGGTAAATACATTTGGTTATAAACTCAATCATCGCGCTTTTAATTTACATGATCTTTCGTGTAGAATATATCAGTAGATAACGCCTAAGTTCTTCGACAGTTTTCCAGGAGATTGCCCACGAATCCGAGTAATATGGTAATTTGTGGCAACAGAAGGCAATTTATGCTAAGACATTTAGAAGCTTGCACTTAAGCAGCAGCAGCTGAACAATTTCTGCGAAAACGGCTGATGCGTTCGCAGGCAAAATCATATCGGCGTATACATGTGTATTTCTGTAGTGCGTATGAAACGTTTTCCTTGCTTTTTGACATATCCAAATCATTCTATGTATTCTATATAGCTTAATAATTCATTTTCATCCACATCAATGTGTAATTTTATCTCTGAATGAAAAAATTCATAAATAATGTGGAACATAATGGAGCGAGAAAGAAAAATAAGAAAATTAGTATTTAGATCTAAATATACTCTAACGATACTTAATACAATGAATTAAGAAGTCATTTTTTTACGTTTGTTACAGAACTTGAAGAATCAGATCATGACGACGAATCTGTGGGTCGAACAGGTGAGTGATATTAATTCATCTCCTTAGAAAGAATGACGACAGCTAGATTAAACACTGTCGGCTTAATCTGTCCTTAGAAAGATTATTCGTCGTGATATAACTCATCTGCGCAGCGATTTAATTACTAAAATTAATTACCGCTATATGTTCGTGACTCGTTTTCACAGTTTTAAACGCTTTGAATATATGGGACAGTTCAGAGAAGTATTCGAATATTTGACGCAGGAAATTTTTATGAATGTATTACGTATGCTATACGAAAGTTCTTGAAATTTTATTAACACTACGATGAGACACGATTATCGTCGTTATATCGATCAAATTTTACCAATGAAAATATATATAGATATAAATTACAAGTTACAATACATTTATCGCAAACATACATCCAACGAAGAATTAATACACGATTCTAATAGTCGTCTTGAACATGCAATTAGTGCTGAAAAGTGATCTCATTAAATATTCTGATATATAGTAAACAATTGATCGTGCAAATATTTTCCTGATCCTTTCGAGATGTATGTTTCCAATAAATATCTTGTAATTTCTATATGTATACTTCCAGATTCGTTTCAGATTTTACTACTATAATCGTGATAGTGGTATCTTGTCACAGTTAATGAAGTTTCAAAATGACATATTTATGCTTCTTCGGGTTTCAGTCGTTTCTTTATTAGTACGTTATACTTTGTTCCGAAGTTTCGTGATTTTCCGGACAGATCTGGAGAAAAAAAGAAGATACAAAAATTTAAAGAAAATTGAAACGTTGTAAAGATCGATATTATAGTTAATATTTAAGATTCTTATTATTGCATCGACAATGTACAGGATGTAAGAGAACGTATGGTGCACACTTCGGAAGCTGATTGTACTCGTAAAAACAATAGAAATAGGCTCGTATGAACATATGTTCTATCTATGTTCGACCATGAGATAAAACGAATTTTCTGTTCCGTTTTTGTGTTATCTGATTAATTGCTAATTATTGCCAATATTTAAGGTTCTCAACATCGTGTAGACAATATACAGGTTGCAACAAAACCTGTTAAAACAATAAAAATAAGATCAGGTAAATATATGTTCTATCTATGTTTGTTCATGAAAGACAACGAATTTTCTGCTTCGTTTTTATGTTGTCTGATTAATTGCTAATTATTGTCAATATTTAAGGTTCTCAATGTCATATCGACAATATATAGGTTGCAATAGAACCTGTTAAAACAAAGAAAATAAGCTCATGTAAATATGTGTTCTATCTATGTTTGTTCATGAAAGACAACGAATTTTCTGCTTTGTTTTTATGTTGTCTGATTAATTGCTAATTATTGTCAATATTTAAGGTTCTCAATGTCATATCGATAATATATAGGTTGCAACAGAACCTGTTAAAACAATAAAAATAAGCTCAGGTAAATATGTGTTCTATCTATGTTTGTTCATGAAAGACAACGAATTTTCTGCTTCGTTTTTATGTTGTCTGATTACTATCACAGAAGATGCTCAAAAAGACGATCCTGTATTTCAAAGCAAACCAGTAAACGTCTTGTCATGGTTCCGGTTACACTCTGAACGCTTGCTGGCGTTTCCCGAATTTGTCGGAAAGCTTGTCCTGTTCTGAAGCTTAGTATTTCGACTTGGTATATTCACTGGGTTTGTTCTGCTTACAAAATTCGTTATATCTCACGAACGAAGACACATAGGTAGATACGTTTATATCAATTTTTTTCATCCTTTTTACGTGTACAGTCAGATCCTGAAGTGAGTCTCACGTGTTCTGTTACATCCTGTATATCGATCGTCTAAAATCTAGGGACTCATAACATCGAGAAGTCTAAATATTAACAACAATATCGATGCTCTGAACGCCTCTTAACAAAAATACGGCTGCAACGCGAAGAACCGTAGAAATACGTAAAATTTCGAAATATTGCAAAATCCTTCGTATAATACGCATAATGCATCCGCAATAAGTTTCCATGTGCATCCAAACAGTTTCGCCAGTCACTGTATCATGTCTCGATGGTAAACGAATCTGAGCAACGCGGTAACGTCGTAAATGAACGATTACTTAAAATTGGAAATTGTGGGAGAAGTTTGAAGGAAAACAGGCGGACCAGCCGAATAGGCTGAAGGTGGCGCGGCGTAATTCGTGCGTGGGAAGTAACAGACGCTTAGGTATTTCGAGTCATCGTCAGCACAGTAACTGCAAATTGCTTCGCCAAGTAATATGTATTCGTGTAAGTACACAGCGTTGCGCGCCGTTTCTTTTGCTAGAAAGAATCAAGCTGAGGAGGGACGAGAGGCAAGACAGCAAGGTGCAGCAGCAAATGTAATTGAAGAATAATTAAGCGAGACCAATTAACATCCTTATCCTCGTTCTGCGAGCAACTTGAAAAACGTCTTCAAAGATAAATCCCGCTAAATACGTTAGACGTATACATGCAATTTACGGCCGTAAATCTACGAACGTGGCTCCTTCTTAACAGTGAATTTACTTTCTTGGTCAAGGATTTATGTATCCTTTAATTGATGTTGCTGCGAATAATTACCGAGATAAATAGTTCAGTGTGTGTGATGCTTGTTTCTCTTGGATCAGGAGATTGGACAGGAAGATGGCAGGAGAAACATGAGAGTACATGTACATAAAGTTGCTGAAATTTCCATAAAGCTACTGTATGTTTTACAGTAAAATCTTATAAATATCCCATTTTAATGACAAGTCTGTGTATGATACCATTTTGGAAGAAATAGAAAAGAAACGTATATGTAGAAATGGTTTTAATAACATTCACAGAAAGAATTGCAGATGATAATTTTATTTATCAACACGATAACGCTCCGATTTACACGTCAAAACGTACAAAACAATGGCTACATGAAAAGGAATATCAAGGATTTAACATGGCCAGCTTGTTCCCCAGATTAGAATTCCATAGAAAATCTTTGGGGGCTCATTGCGAGAAAATGTCATGCATTGCAGGCAATATAATTCCATTGGTGAATTATCAAACGTGGACGTCTATCGATAGAAAAATATTACAAAATTTGTATAAACTATCGATATGGAAACAGCGAGCAAGTTACTGTCAATTTGCATTTTATTTATTTAAAGAGCGCGTTGGTTTTATAGAAATTTTGAATTTTGTCTTCTGTTAAATTATATTTTTACGTTAATTATATCATTTTATATTAATTTAATTAATTATATCTTTTATATCTTTTGAAAGAAATGCTATTTCCGTTGTCACAACCGAAGCACGTGTTTTTTTTTCTAATTTTCCCAAAATGCTATCATACACAAACTTATCGTTAGAATAAAATGATCGTAAGATTTTACCAAAGAACACAGTGGCCATATGGAAATTTGGACCGCTGTAATGAAAATAAAGTTGTTCGAGAATTTTTTACAAATTTTCTGTGTCCCATATTCGATACTACATATTTTTCTACCTCGTTGCATTTCATTTTTTTTTTTACACTTTTTATCGCGACTTCAAGATAACGTTTTAATTTTTGTATAAATTTAAACTAGCGCTATTTTAACATAACGTTTATTTTAACACACAACTATCGATTTTGTCTTGTTCTAGCGCTGGTTTCATTGGAAACGAGCATGTTTCTTTTTATTGGGAAGTTTTTAAAATCTGGCGTTCGATATCAAATGCAGTTATCCGATATCCGTGTCGATTTTCTGACTTCGCTGTCATTTTGTGGCGAGCAAATACCGTTCAAATACGTGCAATAAAAATTTGTATGCATTTATAGGAAATTTGAAAGTACAGAATTGCACGAAATGCACATATTGTTCAAAGTATAGTGCTTCCTACAACACTTGCTAGGTAAAACAATTTTCCACCAAGGTTCCACTGTTTTAATTATATTCTCAAAAATATGAATTTGCATAAAAATTCGCAGTCTACTAGCACGATACTTATATCCATGGTTGGTGTGTGTGATCATTCTGTTTGCACGCGTGTGCTAATTAACAAACTACTCGAAGGACCAGTCTCGTGATGAGATGCAAGGAAATAGATTGAGAAACTTATCGTAGAATCCTTTCCCTTTGACTTCTTATTTCTTCCTACTTTAACGAGAACTTTTGCTCTTCGTTGGCTTATTAATTAAACTGTTTATCTGTCGAATTAATTAACTTCACAAACCAAGAAGCAAGGCAAATTGATGTAATTATAAAAGATGAACTTGACACTGAGATCTAAAAAATTTCAAAAATTAGAGTTGACCACTTTGGCCTGTGAACGATTCAATTGTCAATTACACGTTGATTCATCAATTTTTATAAATCAATCAACACTCCACCAATAATATACATATACTTTTACTTGTTTACTCCTCTTTACTGTTTATACATCGAAAGAGTTTTCATGTTATGGGAAATGTCCATGAAAGATCATCCACGAAATTTTGAACATTTCTTTATTCAAGTCTTTTTTACGTTATTTAAAATACATAGTTCCGTTTAATTGCTTAATTAATAGGTCTCGTAGGAGTAAGTTAAAGATCTCGAAACTACGAGATTTATGGCATCAATCGGTCTATTAATACGTACGTTTGTGGGCTGAAAAATTTCTCGAGAAAGTTAAATTACGCCTCTGCGTCCGAGAAGAATTACCGCCTATATCAGTCTCATAACTAATCAACACTGAAACTACCGATAGTTAACACGAAGTTATATCTACCAAAACCAATCAAAATGGCTGGTCTTTAAAAAATACGTAATAATAGAATATTTTTATATTTATTGATTTATTATTTTCCCATAGAAGAAATTCCGTGTTATGTAGTAGATTTTTGATATTATTAATCCATCTGGGATCCCTAAACGAGGGTTGACACATTTATAAAATTGTAGAACCAGTCATTTTGATTGGTGTGGTATTTCTAGTGTTAGCATCTAGCGATCTAGCGATCGATCCGGAATTTTCCTGATAACTGATATCGTCATATCGAATGATACGCGGTAAAAATTTTAATAATGTGTGGCAAGTTGTACAAAACGAGAAAACTGGTTAATTGGGGTTCGATAAACAGATTACAGGATCCTTTTACACTTTGACAAGTACCGGTCATTTTGACTGGTATTGGTATAAGTAGCCTTGATACAAAATTATTTTCAATTTGAATACTTAAAAAACAAAATAAAGCTCATTATATTATTCTTTAGTTATCGTTGAGAAAGTCATTACATCATTGTGGGAAGAAAATACAACATGAAGTAGGAATTTTAAAATAAAATTGTAAAACCAATCAATTTGACTGGTGCGGCAGTTCTAGTATTAAGGAGTGTTGTGAGCAAAGATTAAAACAGGCTAGGAAAACAGATAAATACTGTAGTATCATGGACGAGGGGCCTGGAGATGTCGTGCAAATTATAAACAAGCGGCTGCTGAGCATGTGCGTGGTGGGGCTAAGACAAAAGGTATGAGGCTAAGACAAAAGGCAAGGAGTTGCTATGGGACATAAACGAATTAACGGCAGTGTGAGTTGAGAAGCCAGAGAGTGCAGATTGCGTTGTCAAGATAGTGTTGTTAGCGTTGTTGAGAGAGAGTTGAATCTGTGGTGACGAGAGTTGTTAATTAAATACCTAGTTGTCTTAATTGCAATGCGTTGTTGCGATTAGTTCATGTTAAATAACCATCGTTTTCTGTTTCATTAACATCTGTTTAATCCATTTATTATTAATAAACTAATTATAATAATTTACGATACTACAATACTGAGCTCAAGGTTCATTTTCCTTCCAGTTGCTTTTCATCTCGCATGCCAAGAATAAAGTTTATGAAGCAAATTCTATAGCGAGAAGAGTCTTCCTTTCTAAACTAAAAGTTTTTAGTTTCATCATCGGCTAGTAATACTTTTGTTTCTAGTAAAATATAGTGAAAGTTACGTTTTTAATAGAAATTGCGAGGAAAGTTACTGCACCATCTATTCTGAAAATTCGTTTTACGATCGAAATTAACATTTTTAGAAGAGACAACATTAATCTTTCATTATTTGTAAAAGATAGAGATCATCGATAATATATTTCTATTGGCAAATGAGCTTTCTTCTTTCCCATTCACCACGTTGATAAACTGTTTCAGAGTTTCTGCATCGGAAAACCGACCCTTTGCGCTCATTACCGATGCGAACTCTGTTTTCTCCACGTTGCCTTGCTCCTTCTCTTCTGCTTTCATATTATTCTTCCACTTTCTCTTTTCCTTATTTTGTCCTTTATCTTGTATGCCTTTCTACTATTCATTCTCTCTACAAATCGTACCTCATTTATTTTCACATCTTGCTTTTCTATTTCTTAATTTATTTTACACACTCTTTTATACAGAGTGTTTCGCCTAGTTTCATCGCTCAAAACGTCTGCTACAATTACAGTCTTATAAAAATGTTCCTTGTTTCCCCTTTCTGAATCTATTTCGTACACTCTTCTATACTGGAATTTTTATTTCGCTTAGTTTCGTCATGCAAAATGTCTGTTATCATTAGAGTCTCATACGAATTTTCGTAGATGAAATTTCGAAAATAGAATGGTTTTAGAGCACGTAGTGGCAATAGTTCTATACTACTTGAAAGGATTAATAAGATGGAAAAATCAAGATTATTTTCTTAAATGGAATGGCTATATTTTATTTATTGTAGGTCGTAATCACTTCGAAAACGTATTGCATAACTCACAACGTCATACGTATGAGTCTTTCAACCCTCCAATTCTCGAAATTCAAATTATAATGCAATATTGGAAACATTGTCCATTTTTTTCTATTTATATTTCTGTCGACACAAATTAGATTTCAAGGGTTTATTTTGAAATGTATGTGAGGTATATTATTCTTTTCGTATCTTTACTATAAATTAAGCCTTTTTCGCCACATTTCATTATTTTAACGACCAGTAAAACAGTTCAACTCTACAATAAAGAAAAGCGATTGAAAAAGGCACGAAATTAAAGATCTTGCTAGTATTAGAAATTAAAGCGTTGAAATAGGCAGAATCTATGATATTCTTATTTTAGACTAGAACAAATGAAAGATTGCACTTGTATTGCCTACCCCACGCAACTGGAAGGTTCAGATCGTCGAAAACTATGTGAAAAAAATTTACTGACAAGTTTCAAGTAACAATATTATTAGTAAAATAATGTTCTATTTAATCTTCTACTTTAGAGATAGCTCCACTTGTTTATCATGCTAACAATAAGTCATTAACAGAACACGGTATTGTAGTATCGTGGAGAAATGACCTAAGTGCCGTTAGGCCAAAAGGGCCTGGCAGCTTTTATCGGGAGTCGTTACCTGAAGAGTCGAGTGGAATAGTCGTGAGTTGAGAGTCGAATGGAGTAGTCGTGAGTTGAGAGTCGAGTGGAGTAGTCGTGAGTTGAGAGTCGAGTTGAGATAGTCGTGAGTGAAGAGTCGAGTTGTGAGGAGTCAAATCGTGAGTTGAGAGTCGAGTGGAGTAGTCGTGAGTTGAGAGTCGAGTTGAGATAGTCGTGAGTGGAGAGTCGAGTTATGAGCAGTCAAGTCGTGAGTTGAGAATCGAGTGGTGAGGAGTCGAGTGGTGAGGAGTCGAGAGTTGAGTTGCCGAGTTGTTATAAGTTGTAAACTATTAGTTGTGAGTTGTGAATTAACTATTTAATTATCTTAGTTGTAGCACATTACTGTATTTAGTTCACGTTACATATATATCTATAAAATACACATGTCTGACCAGGGGATGTAATAAATGCAATAAACAATAAATAAAAAAAATCGTTAATTTTATTCAATGTACAATAGGATAGTACTTAAAGATTGTGGATAAAGGCATGCCAGAAACGATTTATCTGCAAAAGAAAAACATGGCCAGGAAGCAGTGCAAGAACAGAACATTTGAATTACGAGAGGAAACTTCAGCATTCTTATGAATTTCGAAATCTTTGCAAGCAATTAAGAGAAATGGAAAGTTTCAAGAAATTGTGTCAGAAACACTTTCACAGAAACCGACAATCGGTGATATAAGTGAAACTGTTGCCTCAGCAATAGTTGCACACGATTCTCAGATTAGTTTCAGAACAATTTCACGTGATCCAGTAATATCTGTGGCAATGCGATCCGAATCTTACATCGATGTAAAGTTTCGCTATGCTATTTGCCATAGGAAATTGCACGAAAATAGTCTTATCTGTCGCATGATACTCCATCTATGTGTCGTAGATCCGCTTCGACGTAATAATTCGTCTCGTTTTATTGAAATTACAATTCATCTGATTTACTGATAAAGCCGTTTCCACGAGAGATGATTCGTAGAGGGTTCGTACAGTTTCCACAAGTTGTGAAAAAGCAGATTATCAGAGCAGAATTATGGCAACGTTAGTGGATATAAATCGGCTACTATCTTCTATAACAATGCAACGATATCTCAACGATATTCAAAATGTATTTGAATCAACGGCGCGCTATTTGATCATTTCTGTTGATTTTTTTCCTACAATTAAAATGTTGAAAAAAAGATGTTGATAAGGAAGAGATATTTTCGCAAGAGTAGAAGATTAAACAGAATGTTAATTCATATCGGACTCCGAAAGCTCTTACTGCTGTACGTCATTGAGTTCGTTTCATGAGTTACTTTAATGTAGCTACTACTTTATTTAAACGAGTTAAATGTAGCGTTTAATTTAAAAAGACGAGACAAGTTGACTTTTATGTCTTATTAATCCTTGCCAGTAAGATAAAGATAGTTTCGTAAGAAACTTTTTATAGAATTGCGCAAGTTGTATAGTTTTTGTAAGAAACTTTCCTATAAAATGTTAATGGTAGCAGACATAACGATGGATGAAACGTTGTAACTTTTGAACTAATTAATTATTAATTATCGTACAATCGCACAGTAAAAATGATTGCACAGTTTATATACACAATATGTCCTTTTTCACTGGAAAAGTTCAAATGTCTGAAAAAAAGTTGTATGATATCAACGAGGACATACTGTTTCCCAGACAGTTCATGGTGCGAAAGACACAAGTTTGTAGCGTTTTGAAAACGTTTGACTGTCAGTTGCAAGAATATGTAATAAGAAAAGACGGTATAAAAAATAAAAATTCTGATGTCACCCTTGCAGGACGTTTCAAGGTCGTCACAAGGTAAACTATGCAAAGCAAAGCTATGCGAAATAGAATATTCCCCGCGATACCGTACAACTTTTGTCTCAGACATTTCTTCGTATCATTCGTACTTCTTCAAATATTTAAACGTTGCCGGTTAAATAGAACATACCTATATACAGGGTGCTTCCTTTCTACCTCGTCAAATGGCCAGCAAATTGTACGTTTGAACGTAAGCAAAGATGTTATATAAATAATGGATCGTGAATGCTCCATTACAAAGTTACAACAAAATACCATAATTTTAAATGAATGCACTCTCGTTCCATGGATTTTTCATGTTTACAAAAAATGTCGTCCGTTCTTGCAGACAGAAAATCAACGATACATTCGAAATGATACATTCAGTCTATTGCCATTCTTTCACTTCACCGAATGCAGTATCAATCATCTGTATCAATTCCCCAAACGAATTAATTTCTGCCCGACACATTTCAATCTTTTCCACAAATAGAAATCGCTCCATTAAATCGGTCGAAAATTCAAAAGATAGAAATTAGTCGATACATTTATCGCGATATCTTTTCTACAGCTTCGTAAGTGAGCATTAATCGTAAGAATATGCTGATACCGTTTGACCGTATACAACTGAAACACCCTGTATATGTACTATTTGTTTTGTCCCCGTTGAAATTTTAATATTTTTCCATTTACTAGGCGTCGGTTTTTTCTTTCCCTCGTTTCTTTACGATTTCATACTTTCTCTGGCTGTCTGTCATCGTCCCCTGTGTCTGAAGGCGGTGCAAATTTAATCGTTGCCGCGTTCTCGTTTGTACTGCACAAATTCTGCCAACAACGTTTTCCATGACGTTTCTCCCTTCTCTGGGTAATTTTTCACGGTGACAGCTCGGTTCGTCACTGCTTGACGATTCATAACCGTATTGTACCATATGGCGAACACTTGTTTGGTCGGCCGTGACGTTCGATAAAGACGGGATTTGAAATCGAGAACAGGAGCAACGGAGAAACAGAGAGAGTGTGTGGCAGCGACGTTTCAGATCGTTACACTGACAAGAGTCACATCCGTTTCTCTGTGTACTTATGCGTGTACGTGCGCTGCCAGGTATTCTGCACGCGTCTCCCAGCGACACGCCATCCTTCAACGTCGAAACCACCCTCTTTAGCTTCCGACTAACCCTCCGAACCGACCGTTTGCGACAACCTACTAGCTACTGCGTACAACCGGTTTGCCTTCGGCTAGCGCTCGCTTGCGACGACTATACACGCGTGCCACGTGTAACTGAGGGTAATGACGAGACTTGTCCGTGTTGTATCGTTTCGAACCGGGCTGTTGGTTTCGCGAAACTCGTTGTCCTTTCGTTGCCGACGACTTTGTTCCGGACCAAATGCTCCTGTACAATTGAAAAATCGCCGTTGCACGTGAGCACTGAGAGACAGCAGTGGCGTCGACCAATGAGGTATACCGGTCTTTGTACCATTTTCTAGCATCTGGTTTTTGTAAAACCGATGAATTATCGCTTGGAAACTAATGTAGAGGAAAATAGCTGGTCGAAACGAGGTTCTTTGAAAAGTAGCCTGAGGATTTTCATGCAGATTTGTGTCTTCTTAGGCACGGGTAAAGGAAAGCAGCTGGAGCAGAGCTTTGCATATTTTTGCATGTTAGGTTTTTGCATAACGTGCGTTGTTGCAACTTTGAATTTCCTACAAATAGGAAATATATTGTATAAGCGCATTTTGACTAGAAAGTTTTTGTTATTGAATGAAAGTTTTAGATCTGATAGTTTCCATGAATCAGTTAAAAGTTACGTAAAAGGAACATGTAAATTATTTTCATCGCCATTGGAGATAATTGAAGAAGTAATCAGGAAATGTTGATTTGAAAATGTAAATTTGCTAATAATAAAAACAAGTTCTTTCTAAACTGTTTTGCAAAATATTCCAATATCATTTGCATTTTGTGGACCATCGATTCTTGTTTTTATAATGTAAAATTATAGTCAGCATTAAGACAACCACAACATAATGTTTTTGAAGTAATCCTAAATGGCAGAACATGAATGCTTAGGTACAGATATAGATTCGTGTGTTACGTTCTTGTATTTTGAATAAATATACAAGTGGCAAAAGAAGATGTTATGTAAGAATACGGTTTTTAGGAAATGAAAATGTGAAAGCTTTTTATTTCTTATATACATACGTATGTATGTGCAAGTAATAGCAGACGAACGACATACATAGCTAATTCTTGTGTTGTGAAATTGCTCGGCTGATGTGTAAAGTTAAATTTAAGAAATTTTAAAAAGCAATTTTTAATTAGGAATAGATTCACTTAAAACATAACTTTTAATTTAATTCTAAGATATCGATTTTTAATTGAAAATAAATTCAATTGAGACTTGTACTTTTGAATTTTGTAGAAGTTTAACCTTCTTTTTCGTGTGTATGTATAACGTGAGAGTGTCTAATATGCGTACTTAGTATATGCAACGTACATGTTGATATTACACATTCACACAGACTAAACATGCCAAACACATACACACACGCAATTTAAATGCAACAGTGCAACCCCTCTGTAATTATTTTGCCGGAAATTATTCTAATGCTGGCGGCACGCTTTTTATTTTAAAAGTGCGATAGAACGACTGTAAAAAAGGAATTTTTAAGGTAACGTTGTAATAGAGAGACGCCAATTTTTGAATCCCTCATGATTTTAATTTAACAAATTTGTTCAACCCCGTAGAACCAGTTAATTCTTTGAGCTCCATTTTTTATTGTAAAAGTACGTTGCGGAAAAAAAGACCTCTGCGAGTCAAACTAAAGGCTTTTCCTACCAAAATGACTGCACGATTATTTTTCACAAAGTTATGACGTTGCCTAATGGTTCAAAGAGCGACAATTTTTTGACGAAAATTTAACGCTTGTCCAATTTACCACACAATACATAACAAACGCAACATTCTTAGAAATGATCGACGTTTGTACTTTTATCTAAAGTATACAGTTTAGAAAAAAGGGAAACATCTTTCATACTGTTTCTCTGAAAGCCTGTCTACATAAAGAAGCCTGGATTTATTTATATTACACAAATATATAGCTATTTGATTACTAAATACTTTTTCAAAAAATCAAATGAATTTCTCCGGTAATTACTTGACAATAGCAACGAAGTATTAGCATTAAAAATATATAAGAACTCACAACTTTAACACTAGAACTACCGATAGTTAACACGAAGTTATTTCTACCAAAACTAATCAAAATGACTGATCTTTAAAAAATACGTAATGATAGAATATTTTTATATTTATTGATTTATTATTTTTTACAGGAAGAATTCAAAGTTATGTAGTACATTTTTGGTATTATTAATCCATCTGGGATCCCTAAACGAGGGTTGACACCTTTATAAAATTGTAGAACCAGTCATTTTGATTGGTGTAGTATTTCTAGTGTTAGCATCTAGTGATCTAGCGATCGATCCGGAATTTTCCTGATAACTGATATCATCATATCGAATGATAGGCGGTACAAATTTTAAAAACGTGTGGCAAGTTGTACAAAACGAGGAAACTGGTTAATTGGGGTTCGATAAACAGATTGCAGGATCCTTTTACACTTTGACAAGTACCAGTTATTTTGACTGCTATTGGTATAATTAGCCTTGATACAAAATTATTTTCAGTTTGAATACATAAAAGACAAAATAAAATTCATTATATTATTCTTTTAGTTATCGTTGCGAAAGTCATTACATCATTGCGGAAAAAAATATAACATGAAGTAGGAATTTTAAAATAAAATTGTAAAACCAGTCAATTTGACTGGTAGTTCTAGTGTTAATTTTATTAATAGCTTTTAGATATTACATCGTAATAAGAACAAAATTAAAGTAATATTAGCTATCCTTAATTTGTACGATGAAGTAATGGAACATTTTCTTATGGTATTTCTAATCTACCGACAAAACTTTCCCGCAGCATTACACATTTGTACGGCTGGATTAACGTGTACAAGGTTTGGGAGCAGAATAGCGAAGTACCGGAGCTTTCGATGTATAATGCAGGTTAAATTGGTAGATAGGTTAAAGACCTTGGTTCTTCAAAATGTTCATCGATCCGAGCAGAATAACTTAAGTTCCAAAGTGATGAAAGCACTCTTGTATTCGATGGTGAGTATGATTATATTGAATATGTAACACTTTGAACACGAACGATTGATCTAATAGACGGATCCAATTTTCAACTATACAAAGGAGACATACATTGAAAGGTAGAAGATAAAATATTCGCCTGTAAACGATTTTTATGTCATTTCTAAAAGGGACGTTATTTCAACAATTTGATTATTTAAACATCACTCAGTGTTTTTCTAATTTTTGTTTTCTTTAGTTTATTTTAATTTATTTTACATTTTAGTTTATATTAAAGTAAATGTTGCTGCAAAACATCCAAAAAGGAATAAATAAATGACTATGTTTGGTAAAATAAAATAGAAATTAAAAATAGATTTTACCGTAACCATTTTAAGTTCGAAAACTAACGAGAAGATTGATATGTTTTTTAGAATTTTCATTTGCAAAGTCAAATTAATGGTCAAATTTATTCCAATTTGGTCAAATGTCAAATTTTTAAGTATGTGAATTGCGATGTTTTTAATGCTATTCTGAGTCTGAAGAGAAATTAAAGGGCTTTAAAGCATTTGAACTTCTAGAACTGAATGAAAAAGTTAATTTTTCGTAAAAGAATATGTAAAAATTTATAATGTTAAGAGCGGTAAAATATCCGATCTATATTATGCACAAAATATAGTAACCGATTAAATATTTTTGCTTTTAATAGCGAGTCCTCGAAATTATTACGAATATTTGATCAAAGTTTCAAATGGCAAAGTAATAATGTGCATTGTCTTACGAAAAAAGTTTGTTCGAGTTAACATTATTATACCGTGGACAATGAAACTTTTATTACTCAAGATGGTAATTCAGATGGCCATTTTAAAAGCTTTTCTTTAACTATTTCAATTTCATTTCAATCTGCTGAAAAATCGAGTCTATTTCTAACCATGGAACGGAAGTGGTGACAAATTCACTTCTCATTGCCCGCGCTGAAAGTCGATAAAACGACAATAGGATCCCGCTGTTATCTTGTTTGGTAGAAAATTGACAATTACGCGCTTTTGCCTATTTAATTTGCGCGATTCTTCTTTGCTTCTAGTACGCACGGCGTAGAAATGTCGGTTTTACGGCTTTATCCTATAAAAGGTTAATTAAAATCTTTTAATTAATTTAAAATGTTTAATTAATCTTGGTACACCCTTTGTGATATGATGCTACGGAAATAAAATTTAGAAATAATCCTTTTCTACATATATAGAGTAAATTCAATGTTCTTTGAATACAAAATGGATAAATTTTTTAAGGAATCTTTCATTAACGTCCATTTTCACGCATTTAAGTTTAATTCAGCGAATAATCTTTTACTAACGAGTTTAAGATTTTGGTTAAAACTTAATAAAAAAATAATTTATTCTTTTCTAATAATTCATTTCATAGTAATAATGTCGTAACAACGAAAAATTACATCACGAAGACTTTGTGAACGAGAATATGAAAATTACAATTATACGAATAATTTTTATAAAAATTAGAACCATATCTATTACTACTCTGAGCAAAAAATAAAAATGGGAGCAGGCAAAATTTGCTACAGTATTAATGGACAAAATTTTACTACATTTTCATGTTAAAATTTTTATTTTTTATTCATTTTAGCAAGTAACTTTCTGGTCGTTTTATTTTATGTATTTAATCTAATGCATTTATGGAATTTCTCATTATCAATTTTTAAGTATTAAACAGTGTGCAGTAGGAGAAACTAGATATAGTATCCATGTATATTTTATTAAAGAAATTTAATTCACATTCATTATAAATTAAAGCTTGAACAAATTTGTTCTCTTTAGAATATAAGCTAAAAATTTTATTTTTAGTGAATTCGTTAATAACGAGAAGATTTTGTTTTAATTAACATCGTTTCATTTTAGAAACGAGCGAATTCTCGTTAAAATAAAGAGGCCGAAGGACAACAGTTCTTCGTGTTTAGGGGCGTAATTTTCGAGATACATTAAGATCTCGTTATAAAAGCACAAACATTTCATTAAAGCAGTTTGCTGTGAGTTTCTTCGTAAAACTCGCCCTCTCGACAGCCA
The DNA here is from genome assembly GCF_024542735.1 of Bombus huntii. NCBI lineage: Eukaryota > Metazoa > Arthropoda > Insecta > Hymenoptera > Apidae > Bombus > Bombus huntii. The sequence continues at coordinate 3,198,004 of NC_066243.1, forward strand.
TTCATTGACACCAGACTTAATCTATGTACATCAGACTTGAGCTATGTACACCAAACTTGATCTATCTACACCAGACTTAATCTATAGACACCAAACTTTATCTGTCTACATCAAACTTGGTCTACACCAGACTTAATCTACACCAAAGTTAATCTATGTACATCTGACTTGATCTACGCCAGACCTGATTTAGACTTGGTCTGCACCAACCTTGATCTATGTACACTAGACTTGATTTATCTGCACCGCACTTGATCTATTTACATCCGACTCGATCTACCCAAAACTTGATCTACATCATATTTGACCTACATTAGTCTTGATCTATTTACACTAGACTTGATTTATCTACAGGATATTTGATCTATTTACACTAGACTTGATTTATCTACAGGATATTTGATCTATTTACACTAGACTTGATTTATCTGCACAATATTTGATCTATTTACACTAGACTTGATTTATCTACACAATACTTGATCTATTTACACTAGACTTAATTTATCTACACAATACTTGATCTATTTACACTAGACCTGATTTATCTACATAATACTTGATCTATTTACACCAGACTCGATCTACCCCAAATTTGATTTACATCATATTTGATCTACATCAGTCTTGATCTATTTACATCAGACTTGATTTATCTACACAATACTTGATCTATTTACATCAGACTCGATCTATCCCAAACTTGATTTACATCATATTTGATCTACATCAGTCTTGATCTATTTACACCAGACTTAATCTACCTCAGATTTAATCTATCTACACTATACTTGATCTTTCTGCACCATACTTGATTTACCCCATACTTAATCTACACTAGACTTGATCTGCACTAGACTTGGGCTACAATAAACTTGATTTACCCCATACTTAATCTACACTGAACTTGATCTACACTTGACTTAATCTACAGTAAACTTGATCTACATTAGACTTGATCTACACTTGACTTGATCTACATTACATTTACATTATATTTGATCTTTCTGCACCATACTAAATTTACTGCAGACTTAATCTACGTCTAACTTGATCGTCACCAGGCCATACAAGATTTCATCAATGACGACATCTGACCGAAACTAGCTTTAACCGACGGTAGTACTAACTGATAACAATAATGATCGAAATATTCTCCAGGTTGATAAAGTTAGGGCGCAGGCTGATATAACGCTAAACCAAACTCGTAGTTGGTCGAATTTGCTAGAAACAATTGATTGAACTCTGTGTCGATCGTTCAATCGATCATACTTGCTGTCGGTTAAGAGTCGATTTACATCAAAGCCTCGTCAAAACTACGGTCAATTCACGATCAATCAAAATGTTCAATCAAAATTTTAGCAAGGCATTCACACTAAACGATCAGATACAATGAAACCCCGTTGCAATCTCTTTCATTCTTATTCGTTCACTTTATATCGATCCACAATTTGTCAGATGTATCACAATGCTTTTTGTGGCTGAAATACAGATCGAATTAAACTCTCGTTCTCCTTGCTCTTTTTCGATTGTTGATTGCGGTTTTGATCACTAGGAAACCGACGCCACGGTTAAGAAATTCTCATTTAACTTGACCGAACCATCTGCTGTGAATGCTTTCATCGGATTACGTGTAAGCGATTTTCACCCTACTTTTCTCACTATACTATGATCGCTACTGTAAACCAAACTTTAACCAATCTTAATCGATAGCGATGATAATCGAGAGGAAACTACATGCATATTCTGTACGCGAACAAAGCAGAGAATGCAGTCTCGTATAATCCTCTAAATCAAAGTTATACTCTGTTCGAGCTTGATGCAACCAAGAATTACTTAAATTCTGTGCAGGGCATTGTTGTCGGTTAATACTTTGATACTGTCGCCGGTTAAAGCTGTTGTCGGTCAAAGTTATAGTCGTCGATCAAGTCTGATATCTGTGAATTGTTCTCGGTAAAAACAGTCGGTGAAATGTACATCAGTGATTTCAATGGAACTGTATACAGGCGTACGAATTAATCTTGCTACGAGTTTTAATTACATTCAGTTCCACCGGCATCTCCAGCACCAGCTATGAGGACCATCGGAAATCTCTCTGACGTGCTTCTTCAAGTACGTAGATGTATCTGCGGTCGACAGGTGGTGGAATCGATAGCTCGTAGAGGCTTCTGCCGTGGAGATTCACAATCACATATCGATGACGGCGTCCCTTTTAGCGACCAGTCAATACATCGGAAATAAATTGATAACAATAGTAGCACACCGGTGGCCTTTCTATCTATGGACACGTCTCAACTCTCTTTCTACTTTATATCTCTGCTTCCTTTTTCACTAGTATCGGTTACTTGCCTCTTTGTTCATCCGTCCGCCTGCTCACCTTTCTCTTTCTCCGCTCTACTCTCAAACTGCACTCCCTTCCCCCTTTGAACTTGGCCATCGTCCTGAATCTCTCGCTTCGATTCTTGCTTCCTCAACCGTCTTGCCTCTCACACTCTCGTCATTCGCCATTCGATTTTCTCAATCTATATCGAGGAACAATGGGAATTGTGTCGTGTCGAAGTCCCCTGATAACTGTCGCTCTTTTTATTGCTGCGAAAATGGAGACTGCAGTTTAATCTTACTACAGTTCCCCAACTTTTATATCTCAATCTCGCTTTTGTTTTAACGAACAAGCGGATTTTTAATGCTTTAGGGAAAATACTGGTATCGAATCGAAGCGAGGAATCGCGCGTGCTCGCGCAGCTTCTTTCATATCGTTTGCAATTCACGAAATTTCTTGTCCATCAAAAGGACAGACCAGAGGGAGGTTAATGTCGCTATAAGTTCGTTGGCATTTTCTAAAACAGGTTTTTCTGCTTTATCATCCCTTACAAATCGATTAAACGACTTATTTATCTTACTAGGTCCGAAACTTTTGTGCCTTTATCAAGAAATTCGGTACATGTGTATTTTCACGTTTTTTTTAGATTTAAGCAATTAATATAATGTAACATAATAATAATAATAATAGTAATGTAATTTCAATCATTTGAAACATCTTAAATCCAAACGAGATTGTACTAATTTTTGTTACATCATGATTGCTATATTTCACGTACACGCTAATAAATAATTCTTTTAACAGACACTCATTGTGTTCGTTTCTCTTGTTTCGTCGTCGCTGAATAATACAATTATAAGCAATATTTGTCGTGTAAGCGTTCACTGCAACTAATGTAATTACGGTTCTATGATAAAAATAGAATTATTACACAATCTAACATTATCGAATAGTATTTATGGGAAAGAGCTCGCGTGATAATTTCTAATTTCGTAATCTTCAAAATTAATAGATTTTAGTAAGCCACGAACAATGTTCTAATTATTTTGTTCTGGAAACCGTTAGTTAGAGCATTGAACTTTGAAATTGGGTAAGAGATATCACGTGCCAACAATCGCTTCATTACCATACATGCCTATTTCTAAACCACAATACGCTTCATTGGGCGCAATACATTGCCATGTTACAAATATCTCGTTCACGTTCATGGCGATAATTTTATAATTATTGGTTTCTGAATCAGCGATTCTACAACGTATGCGATTCATATGACAGCATTGTTAGAAATGGCAAATTGTTGTAATAGAAATTATTATGAATCGAATGGCATCATTCAACAAATACATACACCTACGTAAAACGTATTCGACAGAAAGAAATTATTTATACGAGAAGTTTTCGCCAGAAGTTATATATACCGACGTATGTATATCATCGAGTGTTTTAACAAAGCCTTGCAGCAGTTCCATCTCTGTCCATTTTTCTTCAAAATATATTTTCAGATTGCGGTCGAACGTCACTTGCAATAGCAATCTTTGACGTACTATATCGACAGCATTTTATTTATTTCACTTTCCTTACAGATAAAATGTATTGTAGTCGTTCACCTTGTGCTCGCCGTGAAAAATAACTACGATTAACTTTGTCAACCCTCGATGTATTTTTACAAGGTTTAATTAATTAACTAACGAATGAAAAATATATCTATTTTAGGTAAAACTAAGCTGAAATTTTAACAAATTGTCTTCCCCATACAACCACTTGAACAAATATATAAATATGAAATATCAGAATCATATTTTATAAGATAAAAATATACAGAGCATAATATATATTCAAACAAAAATATTTATTAATAATTGGTGAAAAAAAGTCTTTTTCATATACTAAAGAAAAGAAACAATTCTGGAATCGTTAGGAAAATAAAATCTAAATAAAAGATACGTATAACAGTGTATTTATTTGTAATAAGGATTAGCGTTTAATGTTTGATATTACTTTACCGTGGGAAATATACTTGTCAAAATTCCAACTATGTTCGAATAAAAAATAAATTCGTCCCTGACTTTTATCTCTGATAACCTATTTACACGCAGTTGGCAATAAATTTGGCTAGAGCGCATGCAAAATTTACCAACACGTTATTTTATCGATCTCTTCACACCTCGACTACAGTTACAGCTTTCCAAGAAAGCCTTTAAAGAAAAAATTGACGAGCTCGTGCGTTTTTATGGGTTGACCGTAAAAAATCTCGTTTCGGGATATGAAATTGGTGTTTTATAATTCACAGAGTGAAAATTTCGATTTAGCTATCATTACATGATTCAAAGCAGTTTGATTTGAATAAATATTTTTTAAATCTTGATTTAATAGACACTTTTTTTTTGTTTTAAATTATCTGACGCTATTTTTTATCTCAAATATATTTTGGTAATATTATAGAATAGTAAAGTTTTCAATAGAAAATTACACAATTATTATACAGGCTGATTCACCTTAATGTTTCAGATCGTGTCGAAGAAAAAAGATTATGTTTGGGGCAAAAAATATCGAAGGAAACGATAAACATTCTGCACTTGTACGATTATTTTTTTCTAGGCTTGTCAGTGGTTGTGCGTGTAAACATAATTAAATCGTGATTTCGTCGATTGCTACGAATTTTCTTTCCAATCTGTAAAATTCTATCGATAGGAACGTTGCTGAATTATCAAATTTATTAAATTTTGTGTAACTTAATCGTACCGACATAATTTTTAACAAATATACACAAAATAACTCTTGAAACGAATATTTATCTAGAGAAATAAGATTCATTCAACATGTTAAATTAGAACAGTTTACACGTAGGTCTGTAATTAAACGAACCCCCATTGAAATTCAGAAATAAATCTTTTAATTCCCACGAAAGAGAAAATATTTCTTGTAATTTTCCACCACTTTAATCAATGATTTTATTATGTGGAATCTGAATATTCATGCCTGACAGTGCTTTGTTATTCGATAATTTTGTATCTATTTTAAAATTAGTTTGCTCGCAATTACGTTCAAATGTAATTACTTGTTTTGGTGTGCGTTCGTGAATAATTCTCGTGGGTTGTAAATATATTGTAGAAAATTGGAATAACAAGCATTAACACACAGCAAGAAACATAGGAAAACACGTGTAGAATTAGTAAATATTCATGACGCATACAGGTGAAACAAATAAATACGTGTTTGACCACGTGGATGTTTATGATCTACGAGGCTGAGTCGATGGGCCAGCCATTTTCCTGATCATCAAACTTGAATTTATGTGTTTGCGGTAACATTCTGCAGTCAGGTCAAAGAAACCGGGAGTGTCCTTGTTTTCGCGAGTGAAATCGATAAAACCTCTTGCACGTTCAAGCAATTAACTACGTCGCTACTTCCGCAATACATTACACGCTTTGTTTTCATTTTTAACAAAAGCATGCAGGTACTTAATGCTCCCTAACGCTGTAATACGATAACTTTCTTTCGTGTAAACGTATTTTAGTAACTACATATGTACGTAGATAATTAGAATTTACAAAATATTAAAAAAAGAAAAAATGAAAATAGGTCACTTATTGACATTAAATGTTCCTTAGAACATTTAGGATAGACATAATTGTCGAATTTAATTAATTAATTAATTTAATAGACAGTGAAACTAAAAAAAGGCAATTGTTGTAAATGTTCTTCGTTTAGGCGATTCTTTTTTATTTCTTTTTGCTTTGTCTAGGACCCTGCACTCCTTGGAGAGTAGTCGTTCAAACAAAACGGATGTTGCACATTTAGCGTTAAATGTTTCTTGGCTAGTTTGCCCAGATGTGAATTATTCGATACATTTGAAAATTCGATTGGAGAATTTCGATATTTATGAGTTAGGTATCCATACTGAAATATGTATGTGGGATAGTGTGACATCAGGGAAGGACGTGGCATGAGGGGTAATTGTTTATTAGCGTTGCCAAGATATGTTGACGTTGTGAAAGAGTGTTGTGAGCGTTACCAAGGTATGTTTTGGAAAAAAGCGAGCATGGAAAACATTGTAACGAGAGTTGAGAGAGTCAGAGTTGAATTTATCGTTGTCGCGTGAAGATCGCTGTGTGTTGTGTCGTAGAAGTAGTAAGTAACGAATACGTGAAACGGGGTTTTATATTCGATTTCGTGTGAGTGAAAACGATATTGTATTAATGATACTGTTACCTACAAGCTAATAATATAACATTCCTACATTCCATCGCATCGAATATCGATAGAAAATATTGATATTTGAATTGAAAAGTATCGATATTCGAGACATCGCCTATCGCTAAAGAGTAAAGACTTGTAAAAAAAGTTACAACATATCTGTTACGCTTTATTTTCAAACCTGTCTCAATATAAACTTAATCGTGATTTAGAAAACAATAAAAAATAAATAAATAAGTAAATAAATGTAAATAAAACATAAGCAATAGGTATACATATTGCAGCATATGGAATGTTGTTTGTTCAGCTAATTCAGCTAAACGTTCCAAAAAATCATTAAATTATATCAATACCTTTGTCATTTGCATCTTTTTGTTATTTTAAAGCGTATATTTCTTGTAATACATTTATTTATCATTCCGTTCTCCATGCAATATTAATATTATTAATTATATTAATTAGTATATGGATATTCAATTATTTGTTTTCCTAATCAAGTTAATATAATAAAAATATTAATAAATCATCAATAAAAAATTTTATTAATAAAATAAAATTTATTATTTTCTAAATTATTCAATAACGTATATTCATAAATGTCACTTATCTGTTATTAAGTACAATTACTGGAAATACTACAGAGTCTTTGAACTTAGATTCCAGAACTTTTAACCTTCAGTTGTATATAATATGAAAATAACTGCAATTAGCTAAATTTGTATTTTTACATTACGTTGGAACTGCAAGGAAACGTTGCATCTGCTATCGGATAGAAATTTTTGCAAAAGCTAAAGACGAGACCGTATGATGTTAAGAAGAGAAAATTGAAGTGTAATCGTTAAAGGCAAATGTATGAATGCTTTCTACACGCGGTAGCGTAGTTGCTCGGCAAAGAGAATCTCTGATTGGATCTCCCACGAAGAAATTCCCAGGGAAGTTTCGTCCGCGGGCCCCTGCGGCATAATTGGCCACTAATTAATGGCCGCAGGGCAATCGAATTTCCAGCAACTTTCTCCCTTCGCGGGAACCCCGAGCACAGGAGTAAGCGATATGACTGCGTCGTTTTCCCTTCAAAGATTAAATTATGCTTCCAGAAAATGAAGTCTTGCTGGAATAATCTATTACATACTTTTTTCCCTCGATATTTCATATAATTTCATATAACTATATCCGTCAATATACTCAACTTTCTGATTAATAATCGTGCAAGGCATAGCAAATATTGGATATCGTTTTCTTATAACGTTGACCACTCGTTCGTTTATTCGCAATCTATTTATTAGAATTATTATTGATAAGGTATTTTATAGGACAGAAATCGTTAATTTAATTTTATGCTTTTCAATTTAGTATTTGTTAAATCACGTAATATTTCGTTGTACTATCTTTCCGTTTGTGTCGTAACAAATGGAAATTGGTTTGGACACTGAGTTTTCGAGTGATGGTCGACACAAACGATACGGATGAAACAATAAAACACGTTTGAATTCATTCGCGTTTAAGCTTATTTATGCTGTTGCTCGATTGCGTGAGTGGAATTGATGAAACAATTATTTCTCCTGCTGTTTCATCGTTAATAACTATAACGTAATCTTGATAAATTGGATCGATCGAAAAATTATAAAATATAACGTGGTAAAGGAAATTGTCGAAATTGTGTAACACTTGTATAAGATGCTTGTTCTGATTGAATTTGCTAGTAGTCATTAGAAACTGTAAACTAAAATTTTTATTAAATATCAGGTTTATTGTAATGCATCATAAAAATAACTACAACATTATACATAATTTATTTCTGTGTTAAAGAAGAATTGTTCCATCTTTACTTTGCATACTATACAAATCTTTGAGCAATTTCAGATATTAAAATATTCGCGCTTTCAATACAAATGGTAATTATTACACGTAGCAAAGTATTAATAAAGTATATATTAAATTATAGTATGTATCTTCGATCTATTTAACATAACGTAGTTTGACGAATATGATTGTTATAAATGTATAACTTTTTACGATGATTTCTATCAATTTCTTCTAATTACTGGAACAATCTTTCTTGTTATTTCAATACGTCTTTTATGCACAGATGCTCGCAGGATAATTTATTATTTTTTCTCATTGATTTCTCCACTTAAACTTCCACGATAATTATAATTAGATGAAAAATATGGAAAGGACTTCGCGATCATAATATTTATTTTATCAAAGCGTATAGAGTGACCATCTCGATATTACAGTCGATTGTAACGACAAATTTTCTATTTAATTTCCTCAAGTCCCGATCAAGCACAATTATCCGTTTGAAATTTTGAGACGGTGTCGCAAAAATCGAGACAACGAATACGACACTTTCACTGTACGAGCATTTTATGAAGTACAAATATTTATAGCATAGCATGGGTTTATAACATTGATCCATAACCCGACAATTCCATAAGGTACAGTAAAGGGAAAGGAAAAGATCTCGCTTATGTGGCTCGATTTTCATAAAATATGTATACGCATGTATCGTAAAATCTGCCAAGACGTAACAATCGAGCGAAGCACCTAAAGGTAGATGCTTTTTCCTGTCCGCTTGTTACCAGGAAATACGTTCCAATTTTTACTATATACCGGTTGACTAGATCTATCCGTAGCGTTTCTAAGTTTCTCGTATCCCTGCGACTGCTTCGTCCTCCGGGGATGTTCCCTTTTTCACGCGAGATCGTGAAATCCCGCCCAATTCCCGAGAACAATTTTCTGCCTCGATATGTTCTCGTATACAAGACACGTGTGCTTTCTTTTACATGTGAACTCGATGTCTGTCACAGGCTGGGTAAACGTATGCGCGCGAACATGTTTGTCCGCGTCAACGGCAGTGGAACGTAAGAAAGATTGCGTCGATAGACAACGTGTTATCCCGATAGATCACATGGATATACGGTATCCAGTTCTTCCAGCGAGTTTCATCTGGTCGCAAACATCATGCAAATTAGATTTACTCTTACGATCAAATTACATTGGATACTTAGGTATACTTGTGATAAGTTTGCGGCTATTTGCGCAAAAACATACTTTTATGAACGCAACGAGGCAAATATAGATTCTAAATAGGCTTCTGTTTTATTCTTTATATATTGCAACTAACATCCCACTTGGAATATTTTGTACGTTACATTATACGTTCTATGCATTTTTGCGTATTTAATACTACAACTACCGGTAGTTAACACGAAGCTATTTCTACCAAAACCAGTGAAAATGACTGGATATTAAAAAATACGTAATAATAGAATATTTTTATATTTATTGATTTATTACTTTCTTACAGAAGGAATTCAATGTTATGTAGTAGATTTTTGGTATTATTAATCCATCTGGGATTCCTAAACGAGGGCTGACACGTTTATAAAATTGTAGAACCAATCATTTTGATTGATGTGGTATTTTTAGTGTTAGCATCTAGCGCTCTAGCGATCGATCTGGAATTTTCCTGATAACTGATATCGTCATATCGAATGATACGCGGTAAAAATTTTAAAAACGTGTGGCAAGTTGCAAACGAGGAAACTGGTTAATTGAGGTTCGATAAACAGATTGCAGGATCCTTTTACACTTTGACAAGTATCGGTCATTTTGACTGGTATTGGTATAAGTAGCCTTGATACAAAATTATTTTCAGTTTGAATACATAAAAGACAAAATAAAATTCATTATATTATTCTTTTAGTTATCGTTGCGAAAGTCATTACATCATTGCGGAAAGAAAGTATAACATGAAGTAGGAATTGTATAATAAAATTGTAAAACCAGTCAATTTGAGTGGTGTGGTAGTTCTAGTGTTAAATTCCATACAAATGCATAGATATTCGCAGCCTATTTATGATTCAAAGTATATCAAAACGTTCCTGGTAAAGTTGAATTTTTCAGAGAATCGAATAATTCTTTTTTTTTTTTTTTTGTTTGCAATTATTCAACAACCAGTTTTGCAGGGTGTTAGCGAGTCAAGGGTGCGATTTAAAGTTTATCGTACAGTTTGGCAAGTGTAGTAGGTTTTGTGTCGGTTCATTTTAAAATGCGAATTATTTTGTTGTCATAAGAGAGAAGGTAACTTACTCCTTGAACTATTGTACGCACGTGAGAACAAAAGTATTTGAATAAAATGTAACATTTCTCTTCAGTCTCTATTCTTATTCTCCAACATATCATACAAGAAACCACCACTAAATCTTTCATATTAGATTTTATTTTAAAGTTGGCAGTATTTGATGTTTCATTAATCGATGTTCAACTGTACCAATTTAAATACTTAAATTGTACGCTTTGAATTCAATTAATATAATTACAATTAAAATAAATAATAATAAATACAATTTTAATTTAATTAATTTAAATGACTAAAGTATACATTTTTAATTTTATTAATAATGGACGTTTCATGATAACAATTTCAATATACTGTAAACATCGTTAATAATCGATATGCGATGGATTGACAATTACAGCATAGTTATATAACTGATATATAATATATAACGATAGAGAGAAGGTTTAATCATATCAAAGAAAACAAATTACGTTCATTTACTTTGTACTTTATATTGTTTTGACATTTGCTCGGCTACTGACTGAAACCGATCATCGCAATGATTCAATGTCGAGGAATGTTTAGATTATCGACGCTCAGTTCGACGCGAACATCGAAGGCTGACACAAGTCGTCGAGAAAGATTTCCACGTTATATCTCCTACATAACTATTACAATGAAATAATATAACAATTGGATATACAGGGTGAATTATTAGTACTCACAAGCTGATAGGTAATATGTTAATAATTTTTATTAATCGTAGTATTTAAAAACCGAATATAATAAATACAAGGCGCGATAAACATAACTGCAGATATACAAAAAAATTATAGGATAAAGAGAATAATTCAAATTTTTGTGCAAGATTACACCATTGATAATGTAAACGCGTGGAGTGTATTTTACCTTTATCGTCACAAATTCTATTCGTAAGTGAAAATTGCGAGAAAATAACAAGACGAAAAAAGAATTAATTAGTCCGTAACACGTCCTTTACTTAGCTTACTTAGCTTATTATTTATTTTAATTCTACAAAGTAGAAACGATGCCAAGTATCAAACAGTTAAATAGCTCGGTGTAGCTTTCGTTGCTTTTAATTAATAAATAATAAACTTTAAAATGGTCATATTTACCGGTATGTACTGAACAAAACTACAAGTTACTTCGGACTAAATTTTATTTTACTGATGTTTATTTTCCAGCTGCATGCAAACGTATTTGTTAAAGGTGGCAAAATTAATAAATGGCTGGGTACGTTGTTTGAGAATAATTTTTTAACGCGATGTTTAATTTAAATTCTCAAAACTATCGAACATTATTCGAAACACGTTGTTTTCTTCTAAATCTAATGTGCTTTTTAAAGAGAAACAATAATATGGTTATATTTTTTGTGTTGGCTGTTTCAAGTCATGGTACGACTACAAACTGCGATGGGAGCCGAAGGAGTACGGTGGTGTTCACATGTTACATGTGCCATCCGACCACATATGGCGGCCCGACATAGTCCTCTACAACAAGTGAGTCTGTCTGCTGTTTCTTTGTTCCATATTCTAATTACATCTTCTATAGTTTCACATTACATACTCTATACATATAGTAGTGGCACAGCATGCTGCCGAGAGATTGAAATCGATTGGGTGTTCATTTCTTCGACAAATCTACGCGTCATTTGCACTTTGATCGAAATCCCGAACTTTCCTGGCAAAATGAAGCACCGAGACCAGCCAAGATCGAAAGAAGATCTTTTGTTATTGTAAAACCTCTACTATTTCCAGCGTCGTAAAGAACGAACAGCAAGAAGATGAGAGTTTCTAATTATTCGACCTGAAGTCATCTTTTAATTAATATTTACCCAACATTTGTTCGCGATGTAACGAGATACGAAATGAATTTAACTCGGTGGAAATTCCTCATCTCGCAAAGGACGAACATCAAACTCAAGAGATCAAAAGTTTCTGCAAAAAGATATTAACCGACTAATACAGTGTACACTGTACACGTTCGTGCACACGTCAGATTATGACAAATTAACGAAAGGAGAAATGAGCGTCCACTCGACTTAACAAGAGAGGTACCATCGTCGTGCATATTGCATTTCAAAGTAGTACAGTCTATTTGATGTCGGAGTGCATCTCATATCGCGACGTTGTTCCGAAAGTTACGGAAAAATGTGAGGTATCGTCGACTCGAAGATTTTCAAATATTAACTTCGAACTTTCCAGCGTGAACGACGAATGAGATTCATCAACGATTCTCATCCCATTTCGGCGTTACTGTTACGTGTACCCTATCCGATGTTTGCCAGAGTTGCTGGTGTTCGTTTACTTAGAACCGAGAGAACGAAATGTTACGATGTGCAAACTAAAAAAATACTTTTGATCGAATCGAATCTCGTTGATATCCGTATTATTCGTGTTTGCTCGCAGTGCATCGATAACGAAATTGCGGGATTAATACGCTTGATCGAAAGCTTATTTATTTAAAATGCTGTTGCACGAAATGTCGCTGAGCATTCGTTGTTTCAGTTGTCTGAACATTTTATTAAAAAAAATAGGTTCTATCTTTCAAACTGTGCATAACATTTGATACTGTTCTTTAAGTTATTTAATCATGATTGATTCGTAGAAACTGGAAGTAAACAAATTTAATGCCTTTTCGGTATTCTAAAGGTCTTCCGAAAATGTCCGTGATTCGATTCTCCTGAAATCTTGAAAGTAGATTTTTCGTAGACAAAAAGAGGAGAAGGACTTTTAGCGATTCGAAAGTTGTCATTTTTTTTAATTTTTCTAAACATAAGCCGAGCCTCCTCTTATTTCCATTTCGTCCTTTTCTCATGTTTTGTATACCATTTTTCACACTCGATTGTTGTTTTGCGATCAGGTAATCTTTTGACAGGAAAAAATGAATCTATTCGATTCAACATTTTCGAAATATCATGATATTGGTTTTTCGGGACAATCGCGTGGCTGTTGCATTTGCATTTTGCGTCAACGTTTCGTAGACATTGCAGTCTACTTCTTCAGCGCAGCCCTCGAAACTGAAGGCTTCCCAGTGTCTTCATTTATACTGCGCGATGTTCCAGTCGGCTGATCAAACTGATGACTGAACTCGCAAGTATAATTGAAGACAACGGGGCCTGAAACTCTGAGTGTTAGGTTTGCTCTGAAAAAGTAGACTGCAATGTCTACGAAACGTTGACACGAGATGCAAGTGCAACAGCTAAACGATTGTTCCCGAAAAAACAGTATCTCGAATTTCAGAAATAGTTGCCAAACAATTTTTAGATTTGTATTTAGTATTTGTTATGGACCAATTAACTTTGAATTACGAAATTTAATGTAAATATCATGTATTTGTGATTTACAGTTATTCAAAAATTTGATCGCACGTACTCAGATTTTAAACGAAATTATCGTCACAGGGAACACGGTAACAAAAATATGAACACTCAAATTATCTATAGAAACACTTATCGTACCATTCGTATCCGAAAATTGAATTGAAATGAGAAATGAGAAATATCCGCCACTTTTGAACAACACTTGTTCGCTTGTATCGATAACACGTTAATAAACGAGAGGCGGTTTGGCCTACGTTCAATTTTTTGACTCAACATATATCAGAGAGCAACATCGCACATCGAAAAGGACAATGAAACAGGAAAAATGAAGAAATGTTAAGAAAGTGTCTGAACCTTCGAGTTGCCTAAAATCCTCTCTTTTTATCTAAAAGGAACCCATTTTCAAAGCTTCACCTAAATCGAAACACGGATGAATTCACTTTCGAAAGAAGAGGCTGAACACCGAGGCAGCAAAAATTAATAAATAAAGCAGACAAATTAGATGAAATGAATTTATTGTGACGCGACTCTCGGGACGTACGCGCTATTCGAATTAGCCGATGACAGAGCATATCTGTCAGACGCGTGAATCCATAAAGTTCTCATACATATAGCGCTGTAGGGAAGGAACTGATTATCAGTGCAATATTGAAATACCCATATATATATATATATATATATAGATCATTATTTTCCCATTATCGGGACATTTATGTAGCTCGAAAACGCCGCTATTATGCAGCTATCATCGCTACCAGGCACTGACCCGATAATACGGATATCGTAGATTCGCGCAATTCGTTCACGCCACTGGCCTGAATCCGTCTACTCTGTGAACGGATGTCTCTCGGCGAACACCAAAACGATCGGTAAAGAAAGAAAAACGAGGAACGATAAATAAATTGAAACGGAAGGTGAATTAAGCCAGCACTGGTTCAGCAGTTTCGCAGTTTTCTTGCGTCCTAGTCCAGCACATATTTGCGTAACTTTTGCCCTGTTCGCTGATAAACGAGCCAGAGCCCAAACGAGCTTGTTTCATTCCTTTTCCCTCGGTTTTTGGCTCGTGTTCGACACTCACGGCGAGCTCTCGATGTAGTTACCGGATAGATTATTATTCATATCGCATGAAACATGGGCGCTGCGGCGAATGTTCGTGTAAATGGTTCTTGACAAACGGGCCGAGGTCACGAAAGAAACGTTTCCGCTCGTTCGACGCCGCGGTAACTTCCGACGCTGCCGCGGATCTCCTTTGATTATACGCCGCAACGTTTACGGTCTCCTCGAGATTCGAACGACTGCACATCCACGGCTAATCACTGTTTTTTTAAGCTGCGTCTGGATTCGCTGATCCTTCAGATTAACGCGATACGAGACATTAACATTTATCGTGGATTCGAAACCCGCGTCGAATGATCGATATCGTAAAATATATGTCGAAGAAACAATCACTTTTTGCGCGTCTATTTCTTATTCGTAGCGAGTATCGATTCGATTGAAATTACCACGATTAAACGCAACGGGCGTGTCGTAACTAATTTCAGTTTTGAATTCGATGTTGTTTTGTGTTATATTAAGTGTTGGTTTAATAAGGTGGGTATATGAAATTAAAATATCTAAGATAAGAACTGAGCAGGTGTTTGGTACTTTGGTATTTTGAACGAGGTTGGATCGTGTGGAAAATTAACGAATATGAAATGGGCCCTTATTTCGATCTGTTAATGAAGAAACATTTTGAGAAACAGGAGCACATTCGATATTTCTGTGTTATGTGTATTAATAAAAAGTTTATATATTTATCATTAGGAATACGTGAAGCAAAAACTGTGAATATAAAGCTTGCACTTTACGACAAATTATTTTAAAGCGAAATAATGTATCGTCTAAACTGAATTCAATTTTAGACACATTTATTTATCATTCAGTATCAAACATACTTAATTTACGCACTATATGCTGAATTGCAAACGTATTTTGTACTTTTGTTACCTTTTGTTACCTAATGTTTTAGTTGTAACGTATTATTGGAGCTACTGAGAAATACTGAATTTTTATAATATTTCTGTAATGAATTTTTCATGGTTTATTAGTAGAATTAATATCGCATTACATATATACCAGGCATGTTCTTGTGGAAAAATTTATATCTAAAGAAGTTTATTTTACAATAAGCATTCGTTTAAAAAAATGAAATTAACTCGCTCTTTTTACAACAGCAAAATTACGTACTTAAAAGATCACGGTTGAGAATATATAAGAGCTTCTATCAGCATTACAGTTTCATCTATTTCCAATATTATTTGCAATGTCATATGTTGTAAACATTTTCTAATTTTGGTCATAATTTATTTTTGCGGATTTATTAAGCATTCAATTTATTGTAGTACATATCAAGAATAATGACTTACTTCTATCTACAAATACTTCTATCTGGATAATCAACTAATTTAATTAACATTTCTCTGCATACTTACATTCATTACCATAAGTATCTGAGTATAATAAACAGACATGTATCCAGGTCAATAATATATTTATTCTTTTTGTTAAATAACTCCTAATAGATTTGCAATTTGTGCTACAGGATATTTAGCAAGTTGTTTCAGTTGTTGAGGATGTCGCGTGGATGTCAATTCCAATTGGTTTAGCACTATTACAAGAATATATTTATATTTGATCTTGCGTCAAAAGGGTCTGAGTTGTTCCTTTTTACCGTCTTTTAACTACACTGTCAGTGTTCAGTGTGTTGGCTAGCACTTTTGGCTTGCTTATGGCTCTTGACTTATATGTGCCGGATATTCGCTGAATTCTCTCCTTTATGGCGAAGATTTGAACATCTTGGCGTAGTTCTTTATTTCGTACGTATCAAAGTACGTCTATTGTTGTGTGAAGTACGATTGATCGCAAGGTTTCCACTTTGTGACTTTCTGCCGATGTGCCCATAATTGTTGGACGCCATACGCCCACATTGGTTTCATTATGCCTTTACAGATTAGTAGTCTGTTTTCTATATGTTGTTCCTGAGTACTTAGTTTGGAACGGCTGTTGGTTAACCAGTACATGCCATTCCCTTTAATCCTCACTCGTTGTATTTTTTAATATATAATATTTTATAATATATAGTTTTATAATATATCTTAGTATCACATTATATTTATTATATTAATATATTATTAATATATAGAAGATATTTTATAGTATTTCATAACATATTTTTATGATATAGAAATTTTTATAGTATATTATATATTACATATAATATATAATATTTTATAATATATAGTTTTATAATATATCTTAGTATCACATTATATTTATTATATTAATATATTATTAATATATAGAAGATATTTTATAATATTTCATAACATATTTTTATAATATAGAAATATCAATTAATTGTACAGTTCAAACTGTACTATGAGTACTTTTGTCTATCACTGTATTCTGTGGCGGGTTGTGCTTCCCTCCTTAAATTCCTTCCTCTGGCAACAGATTCCCTTTACTAACTTGATTTCTCGCGGTTCCATTAGTCTCTCGCTTATTCCACCTTTTGCTCTGGACGATCTCCTCCTTATTTCTAACTTGCAGTTGTTTCGTCTCTGCTTCACTCACTTTTGCTCGAGTCACTCTCGTTACGTTCGTCCTTCTCTTCTCATCTCTTTTTTTTTTCGCCGTGACGTTCGTCGCCTACAAAGGCAGAGATTTATTGCGTCGCTGTGAAACGAGATTCATCAATTGATACCGGGTGAAAAAATGAATGGGAAACGCGAAAAGTGAAATCGTTAACTAGAACACCTGATAAATATCTAGACTTATTGGCCTGTAGAGGGTCGACGTGGTTAAAATCAAAGCGGCTTAAAAAGACAGCTAAGCCTTTCAAAAACGTGGAAATGGCGGAATAAAAAAATATTGCGGGGGGATTGGAAATATCTCTTTTGCCTTTTGATTATATTCTTTTTAAGCCAATATATAGTATTCTAGAGTATTAGATTACTTTAGTTACGAATATATATATATATATATATATATATATATATATATATATATATATATATAAACAGAATGTTTGGATGTTAAAATGGAATTACATATCGATTGTTTACATTTATTAAAGATATCCTATATCTCGAAAAATTATCCGAGGAAAAGACAAATTAAGAATTTGTTTCTATAATTCAATTTAATTTCTATCGAAAATATTAGCTTCAATAAAATTTGTAGGTGTAAAGCGTGTATTTCGTATGCGTAATTAATTGACATTAAACTTTTAAGGCTACTGCATAACGAAAGGCTTTTCTGTTTAAACTAACGAGTCTGCATTTTACAATAAACTTTTACGAAAAGAATACATGTTTTATATATTTATATTTAATATATTTATTTAATACATATTTTTAATGGTAATAAGATAGCATAGTTCTTGATGACGTTCGTCTTATCGTGATCCTTTTACGTGAAAGAAGAAAATGGTGAAAATGAACTATAGTGAAAAGATGAACGACAAAATATTACTGTGATTTATCATTTACTGTGGCTGTCATTTTGTACCATGAACGATCAAGTATAAGTATAATATTCTTCATAATATGTCATAGCCTAAAATAATATATCAGCATAATAATGCAGCTATTAAAATGATTAAGTAGCTGCTTAATTAACCAATTTTTAGATCTTAATGTTTTAAATAAGATGCAAAATCAGATATAAAGAAACCGTTATAAATATTCATCCCTTATCTTCATTAATGAAATACTGCAAAAACTACAAAATTTTACTGTATTTTTCAAGAAATTAAATATCACGCGAAAAATATTTTTAATTTTGTGTCGTTAGGTTACTATGTTAAAGTAATCATATCATGTACGTGAAAGATAAATTAAACAAACTAACACGCCTCGTGAATGGCCGTTTAATCATAACCATCGTTAACTGTGTCAATTAAAAAATCCCATTGTCAATAGAGGAACATTACTTTTTTAATCATTAATGGAAATTGATCATCAACCAATGTACGGATTAATATTTGAAACTCAAAATGTTTTGAAATAACAGACGCTGTGATTGCATCACAGGAAAAAATAATCGGATTTTCCGGAAAAAATTGCAGCATTGGGAACGAAACGAATATGTATATTGTACATTGCAAAACGTTTATTTACAAGTTACCCATCGTGTAAAAATAATGTACTTATCAGTATATCTGACCTACAAGGGAATATCACCAAGCACAGATCGTCGATTTTAGCGAAACTTACGTACGACATAGTTCTGGAAAAAATATCTGACACGTATTTCCCTAGAAGCTAACATTCCTATTGAGGGGGGAAAAATAGCTCCAAAGTTAGGGGTTGGAAACATACTTCACAGAATATGTCGGAAATTATGAGGTTGAGAAAAATAGTTGGTGTAAAAATGCTGTTTCTTAAACGAGGAATTTAGCTACGTAGATGACATTCAAAGAGGATCATCTATTTAAAAAATATAATAAAAATTAGCGTATTTTTATCGATCTCTGTTTTAAAGTGTTGAGATCCATTTTCGTGAAAATGTATATCTACAATATAAATTTTAAACAATCCTAAAAAATATGGATAAATTACAATCTCTATTTTCAGTATTATAACAAAAATTACTCTTCTTGTTATTTTCATTCGTTCTATATAGACGAAATCGTATGAATGAAATAAATAAAAACTGTAAAATTTCTAACAATTTGTCATCTTCTACATGATTGTGACACACCATGTTGCATCAGTTGTTCCATCATCAGATCTTAAGATCGCCAGAAAGAAGAACACAATTTCAGTGATTCGCTTAGCGAGCGAGCAACATCCGTTTCTTGATACAATAAAATAAGTCAAGCAGCAGCGTAATTGCTGTTATATGGAAAACGCAAGTTCTCATTTCCGAAAATCACGGAGCTGCGAAGTTCAAAGGCGCGACTCCGCTTTAATTAAAGCGTAAAGACAGTGGGCAATTGCATTTGTTCACGATGGATGCGCAACTATGTAAAACACATTCTGCACGAAACCTGTAGCACTTACCTGTACGAACGGTGGCATAAACGACTCGACCAATCTGTCCTAACAGGTCGCCTCCTCGAAATCGATGTTCCGTTAAATGGAATAGCAGCTCGAGAAGCATTCGCAAAGGTTGCTCGTATATGCATGGCTGATACGGTGAACCGTATCAGAAAACATTGCTGCCTATCAGTGCTATACCAAACGCGTGGCAAGTTAAACCGCCGTGTATTAACGTAATTTAATTCGCTGGCGTAACGCGAGTTATGCACATCACCGCGTACATATTGATACCGTTCGTATATTGTATATTTTTGAATATATTTTAATTTCCATAATGTATAAATTCATGTATAAAGGTAACAAATTATAATTTGTATAATCCAGAATCGATCGTTGTGCATTGAGATTGTAAATTTGAAATTCACCGAGCGAATACACGCGCATGCAGTAAGAGAGAAAAATATTCATAAAGTTGGTTTATTGTGGAAATAAAGAAAAAGATATATCAGGTAGTGTAATATGTTACATTAGATATGTTCAAATATAATGTATCACTGTAAGTATACACTGGCTCACAAAAGTATTTGGACACTTATCATGGAAAACTTTATGTTCATATTGTATTTGGCATATAAAACATTTTGAAAATTGCTTAGCACTGTAATGAGACACGACCACCGTGGCTATATTGGTTAAATTCGAAACAAAGCTGGAAGTTTATACAGAAATTACAGGATATTCACTGTAAATTTCTTAGTATTATGATGAGATACTACAAATTTGAAACAAATCTGCCAGTTTATATTATAGAAATTACAAGATACTGCAAACATATATGTAAAGATGGTCCCACTGGATATGTATCGAGGCTTGTTAAATAAAATGTTGTTGCATAAAATACACAAAATACTTGCACTAAACGTCTTGTTGCTTCTATGTTCATTATCATATTTGTTCCAAACTTTACCAATATAATGGCCATAGTCAAGCCTCGTAACAACGCTAATGAAATTCCAAAATGTTTCATATAACATAATATATTCGTAAAAGGTGTTAACTGCAAACATAATTCACGTGAATTGGTATTATCGTGTAATATTAAATTGCCTTTGAACACATTGTCTTCGTCGAGTCACATTCTACCACACTAACAGGAATTATAGTTGCCATTCAATAAAGCCAAACTGTAGTCTCGTAACAAAGTCTGGTGTTTGAAACTTGACTTTAGTTTCAATTTCGCTACCTGACAATGAGAATTATGAGATGTCAGTTACGTATAATATTTCAATTATATCATCCGACACAATGTTACAACGGTGAATAACTCTTCCTCACGTTGATACGAAGAAACTACAATAGTCAGGTAAGACATTATCATTAACTGCGTTTCATAGTCTTTAGTTTATTCGATATATCAAAAATATAAAGATTGCTGTTGTAAAAATATTTTGTAAGAATTAGTAATTAATGAAATGATACGTCAGAGATATCTTTTGCCAGCATGACGCGTCGACCGCGTGAAAAATATTTTCTCAACACTGTGCTTCTTTTATTTCTGTTTCCATTGTTTGTTTCGTTCCAATAAATCGAAGTTTTGAAAAGCGCAATATTTCTCAGACGATAGAAGAATATTATAAAAGCAATAAATTCTAACTGGTTTCTATCAAAATTCCACGCTTGTCTGACACATATTTCCTACTTTTTTTATATCAATTTCGTCCAAGCTTTTGTCAGGAATCATTTCGCTCCATCTTCTTCTTTTTTACTTGTTTGGGGTTTTTATTTTGTTACACTTACTTTATTTTCATTTAAATATTATATTGACTAATTGTTTAAGGCAGATAGATTTTGCTTTGTTTACTGAATTAAATTTGCCAACAAATAATAATAACAGTATAATAGTAATATATTGTATAGAGAGGATCTATATTACAATGGAAGATAATTTGACATTTGCAGTTTCATTGCGACAGTTGTGATTATAGATATAGTTGATACTCATAAACAGTATCATAAACAGTATACTAAATTTAATTATCAGTATCCATAATGTATTTATTGTTATATACATATAATGTAATTCTATGGCGACAAATAGCGAGAATTTCATGAATTTAATATATGATTATAACTGTCTAATAGAGAGAGAGAGAGAGAGAGAGAGAGAGAGAGATATGCCAATGGAAATGTCCCATTAAAACAATATGATAAGCATCAGTAGTAGAGATAGATATATGAGCACTCGACAAGTAGAATACTGATTGTTAAACCAGACGTGTGACAGAGAGCAAGAAGCAATTACGATATGTCAGTTTCGAAAACGTAGAGCTCGCTCTCTGCAGTTATATTAAGCGTAAGAGGATATCGTACAACTTCATGTTCTTTATAAATAAACACATGTAGATGTTATTGTAAATATAACGTTAAACATAATTTATAAGATCGTATAAATTTCAAAAACGTAATAGGTAAGTTGCTTCTAATATTGTATTTAAAAAATCAGTTAAACAGTTAAAAAAATAGAAGATTGTTAAGGACAAGTATTGAAAATCTAAGCTTTGTCATAGGATATTTAATAATAAACTTACTAGCTGGTATTATAGTAAGAAAAAATTAAATCAAAATGTTGAATATGATATTTAGTATTGTTTACTCTGAATCCAACTTTTGTAAATTATGCAAATTCGTTCCCAATATTGGAGGAATGAAATTAATTCGTGTGTAATATTGAATAGGATTGCAGAATTAAATATGTAATATTATTACTGGCATTCAAACAATGGATTCACGTTCAGTTCCATAATTACTAACCTCTGCCTCAAATACTTAGCTACAGTTGGTATAAAATATCATTTATTTATAATTAAATTATTAATAATTATTTATAATTAAAGTTGTAAATAGAAACCACAAAAACTAAAAAGAAAACTGAACAAATAAAACACAAACTTTTCACTTACCACGGATAAACTCGAAAAATACAATCCTCCGTACTTGAAAGACAGAAATTTTTATTTTTTATTTTCATTTGGCTCGGTAATTTCGTTGCTTGGATAAGTAATTACGAAATGAATCTCATCCAGATTATTCATCCTGTTGCTTGATAGTCATCGTTGTCTCGTGACTTCATACAAGAAGGATTATTATTAAACTGCAGATTTTTATGCAAATTCGTATTTCCGTAAACTCAGTTAGAGGGATAAAAGCAAGATAGAAATTTGTTTTATCTATTAGGTATTGTAAAAGGTATTGTATTTTGATTATTGTATATATTTGTACATATATGTATTATATATGTTTGCATATTATTTACAATCTATGCATTTCTGTATCTCGTAATTGCATAAATATAAAATTAATATAAATATAAAGTAAAATAAAATAATAGAAATAAAATAAATATAAAATGTATATTAAATATATATAATTATTATTGTATGTTTATTATAATTATTAAATATATATGCATGTATATATTTATATAATAACGATCGATTTCTTTCTTGTATAAAGTCACAAGACAACAACGATTATCAAGCAACAGGATGAATAGCCTGGAGGAGATTCATCTGGTAATTACTTACCCAATATATATATATCAACAGGAAGTAAAACAAAAGTTATCCTATTCTGCCAAATCTAAGTTGGAACATTTCAGAAATCTACAATGGATATTATGAAAATTTAATGTCGTATTTTCATGAATCACTTACGAAGTAATCAGAGTTATTATTTTCATTTACAAAATTTAATTTAAATCTATTCCAAATAATACTCGATATCTCAAAATAAATTTAAAATGTCACTCAACATTTCTCAATGGTATCAGGACAGGTACTGTAAATTTGTTTATTTTTCTAGGCCCATAGAGTAACACGAACTTTCTTAATCATCATTACGTTAAATATATTAAACTTACTATAAAATCTATTATATAAATATATTAAATATATTAAACCTATTAAATTATTATGTTAAATATGTTAAATATATTATGCATGTATTAAGGATCGTCAAGATGTAAAATTCAACTCGCAAGAGAGTAAGTTCGAAACACAATCACGGCCATGGACAGTAATTAACGTGCTTAAAACAAAATGATAGACGTTGTGTTTGATGAAGCGCTGTATAGGTAACCAGTTGGAAGATAGAGATGTAGTAGGACAGCATTATTACGTGGAGAGATCAACGAGGATGGAAGAGCACTCTGCCTCGCGACTAACCCGAGAATCCCTTGCCTCGGATTGACGGTACGTGCCGGTGCCAGGCGCACGTACGAAATGCGAGATAACACGCCCACGCATCGCCGACTGCATACGGAAATGCACACAGGTTCACTTGACCGCTCAAAGGTCATTCTGGAACGCTTATATATCGATTAAGGGCCAACTGACCTGAATATTCGACTGCATGGTCGCGTACCACTGAATCGCGTTCCAACGAATAATGTACCACATTGATCATCGACGTCTTTGAATTCGTTGATTTACCACTCGACTTTGTTTCCGTTGATCCTATTTCTCCCCCGTAAGAAACGAACAACTAGCAAATTAGAGAGGAAAATTGTTCTCTCACGGAATCAACGTTTCGTATGACGGTGTTTGTTCGCGGTCGAAACAGTCGTTTTTATTTTAGTGTTTGTCGAGAAAATATGATGTTTAACACATTCACGCCGGCGCAGCTATCTATGTCTCTCGCCATGTGTTTCTCGTTTATAGTAAGTTTATAATATTGAATTATTATATTTTTAAATAAATCCTAATTTTTTTCCATTAATATACGTTAAATTTTCATTATTTGAATTTCGAACTATATGGCAATTTTTTCTAGTTACTGAACGAATTACATTTTTGGCGGTACGCACCGTCTGATGGAAGATTCGAGCGTGAGCCACCGGTGGTACACGCCGGCATGAACGTGTTAAGAAGCAGAGATTCGCTAGTTTCATAATCCCAACACGTTGCTTTTTAGTTTTATTTTAGAGGTAATTTACAGTTTGTTCGCGAGAACTCTCGATAAATTGTTGTAGCGAGTTGGAATAATAGTTTGCAGGCCTATTGCCAGTAGTTTATACCTCGGAGTTAAATGCGTTTGTTTTTAGATTATCGAGTGTCTTACAATCAGTTAATCATAGGGATGTTTCTTGATCTGTCTTATCGGGATAAATGCGAAATGTAAGTTGTTTTTGTTCGTAGATTTCAGTGTTTTCCTAACCTCTTTTTCTGTCTCGCAGCAAAACGTGTTATTATATTTTCAGCTAATTCTACCCCAAAGCGCCATACATCATTAACCGAGCATTAACTGATTGTAGAGTTTCTACTTTTCTAATGTTGCTCGTGGGATTAGTACTGTTGATGGGAGACGTTTGAGTAGGTGTTTTCTATTTTTCAAGCGCCGAAGCTACGCGAGAATTGTTATTTGTCTGCACTGTCGTCGTGTTCGTTGTTCATTTAAAAAATTTCTGGCGAAATATTTACAATTTGTACCTCGTTAAAGGAATTTACGACGCTTTTAATAAACGCATGCATATTTCACGGATTTCCTAAATAAATGCGCGGCTACCTAAGCTCGATCCATTTCACAGTATATCGTAAAGTTAAGCGAAGGTTGTGAAAGAGAAGATGCGAATCGATAAGAAACTGATCAGAAACTGAGTCCATCGGGAAATCCAGCGGTTGTCCGCAATCGGGCCTGGGCGGTAGATGCAATTTTGGAACATAGCATCGTGGAAGTAAACAAAATATAGAAGTGTCCTCCCATGTATAAAATACTTTTACACGTACCAAATGATGCATTGAGAATCGTTTGTGGATGAATGGGAGTGAATTGCCTGTTATTTTGTCGTAATTAAATTTATCTTCGCTTGCCACTAACAGTTGTAACAAATTATTATTATGGCCAAAATACTCTATTTTACTAGGTATCTTATTAAGATACTTCCTTTGCCATGAATTGACCAAAAAAGATATGCAAGAGAAAATTAACCTTCTTATTGGAGTGACGGAAAACATATTTTATTTCTCCTTTTCTCTTTCATATTACTAGTCAATGAGTACAATATTTATTCGAAAATATATAAAACATGTTTTTAATTTACATACTAACGTATAGCTAATATATGTAAACATATTGTATAACAATAAAATATAAAGAAGTACGGTATCATATCGATAAGTTTATAGGTGGCTTATGTCATAATATAATCGCGAAAACGTACACAAGATAGGATTATTTATTTTTCTTTATTTTGATAGTGAATTTTCTTATTAAAATAACATTTAATAATATTTTCCATTTATTTTACGACTGTGAACTTGACTCTAATAATTAAACAAATTATTGTATAAATAAATTACAGTAGGTTCATACCTACCGTAGGTTTTTTTAGAGAATCAAAACGAAAATGTATTCTTATGTTTCTTATATTTATATATATTAAATGTATAAATGTAAACGGAATAAAATTTGCAATTTTGCAAAACATACGCGTATTAAAGAACGAGAGAAACAGAATATATCGTGCTACATTGCCTTGAATATTTTATTTATGCATTTACGAGAAGAAAAAATAATCCATTATTCTACTTCCCTATTTTGGATTAAATATGAAATGACAAGATAAAATGAGATAGAAAATAGAAGAATAGAAAATGAAAATAAAAATAGAATTTCTTCGTCATTAAAATCCAAATAGTCTGTTAATTCGCTACATGTTTAATTGTGTCGCTATTCATTACTTATAAATCGCAGGAAATATTTGTAATCTGAAAGTGCAGTGCAATTTTTCCGATTGCTTCTACGTTTCTAGCGTATTATTCGCGTAGCAATGTCCGTAACACTTTTTTCATTTCAACGATACGAACGCGCCTTCTGCAGATATTTAATATTTGTTTCCGTGATAACCGACCTACTTTTTCCCATAGACGCAGCAGCTTTCTTTAAGATTGCTATCTCATATCCGGACTTTTTACTTTTGTTATGAATATGGGATTTTCGCGAATTTGCCAGTTCACGGAGACAGGCTTCGGCTTGAAACGCGGACACGCTTTATCCCGTTTATTAATTTTTTATGCGTCGCTGGCAGTAACATCGACTGTTCGACAAAAATAGGAGAAAACAAACTCGCTAGACCGATATACCTTTTAATTAAGATTTTCCTCTCCCACTTTTCCTTTTCCCTTTCGCTTCACGGCGACTGTTGGCCGACTCGGAAATGGAAGGCGCTCACACCGAAACCAACACCGAGATCGCTATAAGGATTTGCTTTTTTCCCCCCAAGTGCTTCCTGAATTCTGAAGAAGGCAATCGAGTTTCCCCGAGAACCTTCTTAGGCGCTTAACTTTAACTTAATCTTCTGCAGTTAATTCAAATCCTACGGGGATCCTCTTACTTCGGATAATCTGATCCAGGACTAATAATAAGACCTTCGATCTATATAAATAATTGACTGGAAACATCATTCTTACGCAATTCTTGTAATTGCTGTTGTAGGTAGATACGTGATTCGTATTTTTCTATTAACATGATATATCGGAATGAAAATTGTTTTATTATATGAAACGCATTTAACAAGCCACAAAGTATTTACTAATAATTCGTTCACGATACTTCTACAAAATTTGGATGAATTAACATTGTCAAGGAACTGGAACTTTAACAAAATTCTTGTTTGTAAAATCTCTGTTACCTTCGAAGGTAGTTTTTGAAAAATTACGATAGGTACTGTGTGTTTACTGTAATTTATTTATACAATAATTTGATTGATTGTTAGAATCAAGTTCACAGTCGTAAAATAAACAGAAAATATTATTAAATATTAATAGACACATTAAATCTATGCACATATATCTATCTAAATTTTGATGTATGTCGTAAATGATATGGATGTGATCAAGTAAACAGAGTTATATCAATAGAGGATGTTTAAAGCTGACTATAATAAAATTTGATATATGAAGGGAACGATAATAGACTTATGGTTACTATGTAATAAGTATAGGTGTACGATCAATGTAATTAGGTTGTCCGAAAAGTGTCTTTCTTTCGCAAACGTGTTTTTTACAACAGTGCACCTTCATACAAAGGTGAAACCAAGTCTGTGAAATGTTGCGGTGTTTATCTGAACAGAACAAAATGGATCGTACGTAATTCGACAAAATAATATAAAACAAAGACGTTCGTCTATTATTTCCTCATAAAACGAAAGAAACTTTTTGGACAACCTAATATTAGCTGTTATGGCCTCAAAATCCTGCGAAAACAACTTCGCAGTTCTTATGGAAAATCTAAAGGAGAGACTCTCGTGTAATAACAATAGAAGCAAATGATTTTTACGAATTTTTTTTACGAGACTAACTACCGGGTAGATGAGACTGGACCTTTGTGGAATGTTTATAGATAATCTGGAAATACGAACATAATTTTTTTATTTCATTTTTTATTGTTCATTGCATATTATGCAAGATCATCTTTGACAACGTAACCATTGTTGGCGTACAGTATAGTATCTGTCACAATGATCGAATGAAAGTTAAGAAATTTTTTTAAGATTAGATAATTTACACTGAAATTGTTTAAAAAATCAACAAACAACGAGAAGAATTGAAATAAAAGAAATTACATTTGTACTTGAAGGTTATATTTACATTCCAAAAGGCTCCAGTCCCACGTAACTAGTAGTTAATGTAAAAAAAAAAAATTTCCAAATCATTTGCTTTTATATTACACGAGAATTCTCCCTTAATGAGAATGTCCTCCTTGATCGCGTCTAATGCTCATGAAATACGAGCGTTTGATTATGCAAATCAAGACGTAGGACCCAGAGCTTAGAAATTACGTAATAAACGTAGAAAGTCGAAATTTCTGTGTGTTATATGAACCGGTGTCATTTAGCATAACGATAGATGTGTCGCGAACTCATGGCACGACACACGAGCAAATCATGATGCTTTGAATCTAGTCTCTGCGTTGATCTGCACCACCACCTTGCCAATCTCTCAGTTATCAAGGTGGGTGGAATACTCGAGACACAAGATCATAGGAGTATTGTCCAAGTTGAAATTATCCACCGATTCAGTCGCATCGGGCGAACCAATTGCTTCTCACAATTTACCACAGAGCGATACAGTACATGGCAAGCAGACCAATTTGTATTAAATTAACACGTCGACTGCCACGGGGATCGTCTGAAGGATGACACGTTATTCAGTTTTTTGGAATGATTAAAGTAATATAAATTATATGGACAAATAAATTTTTGATAACGTCAGTTAGATAGCGTTGTTAGAAAAAAGTGTAGAAATACAGTATAATGTTACGGTGTACTATATTTCAATCTATTTCAGTTCAATTCAAATTTACAAGTAAAGCAGTCGTTGGTTTTCATATACCAAAGGAAAATAAAAATTACCTGCTGATAATCAATCAGTGATGAATTTTTCCATACTTTTTATAATTGATTACCTTCTCCTGTTAAGTTTTTGGTCCCAATCTTTTGGAACTCCGATAGTAACAACTCGCGTTGTTTTAAACTAACGGAAAACTCTTAGAAAAACCCCATTGTTTATAATATGACCCCATCGTGTCAATGTGTTAAACAAGCTCATCCGACGTATTTCAACGAAATGCGAACAATGTGGTAAAAATAAATTTTTAGAAAATATTCATCATCCATACTTGTTATTTTAAGGATAAATAACCCACTTTTACTCTTATATTTACCATATTTTACTATTTGTTGCACTCGTATTTAATTGTTTTCAGCCATTTTAAATCATTTTCACTGTTTAAATTTGATATCAAAATATTAAGCGTAGTTTAATACAAATGAAACAGGAAAGTAATCATCTGTTGATACCTGTGTTTCCATAGAAATTCTCATGAAAATCAATATTTTATATGCATTTAAACTTATAGTTTAATAATTTATAATAACAAGTAGGAAAATGTTTGTAAATTCAATTAATCGTATTGCGTAGAATTTGATATTTTTTCTTTCCTATAATATACAACCTAAAAATAATCGAATCTGCTTTGCAGCATCATAAATGTTGAAGTAATTCAAGAAAAGCTCTACATCTTTTCTCTTGTATACCCGTGATCCGGACACCGCTGTTACGTAGAAAATAGAATTTAGTGAAGCAAAAAAAATTAAAAACAAGGAGTCCATATCATTGTGCCTTTCAATATGAATGTTGTTTTGGGTTACAAAGTCTACAAAAAAAGAGCTATAAGTAGATTTCTGTTGCTGTTTCTTGTAACCTTCAGCTAGAGTCCTTTGCTATAGATGTATGAACGTGCTCCCTATCATATTCTACTGTAGTGTAACACTGAGAGAGTGAGGATCTGGATCCGCATACATTATACCTGTACATATACCCATACTTACTTCAATATATATTTTTCTATTACAAATTGATCCACTCGTTCCTCTATCAGTGAACCTCAACAATAAACGTAGAACAATTTCCACATTTCTATTTAACTAATAATTATAATCTAAATCCAGTTGAATTTGATGCAAGATATTTCCTTATTGATATGCTCCCACTGCATATCCTCATTGATGATTCTGTTTGGTCTATTGCACGTCTGTCTACTATTCCACGAGAATTAGTTGTGGCACGTTATTCGAGCATTAAAGGGAGACGAAAATTGTATTCCAATAGCTAAGTCGTGTTTCAATCCTGCTATGATGATCACGATCCTGGTCATCGTTTCATATTTCAATCATAGTCTGATCTTATCAATCGAGAAGAATTTCTAATGTTTTCAGAAGATTGTTCGGAGATTATCCGCTGTATTGAACACAAGTCACCCGTGTGTCTGCTGACTGCGAGTCAGCTACTAATCGGGTCCTCCGTGCAGCTTTAATCAGCACGATTCTCATGTGCGCGATTGTACCGACTTTCATGACCGCGCACATCTTCAAAAAAGCTAACTAACCGACTGATAACAGTAGTATCAATTAGACCAAACAAACGCATTGTATCGAGCGGTACCGAGTGATTGTATCAGGTTGTAACAGACGTAGGTTCGATTAAATTTCTCATTATTTTTCTTTATTTGACCAAATTTTTCTACGTTACAATCCAATGTACAAACTATCTAATCGAACCTCTGCAATCAATTTTATTGTTCTTCTTCGTCGACCGCTGCCTCCAAGTTTGTCCAACTTCTGTCAAGCTGCATCAACCAAAGATGTTTAATGGGCGAGATCCTAAGCAATTGAATTATATTTTAATAAATAATTAATTTACTGCTAAGCAACGAACTTTCGCCTGTATCTTGAGAACCAAAACAATCATCGAAACAGGACAAAAGGAAATGATAGTCAGATTCGCTAGCTACGAAAACCGTATTCGTCTCTCAACATAATCGCCGTTGACTTCGATGTACCTTTGCCAAAGCGTGGCAAGTTTTCTTGTTGAAGTAACTGCTTCAAGAAAAATTCTACATCTTTATTTATGTGTAAAAAAATATTCTAAACAAGGAGAGGTGCATATTATTGTACCCTTGAATATACATTATGTTTTGGGTTGCAAGGTCTAGGAACAAAGGAACTAATCAACAGATTTCTATTTATGTTCCTTGTAGCCCTTAGCTAAAGCTATAAGGTTAACTTTTTTGATAATGTTCTTTTGCTATAAATATATGAACGTGCTCCCTATCGATTCCATTGTCTCATAACATTAAGAGAGTAAGAATCTGGATCAACATAAACTTATACCTTTATTTATTTCAATATATTTTTCTATTACAAATTCATCGACTCGTTCTTCTATCAGTCGACCCTAACATTTCTCATTCCGTCAATGCAAGATCCCGTCAACCTACTCTCGACAAAGCAAGTCACTGCTATCTTGACTCGTCGTCCAACTGGAAACGAATATCCTCGAGTGTCCTTTTCAATTCTGCGAAGAAATGGAAATCATTGAATCTGGGAATTTCAGTCTCGCAAAGGACATCGAGCGCCGTGCGTGCGATCGAGCGTTGCGCTGCGACAGTGTCGTCTCGGTTGAGTTGCGAACCTGACGTACGCGTCTTCGCAAATGCTTCGTGGTTTTCACATCACGACATACGTTGCCAGTAAAATGACGATGAATTTCCGTAAATGTGTAAGATTTCTTCCTGTTAAAAACTTCCTCTCATTGTACGTTGCCTGAATCTCGTTCACATCTCACCCATACTCAACCTCGCTCTAAACGATACTGTTCGTCATTGCGTTAAATAAACTTATTGATAAACTAAAGGTGAACTTATTTATAAAGGACGAATGTAGCTGTAAAACGAGTGTTCACGCAGAGGTGTAGCTCGTTTCGTTTTGGGGACAGACGAAGCACGTTCATTATCGACACTCGTATAATTGCGATCGTGAGTTCCAATAAGAATCTTTTCATATTTCGCTCAAAGAATTGGAAAGACGAAATTGGGTCGAAAATGACCGAAAGATCATAGCATACGTCGAAGCTCTACTTGAGTATTTAGTGGAAAACATTTGAAACAGCGCGTCTTTACAGATGTAGATAACAATGATTCGCTAATGATTCAGGTGGAGATTAGAGGTATCACTTAACGACGTAGCAATTTGTCGCGAGAATAATGATACGTTGCCGATACAAGGCGACACTGGCCAGCTGAAATGGCTTACGTAGCCACCCTAAATAACCAAACGTAATTACAGTTTCCGAATTAATAGATAGTAGCAACACGGGGCGAGTCAAACATCGTGCTTTGACTAGCTGCAAACGCCTCAACGAGAACAATTTGCATTATCTACATCGCGCTGTCAATTGGATTTTGAATATCGGAACGAACGCTTCTCCACGCACGTTTCCCTATTCTGATTCCATTAATATTTCCTGTGAATTATCAGCTTGATGTTTCCCATTGATAGCGCTTGTTATATTTGTACAAAGATTAATCAGGTAATCCTCAGACATTTTGAAATTAACAAGAAACGATGGTGTGCTAATATTCCACGTCAGAGCCTTCTTACAGGATTAATTTATTGCAATTATTGTTAGTGCGACTTTACGAGTATAAGTGAAGTATAAGCTGTGCGTGATTAGTAGTATTAGTAAATTCTCTTACGTTATAGTAACTAGTTGGCTAATGAAACGAGTGGAATCTTGCAAATGAATTTTAAAAATTACAAGTTATTTTTTATGTAATATTGTAAAATTATGAGAGAGAAAAGTATACAGTTTGTAACTCGTTAATTCACTGATATTACTAGTTGGAAAATGATGGTGTAAAAAGGTTCAGCAGTAAACTGTTTTTCTAAATAATAAGCCACATGATAAAAAGATAGATTATAGGATTTGTAGGGAAAATAATCTTCTTCTCAATTAACGTCATATTTGTACAAGGATAAGATAATTTTATCAGCAGCTGAAGAAAAAATTTTGTATATAAAACGATCAATATATATCACTTTAAATACGTAACCGTGTGGTGAACGTTACCTCCGATATAAACAAGACAGTGAAAGAAATTGGAACAAAAAAAAAAAAAAAAGAATACAAATTGAAGCATTTCAAGTTGTTTTTGTGCATAAATTACCAAGAATAAAACATAGTTAATTTCGAAAGATAAAGCATGCGAGTGTACCGCAACATATACATACGTACATAGCTAAAAAAAAAATTAAAATTATGTTTGTATAAAAGTCGGTCTGAATTCGACACAGAAAGCAGAGAACATTTCAGCATGTAAATGCTCGATTCTCATGAAAGGAGTCATGTTTTAATCTCTTAAATTCCACCTGGCTACGAACGAAACTTAAACCAGTAATTTTGCTGCCCTAATCTAAACTTAAAATCTGTTTAATTATAAATATTCATACGTATATAATTCGCACGCGAGCTGTGAATTCACCTTTATTCAGAATTAAGAGCTCTCGCAATCGGTGTTTACATATCAAAGTCGCAGAAAAGGAGCACGTTATTGATCAATCTTTTTATTTCCTTTTATCACTTCAAGATTGAAACAGAGTGTCTTGATACAAAGCTACTAAGCGTGAAAAAAAGATGTATAGTCGTAGGTTTATTGCAATTCGAAGGTATAGTCGTAGAAGACTTTTGTAAATGGAATAAAATGGTACGGAGAGTAGAAAGCTTAAGATCAAAATCAAATAAAAAGACAATTTCGGTAACACGAAATTAATTGACGACATATCATACTTTAACATTGGTCACCTGCAAACCATGAAGAATGTGATTTGCCGTGATTTTCTCTGTAGTCTTCAACAGCGTAGGTGGTGGTATAGTATAGTAGTTTAAGTCAAGATTCCAAGAATTTTGATTCAGTGAGGTATTCTTCTATCTTTGCAAGATACCCACAGTTAAAGAAGAAATATCCAAATTCAGTAACAGATATACTATAAGAGTTAACAACCACCAAAACCCATTAGTTATCCAATTACTTGACACGACTTGACAAGACTTGACACGACTTGACACGACTTGACACAACTTGACACGACTTGACACGACTTGACACAACTTGACACGACACAACCAGAATCAAACATACTATAAACACTCATAATCCAAGTTACAGTACCACGCCAAAATAATTTACTTATCATTCTCAATGAGAATTAATTGTAAAAATTCTACCAAATAAAAAAGAAAATAAAAAACTTTATTCTCTGCCTCAATACGATTCCTCGTTTTGAAAAATTAATGAATCTTTTGTACCAATAAACGCGCACCACTCTCTTATGGGAAATAGCAGTGAATCGACTTAAACCGCTATGGTCTCTAGCCTTCCCCATGCCGAAGGAACAGAGAAAGGACAAAAACGAAGTAAAAAAGAAAAGGTGAGAATGAAAGAACGAAAGGAAACGTCCTGAACATGGAAACGGATCGTTTTAACGAAGGGACGTGCCAATATAATCGCAAGTTCCGCTGCCATCGTCGACATCGTCATCGTCATCGTCGTCATCATCGTCGTTGTTTCCTAGCGGAAGGCGAGATCCACTTCGCGTAATAGCGTTCATTACACTTCTGCAAGTTCTTGCATGCATTAGCGAGATGAAAATCACTCGCGAGCCTCCGCTTTACGCTCCACTTTCGCCGTTGTCCTTTTCATTTCTCCGTGGGCCGTTCGAGGGCTCCTCCCGCTCGATTAAACGCCTTCCACTGCCAAGAGAAACCGGTTCGTTAATACGGTGGCGACGATTTCGACGCAGTCGAACAACCCGGCCCATTAACTTCACAGCGCGACCGATACTACGCGTCGATTTTTTCCTTCGATCGTATAATTAAACAGGTTACGCGCAAGATTTCAACGATGCATCATCATCTCGTTTACACTGTCGTTGAATCGGTCGAGACGAATTTGCTTGGATCGAAAGTGGTTTATTGAAAATTGTTCCAGAGTTACAGTGTTTGAAAGGTTGTTTTAAAGTGTAGGCGTTACACACGATTTTGCGCACAGCCAAAAAGGAACAGTTACTGTTTCCTGATTCCTTTTTGTATATTTTTTGTGGCAGATAGTATCGACTGACTGAGTGAATCGTGCTTGTCAGACTCGGCAAACTTATCGATCTTGCTTGTCGTTTAAATGGTACTACCATCTATCTGTAACGAAGCAAAAATGTTTAGTCATACGTAGAGGTAGGAAAAACTTGGAAAAAGTTGCTGACGTAGGAACTGGAGCGTATGTCGGTGTTGAAATGCTCGCAGCATCGCTGCAATTGTGGCAAACGTTGGGAAATGAAACAAAAACTACAAAATGAAATAAACAATTCTATTAGAAGGACAGATAGTAAAGTAGAATTGTAAGAGAAGATAAATAATAAAAGGAGAGGACCACGACTGGAACCAACGGAAAAAGTCGCTGGGTTTTGGAACAAGACTTTTTGGTCTCACGAAAGCACCCTTTTATGCGATGGTTCTGGCAAAGTAGGAGTCGGAATACGTTTGAAAAGGGGGGACTTCTGAGAATAAGTCAGGAGAGAGGAACAAGCCCTTAAATATCGGGGAAACAGGAAAATCGAATTATCTAGACACTATCGGATTGATACTGAGGAATTTGTCTAGCAAAAAGGGGTCCGATGAGAATCGATCAGAAATGCGATCAGAAAAAAGGAAAAATAACAAAATTGCATTAATCGGACGCCGTACGAGGAACTTGGCTGGGAAAAACTGGTTTCGGTGAAGTTCGAACTAGAATGTGGTTGGGAAAAAGAGCCAGACGCATAAATATTGACAAAAATGAGAAGATTGCATTAATCAGATTCCGTATAAAACTGTTTCGGCGAAGATCGATCAGGAATGTGGTCGAGAAAAAGGGTCAGACAGATAAATATCGGAAAAATAAGAAAATTGCATTAGCGAGACGCTGTGCGAGAAATTTGATTAGAACAGAAAGGTTCAGCAAGTTCGATCCAGGAATGTGATCAGGAAAAAGGGCCAGCTACATAAATCTGTCAATTGCTTTATTTTCAGCGAAATGTACTAACTATAGTAATATAACCAGGCAAAATATTTCAGACAAAATGTAGTTAATTTGCTACAAACAGGTTGTTTAATGAATATTGTTCCCCCCCTTTTTTAGTAGATTTTTGTCTTCCTTTATAACTTCCTTCCTAAATGTTTCATACAATGTAATTATTTTCAAATTATTACATTATTACTTATTATTATTATTATTACTATTACTTATTACAAATTATAGTTTGCTCTTTTCTTCCATGGAAGCTTCCCAAAACATATAAAAGGCAAATAAATGAACAAATATCTAAATTAAGAAGATTTTCTAAACTCAAGAAATTTGTCAATAGAAAAAGATCCTATTGACTATTTTCAATGATTTATTGCAAATTATTGTTTGCTCTTTTCTTCCATGGAAACTTCCCAAACCCTATAA
Organism: Bombus huntii; assembly: GCF_024542735.1. Lineage (NCBI taxonomy): Eukaryota > Metazoa > Arthropoda > Insecta > Hymenoptera > Apidae > Bombus > Bombus huntii. Next base: position 3,234,831 of record NC_066243.1, read on the forward strand.
AAGGCAAATAATTGAATAAATATCTAAATTAAGAAAGTTTTGTAAATTTGAGAAATTCTAACGTTAGCGATCAATGTTCAGTTGTGCCATCACTAGCACACACACTTCCAAATTCGAGAAATTTGTCAATAGAAACAGATCCTTATTGACTATTTTCAATGATTTATTGCAAATTATTATTTGCTCTTTTCTTCCATGGAAGCTTTCCAAAACCTATAAAAGGCAAGTAAATGAATAAATACTGAAATTAAGGAGGTTTTCTAAACTTGAGAAACTGTAGGCCAATAACGATCGCGTTCAGCACTAATTGTATGCATTGATAAAAATTTCCCACCTGTTAAACGGCGGTCGACAAAATGCTGATTATCGGCAACTTCGAACGCGTCGTGAATTTTCGATGGCATAATTAGCCATCGCGTCGATCGACGCTTTCAACTTCCTTGTTGTCGAGCTCGTGAAAAGTTTCTGTGAAAATTGAGTGTGTGCCACACGGCCGGAATTGAAATGAGTTCAACGAGAATTTTAATTGCTAATAATTCAGCAAAGTGGTTGAGAAATCGTGAATGGATTTTTACTTTCTCAGAGTTTCGCATGCAGCTTGTTAATTATAATTGCAACGCCGCGGTGTATTTGTTTTCCATCAACAGATCTCAAGTTACTTCGGTTGCGTCTGAAATGAGTTGTTGTTGCGAATATCGCATTTACGCGCACCAATTTTCATTCAAGATATCGTTACGAAAGTTACATACGTTGCAATTAATTGAAATATTTGCTGAATGTTAGCGATATAAATCACGTGTTTCATTCTTCTATACAATATAATAGAAAATTTGTTCTTACTTTAAGAAGAAAACTAAATTTCAATAGATTTAAATTCAGCCTTTATATTTGTGAAATTTAATGTTAACCTGTCTATTACAATTCTTACGACAATTAGTAATATAAAGCATTTCAAATAAATTAAACTTTAATTAATTTCTGTAATTAAAGAAACAATTATATTTCGTACTTGGATATTTGTGCACACGTATTTCCTATCAAAATGACATGAAATTAAGTAATTAAGGAATTTTTTGAAAAAAGTTTATTTGAAGCTTGTGTCTACATACAACGTACGATAAATACTATATGAAGATATTTTCACTAATGGTAACGTTACTAATTAAAGGTATACAACATCATAACGAAAATTTTAATGCACATTTTGCATCGCATTCCTTTCGATTGCTGCATTGTCATGTGCGTTACGTTTCGCAATTCGTTGAATATAATACCCATAAATACGGTATGCTCCACTATAATTCTTCGTAGATAATACATCTGCTCAGACCGTTTATCGATTACTTCGCGAACGTGTCAGAAACGTAATGAAGGGGTTCAACGGGTTTTCAATCGGCAGAATAAAACGGACATGATCGCGATAGACCGCACCATAATACTGTCAGATTTTAATTGATTTGATTAATATCGTTTTAAAACATGGGAAGATAGTTAACGTTTTTTGAAATACGTTTGTAGAAATATCCGATTCCTTTGTTCGCGATATTTAACGAAAACTAATTCGACGAAGAATGTTGAATAATCATGAAACGTTGGAATAATAAAATTACGTGAAAAGTGGGACGTGTCCTAGATTTCTTTGCGCGTAACATCGAGCCTGTTTGAATCTTTGATGAGAACGCGTGCTCGATAAAAATTTAATTAGCACGCTGCGCGAATGTTCGACGCTCGAATTAAACGCTACTGATTAAAATGCAAACTCGTGGGAAATATTTGTCGCACGTTCAACTAGACGCGAACCTGATATCCTATGACTGGTAATCTTTTTTCTATTGGAGAGACGTCAATCTCTCGAGAAACGTCAAGAAGAGGGATGCGGGGTTGAAAGTGCGTCGCGCCGAAACACCACTTAAAGATGACAAAATCGTGAAAAAAGCCAGTGACACGGAACACTTCGTCTCAGCCGTTATTTTCTTCCTGACACGCGTATATATTTTTCCAGTTGGTTAGTTCGTTCGTTTCCGATAAAGAGAAAAATGACCAGTGTCGACGATCACGTAATGGTGGATAACCTAGAACACGACACATCCATCATCTCGCGAGTGGAGAATCTTCGCAGGGTCCTGCGAGAATTGCGGCACGCCCTTCGAGACGAGAGACTAAATCTTCATCAAGAAATAGAAATGACGATATTGCAAAAGTTCATCGAGCTGCAACGTAATTACGAAAGTTTGACAGGTTATCAGGTTTTCTCCTCTCCGCAAACAGAACTTATACGAAACGATGAAAAATAGAATATTGCACGTTTGTTGAAAAATATTTATTTTCTCTTCTCTTTAATATAATGCTTCCGGATTAATAATTATTTATTTCCATTTATTTCCCTTCCTCGTCGCGTCTCTGTTATCTATGCAGTGGACAGGTTAAGACACAAATTTATACTATTTTCTGTTTTCTTCCGTATTTTCTTTATCTATCAGAGTAACCGTGTATTTTCCTCATTATTATATTACATATTTCAAATAGTTAAGTTTATAAATAATTCTGTGCAATGTGGATTTTTTTTAGGGATTATGAAACACACAAAAGCATTTGCGATCGCTTTTGATAAAACTTGTAACATTCTCCTGCGTTCTTTCGATCGTTTCCGATTCGATAGTATAATACTCCTGCAACGTTAAAAAATATTCCAAGCTTGAATAAGATATGAGAACATTGTCGTCGGCGTGCAAGATTTTTCATTATAATTTTATTTTCATTTGCTTATTTCAATGTGCAAGCGATATCAATAATGAGATAGAACAACTTCGGGATTGCATAACGATAATTATTTCGATGCAATTATACCGATTCCAGTAACTCTATACTTGGCTTTGCTTTACCAATGTTACATAAAACTGGTTCGAAGACACAAAAATTCAACTCGACGTCTACGATTTCACTTGTATTTCTAATTATACTTATTTATTTCTGACTATCGATTTCTGATGTTTATTCATCCGCCAAATACCACAAGAAGCGTAAGTATCGTACAACTCGGTCGATATGAAAACCTAATCGTATTCGAGGTAGATTCGTCGTTGAGCAACAGCGAATGTAAAAAGCTGAAATCGTTCTGTGATGCGACAAACGATCGGTCCGATAGTAAAGTGTGTAAAACAATTATTCGGTCTGCAGATCACACGAGCTGTGGCTCACGATCGTGGAAGGGTGCACGGATTTTGGAAAGTTCTGCGAAATTACAGCAAAGAGCGGCGTGCTCTAACGGAGTAAGTAAGTTGGTAGACTCGTTAGCCAGCGTGCAGTCTGTAATCCATATCGAAACGCGGATCAGGACACGTCTACCTCGAGGACCAACTATCTCACGTGCCTTGGGAGTTGGATGTATCAGAGGACCGTGGACGAATTGCAAGATGAACTGAACTCGTTCGACCAGCGTCTTTCAGCATCGGCGACTAGCTCCTATAAGAGGAAAATTTACGACCTCGAGGCAATCTGTTGTGCTGACCTCAACAGAGTGAAGTCCAGGTTCCTCAGGTCCCTGCAGGCCTTCGAGAATACGATTGACTCAATCGGGCAACTTGGCTGGCAGAGGATGAACCCGGCGAGCTGCCGTTGCGCCGTAAAGAAGCTGCTAACGGAGAATAACACGGACGTTTGCTGGCATGAGAGACAAAGTTCGAGGAATGCGAAATACGATCGATCGTTACCGCGATCCAAGTACGTTCAAACACGCGCGCGCCACGCTTTCATGCAGAAAAGTAGTTTCATGCTCGCAGCAATCAAGCCGAAATTATTTCGCTGTTCGTGCGCTAAAAACACTGTTAACGCTTTGTATCGTTACCGTGAAACAGAAGAATACCTTTATCCATTGTTCGGCAGCGTTAATACGTTAAAGTTTGTTGCACTTTGGGTAGTTTCAAATTTAGTTGCTGTTGCGGACAAAGAAAAGTTCGAAGGCTGGAGAGGCAAACGCTATAACGTTAGAGGATTGCATTGTAATCGATGAGATAGAAGACGTCTAATTGCAAGAATTAGTGTCGATTTTCAATTTTCGACAATTAATTCTCAATTAAAATGTGACATAAGAATTTTGATATTGTGGCGATTGAGATTTCTGTGAGCTAAAGATCTGTTTGAGCTTTGAGGATCGAAGAAAGTTCGGTGATGAAGAAAACTATTGGCTTATTTTATGAAATCTTGTTATTGTGCAAAAGACACGATTTTTTAGACACTGGAATAATTATGGCATTGATTTTTAAAATCGATACGGAGAACCTGCATAATTACAAACTTTTATTCTGAGTCAAAGTTTTTGCTTCGGTTACGGTGTCTTATATGGCGTTCAGGTTATTATGTTGATTCCATTTTTAAGTAGACTGAAAAACTATTCTAGAATCGGTTTGTGTATTAATTTTACACTGGAACTGAAATTTTACGTTTACTCTTATGCATCAGCTTAACGACGATGAATTATCAAATAGTCAACTTTTAAACTCGAAAGAAAACACACGTAAATACATAATACGTAAGCTTACAGGAAAATCTGTTCAGAGTCAACATTTTGTCAGTACAGTTCTAAAGAGTCAGTAGATCGAAATACGTTTCTTGCAATGTCAATCAGTGTTTAGTATATTTATCCTTTAATCTTCGTATTCTTAACCAAATATTTAGAGTTTGATGCAAACATTACTTTCAAATATCGTTTTGATTCGTCTTCTTTCTAGACAGACCTCTTAAAGTCATTATAAGTTAAAATTCATTCGAGTCAGTCATCTTGTTGTCTGAAACGTTTGAAGCCACTTTAGGGTAATATTGGCTGAAATATCGACAGAAGTAATACATCTCGATGTTTATGACATTCTCTCTCCAACTTTGAGATTTATCATGTTTTCCTAGAATTTCCTGCGTCCCTTTGATATATCTCTTTTGAGGCAAAAAGAGGAAGCTTTCGAATACATTTTTCATAGGAGTTTGTTTTATATGAAATTCGCGTAAAGTTGATAGCAAAGCCGATCAAACATCAGATTGCGGTAAAATTTTAACGAAATATATCAAAAATCCGACTAGATTTTCTCGATGAATACAGAAGACAGCAAGGATATCAGATATTTTCCCCGAAAAAACGTACCTGCTGTACGAACGGAATCACTAAAATCTCATCCATTTTATATTGATTTTCTCATCCATATGTTTCGTAAAAGGAACGAAAAATATTATTGCAATTCTTATCATGTCCTCGTATAAACACGACGAGGTACTAAACTCAGTTCCACCTCCGCTTGTATATTATATTTAGCATATGTGTTTTTGCGTATGCTCTGTATCCGCGTAAAATATACATCAATTTTTTCTAACTTCAATTTTATAGACAGTTTTCATAGTTTCAACAGAGGAAAAACTTCATTAGTGTACGTGTTTTCATACAACTTTTTTTTTAGTATTTACTTTGCACTTTACAATTTGTCCAGCTGGACCTTTGGTAAATTTTTCTAACTTAATTGCTAAATAACATGTGGATGGCTACCCACACCGGGATACCATCTTCGAGTTTGACTATTTTATTTCTTTAGTGACGTCAATGGGGTGTTTTCTTTTTTGTCTTCTTTCTATGTGAGTCTTGCTAGCTTCAGCAGCCAACTGGTTTGAATATGTTGTAGTTCTTTCCTTGTATTTTTCTGCATACCTGCCGATTTCTTCTTTAACCGTTGGTATTTTTAAGTCTTTGCGTATATCCTCGTTTCTGAAATATCATGGGGTGTTGACTATTGTTCTCAGTATCTTCGATTATAGCGACTCTAGTTTATTTATGTGGCTCATTGCTGCTGTGCCCCATAGCGATATTCCGTACGTCCAGATTGGTTTTATTATCGTTTTGTAGATTTTTAGTTTATTTTCTATGCTGAGTTTAGAGTTTCGACTAGTTAGCCAGTACATTTGTCTTCTTTTTATCCGAAGCTACCAAATGCGAAATAAAGTGGGATTCTAAAGAATTTTAGTTCTGTCATTCTAGTTGGTGTGATTGGAAGATTAAAATACCCAAAAGTAGCCTCCTTTACGCTCGTGCTGTAAGCTTTGGGAGTATGCGTGCAATCCTGTTGTGTGTGTTTCGAACAGAACAATTTCGTCGACTTGATATTGGCGACTTGACTTGAAATTGAATTTATTTATGTAGCTCATCACTGCTATCCCTCATAACGGTATTCCGTACGTCCAAATTGGTTTTTCATACAACTTTGACTATTATTCGAAGCTTGAGTCGATAAATTTATAATTTCAATGTAATAGCATATATAATTTAAAATCAAAGGGAATTTAGTATTCTTCTGTGTATTTAACGTCTTCGTGCATTGATAATTAGTATGGTATATACTGGTAATTAAACCACGAATGTTTACGAGTTTATGGGATATTTAAATATGCAGAAATATACAATATATTGCAAGCAAAGTAATCGTTGTAATAATTAAAGTCTTAATCCGTACTTAGCTTCCGGATTTTTTCAGTTTCGTTCATAAAAATATGTATAAACCTGTTAATTTTAACAATTGTTAAAATATTTTCAAATAGACAATAATACATTTATAATTATACTTATATGAATTAAATGAATATTTATCGTCCGAAATATTTCTATTTTCAATAGGTCAATCGTCATGGAAAGTAATCGTAGTTTATGGATGTCATATATGTGCACAAAACGATACAGCGATAGTGAGATGTATAGCAAAGCTTATAGATCATTGAAATATACAGAGAATGCCGAAATTATAAACATCAAGAGCCTTGACCATGATTTGAGGCATAACAATAGTATCAACATGATTTCTCAAAGTGATTTGGAAGTTCCTTACATGTTGTTTTGACAGCAAGTTTTCAAGAACATTCTAAATTAACAAATTTTATCGTATGGTGTTGAAGTGTACGGCTTATTAATACAGTATCCTGAAAGTTTGAAAAATTCTACGTTGTGAAAACGAAGCACGGGAGCAAAGAAACGTTGCAGCATAACATCTGAGTTAGTTTATTTTTCATAGAATTTATTCTTCGTGCTAATTGTCTTTCTTCGAGTTTACTTTAAAGTAGTTGGAAAAATAATAATTAAAGTTTGCTATCTAATTAAAGGCGCAATATCGAAGGATGAAACGAAGTAAATTCTGAAAATTTCAGATTCAACAGATTATGTAGATATTATATTATTAATTCTTGGAGAAAACTGCAAACTTATACGTCCGTTTGATAATTATCCGATATTTTGCGAGGGAAAATGTTTAGAAGCAAGTCGAATTATAAGCTTCCTCTTCGTGAAATTAATTTCCACTTGAAACGGTCAAAACAAAGCTTAAGATTCTTCTGGAATTTTTAAAAATTAAATCGAAAGTAGAATAAAACTAAATTAAAATAAATGTAAAGATTCTTTGATCTTTATTTATCTCTGTTTCAGTAAAATTTGTCAAGATATCACAGATATCAAATATTTTATACATTTAAATATTACTTACAAAAAGCTTTCATTTTTGAAACATTAACAATTTATAATTGTATACAAAACACATATTATAAGAATTTTTCCAAACTTCTATGACTATTATAACTCCATCTGACATCGTTATAATAATTTGCATTATCTTTTATGTTATAGCAATTTTCACGACGTGAAGATTTTCCAGAAGTGCTCCAGGGTTTCCTATATCCTCGTCAAACTTAACTTAAGGATGGCATCCCATCAATTTTGTATTGTCCCTGTTTTGTATCAGTCACATTTTATTATTTATAAATTACGTTACCACAAATTGCCTAACTTATGCGTTTCTTTGTTCATTTTCTTTTTCTTTGTTCGTTGTATGCTCGTGTGCGCGTCATTTTGTCGAATGCCAAAAACTTTGGTAATGACAAGCAGCAGTGACAGATGGCTCTTTGCCAAATCGGTTAACTGCACAAAACTAAAGAGAAAATTAATGAAATTATATAGGGTGGCCCAAATAAAGCGTTACAAGCTATTTTCTCAGAAACTGATGAAAATATCGACTTCATTTTTGCTGTAATTAAATGATATAAGAGTTTTAAAGTGAAAAATTCAGATTCATCTACACTTTCTTAAATAGAAGGTGGTATTAATCTTTTGTTGTTCGAATAGTTCTCGCCAAACTAAACAACATTTAACGAAAGCATCTTTTTTACGTACATAGTTACAGAATTATGGCGGAAGATTTATCCCGTACCGTTTAATTATAGCAAAAAAATGAACTTGATATCTTGCATCTTAATTTCCGAGAAACTACTTTGTAACACTCTTATTTGGGCCACTCAGTATAAGATAAGCAACACGATCAAGCGCTTTGGCAGAAAAATATGAAAAAGTGGAGTTGGCCGGTGTAACAACAAATTCGTCGGGAAAAGAACAATTTGTAAAAAGTAGAGGAATTAGGAGGAGGAAGAAAACGAAACAGCTGTTGCAGAGAAACGCCTCTACTCATTTTCGGGCATCTCGCGGAAAATCCCAATGAAAAGGAACTGCTACGTACGTTCTTTTTACGATTTTTCTTTCCTCCTACTTGCACTTTGCAACTGTGTTTCTCCTTCGAAAACAACAATTACTTGTAACGCGGCGTGTTCCTTCGCTCCTTGCGACGAGAAGAGACTCGAAGCAGAAAGAGAGAAAGAGAAGGGGAATCGTTTCGTAAAGAGGTCACATTTAAGTTACAAAGGATGCGTCTGGCTTTCCTCTTTCTGCGAGTTGGACGATGAAAGGCGAACTCGGGAACACAATTCACAAGGGCGATGCATCGCACGAATAGATTTTTCCATTCTCTTATTTTCGCCGGTATAAGGAAGGGCAGGTGACTGTCAGTCTGCCCGGAATACTTCGAATATGAGATCGAAGGGTGCGCATTCCGATCCAATACCCGCGATTCTCCGCAAGCCAGATATCTACCGTAAGACACTGGCTGGGAGATATTGATACTTCAAATAAAGTGAGAACAGTTCTGCGAAATGCAGTTTCGATCTTCTTTCGCGCATCACTCCACCACTTTTCTTATTGATGTCCTTGGTTCGCCGTAATTGCACATTATAGAGGAACATTCCTATTGTTTTAGATTTAGGGAATTTAACTTGGTGAATGAATATAGACGATTTTATCAACGCAATGTCTCATTTATTGCGTATTTTCGAAATGAGCTAATAGCATTAATATGATTTCGATCTTCTTGCTTTGCGCAGGACTCGCTTCCATCATTTGCCTTCTCGACCTTCCTCGTTGTAATCGCCCGCTTTAAAAAGTAATTTGCATTGTCCTAAAATCTTCTTAAAATCTTTAAATTTGGGCAACTTAACTTGCGAATGGGTATCAGAATTGTGACTTTATCAATACAGTATCTTATCTATCACGTAGTATTTTAGAAGAGTAGAAGTAGAATTTGATTTTTGATTGCAATTTTAATGTAACTACAAATACATACCGGTTTGCTTAAATAATTGAAAGAGTCTGAAAAATATCTAAATAACAACTCAATTATCGCCTTAAGAAACTATTTTATTGATTGCCAAAACGATCTTCAAATTGGATTATAGAAATCTCATTCCTTTACAGATAAACTGTCGAACATATTAAATATACTGTCAATTATTTCCATACAGTCTGTTTCTTTTTTTATCTCAGGAATCAAGTACGTGCTCTTGCTATCTATCTATTCCTGAATATTTTAAAGATATCTGTTGAAGTAATTACCTTAAGAAAAGTTCTACACCTTTTCTTTTGTATATCCATGACCTGGACACTGCTATTGCGTAGAAAATAGAATTTAGTGAAGCAAAAAAAACTAAAAACAAGGGGGGTCCATATTATTGTGCCTTTCAATATGAATGTTGTTTTGGGTTACGAGGTCTACAAAAAAGAGCTATAAGTAGATTCCTATTGCTGTTTCTTGTAACCTTCAGCTAGAGGTTACACACCAAGGTTGATATTTTTGGTAATGTCCTTTGCTATAAATGTATGAACGTGCTCCCTATCATATTCTATTGTACTGTAACACTGAGACAGTGAGGATCTGGATCGACATACACTATACTTGTACTTATACCTATACTTACTTCAATATAAATTTTTCTATTACAAATTCATCCACGCGTTCCTCTATCAGTCAACCCCAACAATATCGATTTTCACAATATCAGTTACTCTAACTATAAAACTTTTCGACTCTGGTGCCTTTAAAAGATGACATATTTTTGCACATAATTGGTGCCATAAACGTGACCAATAACGATATGTCATATTAAAATATCTTCTATAAAACGATCAGTCTATAAGGCGTGAACAAACGTAGACTTTTGCTTACATTTGCTCCGCGTAGTCATTTCGTGAAAGACTCTGTCGCAGTTGTGTCGTGGATCGCAGAAATTCTCAGCATAATATAATTGCAGCCATTTTTACCGAGGGAAACAATAAAACCGCGATTCCGTTGTTACGAGCAGCGGGAAAAGATATTCTCTTGCCAGTAGGAATATTTCATAGAGGGTTGAAAATAGAGTTGATTCTCGTAATCCTCACACTCCTGTAGCAGCCTCCGGTATGACGGTGTTCCACCATATCCGTCGCGACTCTTCTGAAATTGAAAACGAAACGGCGTGTCGTCGCGCGCTGAGTGAAAACGGAAGGAAAAAGAACGGTGCGAGAGGAATCTCGAATTCCATTGGATGTTCGTTCTCGCGCTGTGTTCGGCCTAGCTGGCCGATCATTCGGAAAATCTTCGACTTGGAGTATCGACGAACCTTCGCGAGAGCCACACACTTCGCCGAATGGAAGCAAAATAGCTTTCGTCGGTGCAGTAAGAAGAACGCTCTTCGTGCATTATTCCTCGAGTCGCCTGTAACTCCGTATCGGCCCGAACTTGGGTACTCTCCCTCGAGAGCTACATCCAAGAATTCTCCTCGTAATCGCTGAAAACTTTCCACGAGACGAATACGTATGTCGAGATCGGTATCCTGCGAACAGACACTCGGCGAACGTACAATTTATTTGTCGTGCGCCAATGTCTCTTTTATGTGTTTTCGGTATTTTATATAATATCGTCCTTTTATAGAAGGCGATTTATTTTATGAAGGAAGATATCTCTGTTCGATAATTTATTGTCCCTTTTGATTTACAATCTTTCCCCATTTCTCGGGCAGCTTTCTAATTCCACGTTCATAAAGATACCCATCATTCCGCGTAAAAAAAGAAAAATACTGCAAGTACTGTTTGATTGCCGTACGAACTTATTGACCAATCTAACGTTAGTGAAATGGACGAGATATTTTTTGGGAAAACACGCAGAATTTGCAGGCAATTTTAGAAACGAATAGGTTGATCTATGGAAAGTATTATCATTATGTTATTTAAGCGAACAAGATATTTCTTTGGATGACATGTAAAAATAGGATGCAATTGTAGAAACGAATAGTAGATTGGTGTATGAAAAGTATTAATTTGTAAATTATGTATAGTCTTCAAAGGTTGAATCTGACTGTTCAATGCCGCCAGTTAAATTTTGTTCTAGCGTCGGTTATTTTTACACAAAACAGAGGAGAAAGGAATTTGCTATGACGCACATGCAATGCAAACGCATGCAGCTACGTATTGAATACTAAAAAAATTTAGAATGGAAATTAGACTTTCATTGTCAGACGATGGTTGACGTCTATTTATCTACGTACTAAAAATAAGAGAAACGTCTAGAAGAGATTATAAATGTTGGAGCATTCATGTGACGGTTTATGAAATCTAATACCACTAATTTAAAAATTAATAGTATTTCTGGTTCAAATAGAAAATTAAGTAAAGGTAATGGATAATATATTTGGCTGAGAGAAGATAACCGTGGCAATTATTTTGAACGAACGAGCAGGATTCATTCATAAAGCTATCTTATATGATAGAAAATGCTTATAGAAATAATTATACACGCAAATAGAATAGAAACATACTCCTACTAATAATACGATTATCGTTTAACACTTTGACTGCCACGCCAAAATCACATGTTTCGCTCAGGGCACCACGGGAGTATTTTTATTATTCAAAGCATATAATTGCAAAATAATAATAAATTGATGATGTAAGACAACATTCTTCCCCAATGAACCGTTTATCTTATTGGTGGTCACGGGTGACCATCGTGACGCCTTGATAACAGTTGATAGCGACATATTATAACAAGGCTTCGTTTATGTTGGAAATGACAACGTGAGTTCGCGCTCGCCATCCATATGCAGATGCGCTAGTTACAATAAATAGTAACTAGAAGATAGTTCTAGATACAATCGATAGATTTAATCGATAGGTTTTAGATGTGCTTTTGTTTTTATCCCTAGTCCATGTAAGAAAGTGCAATAAAGTTTTTTCGGCTCAAAACGGCGTGATAGATTTATCCAAAGAATAAAATAACAGTTAATATGATCCTACCTCTGAATACAGAAATAACAACAGTTTATTTCAAGAAGCCATTCGCATTCGTTATTTCGTCGCAAGCAAAACGTCCAGAATATATTGTTGAAACGTGTAGAAGATATTAGTAAACAGTATTTGCTCATTGTATATATAATAGTAAGATATGTACACACTTCTGGCTTCAATTATATGATTATAAAGCAGCATTTACCATTATTTTCGAAGGTAGATTATCCCTCAAAGATATGGACGCAAACACAGTGCACCGTTAGATGCAAGATTTGCTCTCACTTTTCTTTTATTGGCGTTCTAATAAAAATGTTTAATTGTTCAATGGGGCACTTTTTATTTCAAAGCATCTTCTATTTATCGGTTATATTCCAAACGCCCTAACTGTCGATTTTCATTCAATTTTTATAATTGTAAGAAGTTCAAGCGCTCCGATCATCAATGACCTCCGTGGCGTCACAGGAGAGACCGTGGCGGGTCATATATGACCAACGTGGCAGTCAAAGTGTTAAGATGTAAAAACAATGATATAGTCGTGAAATAAATGCGAATAATTCAGAGAAGTAAGTGTATAAATTCTGGAACGATCATTCGACATACTGGCAAAAATGTCAATGGGAAAAAGAATCTCGAAAAACAAGCAACGCAATCATTTAGAACATGAGTAGGCGATTCGTGGAATAACTGTGTGATCTGAGCGAGGAAAAAGCACGAAGCTGATCTCCTTTCTCGTGAGAGAAGAATAGATGTAACTCGTGAACAAACGACTTTGAAACTGCAAAACACCGTCGACTGTTTCCTTCTGGCGGACGTAACACAGAGAGGCAGACAATCGGTCGAAGAGGTCAGAGTGTATTAGATTCGCCAAGTAAGCCTTTTATGAGAGTAGAAAGCGAGCGACAAGGAGAACAAAAGCAGACTCGCCTTCGACTGGAAGTAAACGAGGTGAAATAGAAGACCACCACATGAATATATGTATACATGCATACGAAATACGGACACGAGTACAGTCACGCGTATATACGATGTACGATATACACTCCCGTTCATAAGTATTACAGTATTACAGTATTACAGTATTAAAGTAAAAGTATTAGAATACCTGGTTTCACATAAAATGTAATAATTAATATAAGCTATATATCTGGTTAACGATTACTTTCCATGAATTTTTATATTTACGCAAGGTATTAGATTGTCCGAAATGTTTCTTTCGTTTTATAAGCAAATAATAGACGCAAAATGTCTTTTGTTTTGTATTATTGAAATTATTGAATTATGCATGAACATGTTAATAGAAATAGGACGAAATGATTCATACCTGATTCGATAAAATAATGTAAAACAGAAATTGTTGTTCATCTATTATCATCTTACGAAACGAAAGAAACAACCTAATATATCTATTAAGATTATTTGGAAGAATTATAGAAATATACAGTGGCCGCAAAAGCTATTTGCACATCGTTGTATTTATAATGGCATATTCGTATGAATTAATTAGATTCAAGTATAATTAAATTCCTTACGATTTAGTAATACTTTTGTATGATTATAAAAATTACACGAAAATGATATGTAGAATAGAAGAATTTCGCTAAAAGACAAATGGTATATACAAATAATTGTTATAGCTATCATAGTAAATTATAAAATGATTACATGTCGACATCCAACACTTTCCTAATTTATATTCTATTTAAAAAAATAATACAGGACGTTGCAAGAAATCTATTCAAAATCTGAATCTGTATTATAAAATCATTTGTACCATACACGGAAACAAATAAGTACTACGTATAATGATATGAATATCAAGAACATTTCAATGAGTCTATTCAAGATTTGGATCCGTATTCTCAAATGATTTGTAACGTGCATGGAGACAAATGAAAAGAAATACTGTAACAACATGAACGTCAAGACTATTCCATGAAGTCTATCTAAGATCTGAATTCTTGTCTATCTTGAAATAGTCTGTAACATGCATATAGACAAATAACGATTAATTTTGTTAGAATTTATAGACGATAATAATAGACAATTAAAATCATGTTACATCAAATTGACGAGATTATTATTACAATATTGAGTGGATCACACGTGTGAAATAAAACAGTTAACAAATTTTTATAGTTTCCTAATGATCTTGGTTTACTTCAGGTTTCAAAAAGATGCTAATACTTATGAACAAGGATGTACAGTGGGCAACGTACGACAGCTCACGTGCTTGTAGAATATAGATACGTGAAAATACGGCCACACCTGTAAAAAAGTGGACTAGAATATCGCATAGCGCCGTAGCATCGACCCATTGTACAGTGTAGAGTGCACTCTCTGCTAAATCAGCCGCCCTTTTCTTCACTTTTTGCTTCTTTCGGCCTCACCTTCGGTTGGTGTCGCCTCCTCTCGTTCCCTTCCTCACCTCCTTCCTTTTTCTTTTTCCTCCTTTCTCTTGTGTGTTGGCTCCTCTTCAATCCACCCTTTGCCGCATAACCTTGGCTGAGACGGAACGTCGAAGCGAAACCGAGGTAACGAGATATCCAAAAGGACGGCCTTTTTCCTTCTCTTTCCTGGCCTCGCGGCGGCCTCATTCTTTGCTACCCTTCCACTGCTTCTAGCCCCGATTGCTCTCGTTTTAAACGTAAGAGCCGATTTTCGCCTGCCTCAGCAACCTGCTCTCCAAGTTTTCCTTACCGAATACTTGGTAAAACTTCCTCATCGCGTCGGTCTGATGACGAGACGTGCGAGGACCGTGTCGCAGATTCTGCCCTCTTATCTAACCCTTGTTCTCGAAAACGGATAACCTGAAATTAAATCTGCTTGCAGCGTGAAAATCGAATTTGCCGTCGTCGGTACCGGGTAGGTGATTAATTACGTCCATGTTGATTAGCGACGAAGAACGCGACACGGGGTCCCTTTGACTGGAACCAGGAGATTGCAAGCAAGAGGACGACGCGGCCCGTTCTCGCCTCGTTGTTTAATTACTGTCAGAAACGCGATTCTATTTTGCCTCGTAGTGTCGCACCGTTTGCCGAAATTAACTTGCCCCATTGACGAAAATTAATTTACCCGCGGGCAGTTTACAGAAACCTGAAGATATTGTGCTTATTATAGGCAGAATTATAGGTTGGTTAATGTGACTACAAATGTTCCACCCATAGGCAAATCTGTAATTATAGGTTGGTTAATGTGACTACAAATGTTCCACTCATAGGCAAATTTCTAATATACTTGTAATACACAGCTTATCATCTTTCCGTGTAGTATCTTGTGTGTTAATATACGTAATATGTTTATATTATAATAATGTAATAATTTTTAATTACGATTTAATAATTCCAATGATTCCTATAATTTAACAAGTCCGATGTAAGCGAAGTGAGGGCCTCAGAAACATAAGATTGTTCGGTGTATTGTATCTGTAAATCTGTTCTTCTTATTATTATATCTATTATCGGTTTATTATGTCTGTGTCTGTTTGCATGTCGATTTTGTTCGCTCGCTTGCTCCTCTCTTATTCTTCCTCGTTTGTTATACGCATATTCGTAATGGGAGAGAAAAGAGCTAGCGAAACGGATGTCACAACGATATTGTGAAGGGTAGAATTGAACACAATAATACTAATAAGAATTAGACAAAGAGAAACCATGTAATCATCAAGAATTCTATGTATTATAGTATGGTTGTTAATTTGTAATTGGGAAATTAATCTTAGATTGGAATTTGTGTGGAAGATAAGGAAATACACAGATTTATAGTATAAAATTGCACCAACGTGCAATACTCATTACAATATTTAATACAGAAAGAATTTTCCACTTCTACCTTTTTAATTATCTTCACAAAATTATGAAGCTGCTAATTTGGATCCTAATGAAGAAGTCAGGGGTTAAATAGTACAAGAAGTCTGACCATAATTTTTCTTCAACTTCATTCGACGTAGAGATTTGCCTAGCAAATATGTGTTCACGTTCAAAGACTGAGTCAGTAAAAATGACCACGTGAAATAACTCGTTGACTTTATCAAAAAATGTCTGAAATGAAAACGAAAATAACGTCTTGTTTTCCAAACATTAAATTTCAAACATTAAACATTAAAATTAGACAGTTACTGAAACATTAAATTTGACAAGTTGAAGCTAAAATATCTGCTAAACTAATTGTTTTAAAGTAGGTTAGTAATTTCTACATTTACAAAACTCTAGATCACCTTAATGTCTAAAAAAAAATACAAGGTATTAAAAAATCGAGCTACAGTCACCAGATCAGGTCCCTCAAATACGATAAATTTCATTGCAAATATCTTCTGCTAAAACATTTTCTATAAGTAACGAGTTATTTCAGTTGAATCATTCATACTAACTCGTTCTATATCGTATGTAGCATCGAAGTCAATAAAACACTCTCGTCTGGAACGTTCAAAGAACATATATTCCTTTATATGGTCGATGCTGCAACGGCTAAACCATAACGTGGCAGTCGAAAACGAAGAAGGTGTCGCTTAAAGAATTTCGCTGGCGTACCATAGAGAACCGTAAATATAGAAAAGTGTGCCACTTGGAGACACTGGCAACTGGGACCGTGTAGCCCGCAGATCACCGGAAATAAATCGCCAACTAGAATCGAGGCCAATACGCTCGCTCACTCGGCCCGTAAGAAAAATTTATAGTTGCCTCGTGAAAGCAGGCGGCCAGTTTTCCATCGATGAACGAAACCTGTGTTCCACTGTTCCTTCGTCGTCGGCCAAATGATCCGATATACCTGTACCCTGCAGTCTTTCCAATACACTTAACATTTAGTTCCGTTTATCTCTGAGCAAGTACGGGGAATAGTGGCGTTTCCGTGTTACACCTATACCTACAAAGGAAATCGTCCGTATTGATCCCTGATGTATCTGCGAACGGGTACAGGGAACGCCTAAAGGGTTTCTCGGACTGCCTTTAAGGCCAACCCGTATCTCCTCTTCTTCCACTCTTTAACGTCGTATCGATAAAACACGGCTATTAACGACGCTATTGCTTATGTCTATATTTTGTTCCATATGTCTGTCGATTTGACAACTTCCAGCAAGTTTTGTCTACTTTGTTCCGCACTGAATACTTCCTTGAGTTGCTGAGGGATTTTCAAGTTGCCTGGTGTTTCATCCGATTCTGTGTGTTCCAGAATTATCTGCGAGTAATAAGTCGCAAGCTTCGCATCACAAAGGAACTTCTCTTTGCGATAGAAATTTGTACGTCGCTCTTGTGTGTCCAATTAGCAGTCGGAATAACTTAACTCGATCTCTTCTATTGTATGGTGATCTTGTGGAATTTTTAGTAGTCCATTTCTCTTGCCACTTTTCGAGTATAATTTCTGTCTAATAGATTTCTTAATATCATTAGATGGTATACTGAGCTCGGTTTTAAATGGTAACGAGATAGCTTCTCTGCCAGCTTCGTCAGCTTCCTCGTTTCCTGCCATATCTTGGTGGCTCGGTGGGAATCCAGAGATATCCTTTATTGGACATTGGTGTGTTCGGGTCTTGTGTGCTCGAGATTACTTCGTTTTCATGCTACAGATTTTGGGTTGCGATTACGCCCAAGGAGCCACTGAGGACGATCAACCTGCATTTATTTCGTGACTGAACCGTTACACGATACGCTATCGTAAAATAGTGTAGCGTTAATTGGATGAGACGCATCGAACGTTTTTTAAAATGTTGGTTTTGCGAAACAGGAGAATTAAAAGTTGCGAAATCTATATGCAGCGAGAAAGTATTTGGATATTTATTATAGAACATTTTCATGGATATATTTTATTTACGTATAGAGTGGAAATTTATTATATACATATTATATAGAATAAATTTGAGCGCTAAATGAATAATTAATTAAACAACTATTGAACAAATATCGAATAAAAGTGTGCATGAAATAGTGAGAATTTTAGCAGATAAACTGTTTGTATCTTATCTTATTTATAGCAATTATCCTGCAGATTTTTACGAGTTTATATAAAACTAGAAACCGCAAAATTACGCGGAACGCGCGTGGTACGAAAAAATATATAAAACGTCTAAAGTATAGTGCTTTTTATGATATTTAGTAGGTAAAACAATTTTCCTCCAAGATTCTATTTTCTTTAATGATATCCTCGAGGATATAAATTTGCATAAAAGTCCGCAGTCTAATAATAATATATAAAAATCTGAAATGTGGTACACATTGACCTAATTTCAGACTTGGCTGTGATATCGCCAAAATGTGATAGAATTTTGTTCCTTTTTCTTCGTTATTTTCTTCTCCTTCAATTATCTGCGAGTCTCGCTGGTCATTAGTATAAGCAGCGATGTCGATTACAAGGGTTCTTAATTACGACGTAACTAGGGGAATTTTTTATTCGTCTTTTTTAGGCTAACATCTCAATTTGCTCTCAAGCTCGCCTTCCTACTTTTAAACTTTACTTTTTCAAACTTTTTCTTTGCCAATCGATCAACGGCCTGAAATTCACGCCCGCGCATTCTTCCCCTAGATATGGAAACAAATTTACTGAAACGAGTGCACGGATAAAAGGTTCGGCATATAATTGTCCGTGGAAACTTGCGAACAATGAAATAATAAAATCGTCGATAGATCGTATTTCTTCCAAAATATATTCTATTCATATCAATGATGAAAACATTATTTTGTCTAACGCTGTAACATTGCAAACAACGAAATAATAAATTGTCAATATGTCTTATTTGTTTCCAAAATATATTCTATTTATATCAATGGTGAAAACATTATTTTGTCTAACGCTGTGACATTGCAAACAACGAAATAATAAATTGTCACTATGTTTCATTTGCTTCAGAAATATATTCTATTTATACCAATGATGAAAACATTATTTTGTCTAACGCTGTAACATTGCAAACAACGAAATAATAAATTGTCAATATGTCTTATTTGTTTCCAGAATATATTTTATTTATGCCCGTGATGGAAACATTATTTTATCTAACGTTGTAATATCGTGAACAACGAAATAATAAATTGTCAATATGTTATGTTTGTTTCACAAATGTATTTCGTTTATGTCCATGATGGAAGCATTGTTTTATCTAACGTTGTAATATTCTGAGCAACAAAACAATAAATTGTCAATATGTTTCATTTTCTTCAAAAATATATTCCATTCATATCAATGATGAAAACATTTGTAATTTGTTTAACATTGTAGTACATTACATTTGCAAAAGTTTCTTCCAGTTCAAAATCTTCATCTACCTATAACTAACATCTTTACAAAAACCAATATTTTTATCTGCACAAGAATATCGGTATTAGCGAAAAGCCTCTTGAAGAATCTCTTAAAACTGTAATTGAATTTTCCTCTCATTTTTCGAATGTTTCGTCCCAATATACAACAATTTTAATAATAGATGATAGGAATTTTGAAGAGCGCTTCTATAAGCATATCACATTCTGATTGCTGGTTACTAACACATCGTCAACGATATACCGTCGAATAGACAAAGTCTCGGTTCCCGCAAATTTTTTGGAAAATGTGCGAAATATTCATGCGCCTATTCGAAGCAATGTAGATACGCTTGTCAAGGTATAAATATATTACAAATATTTTATGCTCGATTCTTAAGGCGAATAACAATCATGACAGCAGCAATGAACATGCCAACTATGCAGTCCGAGACTACAATGTTCATCCGTCTTCAAAGAAAGTTTGAAAAATAAAAAAATGCCTATTCACGTCGCCCTTCGACAACGTGCTAACATTTAAAAATCGATCAAACTACTATGACATAATATTCCTGAGACTCGATAAACTTCCCTATAGGGATGAATGCAGGATAGCCTCAACGTCAGGGACATAGTGGCCATGAAGCCTAACGACACATGTTCGGCACCTTATCTCGTGCCAGGTATTGAGGAAACGATTATGATTATGGCAATAGATGATATAGATAGTCCTGGGATATTTCGTAGAAAAGAATCGTAAATCGAACATTAAACCTTATTTACGAAAGTCGATAAGAACACATTAAAATCTATGCGATGGAATCTACGAATGGAAATGATTAATATGTCTGTAAAAAAATAAATTATAATAAACGACGAACTTCCGAAATCTGGTCACTACAGGAAATAATATCAATCTACTCGAATTAACGAAGGAAAAAGTAAAAAGAGGTGAATGCAATTGTAATTACTAATTAATTGTTAATTAATGTAACGCTTCCATATAACACTTGAAAAAAAAACGTATGCATCTGAGTATACATTTTCCTTTCTTTTTCTATTAAAAAGATCTCATGAGAAATTTATTATAACAATACGTTTTACAACATTACATAATATTATAAATGTAAGTTATACTAATATACATAAAATGTAATTATACCAATGCACTTACAATTAGAAACAAACAATTAATTAGAAAATAGTTTAATTATAAACAAATTAAGCTACAAATTAGTTAAAAACAAAGATCGATATTTACATATGAAAGTATACAATAAGACACGCCTTCGTCCTTAGTTAATCGCTTTCTCGGTATCGTGGAACATCGTTTTACGCGCGCAGTATTTCCGGAACACGTATAAGAAATTGTGTAAATCAGTAAATATAGAACGATAAATTTGATGCAGCAAACACAGATAGAAAAAGCTTAAATTAATGTAGTACCGCATATACAGTTATTGCTGTGTGGATGCATAAAGGGTATCGCATATGGTTCGATTCATTGCTCATATTTATCATCGGATAGATTGTACGGTTTGCTCGCAATAACAATTTGTCTACTGGTGATAGCGGAAGAAAATAAAATTACCGCAATACCGTGAAAACATTTTTGGTTCAGATACTACGATTAAGATATTGTGCACTTAGATAAAGTTAAGGAAATTAGATACAAATACTACGATATTAAATATTATACATTATTATTATATATTATAATTATATACATTATAAATTACACACTATATACGAATAAATAGTATGTAGGAAAAATATAATACACTTTATAGAAATGAATTATTTTAATATTGCTGTAGACGAAAGGTATAATGTATTTTTAGAAAATTATTATCTGTGATACCATCATAAATATTTTAAACGATACTATCTAAATGTAAATACTTGCAAAAAAATTTCTTGCTGCACTTCGGAGTTGCAATTTGCGTTGAACCATTTTTCACGTGTAATTGTATATATTATATATAGTTAAACTGACATAGTAAAATATGGTAACAAAATAACAACTATTCAATAATTACCTATATCTGTAAATGGAACTCGAAAAATTAAATATATCTGGAGCAACTATCATTGGCACTATATCATAATTATTTATATTGCAAACTTTCTCCAGAAAATGTGTCTTTTTCCATAGAATATTTCATGAATCGGTTCCAATATTTGTAAATCATGATTTCACAGCAACGAAATCTTTCCTAAAATTCTGCAGATCCTACAACACACATAATATATTGCTAAATGTCCACCAAAATAAATATTCAAATACTTCGTGAGCTGTGTTTCATTACTCTGTCCAACGAAAATTACCAATCACTATCACTAAATATTAACTACAAGTCACTATGAAACAAAATCAAGGAAAGAAGTAAAGTTTTTATTGCATACGAATAAAAATCAACCTGATGCGCAAGGGATAACAATTTATACGAGAAATCTGTTATTAAATAGAGTTTGGAATTTGATATTTATTGATTCACACAGATTCAGTTTTTATGTTCTGTATTTCCACCACGTAGCGCCATATACAGCCATATAAACACAGCGGATGCACTCAGATAATTAACACGTGGCCGACACCACAGACAAAGGAGCGTTGTTAGAAGTCGTACCAACGTAGCATGTAGGAACTAGTGATCATACCAACCTAATATTTCCTCAACAAAATTTACTACTTTAAAGTTTACGATAATTAGAAATTAACGCTCAACTGCGTGAATGTTACGTCGTAAGATTAAGCTGGAGAAAATATCGAGATCCAATTTACAAGAAAATCGTCTAAAGGAATCTCTACAGCCCTACAGTATAAATCCCAATCTTCGAATGCAAGACTCGACTTGTTTTACGATAAATAGATTGGCCGACTACGACTACTGTTCCCAGAATGAGATTTATTCAGTTGTATAGAATCGACTGTATCGGCCGGCTCTCGGAATTAGACTTGTTTACTTGAGTGTTAGACTGATTCGTTCGAACGCCGGAATAAAGCTAACTCCTCCTTTGAACAGAGGAGATTTAGAAGGGAGAGGTAGTTCTAGGCGTAAAGTTGGTAAGATATTCGGATTTTCTGTTAAAGTAATGCAGGAATTTAATGGCAACAGAGAAATAGAAAGTAGCAGTGATAGGTGAAGTGCTGGAAACGTTGAGTGAAAAGAGAAGAATAAAGTAAGATTAAATAGAAGCTAGAACATGAAGCAAGTTAAATAAAAGTTTAGAAAATTGTGTGTGAAAGAAAAATAGGTATCGAGAGTTGTGCTGACATCTTTTTGAGTGGAAATCGAGTTGATCTGTTTATAGACAGTACACGTGGTTAACTGATCACTTAATTTTTTAGTTCGTAGAGCTTTTAGTCTCGAACTGTAAAAAGTTTGTCAGATGTCAAGGTGATGGAACAGTTCGAAAAACTTTTTGGAAATTTATATGGGAAATGTACGTACTATATCAACAAATTTGCTTAATAGCTTACAATTAATTAGCATTAGACGACTCAGTGAGCACATTAATCGCATTTATAAATTTATTATTTAATTGACTCTATAGCAAGCGAATCGCTTTTGTTTGCTGAATAAAATGACAAAATATAGTTATATTGATAATAATAATTATAAAATCGCGGAGATACTTAGAAGTTTGTCTTGAAGATCATTAATAAATCATGGATTTTTATAAATTCATGGGAAATTTAATAGCGCGAAAATACTCAGAATGCACGCAATGTACAGAAATATATGAAATGTCCAAGACAAAGCACTCGCTATAATATCCAGTGAACAAAAACAATTTTCTATAGCTGGAATTCATTTTTTAAATTAGTTATTCATAAAAATAAAAATTTGCAATAAACATGTGCAATGTGTTTCGAACGCCTGAAATGAAAACTCGTGGACATAATTTTAAGGAATATTCGATTCGTATTTTATCTATATAAAATTTCTTTTAAATTTCATAAAAATGTCAGTGAAATGTTCATAGGAAAGTTTGTTATCTCGACTTCGTTCACGCATCATTACCAGGATGATTTTTCTGCGATTAATATTTTTAGTTCCATCGATCTTCTGTCATTTCTCTTCTCTCGTGTCTTACAGCAGCAGCTGCTATTTGCATACAAGATTAACGAGAAGAATTTCAAGGGAATTGAACTCCCATGTCACTGAAAAATAGTATGTTCACAGCGCTGGAAATCCGTGAACAAGGGCTACAGTCTGGATTTTCAAGGTAACGACACGAGTATTTCCCTGGGGAACATATAGTCACAGGCAATCACTTCGATTGGAAGACACCAATTTGTGCTACGGCACGATTTCTTTAGATCGGATTCTTTTTGTCTGCGACACAAGCTACATGTATATAGATACGATGTACACACACTACGGAAATGATCATATATTAAACATCTCTTCGTTGTTGACTGAATACCAAGGCAGCAAATTTGATTAATATTTGAATAATATTCTTAAATGTATTATAAGACATAAAATATACATTTAAATAGAAGAAGAACTCTTTACTTCCGCCTGCTTTCCGGTTTTCCAGTGACTTCCATTTATACTACAGGGTAGAAGAATAATCATAAGACTTACACATAAACAGAAATACATACACACTAAATTAGAAGAGTATAGGTCAATCATATATTTAAACATTTCTTTCGTTCCGTTGCATGTTTAATTTGTCATTGCTATTTGATTCACTTTGTTATAAAATTAAATTATGTCTTTTCATTTCGTTAAAACTTCGCTTTTAAAAAGATCGAATTTGGATGGATTTAATCAAAAATCAGTCGGATGCAAATTCGAAACTATTATCAAATTCGAAATTATCGTCGAATTGTTAAATTCAGAAATTATCAATTTAAAATTCGATGGAATTTCAAATTCAACTTTCTCAAGTACGAAGTCTCCAATGTAATTTCATTATTTTCGTCTTACTCTAATCAAAATTCGAAATTATCGTCGAATTGTTAAATTCAAAAATTATCAATTTAAATAAAATTCGACGGAGTTTCAAATTCAACTTTCTCAAGCACGAAGTTTCCAATGCAATTTCATTATTTTTCTCTTATTCTAATCAAAATTCAAAATTATCGTCGAATTGTTAAATTCAGAAATTATCAATTTAAAATTCGATGGAATATCAAATTCAACTTTCTCAAGTACGAAGTCTCCAATGTAATTTCATTATTTTCGTCTTACTCTAATCAAAATTCGAAATTATCGTCAAATTTCATTATTTTCGTCTTACTCTAATCAAAATTCGAAATTATCGTCAAATTGTTAAATTCAGAAATTATCAATTTAAATAAAATTCAATGGAGTTTCAAATTCAACTTTCTCAAGTACGAAGTCTCCAATGTAATTTCATTATTTTCGTCTTACTCTAATCAATAGAATTTGCTTGACTTCGTTTGTACTACGAATTGTCGAATATAGTTAATGTACATTCGTATGCTTGTTAAGTTTAATTATGACTCTAGTGTTTAATTGCTACAGCGGTTGTTTCAAAGCTTTTTACTATTCTGTCTGAATGAACTTGATTGCTTCTCCGACATTAACTACGTTACAGTTGTGACTATGCTATCTGAAGCCCGATTGCTTCACTAAATCTTGACTGGGTTGCGGTTTATACTATTCCCAATGAAATTTAATTGTCTTAGTGATATTGACTATTCTGTGACTCGCGCTGCTTTATATGAAACCTGATTGCTTCCACTGATCTTGACTACGATTCGTGTTATCTTGTCAGCAAAATCTAAGAATTAATGCCTCTCTTTAAAATACTCTGATTTCCTTTCCTTCGCATATCCACTACGTTCTTTTGAGGAACAGAAATAACAAGACTATATTTAATGGGTTGAGTCATGAACAGTGAAAGAGATTCATATTTTAGGACCTGTCTGAATGAATATAGTTACTCAGAAATATAATTTTTTATTAAATGAAATTTGAAAACAGAGAATCATAAATAAATGACCAAGCGATAAATTGGTAAAAGAATTGAAATAAAATCCTATAAATTGCAATGCGTAGTGCCGCTTCTCTACATTTACTCTGAGTTCATATTACATGAAACTAGCAGTCTGTTCAGTCGCAAAGATAAATCGATTATTAATCCGGCGTCCAATCATTAGAAACACCTGTAGAACTCCAACACAGTTAAAAAAGTCACTGTTTTTAATAACGAAACCTTCGTCGGCAACGCTATAATGAAGCACCCGAGGCTACCTCTGGTTAATCTTCTTGACTTTTTCAACATTACTTTTTTCTCCCTCGTCATTGCTTTTCGATTTCTATTTTAACCCGATTTTCTTCCTTTCCCATTTTCTTTCTTGCACAACGGTATTTCCCGACTATCTTTCAATCGCGACGTCCATTTATATTTATAATAACCAAATAACTTGCGACCCTGTGATTGAAGAAAAATTATTTTAACAAGTTAAAAAAGAAAAGAAACGAACGCACATTTTAAAGTTATTCCAAAATATAATTCTAATTCGATATTTAAAGTTAGCGCCAAAAATTTTCAATTAAAATTAATTAATCTGACGACTCTGTTCTATGAAATCTATAATGCACTCGCATAAATTAATTCAAGGATTCTTCTACATAATTTAGAATTTAATTAAACTTTGCAGAGAAATAAAATACATCTCAATCTCGAAAATGATTATTTTGTTATTTATTATACATTAATTGCTTCTGTCGGACGGTTGTCAAACCTCAAAAGGGTAATGATGGTTTTAAGTTAATAAAATTGATGATGCCTTTCCAATCTTTTTGGATATTTCAACTAGAAGATATTGAAGATTATTGATAAAAAGACAACTTCCAGCCCGAGAAATCTATGAATTTTTTCCAGTTGCTTCCTATTGAGCAATGACACTCCGCCTGATATACGTCATACGAAATCTCTTGTTGATGGAAGCTGTTGAACAAGTTTCAAGTATCTGAGAAGGATTTTCTTTCAAAGGCTGCTCCAATTCTTTGCTTTCAAATTTTTTGGGGTTCTACATCTGAGAGATTGAGAAAAATAGAAAAGATAGGGAGAGAACCTTCGAGATTTGCGGATTTTATGAATTGCAACGTCTTCCTCTGATGCTGAGCAAATTTCCGCAATCTCAAAGACGTTTTTTTTCAATTGAAATCCGGAAAAGATAAAAAAATACAAACACTTCTTCTCGAACGCTATTGTATTCGGTATATTTTATTTTGTGATGTTATATTTTGAACAAGCTTGAATTATATTATAAGAAAAAGTCTTTCCACCGTTGCACGTGTCCAGTGAAATGGTGTAACTTTGTCTTAAGAAGTTTGCTTTACTTTAAACCGAACTTGTCTTGTCGCGAGAAGTTCATGCGACGATATAGAAGACAGATATTTAGGCGAACCCACTTAGTTGAGACACTCTGTACATACTTTCTCTTCATTTAAATTTCTCCACTCCATCAACCCATAAGGATCATTACAATTGAATTTATTAATCTTCCATTGTTTATTAATTTAACAGAGAATTAATAGAAAATATTAAATATAAATATTAAAGTAATCGGAAATGAAATATTAAGAAGATTAATATTTTCCACATTAAGATTGGCATTTCGAAAGCCTACAATAGGGAAAATTTTTTTTATTCGAAACAGAGCTACGACCAATTTAATGTAAATAAAAAAATGTGTAATAATAAATTAATAAATCACGGAATGATTAAATGTATAATAATAATAAAGGTAAAAAATGTACATAATATAAGACATAGTACGATAGTGAACGAACGACTCATTCGAAACGAGAACAAACTTGAGAGAACATGAAGTTCGCAGTTATGTTACACCAGTGCTTACGAGGTTCTCGTTTAAAACATTAAGAAGATGGTCCCATTGCGATGTTGCACGCTATTGGCCTCTCATAACCGTTGAAAAGGAATCCCTACAGTGTCGCTCGACTGTGATAGCTATCTTTTTCTCAGCCAGGTTTTCTCATCTGGATATCCGAGAGGCTGTGTCTTAACTTAACACATCCTGAAAGGTCAGACAAGTCCATGTTGCAAGCTCTCGAGGGGAAAAAGACGACGTCCTCGCTGTTTAAAAATAATTTTCATTTGTCCGGACGAATGAACCGTAATGTAGTCGCAAACATCAGTAGCCACAAGTGGCTAGTTATGAAACTGTACATTGCTGGTGCCTGGTTTCCTTTTAATTGATGGAGGAGTTATAGCTACAAACTCCTTTTCAGCGATTCGAGTAAATGAAGAAGAATCAGTTGGAAGTTGTTTGCTCTTTTTGAAATGTTGATTTATTTGTTGACTTTTATTAGAAAATTCGTATTATTATTAATTATTTTTTCCTTTGTCAATTGTTTCTTCACCGAAACTTTATTTTCCATCTTAAAATCTCTTCACCAGTTTTTAACTCGTAGAGAAATAATTTGCCTTCTTATCAGAATAGTATCAGTGATCAATCGTAGATGTTCAAAACAATTAATTTGTATTTTTCAAATATCCGTATGCAAATGAAATATTAGTTTGAATTTGAAATATCTAGGAAATTTTCTACTTTTTTATTCGTCATTGTTATTATTACACTTCCATAGACTAGATTCGTTCTTAAGTTGACGAAAACGTCGAAATAAAATAAACCAAATTAAGTAAATAATGCTTACACAAAGTGTAGGAAAAATAACTTTGTAAGTTAAATTAGTAATTGTTTGAAAATGATTGAAAAGATGTTCTTCGAGAGAAAGTGTATACATCAGGATGTAATAAAGTGCGCTTTTAACCGAGCAAGGTGCGAACATTCGAAAGTAATGCTACACCACTGATAGTTTTTGAAGAAGTACTCGCGATACTAACAAAATTTCACTCTTTATCGGAGAAAGTTGTTGGCATCTCTTAAACAAACTTTGTTCTTTCTTCGGCTGTGATACAGTTTGCAAATTTCGCAAGTTTAAATTGCCTCGGCTGCGTAATGTCAGTCGACACGGTTCCCTATCTTCGCTCGTCGACTCTACGTGACTTTGTTTCGATACTTCTGTTGGTCCATTCGTGATTTCCATATCCCAAATATATTTAAAAAAATGTATGGAACTTAATATGTGTATTGTGCTATTTAAAGAGCTGTATGGCTTTGATCACATAATACAGCGTTTGCTATAAAAGGAGGAACTAAATGTTGATGTGTATTATTAAAGAACAGGAAATATGTGTTTGCTTTTTGAAATATGACGTACATATTTGACAAACTTTGTGTGTGAACTGACAGTTCATTTTAATTATACTCGCTCTTAAATGTAAATATAGAAATATCCATTTATTTCTATAAATTAGCGCTATTTTATATCTGAAAATTTTACGAATATCCCAATACAGCTTATTTGGGCGTAAATATTTCAAAATGGTTTAATGTAACTAGAAAGATAAGTGTAAAATATTTCTACAAATTAATAAGTAACCAAATTAAATTATATGTTAAACAGTAACCTATTTGCTATATGTGAGGCTCGTACTATAACATAAATGTATTATTGTAAATTATTATATAGTGTAGTAAGTAAATGCTCAAAGAAAGATGTTGAAAGGAATGCGTTTGAAAAAGTTACGATGAATGTTACGAAATCAAAAGCAGAATTTTATTATAAATCTAGTTACGTGAGGTAGACGTAACCAAATTCCATAAAAACACATTTAGGAGATATTTGAAACTGCTATCAAACTGCTGCACAGTTAACAGTCGTAAGTCTTGCCATCAGTGTGAATCCAATTGCAAACCTGAAATAAAGAAGAAGGTAACGAAGCATGGACGAATAATGGTGATTTTTCGTGGTGAATCTGAAATCAAGGATGAATCAGAGTGATAAATGTAAGACTGAAGATCGCTGGGTGTAAAGTGTTAGTGCGAAAGAGAAGCGTTTGAACAGAATTCCTCAGATTATGCACATCCGCTCAACTTTCACAGCGAATATGTTTCAATGTCTTCTGGAACTGGCTGAATCGAATAAAGGAAGTGGAGAAATAGGACAGGAAAGAATATACGTGTTCTTTACATACACAGGTTTGCAAGGGTAAATGCTGAGAAAATACATGCACAATACTAATCATGCTAAATGACAGCAAATTAAGTTGCAATAACTAAAGTTCTTCAAATATTTTCAGTTTGGTAAAAAGAATTCATACAATGCATTGGATGGAAAAGCATTGCAATTATGTAATATCGCAACCATAACATTATTTACAATTTATTTCTAATTAATAATCAATTTGATGATCCACCTAAAACTGTACCATCATTTTCGCCATTCCTCATAGTTCTCACGTATAATATCTCTACAGTATCCAGTAGTATCGTGCTCCAGTCGCTAATGACCCTGCAGTTTAATCGACTTGAGACGATTACGAAACGAACAACGAACAATAACGAGTCTAAATAATTTTATGGTCCTTGTGTGGCGAATGCCTTTTACCTGCATTTTAGAGTTCATTTAAAACTCTGCCAATGTCACCAACACAATTGTACCACATCGTACGTCACGAAGATATTTTGCGAAAAACATATAATATAACCAGAATAAATTTTCACAGGTGTTCGAATACCTCTATGAACCAGAGTATAATTATGAACTTAATTCTGACAGAAAGTCTTCTATAAAGACATAATATATATTGCCTCAGATATTTCTCTACCTACACAGAAACAGGCGCAAGCGAAGAAATATATATATATATATATATATATATATATATATATATATATATATATATATATATATATAGGCATGGTCCGAAAAATTCTGCGAGCAATCTCTCGCTGAAAGCTTTCGGCGTTCAACACGGACACGCTCATATCGCGAACGGCTCGTCCATCAAAGCGAAGGGGGAAAATAAACCGGGCGAAAACGACCGAAATCTCTCGCAGCCCTCTTTTTCCATTATCCAAGAAAGTAAGAAATAAGAAAACTGTAGGAATAATACCGCGAGGCTGAGGAACAACAGCAGCTTAAACAGTAACGGGCCGGTACGAAGCGAGAGGACGGTGAAAAGCGTGGAAGAATCGTAGCGGCGGTAAAAGGGGTGAGAGCAAAGAGAGCAGGAGGGCAGTAAAGGGAGAGGGAGGTCAGAGGTTAAGTGAAATTGAAGTTCAACCCACTGATGAAAACGACTCGCGGGATCTAAGGTGACGGGGGACTCCTCCGCAATAGTTTCGTTTCCTTTTAATCTCGGTAGGGTTTTCTGCCAGCCAGAGTAGGAAGACTGTCAATTCCGCTTCCATTTCTCGCCGACAGTGCGAGCGAGATGAAGGAGACCGGCACGCGAGTCTATGTGCGCCAGCGTCGTTGTACAGGGTGTCTCGGCAACTCCGGTACGATCGGCAATCAGGCGATTCTGTGTGAAAGAAAACGTATGGAAAATATAGAATAAGATTTGGGGGAGGAAAAGTCGAAATGGGAAGAAGGAAGAAAATGACACTATTTATGAGGAGAAGGGCATAGACTTTATGGGAGCTTAGGATAACAGATTCAGCTCTAGTATGGATGGACGGGACAGATCAGAGACAGGAATATGAAAGAATAATAGAGGGAGGGTATAAAAGGAAATATAGGGAATTAGGGGAAGGAAGCAGAGCAGAGTTTTTGAAGGAAGAATGTAGAGGAAGCGATAATCGAGCGAGATTTAGACGTGATAATGAGGATAGAGTCAGGGAATTCAGAATGTAGATTGTGTGGTTAAGGGAAAGAAACGACAGAAAGAGGAAGAGTGCAGAGAAGTTGGAAAAGAAAAAGAATTAACCGGAAGGATGAGCGAGGAAAAGAGCAAGGAAGATGTATGAGGAAAATAGTAGAAAGGAGAAGGAAGCTAGTCGGACACGTGTCACGAGCATTTTAAGTATTTGAAGTATTTTAAGTATGAGAATTATTTTCTACAGTATTATAATGGCGTATATGGATAGTGATTTTGTAGACACAACCACGTGTCAAGCCCTTTTTGAGGTCGAAAGTCAGGAAAATGAAGTTATCCATCTACCTCTCTCTCTCTCTCTCTCTTTGTAGAATAAAAGTCTTTCGTGTGGCGTTTCGTTTTTAAGAAAATCGAATTTGAAGATTTTTCGAGTATACTTGGGCTTGATTAATTTCGAACTGAACAAGAGAAAATAATCGACAGAAAGTTATTCCACGCGTAAAAAATAGGTGGAAAAATGTAGAACAAAATCTGTCCATAAGACACTTTGTTTCCGAGAAAAACAAATTTGCAATTGAAAATTTATTTTGTGTAACAGGTTGGTTCATGACTAAACACGTTCAAGCTCTATTCTCTCGGAAACAAAGCGTGACTATGGGAAAACTTTATTTCGCATTTTTCACTTGTTTTAGCATGTTTCTTTTTTATATTATTCTCGAGTATTTACAATTTATCCACATGTTGACATTCGGTAAATTGGTTTAACGATGTTGTGACAGTAGCACGTAGATGTTTATCCCATTGGAGAAACGTCGCTGATAATTGCACAAATATCATTGCAAATATCATGCATATATTGCAAATATCATGCAAAAAACAAAAAGTTATTTATATTCTATGGAAACTGCGAAAAATCCACAAATAACGATGAGAATAAAAAATCAATCGAGTTTTTTCTTCGTAATCTTCTGGATGAGATGAATAGAGTTCTATTTTAATATTTAGCATAAGTTCCCTCACAGTGCTCGTTTACTCACAGTTAGTCTAGTCTGCAATTAGTAAAGTTTAAGTATACAGGGTGGTTGGTAACTGGTGGTACAAGCGGAAAGGGGGTGATTCTACGCGAAAAAAGAAGTCGAAAATATAGAATAAAATTTTTTTTCTTTTTCTTTTTTAAATTTTTCCATCGAGACAACGATCTACAGTGAGATCCGTTATAACGTACAGCACGCGTACCGAACGAAAATTCAAAGTCGATTTTCTCAAAAACAAAGCCTCAAACGAAAAATTGTTATTCTATATTTTCGACTTCTTTTTTCGCGTAGAATCGCCCCCTTTCCGCTTGTACCACCAGTTACCAACCACCCTATATAATTGACAAATTTTCAAATGCGATTTTCTCGAAAATGATCCGCCATACGCAATCATTTTATTCCACATTTTCGACTGATTTTTTTACGTAGTAATCATTCTATTGCCGAGAATTACCGAGACACCCTGTACATGTCTGCTGTTAATCTTACACCATGGGAGAAGCGAAAGGCACGAGAAACTGTAGTGAAGATTCGTTAAACGAGCCAAGACTTAACGATCCGCGAGAAAGAACGAACATCGGTCTAAGTTCTCCATTGTGAGAAATGATTTATAGGTTTCCACGTTCAACTGGCCACTGTTATTCGCCGGATATATTTAACGTTTTATCCGAAAGAAACAGATATTAACGTATTATGCAATATATTGTAGGCGTATACGCAATATATTGCCATCCTTAGAATGGTGCAGTTTTCTTGATGGAAAGACCACGATACTTGGAAAATCGTAACTGTATGTAAAACTTTCATTCGTTTCATCTTCTTGTAGCAAATTGTAAAATTGTACGTTATAAAATGTAAGCAGTTTTACCTAAAATTGCGTGAAATTCTCCAGACAATCGAACGATTATAAGCTTAAATTGATTCGATAGAAATTATTTACTGTAATTCGTAGCGTAGATTCGAAGAAATTCACATTGTCCTCGTTTCCACGATTTGA
This sequence comes from Bombus huntii, assembly GCF_024542735.1. NCBI lineage: Eukaryota > Metazoa > Arthropoda > Insecta > Hymenoptera > Apidae > Bombus > Bombus huntii. Next base: position 3,268,206 of record NC_066243.1, read on the forward strand.
ATATCTTTGATCTTGCAATATCTTTTCACGTCTATCTCTGTATATTCGCGAACGTAAACGATAGAACGTAGAACTGACTTTTCGACTACTGTGTAAGTGTACTTGAGCGAGCCTTTGACTCTTGCTAGCTTTATTTTGTTTGAAAATAACTGTGCCATGACAAATGTTATTTGCGTGAACCTCGCATATTCGTCGTCAACGATACTATACATCGCTATCACGACCAGAAGACAGCATAATATGAATAATTGATATATGCTATATATTGATTATATGATATAATCTTTATATTGCAAATCATTTCTGATAAGCTTTATGAAAATTGTTTCCCTTTTAATAAATATTTGCGGGAAATATTATGGAAACGCGAATGCACTGCAATTTTTCATTAATATACGTCGCTTGTTTGTTTTTAACGAAACAATATCGACATTCGGCCGCTAATGACCACGGTAGTCGATGCGACTTTAAATAAAATAAATAATGAAATATTGACATTCGAAATTATTGTAAATTGATTGAAAGATAATTGCTTTACTTCAAAGCAAATAACTATACTTAATATTTTACATGTAACATTAATATACATAAATATAGCATTAACCCCACTGTTCTCTTCTTTTCTTCGTATTTGTATCTTCTCATTTGTACTTGTTTCGTCCGTTTGAAGTATTTATTTGAATATTTAATTCATAAAAATTATAGAATATACAAAAGACAAATTACGTTGAATACAAAAAACAAATATTTGGAAGTCGTCGATATTTTAATAAATATCTATTGGAATAGGTATAACGACCATTTTGGGGTCTTAAGGACCCGAGGAGAAGAGTAGGGTTAATAGGTATATTAGATTAAATTGTATTTTTAATAGTAATTACGCATTATGTTTAAAAATATTTATTTGTAGAAATTTTTTACATATTAAATTACAAAATAACAATAAATATCTATAGTTATATAGTTACAATAAAATTATAAAATATCTTATAGATATACATTGAATATTATACAAAATATTCATCGGATACAAGCCTCGCAGTGTAAAAATAAATCTATAAATGATATCTTTCTTAATATATTGAAAATCACTATAGTCGATCAGGAAAATAAAAATCGGACACCGGTGCAATTTTGAACAAACATGCAAGAAGCTACAAAAATGTATCATCATTTTTACTTGCTTAAATATTGTTAAATATTAAGTAGATAATTTGAGGAGTTTAGAAAAAATTTAATATTCGAATCGATGATCTTTAATTAGACATATTATCTTCCAATATTAATCGAGGTCTTTCACATTTAATGAACAGGTGCGACAGGACTAACGAGGATAGTTTAGCGATGTCGCTTGAGGTTTCGACCAATTATAGTAAGAGCAGCAAAATGATCGTCAATAAATTGAATTTTCACTGTCGAAACCTCCATTTTTCTTCAACTATTGCTGTAATAATACTTTCATAGAATTTGTTTCATAAAAATCACACGTCAGTAGATTTGATTGATGGAATTTTAGAATCTCTCGTGAGGTATTATCTGCTATTTAAAGCAATCAATCAAACGATTATACAACCATGATTTTTCATAAAAATCTCTGTTATCAAGCACTCTTCGTATTTACAATTAATAGAATATTTAAAATTTGTCAATGGGTTTTATTATCTGATTAATTCTCGATTAAACTACTTTATTTAAAATTCAGCTTCATAATTATACATTGTTTTCAATTTTAATGGTTACAAAGTATTTATAGCGATTATGCAACTCTTAAAAATTGCCAAGTTATGTGATAATAGAAATAGATATATTTCGAAATAGTTGTTACGTAGATATCAGAACGTCTGCTGTATTTATATTACAAACTGAATGCTTTTCACTGCTTTATTTTCTAATTGTTTCATTAAAAATCCATATTTTATCTACGTCATATGTACTTTGCAACACAGAATACCAAATAAAGTAGAATTTGAATTTTCCAATAAATGCATTGTTACACGTACATTAAATACAGTAAGACTCGGGTCTCCGAATTTTTTAATTTCTTTTTCATCCGCACACTGGGTCGTTTTCGACCAGTAACTTTAAGTAATTCTCCGTTTTTTTTCATATTTTTGATTAAATTTTGCTTTGCTTAAAAAAATTAAGCTAGCAATAAAAACTATTTTTGACAATATTGTAGAAACCTACAAAGTAGAGAGAAGTAATCGAAAATTTTTAGAACGCCAGCCCTCAGCTCCTTAAACAAAAATTGCAGGATTGTTCACTTAGTATCTGAATCATGAAATACTCAGTGAAATACTCATTTTCTTAAACATTAAACGCGTCTATACAAAACAGGACGATATTTAGCAACGTGAACAAGCGTGCAGAATCATCATCGACGCGCGTTTTCCTCTGTAGGAAACTCTCTGAACGTTCGCAACTGGACGTGCCAAGCTGTTCATAAATCTATGTAATACGATCTTTGGTGTCGTCGAATAATCGAGCTTCTGGTGTGTTCGCAATCTTTCATATCGCGTCAAATAGGTTTCAATGATGGCAAAGTGTTCTTCTTGTAAAAGGGATAAAAGATTTACAGACACAGAGCATCAGCTACGTTTGATCGATGATCGTGCTTAAATTTTGAACTTCCAAAGGGACTGATATTCGTTTCGATGGTGTAAGATCCACGTTCAAGTTTCGATTAAGATTTCTGCCGACTTTTTGAACCTGTCCAGCCTCTGGTTGGCAGTGTGACTTTCGAAAAATCCTCTGTTGTATTCACAGTAGTTACAATTAGTTACTGGCTTATTATTATCTCGAATCGTAAATATTTTAAGCTCGTGGCAAGACACACATACAATAGCGCTTATAAATATGTGGATCTTTCGATTGATTTACATTAACAATATCTGAATGTAAAATTCAAGCGGAGGCGAAACGTTGAATATCACCTTTTTATGCGTCAAATGGAAAAATTCAGAGTTACTTGAAGTAAAAAGAGACTATTATATAGTTACAATAATATTATAAAATATCTTATAGATATACATTGAATATTATACAAAATATCCATCGGATACAAGCCTCGCAGTGTAAAAATAAATCTATAAATGATATCTTTCTTGATATATTGAAAATCACTGTAGTCAGACACTGGTGCAATTTTGATTTCTACATATTTCGAATTTTTTTAACGAGATAACTTAGGTTTCCTGTATCGATAGTAGTAGCGTTAAGCTGGTCTTTACAAATTTAACTAGACTATTACTCTGATTTTTACTAAACGTGTTTTCATGGCGAAAAATTGAATGAGCTAGAAACCTGTTGGAGCTATCTCAGAGGATTAAAAGATTAAAAGTTTTCCGAAAGGGACCGAAAGTTTTCGGGAAAGCAGTCGCAAAGTTCTGAAAAGTAACAGACTTTATTCGATAAAACGTCACTTTTATAAAAATACGAAATTATTTTTATTATTTCAAATTTCGCTAGATTTTAACGCCATATTCGCGTGTAATCTGTTGAATGATAATTATGAAATTGTTTAGTCGATAATCTTAATTAATTTAGTTAATCTTAATTAATCTTTAATTAGTTTAGTCGATATTCTTTATCTAAAAATGCTATTTTCGATATAACTATTTATGCAATTATAAATTAATATAAAAACGAAGGTGTTCATTGATCAAGAAAAAGTATTTTAAAATTGGTTAAAATAATTCTTATTTTCTATTTACTGTACTAGATTATACTAGGAACCGAGAAACACACACAGATGTACCTACATATTTTCTTCAGTGTTCACTCTTTCGAATTTGATGGTTTATGTCTTTCTTAGTAGTTATGCCAGTAGAATTTACATATTGCACAATTGTATATTATTTTCTAATGCATCTCTTTCACGTACAAGTATCTATTCGTTTCTATTTAGCAATTTCCAACTGAACTGTTTGAATCTGTAACTATATATTATATGTATCTTCTCTATTCGTATCTGTAATCTACGTATTTTCCTGTGTAATTCATGTTAGACTATTCTGATAAATATTCTGTTTTGTATTCTATTCTCATGACTATCCGTTAAAACCCTCTTTCTCTGCTCCCAAAATGAGTGAGCTGACGTAAACTAAATCGAAGACTGTCTAGCGCAAACAGTTGGCTACGTTCATTTATTCTTTCACACGTCAACGTCCACTTTGTTGCTGTTGCCGTATTAGCGGAAAGAAACGCAGACAAAGCCAATATAAATTTCACGCACCGCGATCGATACATTCTGCCGTTTGTTTTCACGATGCATGTGCACATATGCATCGATGTTTGTTTGTGCACTGAAATATTCAATGAAACGGAGTGTACACTAGAGCCGGTAGGTAAACTAAAGGCAGTTCAGGCTAGATTGTTAATAGGCATGAGTGCCCTAAAGGGGCGCAGAATCGCCCTTCATATTTCAAATGCGGACAGATTATAGTCGTATAAATCGTAGAAGGCGAATGGTAAAGTTTCCTAAGACATATAATTAAGCTGTGGATGTTTACGCGTTTATGGGAAATTTGCGGATACGAGAACGCACAGAATGAACATAATATACAGAAATATATGAAATATTCAAAGTACAGAATCTTTTACCACGTTGAATGAATAAAATATTTCTTTGCTCAAGTTCCATCTTGTAAATTACACGTACGAAAATACAAATTTGCATATTCGGATAAATATATAATTTAAAGAAAGTGAAAGGGTATAGTAGCTGCACGTCTGGCAAAAATATTTCTGATGGGAACGTATCGTTTCCGACTGAACGTAGGTTAGACAAAATATCTGGAAACTTCAGTTGAGATGTCTAATATTGTATAAAATAATGATTTTGCTGTTATAGAACAAGTATCAGGAATGGACAATAATTTATTTTTATTTCTTTGGTTTCCCAACTTGTAGATTTTCTTCCATTTTCTCAGTGTGAAATCGCAATTACTTTATCGTGACTGAAAGAATTTTGAAGCAGCACGCACTTGTTTAGAAATATGTACTCGATTTTCCATAATATACGTAGTAACAGTCATATAAATATATTAAATTATTTTGCAGAGATAGTTTATAATGACAAACATCGTACAATGTAAAAATGTACAAAGTGATACATTACACAACATTAGAAGAAGTAAAGTAACCAGGAGGAAAAACAATTGCAGTTTGCTTAGAAATATATAATTAGTAATATCTATGAGGAGCTGATCCTTCAATTAAATTAAGTTTATTTTCATAAAAGAATTCTATTTCTTCTTCAGGTAAATATTTGTAAAAGATTTCTTTCTTTCTTAAACACACTATTACCTCTGAATTTTATTTTGTTACAAAATAAAACAATCGCAGTTTGATTAAAAATATACAATGAACGATATCCATGAAGTATTGGTTTATAAATTGCATTAAATTTATTTTCACAAAAGAATTCTCTTTTTTCTTTACATTTATACTTATAAAAAATTTCTCAAACACAGCAATTACAACGAAGTATGAAATGGTAATTTGAAATGGACATTATATAATTAAACGTTATATGTGATTATTTATCAGTATATTCTCAGATTCGCCCTCATTTTAGTAGAAACATTCACAACTTTAAATTAAATATAAAAATCTTATATGTAAGTATCTTATATTATATCGCGATTTCTCGTATTTTTAATTGAAATATCGATGCTTGGGATTGACAGTGACGTAACTTGCAAAATGTAAATTTTACTGGCAAGATTTTCTAAAATTGACGTTTTTGAGAATACTAGATACACGTTTTCTTAATTTAACTGCTAAAAGACAAAGCAAAGGAATTATTAATATACTGCTTTACATAATAAAAATAGAAACATAACGTAGGTTAGTGTAGAATTAGTAAATTTAAAATTCTCTGAATTGTGTTGCTATCAATGTCAAGTATATGACGAATAATTCTCATCGTTTTGTACTGTGAATGAAAATACTATTTTATCATTGTTCCTTGTATTTCTTTATGTTTTCCATAATTCTGCTAAGTAGTACTCATTTCCTAACGATCCATGGTACGTGTAAGTTACCCTGTTACATGTTACCTTAAGTTGTTTCATTTGTACCAATTTCTACATATATCTACATTTATTAAATTCTACGATCGAAATAAGAGCCCTTTTTTCTAACATATTTAATATATCGACAAAATTTATAATTCAAACTCGCGGAATAATCCATTAAAATAAACATGATCTCTTAGAATTCGAAAGTACGATGCTTTTGGCACAAATAGATCTACGTTCTGTTCTTATTCTGTCACGTTGCACTCAAACGTGTTACAAACGTCACTCGAATATGTTGTTTCCACAGTTGTTAAAATTTTGAACACCTTTCAAGCATAACAAAGATTAAAGTAAAGTAAATAACTATCGTAGACACAACCGCGATATGTTTGGCAAGCTTACTGTGCTTACAGCGTGAAATATCTTTATCGGTATAAATCTCGTTGCTCCGCGTTTAAAAAGTCAGGAACACACGGTGCTCGCGTCTATCGATGCGACGAAAAAAGTAAACACACGGGAATTCAGCAACACTCAGATACTTTGCTTTCGGCGACGGGTCTATGAGCGGTGTTCAAAGCGCACGCTTGTTATTTGTCCGCCTCACGGCCTTCGGTACATGTCTCGCTCGTGTTTCGTCGAATTTCTCGCGCCGGCCACGCGTACGAAATTGTCGCGTTCGCGGTTTCGCGCGCACGAAAGGTGCATCCTATCGCGAGAACTTGTTTCCTACGCCGCCAAGGCAGCGTTAAGGCACATGCAAGAATAAAGCAAAACAAAAAAAAATACAAAAAAAGAAATAAAGAAAAGAAAAAACAAGAAAAAGCAAAGAAAGAAAAAAGTAAAGAAAAATTAACAAAAAAAAAGACGGCTTGGTATCGAATCGGAAGTACAAAGTAAGCTCGACCGCCGCAGCGCCCAGAACCACTAATGTGCTCGCTCGCAGCGCGGACGGCAACTTCGAGGTGACCTTGGCCACGAAGGCCACCATCTACCATCAAGGATTGGTCGAGTGGAAGCCCCCTGCCATTTATAAGTCATCCTGCGAGATCGACGTGGAGTACTTCCCATTCGACGAGCAGACCTGTGTCCTCAAGTTCGGTTCGTGGACCTATGACGGCTTTAAGGTAAACTTGCATGGTAGCCGCTAAGTTCGTGGCAGATAGACCGGCGGATCTTCCACGACGTGGATCGACGTGGCTCGTGATGCGTCGAGGACGGTCCACCTTTGTAGCCCTTAAGACTAGATATTAGACCCGAACGATCGGCTCGTCGCGTGGATTTCCAAACTCCGCGGTGGCTCGTGTTTTCTTGTTGCCCGTTTTCGAAACGTTACACTCGATGGGAGGGGAGAGCCGAAACCCACGCTAGGAGACGGATGCTGCCAGCTTTCCTTCAACGTTCCGTGATACCTATAACAGTAGCTCCGACAGATGCGACGTGCGTTCAGAGGATAGAGAGAACGAGAATTGATGATAGCGAGGCGAATCGCAAAGAAAATGCAACAGAGATGGCACGCAGTAACAGTTGATAGCCGAGGGGGATGTTTGAACGAAGGGAGATCGAGTAGCGAGGACGCGAAATTACGCGATCCGAGCGGTCGATGCGAAGCTTTTTCGGCTCGATTCGTTAGAAAGGGTGAGAGATAGGGTGATGGTGAGGAAGAAAGAGAGAGAGAGAGAGAGAGAGAGAGAAAGAGAATGAAAGAAAGAGAGAGAGAAAGAGACAGATCATCGCGTAGCGGCAGCATCCGGTGCTCTTCAAAGAGGAGCCAATCGTGATCACGCTCGGCTCGTTTCTTCGGTGATTCCAGCGCCGACGGGAACTACGAGGTGACGCTGATGACCAAGGCCACGGTCTACTATTCGGGATTGGTCGTCTGGCAACCGCCAGCCGTATATAAATCCTCCTGCTCCATCGACGTTGAGTTCTTTCCGTACGACGTACAGACCTGTGTTTTGAAGTTAGGCTCCTGGACCTATGACGGTTTTAAGGTGCCACGCCAACAGCAACGAGCACGATCGCCAGATTGAACCTTTTTGCTCGTCATATATGATCGGTCTTCCCAGTTTCCTCCTTGGTTACACTTTCGTTTTTTATGTTCCATCAGAGAATGCCACCTTGATACCCGTAATCGTTTCTGCGATGCGCTGGTCTTGGACGTCATACGTCATATTTATATATATATTATCTATATATATTACATATATATATATATTTCAATATTGTTACTTGGTGTGGACTGCAGTGTTATTTGATTGACATTCGTCGTGATGTCGTACGGTCAGCTCGTTTTTATATATTATTCTGCGGTGTGCTCGAACGATCCTACAGGCTCGCATATCTGAACGCGATCTTTGAAAACGGCTCGCGTCGTCGTTCTTGCGAGGATCCCAGTTATCGTGACAAATTCGCACGCATCGATCTCGCTGATCCACCTACAGTGGCTCGCGAATATATTCGTACATCTACCGGCACATTTTTTTATATATTATACGCGTTACGTGAAATCTTCTGAAATTTCTGTAGCACTGCGATGAGATAAGATCGTAGTGATTATGGTAGTAAAGTTTAATTGCGATCCGAAGATGTACGTAGAACAACATTTTCTTTATGATTACGTTGCGTGCGTTGTACTACACTTTTTGAAATTTCGTTAACATCCGAATGAGATACGATTATCGTGTTTCTGATAGTAAAATTTGAAGGCAATCCGAAAATGTATATGAAAGTTACAAAACGTTTATCGTAAACGTGCAGTGGCGTTAAATGTTGTAACTTTGTATCTTATTAAGCGCGCATATTGCGTCAACATGTTATTTGACATTTTTTCCAGACGATTGAAATAGTCAAATTCTCAACATTATGTCTATAAAAGGCAATTTTACACATCCACGTATTATTTTTCTCATCGCTATTTCTTGTATCTAGAGTCTATAGTTTTATCAAATTTTCTAAACTCCAAGTACAGAACTTCGTTCATCCGAACCTCTTTGCATGAATTCGTAACTGAGCCTCTATTTTTCGAATTACGCTCGAAGGTACTGTCAACTATACGAACGCGTATTCTGAAGTCGTACACGTCGTGTGTTTTATCCAAGTTGTCATATAATTGAACACAACTTGTGTCGAAAGTGTTGCTCAATCTCAGTCATCCGAACGTCCATCTCTGTTATCGAAATTCACAGCAGCAGCTGGTCCCAACTCGTCGATTATCCAAAATATTTTATTGCCTCGATCGGTTGAGATAAACGAAGTTCTATTGTATTTAGAACGCTATGGTAGACTACGAAAAAACATTGGACAATTGCCGGGCCCCATGTTTTGCAATCTTGGTTTTTGCAAAAAAATTGCAAACAAAAATAGAAAACGTAGAAAAGTATAGCGCGAGTGAAAGGAAAAGAGGAGTTAAATAAGCCTGGACTCTTAATTAAAAAATCAAACTTTCTTATTTCTGATTTGTAACGAACGAAATTTTCATCAACATATTTGTCATATTTTTCCGATTAAAATGACACCAAACACGGTACAATTTGAAGCACATTTGCTAACTTGATAAATGACAATTAAATACATATCAATAAGTAAATACAATTCAAATTACACCGTGTTTGTTCTCATTTTAATCAGAAAGATCTCACAAATACTTCAGTAAAAGTTTGATTTAAAAAGACGTGAAAAATAAAAAAAGTTTCGCTTTTGAGTTAGTACCCACGTGACCATGCTGGGATGACTATCATGCAATTAACGAGCGCTTCTTTTCCTCCGATTATCGTACGTTGTCGTACATTGCTTGGCCCTAAATCGGTTAATATGGCGCACAATTGACTGTTCAGATACCTTGATGGTCCTTGCGAGTTGTATAACTCTTATACACATTTTCGGATATACTTCAAATCCTACCAACATAATCGCGATAATCGTAACAGTAATGGGATTTCAAGACGTTTCGAACAACACGCAGGTAAAAATTCGGATACTTTCGTGAGCCACCGTAAACGTTTTACAAGCATTTTCTTAGCGACATCTTATCGTTCGGTGTTACGTTTTTGTTAAACATTGCGGTGCTATGAAGTACTTCGTCGATATGCCGTTTCGTGTAACACCACATCTATCTTTCACCTTGTATGAATGCTTCCTACTAAGAATGTTAGTCTGATCCTCGCTTCGACGAACGACTTGAAAGAGCGATACTACGTCGCAGGTTTCAAAGGGTACCTCGATCACAAACTTTGAATCGAGGTGAAAAGAATCTGCTTCGAAGCGTATCCAAGCTGGTCAGTCGCCTTGCTCTTTGACATTTGCAGATCGATGGAAAGATGAAACGTCTAATCGCGGAGTCTCATTCTTTATTAGCATAGCTATTGAAAAGCTTAGATCGTAGGACTCTCGGTTTCTAAGCGTCACTGTACGCGATACACGCGGCAAAGATTGAACGTTTTACCGAGCATTTTTCAGACACCACACTAAATACACGGTAAAAAAAAAAAGAGATGTTTGGACAGGCCTAGTTGCTTCAATGTAGCAGGGTAAATACAGATTTATACGTAAACAGATTATTCAAAAAGTTTTCATTCCTGTGAAAGGCAAGTGGATTAAACTTATTTGAAAACTCGATTCAAACAGTCTGATTTCGTGTCTCGTTTTGCATAAGCCCTTTGATCGAGGTTTATGACATTATGGTTTATTTAGCTACTTCTGCTGTAATAAACGGCACTGAATTCAGATCGAGTTTAATAAATTTCTGTTAACTGATTATCTTTATTTCATATCGCGATAGCTGCTACACTTCCGAATAACAAGATAGCAAACTTGTGGCATCTATAATTTCCTATATCGTAGCTACATCAGCGTGAAATTTGCGAGCAGTATGTGGGCATTAACATTGCGTGGATACGTAAAGCTCGATATGCTTTCAGCAATTTCCACTTAAATGGACATTTCGTATAGACATACGAAAAGAATAAAATGAAAAGAAGATAAATTTCATACAAATGATCATACCTTACGTAGTGCTCTCGAGTTACGCTACTCTGTCATATAAATTCAAGTATTGGATTATAATAAAAATGAAATTGGAACAATTCTTGCTTCGCCAACGTTGTATTACTACCAAAATTGTAAAAGAAATTAATAGGAGTCGTAAAGTTATATATGCCGGAGATGAAATGACATCGGGGCCTTTCTTTTGGAATTTTTGTGATGAAGTTCAGTATTTCCACATACGCCCAGTGTTGTAATGTGATGAAGTTCAGTGTTTCCACATACGCCCAGTGTGATAATGTGATGAAATTCAGTGTAAGATCGAGCACAATGGTTCACATACGCTTACGGATGATCATGTGGCCCAAAGAAATTTAGAGGCAAAAGCAACACACAGTTACAGAATTTAGTTCTAACGTCATTAGTGCTATGATCATAACATCCAGTATAGTGTTTTCACATATGCCCAGTGAGGTATCAAGATATAAAAAAAATATGAGATTCATTCAGGTACGAGATCGAGAATGGTCTGTCATGTGATTATGGACTGACTGGTAATTCACAGGATGCAACTACACTTTGAATACTAATTATAACGTTACTGATTGTTGTTTTTCATTTTTACCATTGAACATTCGATCAAAGTTTTTGTTCTTGAACTGCACCCTTGGCTTGTTGGGACATTTGGTTCAATTGTAAATAAATAAATAATAAATGTCAATTGTATTGAGTCTAATGTTGAGAAAACCCAATATTTTAGTCAGGATGATTGTCAGGATGGCCGTGTTGGAGATGAAAGGACATCGGGGCCTTTCTTTTGGAATTTTTGGCAAGATCTCCAATACTTTAGTCTATATTATTATAGTTATATTTAAATAATAAAACTTAGAAGTAGTTGTTTATGATTCAATCCGATTATGTTTGCCCGACATTTCTGACAGTGGGTTTGGACTCGAGGTGACACAACTGGTCGCTGAACGTAGCCACGGCCACGGGATGGATGTTTTTACCTAACAGAGGTATGGAGTAGTTGTATAGTTCTCCTTAAAAAAAGAAATATAGTTGTAGCGGCACACGGGCTCGAGGACAAATCATCAAGCTACGTGTGGTTTTGCCTCACAAGTGCCAATATTATGGAACACACGTTGTGTTAACAATCAAACTCTGGGCAGAAACAATGTCGCCGCTACGCGGGACTGCCTAGCAACGACAGTTGGAATTTTGTTGGTATCCCCGACCAATATACAGCAAACAAACGCGATCGCAAGGAAAGGAAAGTTTTCATCAGTCTTTTATTCTTACGATCTCCTTGGAGACTTTTCCCATCGTCTTTACGAGCAGTATATACCGAGCATCACAGCAAACGTTACTTTGTGCTTCAAAAGAGTTACCCCGTTGGCGGTGGATTCGTTATTGAACCTAAGATCATTGTCATTAACATCTCGAGTGTCTAATCACCACGGTTATTTATCAAATTCTGTAAAAACCATATTTATACCAGTAAATATGATTTCTATTGTACAACAACGATGGCTAGTCCAAATGAAGATTCGTTACACGCTCCTAAACTTACTAATAACTCGACATATATATTGTGATTTACTAAAAAAAAAACAGGACTGTTTCAATCACCTGTGCCAAATTGGAAGAAATTACTCGTAAAGCTGAGGTCGATAATAATATCAAAAATATTTACCATGTGGTCTAGACGTGTAATGTAATTAAACGAACAGAACTGGGAAGCAGGTTTGCTTACGAACAAGATAACGTGTAATAACGTCTAATATTTGCGAAAGAAGGTGCGCGGTGGAGAAAAGAGCAGTGTTTACCAACGAAAGAAAATTCAATCTAGATGGCGTAGATGGATATTCGTATTGTTATCGCTGGATTGCGGATGTTCGTGCGTTTCTGGGAAATTTGAAGCTGCACAAACGAACAAATATAGAGAAATATAGAGAATATTCGAAATAAAATAATTCTCTGTAAGATGTCTATTTAATTTGAATTTACTTAAACACAGTCTGGTTTCCACGATGTTCTTAAAAAATGATGCAAAATGTCAGATGACCGATAGGAATTATGTAACTCTAATATAAGGAAGATACATTTATTTTAATGGAGACACGAATGAGGTGCATCGATTTCATCTCAAACTCGAAAGAAATAAAATTATTTTTTGTGAATCTACCATTAGATCAACACTGGCATATCATAACTACACGAGATATTTCTAAATATTTTAAAAAAGAAAAGAATCATGGAAATATGGAAAACAGAAATATAGATAATATGCAAAAGAAAGACAGTTTGAAAGTACAAGTACTTTAAGGGAATGCATAAAAGAGAAAATAGAAGATAGAAAAGAAAGGAGAAACATCTAAAGTGTTGTTTTTGTTCAGACGTATGAAATGTGCTAGTATTATTTCTTCGTATTTATTTATATTTTTCTGTTTATTCGTGTGGAAATCGCTGAAGTCATATCGAGCTAATGTAAATAAGTTTTTGCTCGTATGATGTGTAATATCATGAAGCTGATGTAATAAGTTTTACGTATTCATATGATATCTAAAATTCACGTATTGCTCGCAACTTCTACGTCACCATAATTACGATGTTATAGCTTTTCGACATACCACGTATACAAACAATAACGACGATATTATGTAAATAATAAATGTAATGTATAAATGTTTGTGAGAAATTGCAATACAGTAGATATAATACAAATAAAGTCTGCTACGAACATAGCAAAGCAATGTCAAATATTAATAGCTTGTAGGTACACGAAGAAGTAACAGAATAATCATTTCATAGCTCATAATGCGAATTATACGTGTTATAAACTTTTTGAATAATCAGTTCTAACTAGAGCTGAGCATTTCAAAGCACAGCTGTTTCATTGCGATGTCAAGAAACATGTTAATTACTGAAAATACAAATCTGAAGAAAAGAATATTAAGAGTATAAAGATAAGAATAATTAATTTCAATTCGCTAGCCAGGAATGTGTATTACCATATTATGTCATGAGAACAATGATCGAGAGCTATAACGTATATACTTCAATTTTGCCATTTTAAATATCGAATATGATTTCAAGAGTGTTCGCGGTTTACAATACACAATTAACTACAGTGACTATTATTATTCGGTTTCGTCGAAAAAAGGAAAAAGGAACAAAATTTTGCGAATTGTTTGACAAACTGTTCTTCGTACATATTTGACAGAATAAATATATACAATTTCATCGTAGAAAATTTGCACAGTAAAACACAGGTTTCCTCTTTGACTTACAATTTGCTATTAAAAATACGAGAAGGAACGCTACGAAGTTCGATGTTCTTTTCATTCGCTGGTACACCCACGCACACGCACACACACACGTACATACATACATACATATTATCTATGCATACATCGCATGAAAATGATCGAGCATGTTTCATGGAGGCATCGCTTATAAGCTAACTGTGTAGCGAAACGAAGAATTGAATGTAAAGGAATTTCGAGCAGATTTCGAGCAAACGAACGATTTCCTCGGCCCTTTCGTCGTTCTTTCCGCTGCCGGTTTATTGCCGAAACTTTATCGCGGTCCCCACGCTGCGCAATTTCTTTCAACGTTCCTTTCAAACTCGTAAAATACGAAATACGAACTCCCCACGCCGTAAATCGCACCTGGTCGCCGAAAATTCCCCCAAAGTCCAGCTTTTTCCAGCTTATCAAATTACCAAGGTTGTAGACATAGCGCAGCCATAATTAGCTCGCTATTACAGGGCACGTCAACCCTATGCGCGCGTATCCCTTGGTAAAAGCAGCGTTAGAATTAGCGCGGCAGCTCGACGCAGAAATTTCCATTTCACCGACTCTCGCTCCATGAAAAATCTCTTCCCCAACCCTTGGCCCTCTCACCCTTTCTCGTTCTTTCTCTCTCTTCCTCCTCTATTCCTTCTTTCAGACTCGCTTCATCTACATTTCGCCGAAGAATTAAGAGTCGAGATAAAGCGATCTCCACGACAAAACCATAAGAAACGTTCGATAGGGAAACGTGGCCCCCTTTACATTCGGTTTCTGGCCGCTTTGGGAGAATGGCGGACCCATTTATTACTCGCAGCGTGTAACCAACTCTCTTTTCCTGCCCAATCGCGACTGTCTCGAAAATTTATCGGACCTGTGATTATGGAACGTTCGTTGGATTTCTATATCCACTGTTCGGTTATAAAATGCCGGCATTAAATATTCACTGCGTAAATATTGATCGGATTTCCGTGGGATGGAGGGCTTTATTGAAGCATTCAGTGAAAACACGTGACATAGTACGGTCTGCATGTAACTATGGCCCTCGGACGAGAGGACAGGGAATAAGGACGGAGCATGAAATAGTATTACACATATATATACACGCACACGCACACGAGAGTTCTGTGGCGAACGACGATACAAAAATTTCGTCGACCGAAAGTATCTTAGTTTCTTTCTGTTCTTGGTTTTATGTCGTTTGTGGTAGTATAGCGGTTCGTGCGTGTATTTCTAATTGCTAGACGTCGATGTTGTTCATGAGAAATTGTATGATAGCGAAGAAATGAGCGGCGTGGAATATATTGAAATTTAGAAGAGGAGTGTGTAATATGTGAATTAGTATTTTTGCTTTAAAGGTTTGTAAGTTGCAGCTTTTATATATATATATATATTCCAATTTTGACGCTGTTTTGAATTAGTACAGTTACGACTAGAACTCGATATGTCTAGGTTTGAAGTGAATAATGGAAAATAGTTGTTTGTAATTATTGTTGTTGTTGTATTGATGAAACAGTATGCATTATGATAGGTACGTCTCGTTAGTTTCTTGTATCTGATGAAAAATGTTGTCTGTCTCTGGACATTTACGAGGGAAATGAGATTTGCGAGAGAAACGAGAAAATTAAAGGGAAAATTTATAGGACGCGCCGAAAAACATTTTCTTTTATACACAATTTATAACCGTAGCAATTAAAATGGAAATTACTGCATTGTATTGACAGTATGTTTTGTTAACATTAATATCCTACAACAGTTCTAATGAGATACAAATTTAATTATTTTAAACTTGAGCAATGACAATTTTAAAAATATCTTTAGTCATTTTATATATAGTCAGCTTTAATTATAAGCTAAATGTATTACTATCTATTTCGAAGGATTTGTAAATATCATAAGCATTTGAAGAATGAAAGCGTGTAAAATTATAAATAGTATTAACATAATATGATCCTCTTATTTTCTTACAAGTAAAACTCACTTGAATTTAAGAGAAAGATAAACTTGCCGCGATACAACAGCCCTTACTTGCATTTTCAATAAAATTAAATGAATGTTGAATAATCATATTTCATATTCAATTAATTGTTACATGATTATAAATAATTCGATATCGCATATAAAATTATCCAATTATTAGACAGAAAAATAATTAGAAACTAATTTATAAACCTTGTATCGACTTGCCAGTTTAAATTATTTTATGAATTCTTCAGAGATTTATCAAAATCACCAACAAATATAGATGATAGAGTAACATTCGAATTTCACGTGCCGGAAACTGACGCTAACGAAATGTAGATTCGCGCAATTTGCTACAGCGTGTGTTTTACAACAGACAACCGTAAAATTTTATTTAATAATGTTTGCGCATTGTCCGTGTATCATAGAAATACGATAAATTGAATGCACAATCACCACAATGCAGTTCCAATCATAAATTACGCAGCGTAGCCGGTGAACTTAACGAAAAGATTCAACATGTGTCATTTGCTCGGACAATTTGATTATATTCGAACCTAAGTGAATGGTCTATTATGCTATCACATGTTCCACCGATTCGTTACTCACCCTGCCGATCAATGGACCGGCGAACGTGTAATTAAACACCAACAAAAGCGATTGTTCAACGAAGCGTGCCGTGATTAAAGAATTTTCGCGTCGATTTTCGACGTTATCGGTTACGGGATTAACGACACGTGCACGCAGAAAGGTAGAAATTAAAATGCGAATGCGTAACGAAGCGAGTGAGTTAAATTAGATGAATTTTCATGCTCACTTATTAAGTGGTTCCAGTGCCACTTAAACATAATGCGCTACCGTGAAAGATCCTTTCATGATTAATACATCACGTCATTTCGACCCTCGTTTCGCCACACATTCAAAGCTACTTCTCATTTAAATAGATTTTATGTGATTTGAATCGCAAGAATCCATTAGAGTTTGTTTTAATAATAACGGCATAAAATATCACGTAGAGAGAAATCTATGTATATTTTTGCATATCATTTCTCTTCTATTGATCGAGGACATGTTACAGATTATACAAATTTGCATATTTATTTCAAATTTACCTATATCTGTATACGTTTGTTCTGCGTCAACGAATTTTTCTTCGTATTGCGAATTTACGCAAAGTGATAAATATTATTGCTGGATTAAAAAAAAATGAATTAAATTTGTATTTAACAAGTTAGGTTTGCGTGGAACGTCGCCTAGGTACGACGCGTTGATTTTGATTAAGCTTTGCAGATTTATAACGTCGATATTTCTTTTGTCGGTTATCGTCTACGATTTAGAAACTGAAAACTTACTTTTCTTAAAATTTCGAGAAAACATGTTTTACCGAATATCTTAGAAACTACTACAGATAGAGCAATTGTATCGATAGACGAATGTGTTTTCGAAAGACGATCGAATGTGTAAACAGATTTTCAAAAAATACATTTGTTTAAATAATAAATACATTTGGAAAATATTTATCGATTCTCACGTAAACTTGTTTGTGTAAATGCTATATATTTATACTCAACATAAGGATAAATAAGAATTTTGATTTTTTACAGATTAAAGAAAATAATTGTTTGACACAAGACGTTTCTCTATAGACAAACAAAATTAAAAAAATCAATTTAGATTGTTACTGTGAATAATAAAAATATCTAATAAGCGTATCTTCAAATATAATTCACTACGTATCTAATTGACATTTGATATCTCTTCTTATAATTAATAGTCGTCTAATCCAATATCGAAATTTGTTTGTTTAAATAATAATAACATATTTATTGCTGCTTAACAGAGGCTAGTTAAAAATTGCTTAAAAGCTTAAACTGATAAACAAATAAACAGTAACAGAATAGAACAGAAAAATATATAATTGTTAATTAACGCTACACATTAACACTTGTTAAATTCAATAATATACATTCACGTTACAAATAACATATAGCAATTTCATGAAATTTAAGCTTCTGAAATTCCTTTGGAATTTAAAAATGCTTCACCAGGTTTATTACGTATCAAACTTAAGTTTGATGATTTTAAAAAATACATTAAATCATTATAACTTCCTTTTCATTCTAAAAATGTGACTCGCGTAAGCCTTAGTGTTGTGTAATTACGATCTTTTGGCGTTAAGACCAAAGATTAAACATTTCTCGGATAGTGGTATGTGTGACATCTCTGTGTAGGTGTCAGTAGAATTAATTTCATCATAGTGTAATTAGATCCTTTAATAGAGTCAAGAGACGCAACGGAATTATGTGAGAAATATTGGCACGATATATAGCTATGCAACCTATTTAACTCGAAATTCCTGCTTTAATGAGTTTTGCTACTGCAACAATGACGTGTATGTAATTTGCCAGGTATTTGTAACACGCTTATGTGGTTAAAGGTTCAATAAAATCAGTAATACGAATATATTAAAATTTTCTTCAATACCAAGATTATTCTAAATAGCGCTACACGCTGATCAATTTCTCTCGCAGACAAGATACGAAATAATGGTATCTTCATCATGTCTTACGCCATTATTACTATTTTGCCAAACAAATTCCATCCAAATATTATATAAGATTACAAATAATTATATACGTAATTAATAATAATTAATACTATTAATATTAAAATTCTGTATCAAAATTAATCATAAAATTTCATTCGTTCCGTTGTTAAAATTTTCATGGCTTCGCAAGAATATGAAGCAGTACTGGTAATTTGTCACGCAGGAATTTTAAACAGCGGAGGCTAACTTCTCTTTTCTTCGCGATTTCGACCAACTGCGAATCTTCCAGAATTTCTTTTACGCGTTGTCTAATGAACTATAGAGGCACATTGAGCTAGAGGACAATTCAAATCATGTTGTAAGAACAAATAAACCGCGCAAGAACAATGTCGCCGCTATGGGCAATCGTCAAACAAAGACGAATTTAAATTTCCCGGTATTCCCCCGTCCAATATAAATAAACGAACGCGATCGTAAGGTAACCAGTTTTTCAGTGTCAGTTTCGAGCGATTTTAATAGCGAACAATGCACAGTCTTTAGCGAATCAGTTAGTACCGAGCGTCTTAGCGAACATTCTCTGTGTTTATCAAATATTTTAAAAATATATTTAACGGTTTCATTATCAAATAATCTCGTCATTTAAACCACACAACCAACCATCCTTCACAGAACTAATGCTTCTACCCTCTCACAAAAGTTCGAGACTCTAACTATCCTGTTTTCAAAGGTGTACGAATACTTTCCATCCGGCACCGTAAAGTACACGTTTAACACTAAAACTACCACACCATTCAAATTGATTGGTTTTACAATTTTATTTTAAAATTCCTACTTCATGTTATATTTTCCCCGCATTGATGTAATGACTTTCGCAACGATAACTAAAGGAATAATATAATGAATTTTATTTTGTTTTTTATGCATTCAAACTGAAAATAATTTCGTATGAAGGCTACTTATACCAATACCAGTAAAAATGACTGGTACTTGTCAAAGTGTAAAAGGGTGCTACAATCTATTTATCGAACCCCAATTAGCCAGTTTCCTCGTTTTGTACAACTTGTCACACGTTTTGAAAATTTGTACTGCGTATCATTCGATATAACGATATCAGCTATCAGAAAAATTCCGGATCGATCGCTAGATCGCTAGATGCTAACACTAGAAATGCCACACCGGTCAAAATGACTGGTTCTACAATTTTATAAATGTGTCAAGCCTCGTTTAGGGATCCCAGATGGATTAATAATACCAAAAATCTACTACATGGAATTGCTTCTGTAAGAAAGTAATAAATCAATAAATATAAAAATATTCTGTTATTACGTATTTTTTAAAGACCAGTCATTTTCACTGGCTTTGGTAGAAATAGCTTCGTGTTAACTATCGGTAATTCTAGTGTTAAGCAAGCGGAGTGAAAAAGTAAAAGATGCGCCCTTACGGTTAGGTGCGATTTCTCGTGTCTCTCCTGGCAGCGCGGCGCAATAAAGAGGAAATCGATATTCTGTCGGCGCGTATACCAGGGAATCCTATACACTTGTATGAGAGCGTATCTCTTCCGACCAGGCTGCCAGTCGTCGAGGCTTGAAAGTTTCGGCTACGCGTGGGAGGACACTCGAATTCGGCTTTCGCATCGAGAGTTTTCTATTAAATTTGCCGGAACAGCGTAATCCCCTGACAAAAAGCCCCTCCAACCCCCGTAGGGTCCTGCGAATAATTTCAAAGTCTGTTGTGCAGTTTATTACGAATATAATCGTTTTGTTCCGTGTACTGTTAAAGGACGATTGATTGGCCCATTAAATACACGTGTTTCTCACTGACACTGGAACGCAATTTTTCTGAATGACGAATGATAAATGAGTTTGGAATTGTTTTAATCTCAACATTCTCGTAATTCTATAATTCTAGCATTTGAAACGCTGTAAGTCGCAGAGAAGTATTGGAATTTCTAAGATACGTACGCTGTTGTTCAAAAAGTATATGGACACTTGGTTTTTTATAATAAATGTATCGAATTATGGGAACACAGGCAGAAAAACTCAAGGCGATTTTATATTGCGTTAGAACTGACATATTATGCCACGGTAAAATTTACTTTCAGAGGCCAATACGCGAGACAAGAATTGGCGTGCGAAAATGCCAAACATTAGGACGCAGTTTTGTCATTTATAGTGCTCATTAGCTTCAGCTCATTTGCTTGTCAACGTACAGATAAAATAGAGAAGGTTTCTTTAAATTAACGATAGAAATAACCCGAGCAATTTTGGCAATCAATATAATTAAAAATATGTTGACACAGATGGTGTATTTAATTTTAATATACCGTTGATAGGATTTAAAATAAACAATTAATATTTCATATGACATATATCTGTTGATTTAAAAAGGAGATGACAAATATTGCTTCTAACCCGTGTTTGCTATTGATTCGCGTTTCTTAAATAATAATGAAAATATATTTTATTAATATCCATGCGTCGTTAATATGAATCGAACAAAGTGTCCATATGATACAGTGTACATTTAACTTGCTTAGGTACATCAGTAGCTTCTTGTTAGACGCTAGGAGCCAGAAAGAGTTTTAGAAAAGATATATTTTTTGAAGAAACAATATTAAAATTTATAAGTCGTGTATTTTCCGAAACTTCAAAGTAAAAAAGAGTTTGTAATGTATAAAATGTAGCATTCCAGTCCGAAATATTTAATTTAATATTATATTTGTGTAATAAGTTTAATTGTATTTAATATACGAGTAACATTTGATACATCGCGCTGCGTTTCGTCAACTGTTTTCCAGTATTCGTTGTCGATGTCCGCTACTCTCCGAAGGGAGAATCAGCGACAGGACAATGCACGTCAAAATACAAAAAGGACGAAACGATCGACATGTCAAAAATATAACCAACGATGCAAACAGACAATGCCCTACAAACGTTAATTCCATTTTACAATTTCGTTGAAGGAGACGTGAAAACATCTGAATTTTGCGCTTCTTTAAAATAATCCGTAGGTTCAGTTCATGCGACTAATTACTTACGATAAATCATAAATCTCAGTCTAAGCTGTTGAAACAGCGTCGAACTTCTTAAGTCGTTTAAATAATTACGAATATACTGCGCATTTCCATTATGAGAAATTTAAAGATACAGAACTGCACGGGATGCGCACGGGATATGCAAATCAAATATTCCTATACTTTTAATCGTATTCGTGGCAATATGAATTTACATAGAAATCCGCGGTCTAATTATGAGTAATAATGTTATTCGATTTTTTGTTTAATAATTTCTAGGAATATAACGAAGGAAAGTAACAGAAAGAATACAGACAATGTTGATTGAAACATTTATTTAAATAAAATAGTATTTCGTTATTATTTAGAAATAGAAAGAAATAATGAAATTTGACTTTAATCATCGACCAAAGAGAAATTCTAAAGTTGATTAATAACAGAGAGCATAGAAGGATAACGACGAGAGAATACGATGAAGTTTGGACCTAAATTTTATTCGTTGTATCATCAGTTAAATGGATAAATAAACGTTTAATGTAGCGTAATATTGTTTGCTGCGCGTATGAAATAGTACAGGAACAGTAAAATTAAAAAAAATACGAGATGCGGGACTAAACGAGTAATCAACGAAGCGAGTAGCGTGCGACGGATCGTCAGGTGTGGAGGGTCGTAAAACTCCGTGTTCAACAACCAACGAATCTCGATTGGACGACGCGACGGCGCTCTTACAAAAGCGTGTAAAACTGCCGTATATTTTCTTTGCTTCTCCTCTAAAAAAGTCAACCAGCTTCGACGACCCAAACCGTTAAGATTTGCTGCCGCAGATAAAATGCGTGTCGATTTTCTTCGTAAAGCTTCGGCCGACTTGGAGCTCAATAAAATTCAGTTGATCAAGCGTTAGAAGGTTCTCTGTGAAAAATATCCCGCTAAATAAATTCACGTTAATGAAAAAGCTACATTTTTGTAAGTTTTATGAAGCAATTGCGGTTTCTTTCTTGATGGTTTTGCAGAAATGCGTTATAGGACGATGATATTTTTTGCAAATTATATATCATATTTTATATACCAAATTATGGATCTTTCTATAGATTGCACATTAGCAAGTAATGGAAAATTCAATAATATTTTTATAGACATCGTTAGACTGCGGATGTTTATGCAAATTTCGGGGAAATGAGTTATGGACCGATGATACTTTTTACAAATTATATATCCGAAGGAAGTAATGGAAAATTGATTGATATTTATTTCCTTACAGAGATTGTTAGACTGTGGACGTTTATGCAAGTTCCAATTTTCATGAACGCAACTATAGAAATGGAACTGAAATTTCAACTTTTAAATATTATGACAAGTACATTATTTTTTAAATATCTTTATATTTTTCTTATTTAACTTTCACAAAAATGCATAACATCCATAGTGTAATGATGGTAAATTCTTGTATCGTTTGTAGGACGTAGCAGAATATCAAACTCCATTCAAAGATATAAAAATTACACTTTTGCTATTTTATAACAAAAATGTTGATCCTTGCTGTTGCTCCTAATTAACCATTGCCTTTTATGTTACATTTTTATTACACTTTAATTTTATTGTTCGCTTTTGTATTTCGAATAGTACATTCCAATTGAATTTTTTTTTTTTTATCAAAATAAGTCATCGAAATATATGAAACATGCAAATGAATCATTATTACTATGCCATTAATATATCGTAAAATAATACAAATAAAATAATGTAACGTAGACTAAATAACGTATATGACACAAACTCGTTTTTTAGTAAAAACATTATTAATAATAATACGTGAAGAGAAATCAAATCTGTGAGATCAATATATCATCCGTTATATTGCATAAACACCAGCGACGATAATGTATTTATATAATATTTATAGTGGTATATTTGATACACCTGTTAAATGCGGCATTACGACCATATGTTAATTGAGAATCAAGTAATTATTGCGACTTCCACGACGATGGCGTTAATATTCACTGCGATAAATTAACTTCGAACGATAATGTAACAGAAAGCAACATTCATTACGATGGATAAATATTAGAAGAGCCATAAATGACAACCCATTTATGGATCGTTGGAAAGTTGTCGATTTTATACACGGGGAACAAATATTTACGATGTATGTCAATGGAAGTTACAGACTGCGTGTATATTGGCTCTAAGTTATTTGAAATTTCGAGGAAATACATATAATACACATAGTATAAGGCGAACTGTAATTCGCTGTTCAACCAAAGGATAAATACGATTTGAAATATACAGATCGAAATGAATATTTGAATGGAGCTGCGTTCTGGAAACAGGATTAAGATTTTGCATATTTAATTCGATTCGTTCAATTGATACTTTCCATAACAGATTTTCCTAGTGCTTACGGAAAACATTTATTTGTAATGGCTCGTTCATGGCCAGAAGTTTCACGGGAATTTTCACGTTGCAGACCGCTTTTGAAAATCACTGTTCTCTTTCAGTAATTTCATTATCAATAACGTGAAAGGGAAAATTATAGCTAATGAAAAAAAAAAAAAAAATTAAGGAGCAAAAATTGAAGTGATTCTGAGCGATGAGGCGAATCTATAGGCTCGAAGACTATTGACTGACGTTTCGATTCATTGTATTTCATGAGGCAGTCTCGTATTTCGTCATTAAAAATTCGCTAAAATGTACTTGTTGAGAGGAAACGTGACTTTCAGAAACTTGCAATTCTGCAATTACAGCGGTGACACGAATTCGAAGAATTTTCTTTCAAATAACACGTTTTGTGCTTCTTCTTGTTATTAATGCAAAGAAATACTAAAAGTCCCACTATTTTCATTCTTTTTTCATTGTACATTCTAAAATAAGTTCAATTAGTTCAATAAGTACAATTTATGCTCCGATACTAACGTTCAAATACATTTCTAACAACACCTGGCTATCCTGCAACACCAATTTTATTATAAATAATAGGACAGTTGTATTTAATCACGAAGAACAGAAAATTAAAAACCAAAGATCGAAGTTGTGAGTGATGAGGTTGTAAATCTCGACAGATTTGTGTTCAACCCATAGGCTCGAAAACTTTTGATTGATATCTTGTTTCAATGCATTTCATCAGACAACTTCATATTTCATTATCGAAAGTTCACTAAAGCACACTTACTAACAGAGAACATGGCTTTACGCGGATCTCTGTTAGAGATGGTAATTCTGGTTTGCCAAGTCAATGGACATTGCACAATGTATGCTGTTTGTAAATTGATGTTTGGACTACATTTGGCTTGATGTTTGACTGCTTTAGTAACTTTCCTAAAGGTGATTTTCCTGAAGCCTAACTCACTGATCTTCGCTGTTCTACCTTCTTATTGTTTTATTCCAAGCCTGATTAGTTTATAATGTTGTAAGTTCACGTTTTAAAGATTTACTTTTCTACATGAAGCACGACTGCTTCACTTTTTATCTTTCATGATTTATTTCTCCTGCAAGAGTAGAACGACTGTTTTTGAAAGAAATAAATGATCGCGTCTCTGACATCATAGTAGAATTAACATTAGGTTAGTATTAACTTTACTTTTTGCATATTTTTTCCAATTATTTACTTTTTGATATTCAGCTACTTCTTGACATATTTCAATTTCTTTTCAGAACGTAAATGTACCGCAAATTTACAGTTCATTGTTAAGTTCATTCGCGATTTCTTAACACTAGAACTACAGGCATTTGAGATGTAGCTATCTCCACCAAAGCCAGTGGAAATGACGGGTTTTTAAAAAATACGTAATAGTAGAATATTTTTATATTTATTGATCTATTATCATCTTGCAAAAGGAACTCCATGTTCTAAGATCATAAAAACTATATAATAACAACTTTAATAATAACAATAAGTACAATACTGAAGAATATTCAGTACCAAAACCTTTGGTAACAGGAATGTTAAAATAAATTTCCATTGGTAAATGGAAGAAGTGTAATATAATAATATAATAATAAGCGTAATGTGGCGCTGTTTGGAGCAGAGGTATGGGGCTGGAACATGGAAGAAAGACTGCATAGAATATCTACAAAGAAGATATGTGAAATGGATCTTAGGTTTAGATATGACAACACCAAATTATATATTGATAGTAGAATGCAAGCTAACAGAAATCAAAGAAAAAGCATTAAAAAGAGCAGCAATGTATGAAGGGAAAGCCTTAGAATAAAAAAAGGAACTAGTAAAGGAGTGCATAAAGGAAAGAGAGAGAAACTGGGGAAATGGCCAAGAAGGGAAAAGAGCAAGAAAGAGAAAGAGGGGACTAGAAGAGGTGAGAAATGGAGGGACACAGATGGAAGCAAAAGAAGAGCAAGAAAGGATGACAGCAGACCAAATTATAGAAGAAAGAAGAAAGAGAGAAGCAGAACAGAGGGGGAAAAGGATTAGGGATCCAAATATAACATACATTACAGAAAAGTCGCCAAAGAAGAGTTACCAAAACACTTAGAAGAGAGGATGAAGTGGAAGGACAGCAAAATATTGGTAAGATTCAGATGTGGAAACGAAACCAAAGCAAGGGAATACTGGAAAAAAGAGGGAGAAAAAAGATGCAGACTGTGTAAAAGGAAAGAAGAAGACCTGAGACATGTAATAGAAGAATGTGAAATAACAGGAGGACCAAAGGACATAGAAAAAACACTAAATAAGACTGGAGAAGGACTAACAGAACTAAAAGCAATAATAGAGAAGAGAAGGGCAATACAAGACAGGGAGGAACGACAAGAAGGAAGCACAGGAAGAAGGACAAAGCCTAAAAGTTGCAATAGTTTTTAGAGATAGAATAATGGATAAGAGGGAAGGTAGATATATAAGAAAAGCCAAAAGGCACGGACTAAGCAATAATAAATAATAATAAGCGTAATAGAATAAATAAAATACAAATATAATTTAAATTATTAGGTACAAAATTTATCGTTCATCACATCAAGTCTAATTACTTTCATATGAAATCTATCTAATCAAAAAGAAACTTATTAATCCCATCGCTATAAAAATGTACAGTTGGGGACGAAAGAAAGTTTGAAGAATAAACGATGGCAAAAGATGGAAAAATTGTAGAAAACCGAACTGTATTTGACAAAGAACAATTAAATTACGAATAGAAATTATTTATTTTCAGAATAGATGACCCATTTCAAAATGAATAATTTTTACATTGACGAAAATGGACGAGTTTCTGAATACAGTGAGAAACAAGGAAAAATTCGAAGAGTAAGACCACAGTTTTAAAAAAACAGGATTATATTTGACACGAACGATTGAATTATGAGTAGATATTACTACTCATCTGCAGAATGGATCACTGTCATCAACATTGGATAAAAATGTTCGCTATAAAATTACACAGTATAATTTGTAAACTTTCTTTTGCCACTGTATATCCTGCGTCGAAGAATTCCAAAATGTATTTTTACATTCTTTAAATATCCTTCGAAACGCTACGTTAGAAACGTCATTCTTAAATTTTCCTTAGAATTTACTATTGCTTGCGTCATCCTGTTACGATAAATGAACTTGTGCAAGTAAGTCATTGTTTCTCGATAATTAAAAAAGTAGTAAAAGACGTACGAACTTATTAATGTTCTCCAATAGTTTGCACGCTGTTGTACGCGTATGTACATTTTATCATACGCGAACACAGTGAACGCAAATGGCGATCAAATATGTACGATCTGTTTGAAATAATTGCTGGTAATTCGTGGATCTAAAGGCTAATGTATACTCGTTGGAAACCACGGCATCTATCGGCCGTATCAGCGTGAGCGCAAGGATACATGCAACCGGTAGAATCGAGTGCAAAGCGAACAAGGAAGCTTCGAAACAAGTGAGCAAGCAAAGACCGCTTGCTGCAGCAACATTTGCTCTACCCTCTAAACAGTGTAACGCGCTTATAGGATTTAACGCAAAGTGCATGACCGACGACGCGCCATAGCGATCCTATTAACGTAAGATCAGTAGTCGAGGGCACAGTTACATACTGTGGATGCTAACGCAGCTAAGTTGGCTGAAAGTTGAAAAGAATTACTAGCACGTTGCCACAATGTTCCCTTATAGACGATACGTTAAGAGGTCTTTCACCCTTGTAACCTGAAAGTGAGCAACGTTCTTTCTTCTAACATTTTTATATGGAATTTTTTTTGTTTAAAACCAGGTGATTTTTTATGGGTTTTTTAAGACTATTTTGGAATGTAAATAGTCTTGAAGTAGAAATGTAATTTTTAATCTCAGTTCTTCTCATTGTTTGTCGTATATGGTACAAGTTTTGAGATCATCTTCGACAATGTTCGCCATCGTTGGCGCACAGTATAGCATCTGTCATAGTCAGAATATAAAAGTTAAGGAATTTTCTTAAAGTTAGATGGTCTACGCTGGGATTGAACCTGTTTTTGAAAGAAGACCATGAGAAATTGGAAAGTTGCAGCGGTTGGAAGAAAAATTTACTTTTTGCACGCAGATAAATCGAGTTTACGTTCTTTGGAAAAGTATTATAAATGAGTAATTGAATAAAAAATTGCGGTCCAATCCCGGCAGAAATTTGAAGCAAAGTGAACAACCTTTGTCTGAAATTGATTAATCGACTAGCTTTTTTCAGCTATCGTGAGCACCAATTCTAGAAACTATTAAACATGGCGGCTTACAAAGTTACTAAACAATAAGAACAATTGAAATAAAAAAGAATACATTTGCATTTCAAGACTATATTTACATCTGAAAAATGTCTAGTGTTCTTATATAGAATTAACCCCATAGGAATAACCCCAAAAAAATCGAATCAAAATTCTTCTTCTTGTCGTTACACGAAAATCTCTTTTAAGAATTTGTGACATGATCGATTAAAAACTTGTTTATATTTTTATGAACATAAAGATGTCTCAGCTAAAGGAGAACGCTTGACATGACCTTCGTTTTTAACGACACGAAGAATATTTATGGCACAATTTGAATAATTTCAAAAGAGGAACACCGTGAAAGATGACAAATTCTTTTTAGTCTTTTCAAGGTCATCGGTATTTTTTATCTAGAAAGCTTGTTTTTCTTCTATTAAATCTTGTAGCGGATGAAAAAATACATGCGAATATGCCTGAAATTAGGATGGTAACGTGAGATTACCATTTATGACAGAAATGCTTAAAGTGATACAGAACTCCGTGGCTTACTAGGGTCGATGAATCAATAGAAATACTCGCGGAAGTCGAAGTATTCGTCGAGTATTTCAACGAAACAAATGATTGAAAGCAGGACAGTATTCGTGAGTGTTCGTCGTTGATCCGTAGAAAACAGCACGCAGTCATGTGCTTTCACTGAACGCAAACGAACGTCGAAATTTCTTTGAGAGAGGCTTCGATATTGCTCCGAATGCACGGAAATGTTCACGATCGGTCGCCACTGTGCGTCATTCGTTCGCGTTTCGCGTCTCTACCGGGGCAAATTTACGTTAGCGAATGTCAGTGACCCGACCGTAAACGTTTCGCGCAAGCACGTAGATAGCCGACTTAAGAGAGCAGCCAAAAAATCAATCCGTTTTACCACATCTTCCTAAAATGTTACAACTTTGTCGATTTCACATCTGAATTCGACGAGATGACAAGCAAATATCTCTTTCAAAATACACGTATGAAACAAATTTTTGAATGGAGCCACATTGAACAACTCCATGCATTGAAATGCCACGTTAGAAACGTCATCCTTAAATTGACCTCAGAATTTACTATTGCTTGTGTTATCCTGTTATGATAAATGAACCTATGGAATCATCGTTTCTTCAAAACTAAGTCACTGTTTCTCGAGAATTGAACGTTAGTCGTGTGCTTGTGCAATAAAGTCGAGAAACTGACAAAAAGTGGGATTAATCGTTTGTAGCTTCTGAGAGGATCGATCAATACGAAGGGTGAATATTTAAAGATACAGTTAATAGAGTCTTAAATGTGCACAGCTACAAATTAGGTGTGAAGAAATCTTCAAATGAAAATTCAGGATTATGTGTAGATCGAATATCTCATATTATAAATCCATAGAAACATGTGGGAACATATATCAGGCTGTCCGGAATGTATCTTTCGCAAACGTGTTTTTTACAACAGTGCACGTTCACACAAACGTGAAACCAAGTCTGTAAAAAGTCACGGTGTTTATCTCGATAAAACGAAATGGATCGTACGTAATTCGATAAAATAATATAAAGCAAAAACCGTTGTGCGTCTATTATTTCCTCATAAAGCGAAAGAAACTTTTCGAACAACCTAATATAAAAGATTATAAGTCTGATAACTTTCCATTCTGTTCTTTGTCTCATCTTAAATACTAACACGTTATCGACGAGAGACGAGACTCGACATTTTACATTTTCTAGACGTCGACGATATGAATCTTTTTGGTTTCATTCGATCTTCAAAAACTTGCGGCAACTGGAGTAAAATTTATTCTACGGTATACCGCCACCATTGTGCCGGAGGAGTAATGACACGATTAGCAAACGATAAACTCCGAAACCTTTGTGAGCAGCCATGTTGCAACCACCGCCCACTTTGAGGTTTGTGAGAGTAATGTTCATCACAAGAAGGGTCACGGAGCGTCAGGCCTTAGATACATGGTTAACGGGTTAATTGTCATCCCGACAAGACCTCAGATTTATGATACGACTATAGCTAAGGAGGTTGGAGCCCTGCAAGCGCGAGTGCTTACAGAATCTACAGTATCTCGTCTGTAGCAAGCTGCAATTACAAAGATAATGCCCCCTTCGTTGATATCTGTAGAAAGCGACGAGTTTTACCCGCCAATATCATAAAGCTGGGCTTTCAAATATCCTAGAAACACCAGAGGATTGAGTTAATCTGGGTTAATCTGACTGACCAGGCGCAGTGCGCCTGCCATAAACCACATTCGACATACCGATATCGCGCAACAGAATTTTCGTCGATATCAGAGAACCAATCAACGACTACAATAAATTTCGGATGTAGCCATAACGCGTCTATATGTATGTCGAAGATCGTAGCAATCAGTGGTGTGCCGAATTTTGTAACCTACACACCATCCAAGAGCAAAGTAAAAGATAATTAAGCCGCAATTAAGTGAGCAACCGAGGCGACAAAATCCATTTCAACGTCAATTGTTATTAATCCATTAAAGGTCAACGTTGCGTTAACGCAGCTATTTTTTTTTTTAATCAACTTACACTGTCGAGTTCTATTTTCTGAAGATTCGTTTGATATTTCTTTTCGTGGTTATTTCTTCCATGTAGGTTTTACGATTTTATGAAATATAAAGAAACTGATGTGTTTATGGTATTACGATAAAAGGTTGGTGCTCAGGTTGGGTGAGTTAAAAGTGTTGGAAATTAAAGTGATGATTATTTGAATAAAAGAAAGCAGCGAATGATTTTGGAAGGAGTTTGAAAAATAAAATATTAAACATTTAATAATTCTATTGAAGAAGAATGGTGGGAAAAGAACTTCTATCGTTTCTATATTTTAGTAGAGTATTATCACATCATTGTCAAACTATTTAAAACGTTTGATCTCTGCGAAATTTCAATTTAACGAACGCTGAAAACTATTTTGGAAGCTACCTAAGACGATTCATGCCGAAATTCCTGTCACGAAACTTTTTCTAAGTACTTTAAGTACTAGCAAAGATGCTTTAGGATATTCCAAGCTAATTTAAGCGGTTTAAGAGCAGTCGGTTGTTACGTACCAAATAAAACTTTGATTTTCTTTCTTTATTCGACATTAACCGAGATGTAACTCGATAACATCGAGCATCAAGAAAATGCTTTGCACTGACTTTGCTTTTGAGAAATAGCCACTGAAAAGAATCACAACCACTTTTTTTACACGACGCAAAGAAGACTCAATTGTCACGATCATATGGTTTTCTTCCAAAAGCGATTACACTTAAGCTGACTTACAAAAGTATTCGAATATTTCTAATGGAAAACATTTATCGTAATTATTTTATCTAACAAGCATCGCTCCTTCCAAGTTATGAAACGGTTTAAAGCCAAGTAAAACAACAGATTGATGTTGTTTGTTCACGATTGGATCGCTACTAGTTTGCTTTTATGGCCACAGAGTTACGAGATGCGCTATTGAGTAATCCCTGCTGCAATTTTCTCAGATAAAATTCATTGCCAGTTCTTAGGATACGGACTATGGCACATCGATTCCCTGGGCGAAATACGTACGTTTATAGTTCACTATCCAAACTCCAATTCAAAAACCTTATAAACATTTAAAAGTTAGGTCTTTATATTCTTCCAATTGTCCAAAGCTTCTTACTCGTCGTTGCATTCACGAACCCAAAGGTTTTCCATCAAACGAACGATTACTAAGAATTTGGGTAAACACAATATTTGGAGAAATCTGAGTAGATAAAAGGAAAGCATCAGATTGAAATTCCATCACAAAACGATCAATAAAATTTAACGTCGTAATAAAACCTTCGAACTCCAGCTCTAACTACATAAAATTGGTAGAATTGGAATATGAAGGATATTTCAGCAACGAGTTGCAAGGTTTGCGGAAACGTAACGTTGCTTTTGTATCGAAATTATAATGACGAAAGTTCTCAGAATCGCATGTATTGCATAATTGTTTCGCAACTAGTCATAGCGTAAAGACATATAAAACTTAATGAATACTTGTTGTATTCGATGCTGAAATTATTTATGTTGCCAAAAAGTTTCTCGATTGTTAACTTTGATCCTGTTTATCCTATATTTATGCGTCATTGAAAACCGCTGTCGAGAATGAACAGAGAGAAATTGCATAAAAAGTTGCGTGCTCTTAACAGTTGAATTTCAATCTTATTTACCAAATAAAACAGTTCTCAATGGATTACTATTAATTACTCACACAAATGTTTCTTAATTAAGCATGATTTAATTATAATTTTATATGTACATATTTGTTAAAAATGCAGCGAGAAAATTGAATAGAGGAAAATTGCATATAAAGTTGTATCTTCTTAACAGCTTAATTTCATTTATCGAATAAGACAGTACTCGTTGGATTATTATCAATTAACCGTATAATTATTCATGAATTAACCGTGAATCAATTGTGATTTTCAACCTACATTTTCTGAATGCGAACGAAGAAAAATTGCATAAAAGGTTACATCCTCTTAACAGTTAAATTCCATTTATTAAATGAAACAGTTCTCGTTGGATTACTATCAATCGGTCGTATAATTATTTATTGATTTATCGTAATTTAACGGTGATTATAAATGTACACATTTGTTAAAAAAGAAAACGGACAAAGAGAAGTTGCACGAAAATGTTATATCTTCTTAATACCTTGATTCTGTTTATCGAACAAAACAGTTTTCCTTCGATCATTACCAATGTATCGTACAATTAATCGTGTTAATTAATCAACCGGGTAAACGAAGCAACCTTTTACTAATTATCGATTATTAATCAGATGCAACGAAATAATTCGGATGAGAAGAATTTCACAGCATAATAGGATTGATTGCTGTAGGTTTATTGCAGTTGCGTGTCAGAGACGTTGCAAATATCGGTTCGTTTTGTGACCCGGTCACGTTGACACGAGCCACTCAACAAGTCAGCGACTTGCCGTTGCCAAGTTAAAGCCGCGACTGAACTATATGTACTTTCCCCTAAGGGCCTTTTAAAGGGGATCTTCGCGTCGTGCCACTGAGAAGTTGTTCCGCAGACAGGCTTCTTTGAAGTAGCATGTGCCATGTTTATCGATTATCGACATGGAGTCCTATATTTTGTTGAAACGATCGAGCTCAGATCCAGGGCGAGATAGATCGTATTCGAACAACGAGACACTGGCCACTCCTGTGTCTGTTAAATATAAAAGTTATTTGAGAGAGAAATTGATAAAATGCCAGTAGTAGCTTGTAAGTATGAAACAAAATGAGAACAACGTGTTTGAAACACGTGCTATTCAAAATTTTGTTAATTTGATAAATTATTTGGATTCAGATGCTAAGAACAGAGTTTCAAATGCTCTTTCAACGGAGAATAATTATTATTATAGCTATTAGGGCTGCTAATTTTCGTATTGTTTATATTTAATTTGTTTCGTATGGTTCGATAGTTTAAAACGATTAAAATCAAGCTACAATAATAATTAGTTAACATGAGATAATAAAAAAATGTAGTAGAAAAATAGTTGTATATTTAGTTGAAAATTAGAAAAAGTGGAATTTATGTGTACTCAATATTTATTACAATCAATTGCAATCAATAATAAAATTGAAACTTGTAAATTAACAAAGAGAAACTAATTTTCGTTAGCAATTACCTTGTAATTACATTCTGACAAATGAAAAGCAAAATAGTGTCAGGAAATTGGACTGTCACAAAGTCTTATATATAGAACATGATTTGCAGGCGCGCGCAATGTGATGAGTTTACTTATCAATTAATTATAATTAAATGATTATAATTAAACGATTAAGTGATTCATAGTTCAGCGATAAATTACAATTCAATGAATAATCATTAGAGCTAACACGGATCATCTATCGCCGACTTTGATGTTTCTTGCTTACTTTTATGTTGAAATAAAGCGGAACGAATTTCTTATCTTACAACAAGAAGATTTTCGATCATAATAAGAGCTAGAATTGTTTATATAAATAAAATGTATAAAAGAAGTAATAATAATATATTTATATTATTATTTCTATATATAATATAATTCGTAGCTTTCAAATATTTTGTTTCAAAGAATTATATTTTACCGATATTGTTTATATTAAGGTTTCTTAACAAATAATCAATTCTGAAATCCAATTATTTATGTAAAATTTGTACTCATTCTCCAAATAATATCTGGTGGCATTTATACTGCGTACAAAGTAATTGGATGTATTGTGCAGGAGTTGCACTTTTTTACCTACGACTAAGTATTTTCCATGAAACCTTCACTTTTTATGCAGATGTAAACACATTTCATTTTCGTTTAACATGCAAATCTTCCATCTGCTCGTTTCGTCTTCCTAGGAACACATTATCATTGCATTGAGCACGATAACGAACTAATATAGAGTATGCAAATTTTTTGAAGTTCTTTAAACTTACAGTACTTTCAAAAATACGAGAACATACGATAATTGCACCCCAGTTCCTTTTGATGACTGTGGTACACGTTACATACACATATTCAGGACCACATGCATATAACATATAACGTCATATGAGAACGTTGCAAATTTAGATATTTATATATATACACACACATTTATGTACACATGTATATAACCGCAATGCGGTACGAAATGATACAAATGCAGCAGAAAATTGAAAAGTAGTATTAGTGAAATAATACTGTCCTTGTGATAATAAAACGTGTTATCAAAAAAATATTTGTTGACATTTCACGTGAGTAATATGTACGTATATGTATATACAGCGTGTCCAATTTAAACACGTGCAAGTATTATTTATCTAACTATTGACAACACGGAAAAATATTTTATAAGAACGTTGTTTGATCCCGTGAGGGAAATTTAATGAAATATTTACTGCTTTTTACAATACTTGTTTACAGATATTTTAACATTGACGTACCTTTTTTTAAATCGAACTATACGTTTCTGTTATTGCTACTGTACTTCACTTTCCTGGACAAATTCAACAACGTGTATACCGAATATATTTGAACAGTAATTTGTCGGATATTTTTGTAAAAAGAAAGGTTGGGAGGTTGGGAGGTTGGGAGATGTAAAGTTTGTTTATTGTTTTTTTTTCTCATAAAGTGGGATAGGAAATAACTGAAATGAATCAGATCGATATGCTCGATGACACATACGTGCTACATAGGCGAGTGATCTTTTCCACTCGTGTTCTTCATCTTTGCGCAACACTAGAGTTCCTATAAAGTTCAAAGTTCATATTTCATACGCAAAAATATTATGATTGATATGATTTATGACCTTAAATACATGTATATAAAGATTCTTTTTATTTTAATATCACCTTATGGCTAAACTGTGATATTTTAATATAAAACAGCTAAGTAAAGAAACACTAATTGAATTGTGAGAGTAAAGAATATTTTAACGTCTTCAATATTTTAATATTATCGCCAACAACATTTTTCAAATCACCAAGAGGATGGAAAATACATGTTTGGCTAAAGAACCAAATAAAAGGACAATTTAACACTAGAATTACCACGCCAGTCAAATTAACAGGTTTTGCAATTTTATTCTAAAATTCCTACTTATAAAATTCCTACTATAAAGTGAGTTTTATTTTGTTTTTTATGTATTCAAACTGAAAATAATTTTGTACCAAGGCAACTTACACCAATACCAGTCAAAATGACAGGTACTTGTCAAAGTGTAAAAGGGTGCTGCAATCTGTTTATCGAACCCCAATTAACCAGTTTCCTCGTTTTGTACAATTTGCCACACATTTTGAAAATTTCTACTGCGTATCATTCGATATGACGATATTAGTTATCAGGAAAATTCCGGATCGATCGCTAGATGCTAACACTAGTAATTCCACAGCAGTCAAAATGACTGGCTCTACAATTTTATAAATGTGTCAAGCCTCGTTTAGAGATCCCAGATGGATTAATAATACCAAAAATCTACTACATAACATGGAATAGATTCTGTAAGAAAGTAATAAATCAATAAATATAAAAATATTCTATTATTACGTATTTTTTAAAGACCAGTCATCTTGGCTGGTTTTGGTAGGAATAGCTTCGTGTTAACTATCGGTAGTTCTAGTGTTAATATAATGGTAATGCAAGATCATTAATTGATTATGTACCAAATTTGTGAAAATGGAAAATATTCTATCACGTTCTTCCCCTTTTATTTTCACATATAAAATATTAGGAAATAAAAGCTGTACATATACGTAACATAATCACATGTGATATGTATATAACTCGTACATAAATTAAATAGAGCACATAGGATAAACGTAAACGATTTTGTTTCGCTTGAGCTCGAAGAAAATTTATTCCTCACTAATGAAATCGATTTCGTATTGATTACGTTGTTATCACCGATACTCGTCAAATGTTCATTAATGTCAAAACGTAACAATAGCTATTGAAACTCTGCTCCATCAGCTTCTGAACATTTACTCGCTCTGACTTCAATAGACTGTAACTGTAACACCGAAGTAAACATCCGTACGCAGATTACATCAGAGATATTGACTTCGGTTTAACAATCTATTGAAGCGATGATTCGTGAATACTTGGAACTTGACAGGGGAATTTTGAGAAACAGCTTATGATAAGATCGTTCTATACCTTTTCACATGTTCTACACGAGTGCTGTTCACGAGCCAAACTTTTAATGTGATTTATTCCCCCTTCATGTCTTGTCACCATAAGGAAAGGAGTTCGGAATAAGATTAATAAATTTAATATAACTTTCCTCTATTTTAAACTCAATCTCGAACGGATGATAGACAGGAGCGTAAGAGACCAGTTTCACTTGCGAGTAAAACTCGAGACTGTCTTGCACGACGTTGGAATACAAGATGTCGTAAAATAAGAAATGATGTTACATTAAAAAGAAAAGAAGAAAAATGGAAGGATTCGAAATTTACTTGGTCTGAAAATATTTCATATACCATGAAACACGAAGCATAGAAACGTTTCAGCAATTTTTTGAATATTTCGTCCTGTTTAAGAAATGTTCCTTTGCAGCGATTCACACAAATGAAGTACAAATTCAACGTTATTACATTGCAAATAGTTGCTTACGTAAATATTACAATTATAAAACGTATGTGTGTGTCTGCGTGTGAAAACTCTTAATCGCAGTCGTTCACGTAATTCTTTAAATAACGATAGTCTCTGAAGCGCGTGACAAAATTTGGAAATATTATTTAAAATTGCAGCTTTTCTCATGACATACGCCTCTTTACGAGAATATTAAATCTTAAATATAAATATCTAACGAAATATAATTCCAATGCTAATTATAATTTATTTCTTAAATCAAATGCACATAGGAAATTTAAACTAACAATTAACATTAATCGTATTCACATATTAGCAACATTCCACCTACGGTATCTATATTCATTTGTTATAGAAAAATTTGTCACTGATATGAAATATAGTTATGGTACTTGATGGTTAACTTTGAAAATGTAGTATTGTATCAAGTTTTTTTTTTTTATTTAGTTGTGTACATTCACAATTTGTCCGATTTGGACATTTGGTAGAATTTTTTGGCTGTTTGATTATCATGTGGGTGGCTACCCCCAGCGGGGTACCATCTTCGTGTTTGTTAAGTTATATCCTTTATGAGATCTGTTGGGTGTATTGTATCAAGTGATTCAAAAATATTAAAAATATATTTACATGTATACCCTGTACCATTTGTTAGCTCCAAACGTGAGCTTAGAGCTTACTTTAGATAAAATATTTAAATTCGATTTATTTTAAGTCACAATAAAAAATTAATTTTACGACTTTTCTTTATATTGAGATGATAGGATGTGTAGGGTGGGAAAGAAATATTCCACGGATTGATTTAACAATTTATTGATTTATTACTGTTTATTAGTTTCTTAATGATACGAGAAACACCTGACTATCTTACTAGCGCGTGTTACCTGTTACCGTGTGCTCGTACTGTTCTCATGCTCACCATCGACTCGACTTTACTGATCACTCGTAACTCTCTGTCTCGTGTGTCTCGAGTTTTCCTCGAGTTTTCTCGTTTCCCTTTATATAGGGTGTCGAAAAGAAAGTTTTCTTCCGGGGTAGGGAAATAGTTTTTTCTTGTCGAAGGCCTTTGCGGTTTTCTGTAAGTCCCATTCTTTTACGACGTCCTGGCCAGGGCTTTTTCTTTTACGACGTCCTGGTCTCGGCAGGTCATGTGGCCAACACATGCATATAAACTCTGGAACTTTCTTTATGGCCATGGGCAGCTACAATATTATTTAAACGGGTTGATAAACCAAGTCGATATATCAAATATATCAAACACTGTTTAAGAAAGTGGAAAACCTTGTACTATTATGGAAGTTATTTCAATGCTTACATCGTATGAAATTTATAGCATTTATAAAATTATAATTCTCCTTTAGATCGTCTGTATTCATCAATTTTTTTTTAATGTAGGTTAATATGATTCGATAAATTAAAATAAATAATTGTATATTCTAGTATCTCAATCTAATGATTCGTAACTAAAACTATATTATCATTGTGATATATAAAATATACCAAGAAACGAACGATATACAATATGCTACGAAATAGATAATTTCATAAAATTTTCTCCTAACATATCTTTATCCTTAATTATAAAGCAAACAAAAATAAATACACAATATTATCTAATTACAATGAATATTATTTATATTATATTTAATTAACATACGAGAGCGTTGAATTGATTAACGTGCAAATTCGTATCTTTTATCAACAAAATTATTTAATACTAACCTGTTCATATTTGACGTTACGTATACAAAACATTATAATCACTTGCATAAATTATTAATTAATTAAACAGTAAACATAGATAGATTTTTTAAAACTTGTACTGAAATTTAGTATATTTTGTATTCTTTAGCAAATCATCCGAGAAAATATGATTTTATTATTAATAATTGATAAAAAAAACAATCCTTCTCAGATGAAAAAGTATTCTGCCTTGAAAAGGTTAAAAGCAATTTTTGAATCAATAGCGGAATAATTCATGTAAGAAATTATTTATTAGTCGAACAAAAGAATTGTAAAAAATGCATCAATTAAATAATTGGACTCTCGCAGCCGCGAACGTTTTGCTTCGCCAGAGAATTGCGATTTGCTACGCTTCTTCTTCGCGGTATAATAAACAACATAGATACATCGTCAATGCAAAACATTCTCGATGTTATATCGGGTGTTACAAAGAAATAAATAATTCCTGCATTCATATAAATATAAAATACTTAGTTCAAAAAATGTTCTAATCGCGGTTACCTCGTGTATAAAATTAATTATACACAATATCGACATTTTAGAGATTTTGAAACATTTTGCGATATCTTTTCAGAATTTTAAGAGGATTTTCTAAAGCTATCGGCTAGAAAAGCGAAAATTAATTATATTATACAAAAGTTTGAATTTGCGATATCGAAAACTTCGCGAGAGTTTAAATTCCTGTTAGGATACGTTTTCAACTTTAGTTCACAAAGGTTTGAGTTTATGCAAACACGAATTTTACTCCCTTCCACGCAGATCACGAAGAAAATACATAAACCAGTACTATCTTTTTCAGATAAATATAAAGTACCTTGAATGTGAATGAAAATATGTTACATTAAAGTTAAGTAGGCAAGAATTGTGCGAATCTCTGTTTAAATGTTCTCTTTGCCACTGTATTCTAATTTATGGTATGTTTTTAAAAAATAATATAAATTTATGCAGCTATGTTTCATTCCTGTCATGTATAAATTACGAAGGTCGGCTGAAGTTATTTATGAAATGTTGTTATATATTATTATGAAAATGACGAAATTACAACTTTTTTACTTACACAAAATTTCAAGAAAAAGATTAGAAATATAAGAATGTTTACTAAAATGCTCATAAAAGGATTGAGGATAATTATGGAATATTTTGGTGAACGTAACTAAAGAAATAAATGTTTAACAAGAATTTACTTAATCTGTCAAAAATATCCTAGAAAGAATTTTACGTTTTATATGGATTTTGTATACTCTTAATGTCGTTATACTGAATTTATGTGGGAAAACTCATGTTTCCAAAATAATAAATTACAAATATTTTCTTTTTAATATTAACTATAGAGATATTTAACATTTGGTATTGGCGACTGGCATACGAAGATTAATATTACAAACAATTTGCGAATCAATACTAAAACAGTTCGCATAATACATATCTACTTTGCAAAAACAATTTAGAAATTCTAATTATAATTAGTATACACATGTTTAAAAATGAATAATTTCAAATGATATATTACGTGTATGATGTATAAATATTTTCCAATTTATTATGTCAAATCGAAGTCCTGTTACGTTTTTATTCGAACAATTTATAAAACGAAAATTTCATATTATTAGAAATTTCTGTAAACCGTAAAATAATTAGAAAACACTTATTTCGAGTAATGGGACATAATCAGAGCTCTCTAAAGAGGCGGGTACACCTGTACACCATAAAATCGAAAAGTGCATAGGAGTGGAAATAATCCACGTAGAAATAGTACCAATAAAACGATTTATAGTTCGATGACAGATACAGCAGCCAAGTTTTGCTATATTCGTTGAATAGAGCCATTTATGTCTCAAAATGTCACAAATATTAGTTCTAACATACGTCGACTGGAACATTTTTATTTATTTCGGTTTCCACAGCCTGTTATTCTTTGGTTTAACACTTTGTATAGAGACAAGCCAAAGAGGATTTTTTATAATTATATTTGACAAAATTCCTTTCTTTCGTATACATATATTACACATACCTTTACACGATATATTATGTAACTAACTGATTTTCCATAAGATTATTTAAAATTTCATTTTCTATTTACATTTGATCCTGTAATTTTGATTTTATCTTTCCCTCTTTAACATAGCAATTTTTTTAATAATGTTGCATTCTTTAAATCATTTTCCATCGAATCGCATTTTTCTATCGTTAAAAAGCTTTTTAAATTTGACGAAAATATAAAAGATTCTTATCGATATGCGTAATTTCTCGTCTCGATATTATACCAAAATTTTGTTCGAAACATTACAAATCTTTATGTCTGTTGGAGCAAGAGCCGGATTGAGACAAGAAAATTCAACAACTGATTAACTGCTGGAAAAGAAGGAATCAGAAAAGCCGAGATCTGTATACTTGTATATCTATTAATTGAAATATTGTTTTTGGAAATGTCTGTATGAATGTTATGTTACAAAAGCAGTACTGCAGACTGTAATTTGGTCCCCGATGACAACTTTGTCATTCTACTTTTACTATTAGAAGAATAATACCTTGATTTTCTATAGAAACCTTAATTTGCAGGACATTCCTTTTGCTTTGATAACGATGTTTATTGAAAAAAACGTTCTCTTTCATACTCTTCCCTTTTAACGCTATTGTTAATTATTTTAAGATAAGAAAGGAGCAAAATAAAATACATCTCGTGAGAGCATTTTATCTGAGAATATTTTAAGTCGTTCGAACTTTCACCTTCAAATTTCCTCGTAAATCTATAAAATTATATCTCACGAATATTCCTCAAAGGATAATGAAACACGTAATACGTATCTTTGAGCACAAAGCAAAGCTCTTGATCGCATTTAATCTTTAAGATGGATTTATCATTTCGAAGGCAGACTCAAAGCGTAAATAACATTATCGCTGACATAACTCTTGGTTTATCGAGACACAGATCCATTCACTTGCGTGACACTTGCACGTGAGTGAAGCTACACATATCGATGTTTATATTATCCACCATATATGTTTCAAGCTATTTCGAATCGACGAGATCGTTATTTTGCAATTCTACGACACTTTATCGGCCTACGAGGCAATATACCCTGGCAGACGATTCATCGTATAGTACGATGCGAAAAAACAACCCCACGACTAGCCATCGAGAAATATAACATAACAGGTTGCTGTCGCGCGATAAACTACCACCTTGGCATTTTAATACGTTTGAACATCTTGCATTTCAAATATATCAGCTTAACCTTTTTTTATTATGATAAATTTACAATTTCTTTTGAAACATCATTCGGAAAAAGCGACATATTCCTAAGCTCGTTTCAAAGCCTTGAGTTAAATAAA
The DNA here is from genome assembly GCF_024542735.1 of Bombus huntii. NCBI lineage: Eukaryota > Metazoa > Arthropoda > Insecta > Hymenoptera > Apidae > Bombus > Bombus huntii. Next base: position 3,310,842 of record NC_066243.1, read on the forward strand.
ATTCCCCAAAGTTTGTCCATTCATGAATTATTAATTCATTAATTAATTCATTCATTAAATTATTAATTGATAAATTACATGATGCGATAGAAGATGTTGGTGCAAAAATAGGACAAATCTATCTTTAAAAGACTTGTACTTTTATTGAAGTTTTATATATTTATAGGCATTTTTCTCTGAAAATTGATCGGTGCAAGAGTCAGACTATTGCAACGCACTGATAGCAATTTTTAAACTTATCCAATGTAATCTTTGGAAGGAAAAATTGGCTGTGTCCAGGACTTGCCCGGATTTTGTTCTAAAATACAGCGTTAACGGTGATGTTAACGTAGCGTTAGTCTGTCAGCCAACGAGATTCCAATGTTTAGTAAACCTGTTTTCTTAATCGCGTGTCTTTTCTCTTGTCGATTGGAAATTTCTTCGGACGAAGAAGAATCTTATCGGTCATCGAGAAGTAAATATGTGCCGACAAGAAATGACCAAGCAAATGTCAATGGTTTATATAGGAAACTATTTGTGGAGCGCCAAAGAAAGTGAAGCAAAGATAAAGATGTAAAAAGGTACAATATTCCATTTGAAATTGCCAGCATCTTCGTGCAGGCAAGTGGAAATATTTAAAAAAATTTCCTAGGTACATTTTTCAAAAACGTAACAAGTATCCTTCGTCATATCATGCGTCACGTCACTACATCCAAAATATCAGTGGCATCGTTTAAACAAGTCGTATTTAATTCACTTTTATTCAATTTCTCACAACTTAAAAAATCTACGCTTGCTCGATCTTTGCACCGAGATCTTCGATTTCTACTCGTCAAACATCAGAGATAGCATAAATTGTATATGGTCTGTCGAATATCGAGTTTGTTGAAAATGTACATCCGAAAACCCAAGTTCTCAACCTCTGTCTCCGTTACCCTGAACCGCTGTATCCGGATGCCGAATCACTTTCCTACGAAATATCGTCGATTCCTTGCGAGAAATCTTCGCATCTTCCTAACTGTGGTGGGAAGCTGCGACACGACAGTTCCAACGTTCGACAAATTTCGCATTGCAAACTCTCACGACTGCTGAGACGCCGCGATATTGATTTTTCCCCAGCAATCGTATTTGCACTTCGCACGTGCAATTTGCACTTGCACTTTGCGCCAACGTTCCGTAGACATTACAGTCTACTTGTTCAGGGCAGACCTGAAACTGAGGATTTCAGTCCAACTGTCTCCATTTATACCGCGCGATGCCTTGGTTGGCTGATCAAACTGGTGGCTCAACTCGCAAGTTCTAACCAGATGTTCAACTCGGAAGGTCCAACTGGGAATCGTTTAATTCGATTGGCCAATCGAATTAAAAAATCGGGACGATGGTTCTCAGTATAAGCATGATATAAGTAGATATGAACGGAGCTCAGATAGGCTCAGTATAAACGGGGACAGTGAGAAGCTTGGCGAAGCCTTCAGTCTCGCGTCTGCCCTGAAGAACTCAAGAAGTAGACCACAATGTCTACGAAACTTTGACGCAGAGTACAAGCGCAAAGTGCAAACACGATTGCTCCCGAGAAACCAATCTCGTGGCATTCGATAAACTGTCGTATCGTTTTGATTGATTAGCACGTGGATACTGTCCCATTAAACAGTGTCCAGATTTGGGTCTGTTGCCGGCAATATTGAATTATCGTATAATGGTCGGGTCATCCGGATATGCTTTCCGCAATCTTCGAGGTAAATTTAATGCACACAGGTTGCTAGCTGAGCTATTTGGACGACTCTCTAGTCGAGCTTTATATTTATTTGCAAAGCGTTCTGTCACTGTTTTCAGTCGTCTTTTGCTGTTTTAATACCTAGCCTGAATTGTACGAAGTGTTATCGACTGCATTGGTTCTATTTTTTTAATGTGGCTATCAGCTGTTGTTCAGTATAGCTCGATGACGTATGTTTGGATGGTTTCACGACAACTTTGTATATTAATAGTCTTTTTCAGGATTTAACTGCGAGTCAGCAGTCAAGTGGCTTCCTATAAACCAATATATGTGTGTCCTCTTGCTGTTTTTATTTGCTTTACGTTTCTTTGTATGTGTCTTGTCTGGGTACGTTCCGAGATATGTTTAAAATGTAATACTTGTATTTTTTGGCGATATTGTTGATATTGATGATTTAAAAACTATTTACATTTTAATAATAGTGACAAGATTTATAATAATATATGCTAAAGATGAATGACATCTTTGTACAAGTTTCATCGCTAAAATATTATGCCATTCAGATGTGAATGGTGAATTGTCCGCTTAATATGTACGTAACTACTCAACAATAATTCATGTAGAAGGTCGAGAGGAAGAAACATAATACGAGCTGGAAATGTACAAAGTTAATCCGGTCTGAAGCAAGTTACAAGAAAGCAATTTCATGAAAAATGAACTTAGCAGTACTTCCCTTCAGAGTAAAATAGATAGTTGAATTTAGCTACGAAGATAATATTACGAGAAAATCTATGAGACTGTAGAATGGAACCAAGAGATAAGGAACATGAATTATTCAATTAGTAAATTAACAATATGTTCCAAATAAGTCTTTTGGTTATTATTACAGTTATTAAATTAATAATAGTAATTACTATTAAAATGCAAATAGTTTCTAAAACTATTAATGTTAACGATATTAATACAAAAGATAGCCACTAAATTTTAACGTACTGTGATTTAAAATAATTAAACAAATTACAAATTAAATATATTAAATATAAAATGCCAAGTTTCACATTATAGTGGTAATTTATGTTGCAAATGACTTTTGAATGTAATAAGATTTTTGAGTGGTCAGTTTGAGAAACCAGTTAAAAAATTTCGACGTTTTATGTTAAATGAATTTCAGGAAGAAACTAGAGCTATTGTTCATGTAGACTGTTCGTTGTAGTTAAAGAGAATGACGTGTTATCTAATACATATATAGCGAATAGTTTGGTCGTTCCTGAGAAGAAAGCTTTGATTTGAAGAATAAAGAAGATTGTAGACGTTTTCTCTGGAATAAAGAAAGAATTCGTGCTTGTTAGTCGAGGAAAATCTTCAATTTACTGCTTCTAGAAATGTTCAAAAAGTCAAACGTTGCACTTTCAAAAAAAGAAGACGTGCTATAAAGGAAAAGAAATTTTATTTGTGCAGTTCTTTTGCCTTTCACCGTTCATCGTTACTTTCTGTTTATTAATTATCCTTCCCGAATATCTCAACATTAGTTAACAAATAAAATATTCGGTGCCATTAACATCCTGCGTCTTATTCACATAACATCATATTTTTATCAACAGAAAAATGAGAAGAAATATTCTTTGGTAGTGTTGCAATACTAAACTTGATATAAAATTGGAAACTATACTCACTTTTGCTATTCCTCTCACCAAACTACTATTCAAATCCAGTGTTATACATGTAAAAAGTAACTATGGCTATTGTATCATCTAGCAACAATAGTATACTAATACAGTAGTAAAGTTTATCATTAAAGAAACATTTTTGGAATTACTATTAAAAGAAACTAATTCTTCGCACAACAATTAATGTACTAGATTACTGTATATCATAATATTCTATTTATAATTAATTATTATTTATAATTATTAATATATTGCATCATCTGGAAACAATAGTATACTAATTCAGTAGCAAAGTTTATTATTGAAGAAACACTTATGGAATTAGTATTAAAAGAAATTTTTTCTTTGTACAACAATTTATGTAATAGACTATTACATAATATAGTAGAACATAAAATATAATAATATATATTATTATTTATAATCATTAATCATCTAGGGACAATAGTATACTAATACAGTAGTAAAGTTTATTATTAAACAAACATTTTTGAAATTACTATTAAAGAAACTAATTCTTCGTACGAAAATTAATGTAATAGACTATTACATAATATAATAAAACATATAATATATAACAATATAATATGGTAATATAATAATATAGTATGCTAAGAAATATTTGCTTTCTGCAATCCATTTACTTTTCCTTTAAAATTGAATAATTTTCTTACCAAAGCCACAATAAAGTTTAACAAATTATGTATATAATATATAACTAATATTATATATTGAAAGAATTTCCCCAGAAAAATACAAACAAAGTTTCGAAGAAGCAATTTATCAAACACGTAAAGAGTATATTTGCGTGCCTAATTCCTGATGGCATAAATTTTACTTATTTCCTGCGTTGAAAACTTGGCACAAGCGTTGCCAAGTTTAAAACGATAAGAAGTAGACGAAAATCACTCGACCTTTTTTAAGAGAAGTCGTATTTTACCTTAGTTTTCCGGTTTCATGGGAATTCCTTTTAAATCAGTCTCATGATGTTTCCTCATCCTTTAAACCGGATCTTCGCTCAGTTTGGCTTGAAACTTAGTTAAGTGGACACGGTGTCAAGCTTTTGTTATTCTTCCATTACGATTCCTTTTTGTAGCTTTTTACGCTGCTGCGAGCTTCCTTTTGTAAACAATTTGGATGCTCTGTGTGTATAATTTCGTGAGAACTTTTAATTTCTTCTTAATCTACTGCAACTTCATTTCAGGGAAGAAACTTTTACCATGGTGATTTTCCCAATTCAGAATGCACAGAAATCCATAAAATTGTGCGAGCTTCAGGTATATCGTTGTCTTATTTACAATTGCGCAATGTAAATTTTGTTTACGTTTTGTCTGTAAATAATTATTCAACAATTAATTAAATGACTGTTTGTTAAATTCCCACACTGATAATTTTAATCTTCTCATTAATATTAATTTACCAATTAATAGGATTCACTGTTTGCCACATTTATTTCATATTAATTTTCTCATACCGTGTAATTATTAACGAATTTGATATGCTTCTATTCCCCATTTTTAAGTAACTTGCAGGACATAATTTTATTCTCTGAATAATCGTTAATATTATTATATTCTTCTGTTAATATTGCAAAATATCTTATACACGAACCTTGCAAACATAATTCAAACTTTCTTCCTGTAAAGAAATCTTCAAGTAAAACCTTGATTCTGTACTCTTATTTAATATAACTTTCTTCTGCGACAACAATCGCTCGATACTTGATTATATTATTGAGGAAACACCCAGTATATAAAAAATATCAGAATTATATTTCCCTGGTGATGCCGAGAGAATACTACGATACATAAAAAAGTTTGTTCAAGGTTGATAAATAGCAACGAACAGGAAGAAAGATTCGTAAGCCAAACGGTTTGGAAACTGAATATCCCAAATTTCGTGGTCCTTCCCCTTGAAGCTTCCGTATTTTCCTTCCTTCCCTCTTTATTTCGTGCGTTACGCATCGGTGAACCTTCTTCCAGATCTCATTTCGACTTCTGTGTTCCATCGTAAGACGGGTCTATTTGTTGACTGCTTAATATCGGTTTGGCTAAGCGACTGCTGAGTCTTAACGTTGAAAATGCCGGAAAAGGAGACGTGTATTTTGTAAGTTGGTAGAGATTATTGCTGAAACAAGGGAAACACTTTAGCTCGTGAAGGTGATCGAGGCAGGCAAAACTCGAGCAACTTTACGTGAACTCGTTTCCAACCCTCTCGCTACGTTTAGGGTTAAGATATTACCAAGTTATTGGCGGAGATCAATTTATATTATTCACCATGTATATTCTGAAATTGCTGGTTTTTATGAGCGCAAAGGTTCTCATTATCAATTTGAAAATAAGAGACGACGTCGTTTTTGGAAGGATTTAACTCTTTCTCTGACAGAGAAAAATTAGAAGAGAAAAATGAAATTTTATTTTAAATAATTCTTCTATCCTTTTTAATTTATTGGTAATTAAATATAGGTTTTATTAATGAAAGCAGAAGTATTCCAAATTGGATCTTATTTGTTTAGATCTTTAGGAAGGTAGTCGTATGTAACAATGAAATAATTAAAAAATTGTACTCTTTACATTGGAAGAAACAAATAACAACATTTTCCAATGCATTCACTGCATGCCACCTTTAAGTCTTCGTTATTTTAATAGAATTTGAAAATGGATTGATGTTCAGTGGATTAATGGATCCATCGACTGCAATTATTTGAATAACTGCAAACACGATTAAAATGTTTATGTTAAATAATTCATAAATCATACATTATCCTAGTGGAATTTACACAGAGACAATGTTTTTAATCATTTTTGTCTTTGATACTTATTTTCATCCAGAAAATCTCCAGAAGAAAGCTAATTTCCTTGTAGAAAAAGTAACTTATGAGAGTGGAAATACGGACTAGTAAACGTTAGGTATTCGATAAAAGACACGGAAATTGCAAAGAAATTGGTGCAATCGTTTACGGGCAAAATCGTCCAATTACGTTAAATAATTTCCGTAATTTATGTTAAATAATTCGTAAGTTATACATTAAGTCGAGAGACTCGTGGAATTTATACAGAAACGGCTGTTTTTATCATTCCCGTCTTCGATACTTATTTTTCTCCAGGACATCAGAAAACAGCCAATTTTCTTCTCCACCTAGAAGACTGCACAGAATGCATTCTAATGACTTCCGGCCGCAATAACGAAGCAACACTTTTGCTACGCTAATTCTAAATTTACCACGCTAATAACAAAGCGTCTAAAATGTTCTATTTACAATTATCCGCTAAGAGGATTTGCCAAACGTACTCGTACGACAAATCGTAAAGTTCGAATCGCAGTCAAAAGAGAAACAAAATTTTCTTCGAAGAAGCTAACTTACGAAAATAGTAATACAGTCAAGTCGAGAATCCTCGAAGGACACGCGAATCGCAAAGAAGTGAGTCCAACGAGACGATGGTCCAACGTTCTGGGAATCACGCTGAATGGAAGCAGAAGGCAGTGACATCGGCTCGAAAGAGGCAGTGAAGACTATCAATCCAAATCAAACGAAAACCACTTGTCTTCCCTCAAAGGTAGCCTTCTCGAGGTCCGATTATGTATACAACGGTGAATGGCAGCGTTCAGAGAGAATAATGCGAGTTTATTCATTCAGTGGAAAGAAAAATGGTGAATATCGACCGGCAGGATTACCAAGGCAAATAGCGTAACACGGATTATACATACATACATAACGAGACTAAGGCTGCGAAGCTCACGGTCTGCGAGTTCGCTCGCCTTGCCCGCCTTTCCTACCTGAATTCCCTACAATCTCAGCCCACAGCACCATCCCGCCAGGTGCTTACGATCTAATCTGATTCGTGCACGCGGACCTGTACACCCGGGTCACCGACCTACCGACACAATTAGGAGAGCTATAGTAACGCGGCGGACACCTTGACAATGTGTGCTTCACTAGAAAATTCCAATCAGTTTCTACCACTTTGTTATTATTATTTTACGTACATTTAACACATATCGGTACGAGACGTCGTTAACAGATTGCAGATTTTTATACAATTATTTTCTATGCAGCTACACAAATGGATCGTACGTTGATAGTAATTCGTTTATTTTTGCTAGTATTTTATTTGCCAGTGACTTGATAATTAGAGAAGTGCTCCACTTTGGATATTTTATATAATTTTGTATATTATATGCGTCCTCTGGATTTTAACAGCTTTAAATTCAACAGCGTTTCGATTGTTAATGTATTTCTAAATGCAATTAAAAAATTTCAAATATAGCTCACGAAGAGGAATTTTGTGAATGCCAAGGATATGGCGGAATAGTGTTTTTGTTTACGTAAGAGGAGAGTCTACTAAATATTGACATAATATTAAGCTTACTATTTCTACCATTTTCATGCAGATATAACAGGTGTGTTTCATTTTTGTGAGATTGTATTTTCTTACTTCTTTTATTTTCTTCATAAAATTTTGTAACATTGCATTTTATATTTTTCTTGCTTCATCTTCCATAATGTGTCAACAAATTTCGTAGAGCTAACGTTTCTACTATTAGGTTGTCCGAAAAGTTTCTTTCGTTTTATGAGGAAATCATAGACGCACAGTGTATTTTGTTTTATATTATTTCGTCGAATTACGTACGATCCATTTTATTCCATATATATCCATATTTCACAGACGTGGTTTCACCTTTGTATGAAGGTGCACTGTTATAAAAAACACGTTTGCGAAAGAAAGACACTTTCCTAATATAATATGTTACATTTAAGGGCTATATGTATTTATCTAAGCTTTTGTGACTGACTATCATTTTTAACAAATGACGCGACGTTTCACAAATTCACCTACGTCTCAAGGACGTGGTTTAATTCATCTACGAAGAGTTTCCCATTTTGGAATCGAATAATGTGACATACGTCGTATCTTTCTCTGTTTCTTAAACATCTCTTTCTTGTTTTTTTTTTTCAGTAAATATACAGTTCAATTTTTGCAGGTACATAGATAACGCTGTTTATATGTCTAACCATTTTGACGTTAATATCCAAAACTAGAAAAAACAAATATTTGGAGGCAACCGGATGAATGTTAACGTCGTTAATCAACAGCTTTCCCAGTTGACACACATTGTGCCCGTTTCACGCTGTGTAAAAACCAAGCCATAGACGTTTAGCATCTGTGAATCTTCCATAACAAGAGTAAAATGTAGGTCGCTCGATAATTCCGCTTGATCGGACGAAGCTATTTCAATGTGGAATTCATTAGCTCGATTTATCTCGATCTGCAGCTTCTGTCAACGCTATTTCCGGCAGGTTACTTCCTCTTCGCTCAGTGATGCACGTTCTGTTCTTCATACGCAAATAGAAAGTCGAGAGTTACTTAATGCTGTAAAAATGAAATTTTACATATCAATGTAATTTACAATAAATTTGATACACAGTCGATTTTGTACCGAGTAATCGTCTTATTACAAACGATACGAATTATTATATTTAGATGCTTCAAACATCTAAATGCTACGAAAATTTATAATGAGTCGCGTATACCATAAAATTGACAATTTTTCTATGAGCTGACTGTTTTACATTTTTTTATATAGTTTCATCGTGCAAAACAATTGAGAAGTAATTGTTACTTTTTTAAAAATTACGTAAATAGATAAAAAAAAAAAATAGATTGGGGACGTTTGGGTGCAATGATGAAGCTTACAATGAAATTATTTACAGCTGCTGTTAATCTAGTAATAAATAATAATTTTGTAAATTACATTTAATAAGACATTTGGGACAACTTTTTCAATTAAATGTAAAATTACACTTCTTACATATTGTTTTAATTATTCAATACAATAATAGGAGATATAGCTAGAAATAATTGCTAAATATAGTAAATTAAAATGCTCAGGTAAAGCTGCTCGATTTTTAAAACCACTTGGCTTGTAGTAAAAAACAAACACAGACATAAATAATTCGATAAAAAAGGCTTACGTGTACTCACATGATTCAAACCCTTGAACTTTTTATGTTTGCTTGTAAGGACGCTTAAAACTTCTCGGGAAATCTACAAAACGAAGGAAAAAAGAGAGTAAAATTTTCAATTATGGCAAAATGATTTCATGCGTTTTTAGTCATTTAAAGTAATTGATGTAAATTCATTCTTTCGATAACAATCCTAAAAGTGTCTGTTCTATCTTCACATATTTTCTTTTCTCACTCACACATGCCATTTGGAAATTTTTAAACATTCCATTCGTGCGATGCATGTATCGTAAAAATAATTATACAAAAATTCATATTTATTATATTTTATTTTCAAGAATAGTTTACATGCATAGCAACTAAAAACTTGTTTGTGCATAGATCGTACATAATGCTATGACACAAATTGGAATAAAATTTGATTCAGAAAGAAACGCGCGGATGTCATTTAAATTTCTTTGCTAAACACGGTAAGCGTAATTATTTCAAGAATAGTCTACAAAATTTAGCTTTCACGAAACGTAATTGCTTAAACGTAGATCCATTATGTTAGCAGTTTTTAATTAAACTCAAAATAAGAATTATTAAAACGCATGTAATTTGATAAAAATATTTTTAATTCCTCAGCAAATATACCTCAAATAGCTAGCTCAATTGTAATTATTTCAAAAAAAGTATAAAAGACCTAGCTCTCGCGACACATAATTCGATATCCATTACTTGCGTCCCCTAGAAAATTCCACTTCATAATTGAACTTAAAATGCGACTTATTAAAGCGCACGTAATTTCAGAAAAATATTTCAAGTTTCCCAAGAAATGTGCTTCAACCTAACTATTTCAAGAAAAGTATAAACAATTTATCTCTCGCGAAAAATAATTGGAAGTCCAATGTCTGGTTTCTTTAAAAAATTTCAGTTCTTGATTGACTTCAACACAAGGATTATCAGGACATATTTAATTTCATAAAAATATATCGAATTTCCCAAGAAATGTGCTTCAACCTAACTATTTCAAGAAAAGTATAAACAATTTATCTCTCGCGAAAAATAATTGGAAGTCCAATGTCTGGTTTCTTTAAAAAATTTCAGTTCTTGATTGACTTCAACACAAGGATTATCAGGACATATTTAATTTCATAAAAATATATCGAATTTCCCAAGAAATGTGCTTCAACCTAACTATTTCAACCTAAAACATAAGTGAAAGTCCATTATGTGCCTTTTCTAAAATGCTGCGGTTCTTAATTGACTTTAAAGTAAGAATTATTCAAACGTACTTAGTCTCATAAAAATGTTTCAAAAGTTTCTCGGGAAATGTACTTCAATTGTCAGTTATTTATCGTCAGCTACAAAAATATGAAATCCCTGTCGAAGTAGGTCGTTGCTTTTCAAAAGCGGACAGCATTCTCTTTCTCTGTTGAAAGGATCCGCTTGAAACTTTCGCTGTGCCGCACCTAATTTTTGTTCTGTTTCTTCGACTTTTCGGCCTTCTTCCTTCTCCTACATGACTTTTCGTATTTCGTTTCAGAATTCTTGTCATTTTTATCACCGAAACTTCTTCGCTCCTATCTATATTTTTTCTTTTACCACGTCGTCCTGTTTTACCCGAACGCACGACAAACAACACCATTCGAAATCATTTGAAAATTTCCATTTCAGTGTGTCGAATCTTTGTAAAATTAATCGACGTAATTGAACTCCCCATGGAATTAAATATTTCATTTATTTTGAAAAATTCTTTTCGAATATATGTAGTCGAACGAACAGATCAATTATTCTGAATATTATCGCTGTGCGAAGAATAAGATTTTTGAAAGTAATTTAAAAATATTTTTCGATATATCATAGCATTAGTAGAATAAGAATTGTATCTTATATTAACTCGAAAAGTGTGTATTGTTTGCTGATAAATGGCACGAAAGGAGAAATCCGATATTGATACGTTTTAGCACATCTTTGCTTTCCACTTCTTATCTGTTTCTTGATGATACTCTAAGCACAGTATAATCTCGAATAATCGAACGATCGATTAAGGGAACATCGATTAATGGTAATTTGAGGATGGCCCTTTGCAAGAAGATTGAAAAACGAGAATTGAAGAACTGAAAACAACGATTATCCCTTTGTTTAAATATTTTTCCTGCTGTTTAATATCGATTTTAATATCGATATTTACGGAGCAGTAAAAACGCATAAAAGTACGAGAACATAATTATTCATTTTTTAGAGCTACGCGCGTCATAATTATATCTTAGATAATTTATGATCATTTATCAATCATAATTATTTCAATATATTAAAATTGTAATGATATTAAATATATAATATTAGGTCGCCCGAAAAGTTTTTTTCGTTTTATAAGAAAATAATGGATGCACAACATTTTTCGTTTTATATTATTTTATCGAATTACGTATGATCCATTTTGTTTTATCCAGATAAAGATCACAATGTTTGACAGATTAGGTTTCATGTTTGTATAAAAATGCATCGTTGTAAAAGACGTGTTTATGAAAGAAAGACACTTTTCGGACAACCTAATATATAATATTAAGGTATAATAATTAAAGTTCAACCTTAAATTCGTTTTAACGTAAAACATTAACTTTCTCGAATTTGCATACCAATTTACGATCACTGTCCTATATAAAAAGGCAATAAATATTTCTCAAATAAAATCAAAAAATCTCGCGATATGATATTGTTGTTATTTCTATACTCAGAGGTAAGATCAGAATAGTTACTATTTTATTGAATGGATAAATCTATCACACCGTTCTGAGCCAAAAAGAAACCTTTATTGCACGCGCTTACAAAAACAAGGGATAAAAACAAAAAAGCATCTTAAGTCTATCGGTTAAATCTATCGATTGTAATTAGGATCATCCTCTAGTTACTATTTCTTATAACTAACGCACCTGCATATGGATGGCGAGCACGAACTCACGTTGTTACTTTCAACAGATATGCCATATGACAAATTCAAATTTTATGACGTAACTATCGAGCCTAAATTACACAGAAAAAAGAATGAAGAAAACAGTGACACATATATGTGGTAACTAAAATGGGTCTTAGAGTGAGTTAAAGACAGAATTCTTCTTTTTCTAAAGAAGGAAAAGCTGAACGATAACATCGGTGAGGTTCACGTGTGATGAGCAATTACTGGGATGTACACGACCACGCGACAGCGGTGATTATATTTTACGAGGCTTACGGATTAAAGGGAATTTTCATGCGACGCAAGGAATAGAGGGCAGCGAAAAGCTCACGACAGCATGAAATTCCTTCGCTTTATTTATTACCAACAGCCTCTATACGTTTATGTATATGTTCCTGTTCGAGATGTTCAAGTTCAAGTTAAATTGAAATTGAAATCCACGTTAAGCTTACTTTTGATCTCCACTCGAATCCAGCGAGATCGTTAAGTTAGGAAGATAGATTTCCTGGTGAAAATCGTATTATATTACACGTAAGATAATAAAATAAAATATTAGTAAACGGAGATGTAACCGAAGTCATCTAAAGCCGAAAGGCATGGATCACAGATAGATAATACGACTAACAGTCGTTCCCCTGAATACTATAACGTTCCATCGACGCAACGATTCAATAAAACAAGGCTTAGACTGCTAAAGACGCTCCTCTATATCGATGGTCTCTTAAAGGAGGCAGTAAAGCGAACGAAACGTTCAATACGTTCTGCCAGACATCGTTTTAACCGTTTGATCGCGCTACTTAAATTTTGTGTGGAAAAATCGTAGTACGCTTGAACGCTACGGACGACTGACGGTATTTTGTATTTCATTATTATCTTCTCAGTAATTTTTATTGAACAAAACTTGAAATATTTATAATAGCATGCCTATATGATAATACAGATGTATTTCAAAAAGTAGCGAATATCGCAATCGATTAACACTAGAACTACCACACCAGTCACATTGACTGGTTTTACAATTTTATTTTAAAATTCCTACTTCATGTTATATTTTTTTTCCGCAATGATGTAATGACTTTCGCAACGATAACTGAAAGAATAATATAATGAATTTTATTTTGTTTTTTATGTATTCAAACTGAAAATAATTTTGTATCAAGGCTACTTATACCAATACCAGTCAAAATGACTGGTACTTGTCAAAGTGTAAAAGGATGTTGCAATTTGTTCATCGAACCGCAATTAACCAGTTTCCTCGTTTTGTACAACTTGCCACACGTTTTGAAAATTTTTACTGCGTGTCATTCCATATGATGATATCAGTTATCAGGAAAATTCTAGATGCTAACACTGGAAATACCGCAGCAGTCAAAATGACTGGTTCTACAATTTTATAAATGTGTCAACCCTCGTTTAGGGATCCCAGATGGATTAATAACACCAAAAATCTGCTACATAACGTGGAATTGCTTCTGTAAGAAAGTAATAAATCAATAAATATAAAAACATTCTATCATTGCATATTTTTTAAAAACTAGTCATTTTGACCGGTTTTGGTAGAAATAGCTTCGTGTTAACTATCGGTGGTTCTATTGTTAAGACAAGCGGTATCGCGCTGTTTTGGATTTTTCAACTCTGTTTCTTCAACGACCCATGGGACTCAAACGATTAACGAGTGGTTTGTAACCAGTTCGCTATCGACGCAAGGAAATCCCACGTCGTAATTGTTTCGAAATTAAAAATCATCCGTCTAAACGCGGAGCTATGGAACGCAGTGGTATTAGACAGATTATCGTTGGGGGATTTGTGTTAATCTCGATCCGTGTAATCGTGATGTGAACAAAGTGAAGGTATTAGTCAGGATAGGGAAAGGCTCGGCTTATCTGTACCATATTACAACACACGGGTAGGTAAAAAGCAGTAGCTTGTACAGTTAAACGTGTAGTGGTGAAGGGGATCGTAGAGGAAACATCAAGTTAAACGAAGGAACGTGTCCGCCTGTCGCTCGTCTCTGTGCGAAGCTCGGATTAAGTTGACTATGAGTGTAATTTTATTGGCCAGCTATGCTGTAAAGGATTTTACAAATTTCGTTTATTCCGCAGCTTCTCTTAAGGAGACGAGATTGAGAGGTGGCACATATCCTGCAGTGGCTGACTAAGCGTAGCTTCGCGTACAAAAGAGTTTTTCGATATTGAATACAAATCTTATCGAAACAAGCTCGATTAATGTATGATATACTAATTTAAATAAATGCTTCAATAAATTTGTACAGTGGATAGAAGAAATATTGGCACATTCTCTTATTATGTTTCAGTGAAACATTTTTACCACACTGTACATTTCGTTTTTGTAGTATCAGATCTTTGTAGTCATGTGGGAATGCTACTAATTTATAGGAATTTACCATGCACCAATTTTTAGGAAATTTAATATATTAGGTGTCCGAAAAGTTTCATAAGGTGATAATAAATTTCTGTAACAACAATTTCTGTTTTATATTATTTTATTGGATTAGGTATGATCCATTTCGTTATATTTCTATTATTATGTTCGTGCATAATTCAGTAAACTAATATAAAAGAAAAAATATTGTGCGTCTATTATTTCCTTATAAAACGAAAGAAACTTTTCGGACATCCTAATACCTGCACCTAATTAATCAGTACATAAATTGCAATAACGGGACAGTACTTTCTGTGCACACTGTATGTTAAGAAATTTTATAATCTATATTAAAAGTAATGAAAAATATCTATGTATGGCATATCTCTTTCAACAGACGCAAATAGAAAGAGAAAATATTCTTTGTTGCTTTCCTTAATCAAATTAGGAATTTAAAAAATTTAATAAGAATTTAATTAAACAATTAATTCATAATTTAGCTCGTCGAGTCGAAATTTTATTAGCACCAGGATGGAATATTCTATTTTCACCAATTAAGATGAAGCTATTTAAGTTCCATTATTTTTGACAGTTTTAAATCAAAATGGACGAATGTGAATAAAAAGATAAATGTTATCGCGACATCGCTATCTAAAAATCGCAGGGCAGTTAAGTATCGTTTCGCGAGGATTAAATTTTCAATGCGTCTTTCAATTTATCACGTAATAAATGTGAACGTGCCGTTTTCGTATTACCCTTACTTCTAGAATATACAATTTTCGGAACTCGATCGACTCATCAAATGCAATTTGTCGTCCGACGTTGAAACTAAGAGCAAAACTGATAGCGGAGGACTTTCGAGGAAAAACCGATAACGACTTTTTTTAGAATTCTCGTCATAAATGGATTTTACGCTTGCGGTCGCAGTTTGCAATTCTAAAGGTTGCTGTGCGAGAGCAAAAAAAAAAAAAAAAGAAATGGATGGAACTTTTAAAAAATTCATCTTTCCTTAATGAATATCAATTGCAAAAGCTGTAATAATAACTCGGCATAGTAACGTAATCGCAACGTACAATGAATTTAAAATACATATACGAGTAAATATAATTAAAGTTTCATAGTATATTTTGCTGTAATAACTTTATTCGTCCTTTTCAGATGGTCTTTTCACGTTATTCCAATTTCAAGCTTATTATAATCTTTTATTCTGAAACGAAAATTACACGCAACCTGTAGATTATAATGAAAATAAACGAAATGTTATTCGTATGTAGGATGATTCACCTAAATTGGCAACGGTTTAATATCTCGTAAACTACCCATTTAATTTTAATCGTTTTGGTCGCTTTATGGGATAAACAGACCAAATTAATTTTCGCTTACTTTCCATAGAAAACAAAACGAGGATTGGCTAACAAATTTTAAATTGACATCTGGGTAAAGTAAATTATTTCTGTAATCTACATTAAACAGATTGAATAAGTTTTATCTTCTATAAAAGAAATAAAAAAAAAATGTTCCAAAAGGAGATTATATTGAAATACGATCTGGCAGCAGAAAATTTGTCATATGTAATTTTTTGTCATTTTTCAGTTGTCATTTTTCAAGTAATATGCGTGGATTAATTTTGGCTTTTTCGATTCTTGAGATTATGAAGTCTGCTTTCTGCTTCATAGTCTTGCTTTCAAAGGGAGCTAAGGTTAACGCGTTTATCTAAAAATTATTTAAATTATTTATCGTAATTGGCAATCGTGCAAGAGCTGCAAATTTCCTTTCCTGGTTTCGGTAATTCCACATTTTCAGTTTCATTCGGCAAACGAAGTTGTTTGACGTTAAGTGCAGATCTTGAGGTGTTGCTGTGAGATTATCAATTTGATAGATGCCAAATGATATTAATAGCGTTGCTTCTCAAATGCAAATGAACTGAATTTTACTTGTTGAATCACCAACATTATATGACACAATTCTGATTACATCATTCTGAGACCACGTCGATTTTCTCCGCATCAATTGAAAATAATCGAAATGCTATGGTAGTTGATAATAAATCAGTTAAAAAGAAATTTCCATCTGTAACATTTTCTTTTTTAAAGAATTTATGTAGCAACTACGAGGTGGAATTTCGTTGCACTTATAAGCAAATCTACAAATCAGTGTATTATGTTATCATACGTGAAATTACTAATTTACATAGCAGAGTCCGAGTGGAAATTTCTCATTTCTAAATTAATTTAAATCCATTAATGTACAGATGATGAAAAATCATTTACATATGTATACGTATCGCCGCGGCTCAAAAATTTCCAGCATCTTTCGCTTTCTCGACGATAGAAACTTTCTCATACAGAAATTTCCAGCCAAAATTATAAGGATCATAATCAATTAAGTTTCATTTTGAAATGTAATTAATTGTAGTTCCAATACTACGGAAGAATAAAATATTTCTTTACTTAAAGAAGTCATTGCTTCTTTTGAAATCTTAACGTGCTCCAAACTCGTGAACACGAGTATATAGTAGGTACAGGTTGCGTTAAAAACGAACAGAAAAATAGGTAATGTACCTGCACCAATATCGCATTCATCATTTCTTTTCTATAAATCATCACAGGCTACTAGGGGATCCAGTCTACTCATGACAAATGCCAAGGGTTCATAAACCATTTTTTTCACTGCGCGTTCATTCGCCAACAACAGAACCGTGGATAATAGCGATGCCAGAAAACGCTCATTTAACGATGCAAATGCTTTAAATTTCCTGTGATTTCCGCCGAACAGTTGTGCGAGACTGAAAATGTTCCAATGAATTGAAGCTTCGATCAACGCGGGATAATTAAACAGCGAGCATGAGCAACTGATTAAAGCTTTTGCAAGATAACAGTTTTTAAGCGAAAAGGCTAGTAATAAAATTCAATATAAATAATCTACAGCAATTTAATACGTTGTTTGAAAAATTGCATATTATAGAAAGAAATTGAAACTGGAATTCGTTTCTGTAGGTAAGACACACCGATGATTTTTTCGTGTACTGGTAACGAAATGCTTTACATAAACGCGTTAAATAAATATACAGCGCATGAATAAAGATGCAATGCGAAATAAAATACAAGAATGCGAATAATAATTATATTCTACTGGCAAAATGTTTAAAATATCGCTGTTTCAATTTCGATATTTAAATTTATGTAATTCTAATTTCTTATCGTTGCTACAGTGCCTACAAAAGATATTTGCACATTACAAAATATGTACGAATACTCTGTTTAATTATCATGTATAATATGCAATATGGAAAATAAAAATATTTGTTCATATACGAACAGTAATGGACAAAAGCTAAGTCTCTCAAATTATGTAGATTTAACATTTCTCCAAAGTATATAATTCCAAAATATATCAAGTTCTTAATTGCTTTAATCATATAACTATTTCCTTTACTCTAAATGCAGTAAGAATTGAAAAATAATTTCACTACTTTAAAAAAATGTCCTCACTTGTAAATTGCCTAAAATAAAAAGGTGGAGAAATCTTCGAACTGCGTTCATCTTATCATTTTGTAAAAGCACCCTCAGATCTTTTATTGTTCAGTTAACATTTAAGATACAATGAACTATTCAAAGCAATACAAATTCTTGTATAATCGAATTGCACAAGATTTTTCGTATACGTAGAACGATAATCAACGTAGAAGGAATCATAAAAATTGTACGCTTCCTGAAACAATTCACTGCTGGAAGGAGCTTTTTGTTATTTCCTGAAAGATGGCAGGTTTATTGCTTATTTGCCGACATGTAACGCGAACAACGCGTAAACAATAATCGCAGAAGTTGACTCTGTGTTGGTCGTTTGTGATGCAAGTGAATTTAAAATTCTAAAATGCATCCTTTATTTCCTCTTCTGGAGGCACACGGCCAACCGCTGCCTCTGTACGTGCCTCCATACGGAGTTTAATTGTTTGCCGTGGTCTTTCCTTCTTTCTCTCCGTCTGTCACTTTTTTTCCTTCGCCTTAAATCGATTCTACGTGAGTCGCATACATCAGCTAAAAAGCGTGAAAATTTCTTCCTTCGGTGTATTTCAACGTGGAAAATTTTGAACTGCAATTTACTCGCATTACACGGCATGGCAAAGACATCTTATTGAATTTTATTTATAATTTTTTCAACAAATTTCGAATCGAGAAAAGCGAGGAAGAGTACGATATTTAATTGGAAAGATGATTGCATAAATGAAAACATAATACCATGAAACTTATGTGAGCTAAAAATATCACAACCTGAAATTCTTTTACAGAATAATATAATTAAAATAATTAATTATTATAAACGATTAAAAAAGATATAAATATATATATTGACCTCGTTTTTTACTAGAAACACGAATACGTATATAGAAATAAATGCATAATTATTTCCCACCTTATATACTACACGTCAAGTAGTTTTAATCATTTTACGAAAATCGTAAACATTATGCAATTTCGTTTCGTTGATTTTATTAAAACGATGATATGTTACCAGTAACAGAGAATATTTTTTATAATTGTTGCACCTTTTTGGTTTAATCCCACTAACAGTTTTTGTTGAAAGTATAATTCCATTAAAAAACACGATATTATACGTATGGTCGAAAGAATTCGTTTCGATATTTTCAATATTATTACAGTTTAATCCGTTGATTGAATTGGAGATGCAACAGGAATATATTTTTCAACCATTTTGACAATATTGGTCATATATTACGAATGTTGGTAGAAATTCCTTTCTCTAAATATGTATTACACGTACATGCACATAATTGTCGATTTAATGAGAAATAATGAAATATCATCTGCCTAGTGAAAAGCATACAAATGATGAATGGCATCGTTGTTATAAATTAACATTAATATTATTAAATCCACTGCGAAATCCAATTATATATAAACCAGGTGATAAATTAGGAAGTACTATCTATAGCATAGAAATATTATAGAAATATTATAGAACTGTTATACATTTGGAAAACATGAATATCGAAAAGCAAAATATCAAACATTCGATACAGATGAATTGCGTTAGGTGAAACGTACAAGGAATGCTTCGTAAAAATACGAATAATACGTAACGCTGCAAACATGCTCACGTACAATTAAATTGTGATAATTTCCCGAGCACGTTTCTTCTGCTGATTAATTTATGACATGATTAATCGCGACATGATTAATTGCACAGTGGTTTAAATTCTACTTTGACGCTATTTTCTAGCGTATTAAACGTTCAGCCTTTATGACGACCACCGACCACCGTTGAAGTTCATTAAGATTTTCAGTGCGATGAAAATAATCTCTCATACGCCGGCCTTTTTAATTAATTTAATCCGTCTCGCTGCCTTTAGTTTACCGTATCGGAGTGAACGTCATGTCGAGTTGAAGCGCAAACACGTAGACAGATACGATATACATTTATCATTTTAACTGTCAAATTGCTTTTATTAGTTGGCAACACAGTGATAAAATGTAGGCTCGTAGATTTAACTGTATTGGTATAACGCTGCACAAATGATCCTATTATTTCACAATTTTCCTTCGTTACGTTTATCTACTACTTTCTCACCTTCCAGATTCCAATCTTGTCGTCATTACTGTGTTTGTGAGAGTAGATAGTGAGAGATTGTGAGAGTAGATAGTTGGGAGAGTAAAAATGCTATAAATAAAGTTGAACTGCTGTATAAATCGAAGTAACAGTAAATAACAGTAGTAACAATATTTAAAAAATGTCGGAATTGATTTTATAATATATACAATGGTTACTTATTTGTTGTTGAAAAATCGATACATAAAAGGTCTATTTCAACAATCCCATTAACTGATTACTTTTTTATCCAAAAGTGTAGGTTTATCTAAAAACAAATAATAAAACGTATACTTAGGATAATCAATAATTTCACAATGCGTATCATCGATATATTAACGATGTACATTTACAACAACTCTTATTAGGCACAGAATGATCCAAAAATTATGTTTGTTTCTACCGAATAACGAAACGTTAAAACGAATATTGCACATATAATTAGTTCTATATTAATTCTTTCACCAAATATAGTATACTCCCATTATTATTTATTCTGGTCTCTACAAAACTTATCGTAAAAACATATTCGAAAAATGAAATACCGCAGACGCTCTATTTGAAAGAATTCATTATCGAAAGAGACGACAAATTTTCGAAAAGAGGCACGTGGAAATATCAAACGTTTAATTCGAATTAATATGTCTGTTTCTAACAACCTTACAAAAAACAAATACAATAATTTCTAACTATTTTAATTTGGTAAAAATAATCCTAAATACAGTACACAATAAAATAATCCTAAAAAAAAGAAAAAAAAACAATCAGGTAGAATAAAACGCGTATATTAATTCTACGATTTCGTTATACACGGCGGCATTCACAAACTCGACCTACATCAATATACACGTAGTTACATATCCACAAAATTAATCAAGCAGAATGTGCAATATATTAATCTCATGATTTCATTGTACACACATGGCGCCATTCGCAAACTCCACGTACACTGGTACGTAGTTACATATCCGCACAATTAATGCGTACGTAAGCGTTAAATATGAAACGTCGATCCGCTATATATATACACGCGCAAGACGTCATTCCGCCGATTTACCAAAAGCTTGTGATGTGGCTCATGAAGCGGTGGTATACCTGTTGAGTGGTCTCCGGAGGCTTGTTAGGTACACGTTACCGGAACGTACGTTTGCGGTTGCTGGCAGAAAGGAACGCGATTAATTTCGGTTTGACTTGCGAAGCAAAATTTACAGCGCGATGAATCTTGCACCGGTCGCGAAACTCTGCCAACTTTTGTGGTTTCCAATAGCGGATTTTGGCACGAGAACATGGACAAATTCCTTTGTCCAGAAGCCGATTCGTTCTGCAGTTCGCCTCTGTTGTAGTAACGTGGAGCTTGACTGAACAAAGGAAGAAACGATATCGCTAGCTGTTCGAATCTTGCGTCATCAAAATATCAAAATATTCGAGGCTTTGTTGTGGCATTACTATAGGCAACGAACGAAATTGTTCTTGATATTTTTTTAATAATAAGATTGTCCAAATTGTCATGGCCAAAGTCCGGATGATTATGCAAATGTAAGTTTTATGTTAGAAAGATCGCTATACTTTAAGTCAGTTTAGATATTTTACGTATTTCTGCTAGTTGTACGTATTCTGTGCATTTCTGCACCTTTTAATTTCTCATTTAAGATCTGATAAATTGTTAACGCACGTTATTCGCATAGTTGATTAAATTTTCCTTTCATACGAGAAACGATCATTTACTTTAAATCAATTTATAGATCGTAATATTAAACGGGAAGAAAAGCTTTTGAATAAAAATGTAACGATTCCCTTTAGCTATTGTCTTTGTTTAATCTTTTTCGCAAGGGGCAATCTTTTCGTGTTCTACGGTAATCGAAATTCTAATTTACTTATTCACATTTTTATAGTTTCGTTATTATGTATGATAACCATTTGTATGATTCAGAACGTTTAGTTTAGCTTTCAAATATAATGATTAAATAATATCAGATAATAATATTACCATTAATGCGATATAACATTTCTAACGTGATTTTTTACCACTTGCATTTATTACTTGATTACTATATACAAAATAATTGATTGATAAACTTATCTAAAGCGGTTTACTCACGCCATGCTTTTGCTTTTCACCCTCCCAAAACTTTTCAAGAAAGTTTAACTTAACTTCTTAATACTCGGATCGCCCTAGTTCTAATTCTCGTATTAGTAGAAAATTCTCTTAATTTTAATCTCGCCAATGTAAAGTTTTTACGCTTACGAGAAATTATGTCTGAAATATTTTAAGCTGCTACATGGAAAACTTTACACGTAAATACGAAACTAAATTTGGCGATTCAGTGCAGCAGCAAGTAACGCAATATTCAACTTTTTCAACGATTCGTAAACAGCATTTGTAAATCTATTAAACGAAGAATGTTGCAGGAAATAACGCAATATATTGATGGAGACGTAAAGATCGGGAGAAGTATTTCACTTCCGACTATTTTCGTTTAACACACGTCGTTCATCAATAAAATCAGAATCGATACGCGAAACATGTTTTATATTGACCTATCCTATGTGAACACAGTTTTTATTTTGCGACTGCATAGCTGTTGCTGGTTTTATCAGATTACTTTATATCACAAACGTTAGAAACGAAAAATAACAAATTTGATGCATAAAAGCGTGTATAAAGTACGAGACAGATACAGATTAAACAAACGTTTTGTAGACAAATCTGTTGTCACGTATCGTATCAAATCCACTTAATCGATGTAATTTCTCCTTTAAAACGTTATATCGAGCAACATCGTTACGTTATAGGAAACTTATTAGCCAGCACGAACGAAGACCCATAACGCAATTTGCACGAGATAATTTAATTTCGAATTACAAGGTACAAGAGCCAACGTTTTAAAAAGATCCTCAGATATTTATTTTCACTCGAATTCAATAACTTGAACTGATACTTGTTACATGGACTGATGGATAACCAATGGAAAGTTGAATTTGAGTCTAATCAGTCACCTGTCAACAGGAAAACTTATTTCCACCGGTGACAAACCTTCCAATATTTAAACATTCGAGTATCGTGCGGTATTGTTGAACAAACACAAACGTTTAATGGCGTGACATCGTGTTTCGAACAGTCGGTTCATTATTGGCACACGATTTAATGTAATTCGGAGACAGTTTGACATCGAAGCGAATAATATTTTGTCCGCCTGAAAAGAGGAACCGGCGATTAGTCAACAAAAACAAGAGAAACAGAGAGAAGGAGGATAGGCTCAAATTAGAAGTTTGAGGTAATTCGTCTGAGAAAAGCGTGCAGTACCGTTCATACTTGCCCGGACACCCTGGTCTATTTGTAGTAACAGTATGTGAACTTGAGCAGACTGTACAAGTCAATGACGAACTAATAATTACGAGCAATACTTAATTGCTTTGTATGCAGTCACCTGGATATAAATTTTTAATTTTACATTACATATTTAGAAACATAACAATAACTTGTCCAGACACCCTGGACTATTTGTAGTAAGAGAACTTGAGTAGACTATACAAGTCAATGACGAACTAACAATTACGAGCAATACTTAATTGCTTTGTATGCAGTCACCTGGACGCAACTCTTTAATTTTACATTACATGTTTAAAAACGTAGCAATAATTTAAGTTAATATTTATTATGTATATGTTAATTTACGTTTGCTTTAATCATCACTATGGTTGTATTGGCATTGACAGTCTTTCTATCTGTTTGGAATAACTATCGTTGTTAATCTGTCTTGTAACTGGAAAATTGAAGAATTTAGAAATAGAGAGCTTGACAGGTAACAAAATAGTTCTGCAAAGTATGAGAATTACAGACGCCAGGTTTATTGAATACTGAAAATCAATTTAATCTGATTATGGTATAGAGGAAAGTAGCCAAATATGAAACAGTATATTTAATGTGGAACAGTACCATTTTTGCATATGCCTGTCAAGCAACTATAGACTATTACTCGTTCACTTTCAGAGGGTTTAGTTTGCCAAGAAGTTTCTTCGCAATATTTTCATAGAAAAATATGCATCAAGTATCTAACGTGCTGGTGCCGCGGTTGACTCTTGGATATGTGATCGTTGCAAACAGCTACTTGCTTACTTAATTTTTTTTTTAATACAACTTTACAATCAAAATTATAACCAGAATCAATGAAAACAATAAAATTAATTTTTGCTTGCTTTCCATGAAAATATTTTGCCTCATGTCTACCTATTCCATATCGTGCACAATTTCTTCTCTTCTGATATTAGTTCCACATTGAAAATTGTTTATAATGTTAGAAATATAAGACTACTCTTAAATCGAGCGTAAATGATTTATATGAGAATATTTATAGGAGAATACTCTTAAATAAAAATCTTTTACGATCGCGATTGATTTTGTAAGAATTAGGTTCGAAGACCAAAAGATTGTTCCAAATTCTTCTCTACTTTTCTCTATTATTACACGTATTATTGTAAAGATTATGAAGAACCAGATCATTCGTTACGTAATTACGATATACCTTCTCAAAAATAAGCAAATTTCCGAATACTTTTGAAGCGTAACGTGCTCGGACTGCTCGAACACAATGAAAGTGAGATATTCACCGGGTTGCTGGTATTTTCCATTTAACGGGCGATTGTGCAATGTCGAGCACAGCTTCGAGATTGCAGCTGGTAGCTGTTTCGGCGAGATCGCAATTCTCGCCGGTGGTAATGATCGTGACAAAGCGACGATAACGGATAATTTTCGCGAAACTAGTTACGCGACCGAAAAACCTCTGGCAATAAACGAAAATGATAATCCACCGTTTATTTGTCTTCGCGAGACACAGATTTTCCACGGTTTCATCCGAGCTGAATCGAACGTATGGATTTGCGAAACAAACAGACAGATGCAAATAACAAATATTTTACTCTGCATCCATATTGACGGAATATTGGAATACTATAAAAATTATAACTTAGATTTTTATGTATCATATACTAGAAAGATCGGAGTAGATTCTACAGCTACATTTTATAAATAGAATATATCGCTTTCATAAAAGTTAGTGTTCGAATTAAGACAAAATTCTTCTGATAGAATTTGTTCGCAATATTTCTTTTAATCTGCCTTTTCAAATTTATTAACCTCCTCTTTGTATCCAGCAAACTTGCGTTTATTGTTTCTCGGATTTATTCAGGATAATATATTTTACAATTGAACGTGTCTGTTACTACTTCGATAATATGATAAATATGATAAATTAAATTTTAAAATGGAATAACGACGTATCCCTTTCTGTTTATTATTTCTATTGCTTTAAAAGGATGCAAGGAGTGAGAAGATATAAAAAGAGTATTACAAAGTCAATTTTGTGACCAATGTAAAATCAGTGTTATAAATGAACACGTATAAAATTGTAAAACAATTTGTATTTATATCTTTAAAAATTATCTATATAGAAATGTTTCGATATGGATACAACATAATAAAACATTGCTAATTGCTAATTGCTAAAAAAAGAGAATCCGATGTCACAACACTTTTCACGTCTCTGTTATAACTTTTTTTAAAGCTTCCAATAATCTACTTATGTTAAAAAAAATGCCTTTCAAAAATATAAAGTATAAATATAATACGACTCTAAATACATATAATGGCAAAATTTGATAGGAATAACGTTATATATTTATACAATATATATTTTGTAGCTATTCTCTGAAATTATTCGCGATAATACACATCCAAATAATTAATAATAATACACGAAGATTTTTTTATGTATTTCATCTACACATATATATCATCTGACGCGCACACACATTTGCATTCCAACGTATCACTGCAGTGCCTGATTCATCATCCTCAGAAATGAAACTCATAATGCTATTATTATGAGAGCTTTCAGGGCGTAAAAAATTTCGTTACTCATCGTGAGGTGAACGAGGTGCCGAAATTTCATGCGAAATGATTTATGTACCATATTCTCTCTGCCAATAGTTATAGTTGTCTGGCAACATCCATCATTCGTGCTTTTACCATGATTTTTACTTTTCAAAAATCTAATCAGACTTTTAACTAGATTGCTCACTCTAGCAATAGTGATCCTTATTTTCTGTAAATTCGTCTTCATTCACTTTGTAACTTATATCGTAACACGTTTGGTCAAGGTAGGCTCGATAGAATTGCGAGTAAAAATTTTTGCCTCATCGCAGATAAGAGCATTCTTCCTTTCTGGAAGTATTTTTCTACCTAAATTATTATTAACAAGTATCATTGTAATCTTATATTTCATCGTAATATCATCACATATCTCTATATACATATACATATATATTATAATCTATGTATTAGGTTATCCGAAAAGTGTCTTTCTTTTGCAGACACGTCTTTTACAACGATGCATTTTTATACATGTTATTAAATAGGTTTTGAAGTTTGATATTTATTGATTCACACAGATTCAGTTTTTACGCACTGTATTTCACCACCATGTACAGCCATATGAACACACGGAATACACTCGGATAATTAACACGTGGTCGACGCCAAAGACAAAGGAACGTCGTTAGAAGTCGTACCAACTTAGCATGTAGAAACTAGTGATCATACCAACCTTATATTTTCCTGAACAATACAAACATGAAACCTAACCTGTCAAACGTTGTGATCTTTATTTTGATAGAACAAAATGGATCGTACGTAATTCGATAAGATAATATAAAACAGAAAATGTTGTGAAACTTTTCAGACGACCTAGTGTAATATATGTCTATAAAGGATCAAAAAGTACAAAAATTAGAAAAGATATAGTAATGTTTTACAATAATAATATATTGTCCCTTTTTAACATTAATGACGGACGATGTGTTGTCCCTTTTTAAACGTAAGAAATACTTTGAAAACGTAATTAACATTATAATATAATATATAATTCATTGAATTACAATAAATAATATTAAAAACTTTCAATTGCTGTTAGATCATACTTTAATGTTAATTGTCCTTTTATAGAAGATAATTGGAAAATGTTTAACGAAGCATGAAGTGATAAAATTTATCAAACAATTTAATCTTTCCCAAAAATTATAAAATTCAACCTACCGTTGCAACTGAGTTACCAATAATCTATCGCAATAATCGATGCGACTGTATACGGTGAATAAAACACAAAGTCCATAAACTGTATTACATTAGTTTTAAAAGTTGTTAAAATTATACAATGTGCGAATACTCGTATTTAAATACGTTGGATGATGAATTATTTAAAATATTTCAGTAAACCAACTGAGATCGAAAGTATGTCTCTTGGATGGACGATGAAACGCAGGAGAAAGACGTGAAAATGACTGAGAAATATTGCAGAGTAGTGGGACGAAACAATCGATGAGATTTGCAGGCACCGAAAAAGACATTTGGCAAAGTTGCCGGGTTTCAAGTGCTTTCGCCCGAGATGAGAGTGCTTTTCGAATCCGACCGTAAAATCTATGAAAAGAATATATTCTGAATATTTTTACCATTTCGTCTCTAGCATCGATTCGATGCAAGATTCTGAACTTTACTTCCGCGCTGCTGATGCGAATCTATTCTACAGATGCATCGCAATTGCACAGAAATCTTAAAATATTTTTCTGCATCGCTAACCATCTTTTTACATATCATTTTTGCTATTGCAGAGAAAACTTCCTTGTTAATAATACATTAATGTTGTGCCATATTTTAAGTACAGTGATTGTAGAAAAATATTTGAACGCTTAGCGTAGCATACTTTTATGTATGCACATTGTCGCTCGTAACTATATGAACACTATGCTCGATTTACATAAACGATGCATGAATATTATCAAGATATAAATCAATAGCAAACTAATGATCAAAAGCAATATTTACGTTTTTCTTTTAAAATTAACAGATATATATATATATATATCGTATGAGCTATTAATTGTTGATTTTCAATTTTATCAATGGTACATTAAAATTAAATACACGATTTGTGTCAGCATATTTTAGATATTTATTGCCAAAATTGCTCGGGTTATTTCTATCGTTAATTTGAAGAAACTTTCTCCATTTTATCCGTGACAAGTAAATGAGCGAAAGCTAATGAACATTATAAATGACACTACTGCATCGTAATGATTGTCATTTTCAGACACCAATTCTTTTAACGCGTGTTAATATTTCAAAGTAAATTTTATCGTGCCATAATATGCCTTTTCTAATAAAATATAAAATCGCCCTGAGTATTTTTGCAACTAAATTACATTTGTTAAAAAGGGCAAGTGTTCATACACGTTTGAGTGTTATATAAAATATTTTAAAGTTTCAAATCTGAAAATGTATATAGAAATTGAAAGAAATTTACTATGAACATACATTTGGTGAACAATTAGTATATCGTATAAGCACTCATCTTAAACATATAATTAGTGTTAAAAAAAATCTGCCTGAATATTGAAGTTTCTTAGTATAATGACTATTTAAATAATGTTGTGATTTTTACGAATTGTATACTTACGTTAAATACCTCATAGCTTCCATATACATCTTCGGTATCGTTTCATACTTTTCCAATATCATCATGATGATTTCGTTAAAGCACCAGCCAAACTTCAAAGTACCAATACATTTTCTCTACAACATTCAAATACTTGCGTCGATTGTCGACCAGAAGTATCGTAATAAAATAACAGTGCAAGTTGAAAGATAAATTTAGGGTCGGTAGAGGACGTGGAAACGTGACTTTACTGTCAGAACAGGTATTAAAGTCCTCTATCTAATGATGAAAGTTCAGTTTAATGGGATTAAAGATTGCTTGATGTCAGAATTTGGTTACTCTTGAGCAAGTTCATTCAAGTTGCATTACATTCTTTCCTTAGATAATTAAATGATTATTCACGAACAAACTTGCAACTTTACTTTTTCACGATATAAGCAACTTTATCTCAACGTATTTCCATTAAAAAGTCAGCTTCGTTACACGGAATATGTTGTACTTATCTTCATTTTTCATAGGAAAGTTTGGTATAAATGGCCCAATGGGAATTCAACATGAGCTGAAAATATTTAATGCGATAAATGTGTTCGCAGACTTAATAATTCGAGAAAATTTAACGTAATAAATTCAATTATTAATTCCATTCAGCTGCCGACAGACAATTAAATCGTATTTCGGGATTTTGATACTTTTGCCATATTCATTTCGAATTTATTTCCATGAAATTTCGATAAAATTTTGTCAAATTCCTGCGAAAGATAGGAATTACACTTACAATGATATAACGCGCGTGTTCTGAAACATTAGGAAAATTTCTTGCATAGAAGTGACTACAAACAAATATATATATATATCTAGATACTAACTATGGTATCTAACGCGTATTGTAATCTCACGACAATCTTCAATAATTGCGTAAAACATTTTCCGATACTTTCTACTTACACACACATCATCACACACCACCCGAACTTCCCTCCAGTTTCGAAATGAAGCACACCATCGCCGTTTATATTTAATTATTAAACGCAGATAGCCAAGCAACTGCATACAAATTATTAATATATATATATTGCGCTAGTTGTGCGACGTTCTTGTGTATTATCGTTGCTTAAGATTTCTCTGTCGATACTTTTGTATGTATGAAGTTATGCTTGTGTGCACCGTTTACGTGCATACAAATATGTTCTGAATGTGCAACGTTGAAGAAATTAAACAGTTAGCGAACAACAATACCGTGCAAAACACCGATAAATTATCCCACTTACGAAGGCTGATGGCAAAAATATCTCATGAAACCATAAACGCGAAATACCCATCGTTTGCCGACTGTTTTAAATTACGTATATTATCATTAATTATTAATAGGTTGTAATTACATCGATTAGAATCATACGATTAAAATAAGAAAATATATCGAACTGTGATATAATTTTGTTAACGATAAATACATCGCGCCTGTCGCTTCCTTCTGCGAAAATCATGCGGATTCTTTCGTCTCCCTGCTGTTACGTTTTATTCTTTGTCCCGTTCGTTTCTTTTCACACGTATCTCGTTATTTACGTTATTTCGTTCAACGTCGACAGAGACAGACGGCGATATTTTGCACGGTATTGTGCATCCAAGTTACCGCTTAAATTCGAAGCATTCGCTTGAAATCGCTTAGAGACAAAAAAAAAAAAAGCTCGCGCAGAAAGAGATCAAATCGAACGCTGAGAAATGATGGAAATTACACGTAACGTAGTCTCCGGTAATATTTGCCGCGTTACCCGGCCTCGTCGAGCATACGAATAACTCGAGAATCGGAAATGAATAAGTCAGGTGTAAATTGACGCGTACGCGTACGCTGCTGGCGAGACCATTCGTTTCTCCAACAAAATTAGGACACTGCTTAGCGATTAGTTTGATTTTTTCAGTGTCGACTTTGTTTGTTCGTCATGCTGCACAATAGTTGAAAGCGAAGGCATAGTTAAAAGAGGACGTTCTGCTGATAGTTGATTTCTAGATTCTTTCTGGGCCTTCACGATTGAGCGGTCCATTTTCATCCAGACTATTATTAGTGTTTTGCTCCCGTTGCGCTTTTGCGAACACTAAGTGCATCACGAGACATGCACTTTAACTTTCATTTCGGAATTTATTGTTCGTACTTAGCCCGTAACAACGGACTTGCAGCCACGAGAAAACACGTTTTTATACCGACAGCTTTAACGTACCACCACTTTAACGCCACGAATTTCCCATCGATTCCGACAGCTAACTTTAACAGTTATGTAGCTACTTTTATTCTTCTGTAAGGAATGTACGTTTAGTCGTTGTTTGTGATTTTTATTCCTGTCGGTAAATCTGTTTGTCTCTCATTACGATTATTCGTCAGAGTATAGCGCAATTCGAAAAAATGTTCCTCCTCGGATCAGTAACAAGTTTGATAATCCTTTCAATAAAAAACAAATTGAACAATTTATCTTTCCAATTTCTAACGTAGCATTGCTGCTGTAAGAATTTCTCAAACATTTTTAAATGCGAAGAGGACAAGGCTTTCACCTCAATTTGAGAATTCAAAGAATCGTATTTATCTTTCTGAAATATTTGTTGCACTAATTACTTCATTATCGCAAGAATAATAAATCACAGCACGAAAACGAAATTCTTGGAAACAATATGCGATAACAGCTACAATTTTTATAATACATTTACCACGTCATAAATAATAAATAGATTAATTCCTAATTTTTTAACAATCTTCAAACATGTCGTATAATTGTTTGACAACGCTGTTACACAGAAAAAGCAAAAGGAGAAATAAATTACTAATGTGATGGATAAAACTAAAAGCAAGTGTTATCATCGAGGCTGCAGGTTCGTTTATCGAAAGTAAACTACGTGGGCATGAAAATTACTAATCTAATAAAAATATTGACGCGAAAGATGCTAATGCAGAGGATTCTTTTGTTTCGAGTAGGTCGATCTAAGGCACATGGACGAGAAATCGGGAAGCAATGTAGTGGACGTGGGAGTCGATCTCTCCGAATTCTACATGTCGGTAGAATGGGATATTTTAGAAGTACCTGCAGTACGGTGAGCATGTTACATTCATAAATGTTTCCCGCATACTTCTTTACCTGTTTCAGTATTCTCTGTATATGTTTCGAAAGCTGCATATTTACGTGTGTACAATTATTTCACGATCATCTTTCACCCCTTAACCTACGACTACGGGCATAGCCCGTAGTACGATGATCGGGCCCAACGTAAATATCACGGGCATAGCCCGTAGTAGATGATCAAACGAAACGTAAATTCTCGAACGTAAATCGTAGGTTAAGGGGTTAATCTTGTCAACAATCAGTATTTTATTAGAATCTTCTAAAAAGTATTTTAGTTAACGCATACAGTGGTGGATAAACGAAAGATTAACATTAATGCTACGTTAATTGTTTTATTCATTTTATTTAAATTGTAGCGTTTTTTCTACCGCATAATCCTCGTGCTTTCTTTTGTCTCCTTGTAAATGTAATTATTTTAAAGAACGTTTACTTGATCGATGATTAACCAGATTTTTATTTACATTTTATTTACTTTGTAGAAACGTACAGGCAACGACAATTGCAAAATAAAACGTACGTACAAGTATACTCGACGGAAAGTGAAAACAGATTGCAAAATGTATAATGTGAATATTTTGCCATATATGAAAGAACAATATCTTTGCAAAAACAGAACTTTATTCGATATTAATTATTAACAAATGTCGGTTAGATAACATTGGCACGAAAGAATTAAATATAGCTGAATTCGAGAAAAATTCAGTGCCTGGTACTTTTGCGAGTTACTTTTTCCGAACGATGCGACGTGACATTCATTCGAATAGGTTTTTGTTAGATATTCAAACGACTTGTCACGTAAGTGGAATATCATTGCTATGTTCAGACAGCCAGAGGAATGGTCAGACGGCCCCAAATTGCCACCGGAATTTCGATCGATTCGTGGGCGAGAGAATGGACATCTTGCATGTCGTTTGACAGAATTGCGCTTTCAAAATCGCTATCTGCTACCAAAGCGTTAATGAAAGACCGGATTTCAATATTAAATTCTTCTCGATTTTTTGGTTCCTTTCTCTGAGAAAACGATGGGAAAACAGTTTTTAGATCCTCGTGTTTCTTTTAAAATTAGATTCCCTTGCTCTTTCACTTCCAAGAAAAGTAATTAAAAAATAGCAACGAGTATTTCTTTGTAATTAACGATGTAACAAGTTAATAATGTTAAAGCATTACGAGAAAATTTTCTCTGATTAAAAATACAATAAATAATAAAAGTACAATGAAACTTTTATAAAGAGGTAAAGTGTAAAAGTAAAATATTCGAGACATAGTTCATTATTTGTAATGATAAAGCAAAATTTTAATTAATTCTGCTAAAACTTGCTGAATTTTTATATTTTCAGACGCCTCTTGAAATAACATTTAAAATACATTTATTTGCTCTTTCGTTGTTAACTCTCCTACTCATAGGCTGTAATATGCGCCAAAATTTTGTCCATTTATATTCGTCAATCAGTAAAATACCAATTTACAATGCAAATATAAAAATATAATATAAATTTAACTTGAGCCAAGGATTAATCTTATTTCGTTGTTTACCTGATACGTAACATAATACGATGGGAACATATTTCCTGCAGTAATTTGAATACATTTTGACTGCATCCTTGAACTAAATTAACTAAATTAACCTTTGCATTTCTTTTTGCGCAGAAACGAGAAATTTTACACCTGCTGCGACGAGCCGTATCTGGATATCACGTTTAACATAACAATGCGAAGAAAAACACTTTTCTACACTGTGAACATAATCATTCCGTGTATGGGAATTTCCTTTCTTACGGTACTGACGTTCTACCTACCTAGCGACAGCGGCGAAAAGGTAAGTCAAATTTATGTTAGTAATTTGTCGTAGAGCATCTGATATGTAAAATTAAGTCAGCATAAACACGACAGTACGAAAGCTGGATTGCCATGTTTTTTACGATTCTAATCTAATGTCTACTTTCACGATTCTTGCCACGGGAATCAGAATTTTTCATTTCATTCCTTTCGTATTTTACGCTTTTATGATTTCCTGTATATGTAGGTACTCTATGACACGTTATATTAAAACTTTCATAATTTTAGTACTGTTCTAATTAATTAAACACATATCAACAAACCATTCGAAGACGACGAATATTTTCCTAAAGCATCATAACTCAAATCAAACACAGTTCAAAGTATTCGTATTTTAATCAGAGTAACAAATATTATTAATCAACTGAATTGGACTTTCGTTCAATTTTCTCTCCCGTTTTTGCTTCTTCTCAAATACTTTGGTCGAGTTCTCATTAGGATTAGGGGCGTGTAACGAATCTTCATTCGGATTAGCCATTGTTGTTATACAACGGAGAAGATATTTACTGGTACAAATATGATTATGACAGAATTTGACGAGTAACCGTGGTGATTAGATACTCTAGATGCTAATGACAACGATCTTAGGTTCAATAACGAACCCACGGTCAACGAGATAGCAAATGCGCTTTCTTCCAAAGACTAAGTCGAACTCAACTTACTTGTCCACAGTACAAGTAGAACTCACCTAACTCTTTGTTAAAACGCAGAGTATTCACTGATCGTAAAGACGGTGTGTAACTCGCTGATAAGATCGCACGTGAATGAGACTGATGAAAACTCTCTTCTCCTTACGATCGCGTTCGTTTATATTATATTGGTCGAGGGGGTACCAATAAAATTCCAATCGCCTTTGTTAGACGGTTCCACGTAGCGACGACATTGTTTCTGTCCGAAGTTTGATTATTAATACAATATGTGTGTGTCCTACGATATTGATATTCCGAGACAAAACCACGCGTGGCTTGATTTGTCCTGAAACACGTGTGCCGCTACAACTATATTTTTAAGGAGAGCTATACCTCTGTCTATACCTCTGTTAGGTAAAAACGTCCATCCCGTGATCGTGGCTACGTTTAGCGACCAGTTATGTCACTTCGAGTTCAAGCCTACTGTCATAAATTTCGAGCAAACATAATCGAATTAAATTATAAACAACTACTTCTAAGTTTTGTTATTTAAGTACAGCTATAATAAAAAGTCTAGGCTAAAGTACTGGGGATCTTCCTAAAAATTCCAAAAGAAAGGTCCCAATGTCCTTTCGGAAACCATAAACTTTCAGATACGTTTAGTATAATACGTTTGGTTAATAGCGACAACTATGTTCATTAATATGTACCAATCATTGTAGAAATGCCAAAATCCCTCAAGATTACGAGAAACGTTTCACTAAATGTTTTTGCTCGTATCTGTAAGAAAGTTTCGAAAGTTTCGAAATGAGAAGCAAAGTTGGCAGCACAGAATTACTAAAGAAACAAATAGAGTTTAATGTAAACTAAGTATAGAATTTAGAGGAGAATTCTCGTTAACGTGGTCGCATAAAATTCGTTAATCTAAAATTTTCTAATATTTGCCATAGAAAAGAGAGATTAAGAGAAGTTCAAAAATATAGAGTTGCCTATGTAAACCTGAGAGCAGTTATTCCACGGACGTCGTTTGCGGAGATCTTCAAGCAAAAAACTGCGAATAAAGCAAAGACAGTGACCAGGAGAATTTGCTTTCAAATATAATGCTCGATATTACACGTTAATAATAATTCAATTGTTATTATTAAATTAAAAAAGAAATTCTCCTCTGTTCATAAAGAATCATTTAGTAATTGATCTATCAATTGATGCAACAAGGAACCTCCAGCTCGCAACTGATTTAATTGATTTAATATTATTAGCAAAATCTTGCAAGTCAAAAGTCACAAATCGGCGCAATCGTGCTGAATCTAGCAACGAGACAAATGCAATTCTACGATTAAATTTTAGAAATTACGAGTTACCTGATCTACCTGACCTACCCTTATCTCTTATCCCTCGTAAGATGGTAAAATTATAAACCAGAAGTCTATACAATCCATAACACATCCACATGTCGATTCACATATTATACGAGGTGTTTGGTAACTGGCGGTACAGGAAAGGGGGCGTACCGAGCCAAAATTCAAAGTCGATTTTCTCGAAAACAAAGCCTCAAACGAAAAATTTTTATTCTATATCTTCGACTTCATTTTTCGCGTAGAATCACCCCCTTTCCGTTTGTACCAACCACCCTGTATAATGTTCTATTAATTGACAACTTATAAGAAAGTATTTCTTTCGAACAGCTTCTGCAAACATTTAAACCTAAATGTCTCACACCTCAGTAGCACAGGACAGCGGAATGCTTCTTTGAATTCTTTGTCTTTGTTGTTTTGAAGATACAGTAGCGTTGCATTTTCTTTATGAAATAGAGAATTACTATTTGACAAATTCAAAGGTTTCAGCTAGCTAGGCAGAAGCTTTCATCAAAAACGGTCGTTTGTCGTTCGCTTTCCGAATATTTCGATCTCACGGATAATAAGAAAGCTTCCGTCAAAGAGTCGAGTTGTTAATTAAAACTCAGTGCCCGAAAATCCACTAGTCTGTCTTTCAACGAAATAATCCTACACCGGCATGATCCAATCGCGGTCTCTTAGACCACATCAGTCGTTAATTAAAATCGGTTGTGGTCGCGATGCTCCGCAATGCAATTAATTCTTTTATCGGCGATGCAAGTGGTAAACGTCTGTAAATTCTTCTAAAACGGACAATCGTGGATTTTTCGCGAAAAAATATCGCGGGAACAGGCACAGTGGTCTAAATGTAATGGCCGGGGTATCTGAAGCAACAAAGCATTCCGGCGACGAGCCGGCAGAGAGACAGTAATTGCTTGTTTCCTAAGTTTCCGTTTTACGTGTTCTTTACCGGCGAATAAACTAGCGCAACGAATATAAATCCAATGGAGAAACTTTGAATTTATGGCGGTCGTTAATCATTCGAAGCGAAAGTTTCACTAGAGAACTGTGATTCCGTGGAATGCAAGTTTTATTGAACCGAATTCTGTCATGCGGCGGATCCTCCTATGTTTCGAATAAATTCTGCAATGGTTGATTTTACAGTACTTTCATTTCCGGTGCTGTATACTAGCATCAAGTTAGCTTTGGTCACAAATTTATTCCATTTTGATACAACTTTATGCAGTACACGTAGGAAATAACATTTTGTTTGCTTCTTCTCCTCGCGTAATTGATTTACAAAGCATATGGAAATCTATGATTTGCATAGTCATTTGAATAGTCTGTTGACCACTCATGTTAAAAACAGGCGATAATGTTTAATATAATTGACTGAAAGATTAATATTCAGCAGCCAGATTCGCATAAACGAGAACACATTTTCGTAAATGACGATTCTTAACGAATATCATCATTCGTTGATTATAATTATCATCGTGTCAACGTTTGATATCCATAGATACTACATGATTTAAAAAAAATTATTTTTAAATACGACGTTGGATCAAAGGTACATTAACAATCAAAGATTTGAAATTATTTGGTGAACAGGAAACTTGAATTTTTCGATACGAAAGATACATCAAAAAGGTTGGATTACACTTTCTAAAACTTGTATAAACAAAATATACAACAATATCTTTCTCTTTTTTCAATTAATCATTTCCCTTTTGTAAGGTCTGGTAGGACTTTATTTATATGAAGAAAAGATTTCTAGTGGTTTGCAAAAATCAGTTCAACCGTTCGTAATATATTACTACATGTATTTACAAGCAAAAAATATAATTATAATTATAATTATAAGTCTAATTAAATCTTGTCAAAAATATTCAAGTGTCCGGACAATTTTGATGAGTAAATAAATGTTTTGTCATATTTACATCGGTTTTTAGATTGTTTCGAATATAATCGTGAATATCACGATAGTAGTTCATTTTGGTATTGACAAAATTCCAAAATATTTTGTTCATAACACACATGTGTTGCAGATATCAAGCGACAAACTTCGTCAATATATTGAGCTGAGATCATTTTGAGGAAAAAATGTTATGTAGAACGTGGGTCAAAATTCGTCTTCGTTTTCGAGATATGAAACAGAAAGTAGTATAAACCACGATTAATCAGACGCATTCAAGCTACTTAACTCTTAATGATAATCGTTTATTCCAAACTACTTTTTACGCTGATTACTGGTTCGGTGTAAAAGTTCAGCAAGAAATGTTATGTACACCATGGCTCGTGTGTCTTCGTTTTTAAGATACGAAAGAAAAAGTAGTATAAATCAGAAGTAATCAGACGCATTCAAGCTGGCTAACTTTTAATACCAGTCATTTATTCCGAGCTATTTTTTACAATAATTTTTCACCTGTACAATTTTCTAAAAGACAAGGTAAAAGACAGTTTGAAATAAATAATCATCATTAAAAGTTAACTAGCTCGAACGAGTCTGATTATTTTTGATTTATATTACTTTCCCTTCCGTACCTCGAAAAGGAAGACGAATCAACCCACGGCGTATATAAGATTTATTGATCAAAATGGTCTGCTGCAAAACATGTTGTCAAAGTTTGTCCTTTGACATCTGAAACACCCTATGCACATAAAAGTCCTTTGCGATAAATACTCGAATACCTGGACGATCCATTGCATGCGTATTTTAAATACGAACTAGAAACTCCTATCTTTTTCCGACCTGTATTCCACATAAGACGGGGAAACAGGTACATTGATTTGCCCCGAAGCGAAACATCAACAGTTCAAAGCTAGCGTGTAAACATACACGAAAAATATCGAACGAATTGGCAGATGCCAGTCACGCACCGAGCAGACAGAAGGGTTCGACGCGACTGTACGCAGAGAGAAGTAGATCGAGGGCCGCGTGCCGCAGGGTAAAAAGTTCCGGTTGAAAAGGAAAAGACGGATGGGAACCGGGGCAATGCAATTAATTCCTTTATCCTGGGGAACGGGCGTGCTTACCTATACTTAGCGTCCGTAAAGCGGACGTGTGTGAAATATGCGCCGAATTAGTTCTCTTCCACGCCGCTGTCGGCCTCGTTATTTTCCCTTATCTGTAGGTAGAAGCTAGTAGTTACTTTTGGCTCGACGACGTAGACTATTTTTCATTTGCACCGCGACCTCTTGCTCTCCGTCGGCTCTCTCGCCGCCTCTGCTTGCCACCTTACAACTCTGCCCGCCTCCTCGTTCCTCCTGGCACCGCCTCGTTTCATCCCTCGTCCAGGTTTTTGCCTCTGTCCGTTCTTCGCCTTTTTTCGCTTATGTGTCCGTTCTTCGCCTTTTCCCACCGTCTTCGAAAACCGCCTCCGGGCAATGATCGTCTTTGTGCGGGGCCTTCAATACGCGGCCGAATAAATAGAGAAAAGGAACCCTCTGCAGTTGCGCAGTTCCCTGTCATTGATGCGCTTTTCCATCTTCAGCCTTCGACAGCTTCTTATCTCCGGATCTGGATTCTCCGAAGGAAAAACCGCGCCGGTTTATCGACGTGCTCAACGAGCGAACACTTTGCGACCGGTTCCCTCGACGCTTCTCTCCTCTCTGCTCCTCGCTGCCTCTCTGTCCTTTCAACCTTTCGTGAAAGAACACGCGTCACCTGCGCCTTTCCAATGTTTTTTCTTCCATTTCCACGGTTCGTCGAATCAATCGTAGTCGCGAGCATCGCGCTGGTTGTCACGTTCGTTGCTTCTTTCCTGCACCGCTCGCTGAAAAGACTGCGCCCTTATGCTGGCAGAATCGTCGTTCGCGGTATCGTTGACGTGAATTTAGACAAAGCAGCTTCAGTACGAGCAGAATTTCTCTGGTTTTCGATTCCTGCACAGCGTCTGTATAAAACTGCGGATAGCACGAAATAGATACACGGCGGAAGTTCGTCTATACGAATTCTGTTTATATAAACGAAATTATAGTAGTATCCTATTTTCTGAACTATCGTCCAGCGTCAATCCACTTAAGTGCGAGATCGATCACAAGACACAAACAGTGGAGGCACGCGTTACGTGTCACACTCTCGTGTTTCGCAGTCCGCGACATTGTTGTGTATTTAGGATCAAACGTTTCCTGGAATTGTCTTAGAAAAACACCTATTAACTGAACGAAAAGTCATATACGGTGCACTATATTTTATAGCGCTATTATACCATGGATCCTTCACATAAACGGAATTCTATTGTGTACATATACAGGGTGGTTGGTAACTGGTGGTACAAGCGGAAAGGGGGTGATTCTACGCGAAAAAAGAAGTCGAAAATGTAGAATAAAAATTTTTCGTTTGAGGCTTTGTTTTCGGGAAAATCGACTTTGAATTTTCGCTCGGTACGCGTGCACTTTATCACGTCTCGTTGTAACGGATCTCACTGTAGATTTTTAAAAAAATTAAAAAGAAAATAAGAAAAAAAGATTTTTATTCTATATTTTCGACTTCTTTTTTCGCGTAGAATACAGGGTGTCTTAGAATCGATGGTACAATTCAAAAGACTTCGATTCTACATGAACAAATAGATCTAAGATCTAAAGAGAGCACATGTTTTTCCACTGGAAGCTTTGTCTTTGAGATGATCGAGGTGTAGCGGCACATGAACTGAAGGACAAATCAAATCATATTGTTGTCTTGCCTCGGAGAATCAATATCGTTAGGATCCACATAATGTAATAATAAATAAACTCCGGGCAAAACAATGTCGCCGCTACGTGCTACGGTCAAACGTAGACGTCGAATTTCGTCGAATCGTAAACGTAGAAATCGAATTTTCCGGCTCTCCCCCGACCAGTACAAAGAAACAGACGCGATCCTAGGTTCAATATCTACGAGTATCTACCGAGTGTCTATCAGTTATCAACGAGTTATTAGCGATCTTATTTTGCAACTTATCCACTGTGTTAGCGAATCCGTTAGTACGAGCATCTTTGTGAATATTATCTGTACTTATTTATTTAATATTTTAAATATACTTGATGGTTTCAACAACGAGCAATCTCGTCTAATAAATTTCACCATCAACCATCCTCTACACAAGTCCTCTACAGAGGCAAGCAGGTTCCTTGTAGGGAAGACTACATTTATAGAGAAGTCTATAATTTACAATGAGTATGTAACTTGTCAATTTGCTAATACTAATCGATAGTAAATTATTGTACAAGAGTCGATGGTTTGAAGGCCACGCAACCCTCGAATTTCAATGTACCCTGAGTGCACTTTTGCTGGAAAGTGGAAAATAACTGGTAGTTGATTCTCTGTGATTTATTCCCAACGCTGAATTGTTTAACAGTTTAATTATTAATTAAGGCTGATTATGGAAAGATAATTGAAATTTGAAATATAAAACTTCACGTTGATTTCGTTTTCTTCTTCTTCTTCTTTTATTGCTGAACATTCTAAAGGTGAAAAAATATTTTTCACTAGTATTTTGATGAAGTAGAAGCTTCCCTTGCAGAATGAAGCTCGCGGATTTTTCAGAATCTCGTGGCCAACAATAAGTATGATGCGATTGAATCGAAATTTGTAGTGTCTTCGAAAGGAAGACAGTTTATGACATCATTGTTGAGCGAACAGTCGGTAGCCAACGACACGTGTAATACCTGACGTATCTATCGACTAACCACGAAGAATAACCTGAAATTTCTGCTAGTTTAGGAAATATTGTATCACATTGTCCCATCAGAGCGACATTATTTAAAAAATATATTTGTAAGATGTACATATAAAAATCAATATATTGATGTCAAATGTAATTAATCAGTAACGTATGCATTTTGGGAAAAGTTATGAAGAATGTAAAAATAAAAATAGAAGAATAGATTTAAAGAGAAACGAGGTAAATAAATTAACCTGTGATCTGATAGATTTCATTACATTTATTTAAATATGAACGAACCTATGATTCAACCATAAATTAATACTATAATTAGCCTTCAAATAAATGATTCATAAGTGATAATATAATTTATAGACTAAACTATGATTGTGTGCAGATACTATCTATGTATGTGCCAAACTTAGTCTTCAAATAAATTAGTCTTCAAATCAATAATTCATAAGTGATAGTATAATTTATAGAGTAAACTATGATTTCATGGAGATACTATCTATATATCTGCTAAACTTTGTACTTCTTGTAAATGTTCTGTGAAATTCATGTAACAAAAACTAAAACATTTAATTTCCATAATGGAATAGTTTTAGCATATTTTTTAGAAAAATACCAAATTAAATGTATACCTCTTACTTGCGTGAACTATTGCTGATTTACTCGTACTGTATTGCGTATTTGTACGAAAATACAACATAGTATTAGGTTGTCCGGAAAGTGTCTTTCTTTCGCAAACGTGTTTTTTACAACAGTGCACCTTCATACAAACGTGAAACCAAGTCTGTGAAATGTCGCGGTGTTTATCTCAACAGAACAAAGTGGATCGTGCGTAATTCGACAAAATAATATAAAACAGAAAACGTTGTACGTCTATTATTTCCTCATAAAACGAAAGAAACTTTTCGGACAACCTAATATTTTACGTTTCATAATGGTCAACGCGGAATCGGAATGCATTATCACGTTAAGAGGAAGTTT
The DNA here is from genome assembly GCF_024542735.1 of Bombus huntii. Classification (NCBI taxonomy): domain Eukaryota; kingdom Metazoa; phylum Arthropoda; class Insecta; order Hymenoptera; family Apidae; genus Bombus; species Bombus huntii. Next base: position 3,353,124 of record NC_066243.1, read on the forward strand.
AATGTGCAGCGTTTGATATTAAAGTTTCGCGAGACTAACTTTTATTTGAATAGTTCTCGAACTAAAAAGATTAATAAAGGTCAAAGTATATATCGATTTTCTGTAACAATCCAACGATCAATGTGCTTATCCATTTTCTACTTGCTCAGAATTATCTTAGAAACTTGCCACGTTGTCTGAATAAGTAAAGAAATTAAGCTTACCCATCCCAGAAACAGAATAAACACGATTAAACATTTCTGTAGAAGGAAATTGTTACTGTAATAAATGCAATTTGTTCATAGCGAATATACGTAGAATTGTGTTTAATTTTGTAGATAAAAATTAATTAAAAGAGGGGAATTAAAATTAGAGAGGGGAATTGTAACGTTGTACAAAAAGAATTTGGATGCAATAATTGACATAAAAGTTTCGTTACATTTTTTAAATACGTACGTAGGAACATTGTAAAACGAAATGTCTCTAGAAATATTTTAGATACATTTTTTAATATTCGTTATTTGCGCTTTTCCTAAACTATCAAAGAAATTATGTTCACTTTCAGTAGAGATAATTGATACAAAAGAATGATATAACATCTCTCAAATATCATGGGCATCTGAAATCGCGTCAAAGGGAAAGGAATGAATATCATTCATTCCTTTTTCTCTTTTCGTCGTGTCTCGTTTAGCAACTTTCCTCTAAGAGAGATTTCATGCGAAAGCTTTTACTTCATTTATATAACACTTTTTCTATAAACCACTTTTATTTATCTTTCGTTTCTAATTACTTTTTCTATAATTTAAATCACGTCGTATAAAGAAAATAAATTTCGTGCCGCGATCGTTTCTAGCAAGATGTTACTCACATGACAATTTGTTATAGCGTTATTAAAGTATAATTTGTCTAATTCCTAACGAATACGAATTATAACGAATCCTTCGAGATGTTACGACGAAATAAATCAAACTCGTGTAGAGTAGCATAAATTTATGATAAAATTATAAAAATAGACGTAATGAAATAAATAAAGTAGGATTCCGGTGGAAATAAGATGGAAGAAAATTGAGAAAGAAATTGGCAAAACTGTTGGACTTTTTCCGGAAAAGATGGAGGACCGAACGCGTAGCTATTTGGCCCTTCCAGGCATGTCAATCAATTCGAGAGAATCGATAAGCAATATCGCGGTCCGGTGATTGACCCATAGCCACCGCGGTCGTCGAAATTGCATGCGCTGTACTTACCAGCGTTTTTATGGCACGACTAGTGCAAAGAAGCGTACGGTATCATGGCTGGTATACTGACCATTGTTAATAACCGCTGACTCTCCCTGTCTACTCGTAATTCATCCCGTGACTCAGACGTCCAAAATTGGCTGATCGTAGATAGGAAATGGTATTCGTACGGGTACACCTGCTCGCAAAAGTATCTGAATGCCATTGAGAACTTTGATGTTCGTGTTGTATGTGTAAAATATTTTCAAACTTTTTCACGGCAATGTGAGAAGATTATTCATTTTCGAAGAATTAATTTCTTGAGAAGATCATTTACTTTTGACTTCAAATTGTGAGTGAAACATTCAGTTTAATTTTTTAGTGCGTTAAAGGTAGGATATCCTTCCTTCGAAAGGAAGTGCCATGGAATTGAGTAGTTTAATCAATATTATTGTTGATAGGAACAAAATGTCAAATATGTAGATTACTTAATTAATTACTTTAATTAACTATGGAAAACACGTGTGCTCGTATTGTGTGTGTTGTAATTGGGCATTTATGCAAATTCATATTTTTATCAAGATAAATAAAGAAATAGAATCTGGGCAGAAATTTGTCTTGTTTATTAAATGTGGTGATAGATGGGAAACTTTTTAATGCTGTACTCATTCTATACATTTTTCCATTTTTCAATTTCCTATGCATAAAAATCTGCAGTCTAATTGTAATAAATTTTTGGAAATTTTACTACTACTGAAATAGGTCAGGACGAGTTTAGGTTAAATTGGTAAAATTTGAAACCATTTTGAAAGTGTATCTGTACATGAAAGTTGCAACACAATTATTGCAAACATGCACCTAATGAAAAACGGGTATATGCCATGAATGATGGTCGTAAACGACCAAAACGTGTTACTGTTAAACGTACTCTCACTACGTATTATGACTTATGTAGCGAATAATTGGCTATTCAAATACTTTGACGATATTCGCGAAGTGTACGCTTGCAGTAAACGTTGAGTGGGACGGGAAGTTCCGCTTTTACTGCCAAACTTGAGCATATGTTTTCTCCTTTAGGTATATTATTTTCAATCAATGTATGCTTCATTCCTTTCGATGATTTTCCACGTTCTTATTCCATCGCTGTAAAACTGTTTCTTCTTCTGAGAGAACCTTCTGAGAGAACCTTCTTAGAGAACCTTCTTAGAGAACCTTCTTAGAGAACCTTCTTAGAGAACCTTCTTAGAGAACCTTCTTAGAGAACCTTCTTAGAGAACCTTCTTAGAGAACCTTCTTAGAGAACCTTCTGAGAGAACCTTCTTAGAGAACCTTCTTAGAGAACCTTCTTAGAGAACCTTCTTAGAGAACCTTCTTAGAGAACCTTCTTAGAGAACCTTCTTAGAGAACCTTCTTAGAGAACCTTCTGAGAGAACCTTCTTAGAGAATCTTCTTAGAGAACCTTCTTAGAGAACCTTCTGAGAGAACCTTCTGAGAGAACCTTCTGAGAGAACCTTCTGAGAGAAAGAAACGCTCCAATTTGCTTTTGCAGTCTTCCAAAGAAGGCAAGTTCTTATTGTCCAAGTAGTTTTCTAACGAAGGAAATAAATGAGCGTGCAAGATGGGGAGAATGCCACAGATGGTGTGGAATATCTCACACAAGCCACGCCAATTTTTGTCATGTGACGATTGACACATGTGGTCTTGCGTTGTCTTAATAAACTACGTTTCAACTTGCGCCAGGCCAACGAAAAACGAGTATCTCGAAAAATGTTTGCTTTATACTCTGCAACTGTTTGTTAACTAATCAACGATACGACGATACAGCAATAGTTGACAGCAATTTTTTAAACTCGGATCCATCTAACTACGAAAAAAGGAATGAACTTGTTGTCCAATTCAATATCTACCAACTCGTACATACATTTTCAGATCCGTTTCAAATTTGGTATTAGTGGAATTCCTAAATGTTTTCTGTATAATACGAGGGTCAAATATTAGCCGGTTCGTGTGTGGCACACCTTCGCAACGTCACTAATCCACATGGAACTGCATGGGAGTTCAAACAGTTTAGCCAAATGTTTTAATGACATTTAAAAACTCCTCGTGCTGCTCTATTTATCGTTCCTTCGGTAAATAACGCAATGAGCGAGGGAACAGTATGTCTTTGGTTGCACAACGCATGATTACTAGGTTTACTTTATTTGAAGGCACAAAACCCACTGGACTTTTGCATAGATCGCGACTACAGTTGGGGATGAAACATTAGCAAGAAACGTCAAAAGACATTTTATCTGCGATGACTCGAGACAAGTGTAACGCCAGCAAGCATCGAAGCAGTTCAGAAGCGATCGAACACGGTCGCATAACGAATGATGAAATTCGCTGGAAAGTTAATATTAGTCGTAGGAGAATGGTTTCCATTATTCGGAAGGAGTTAAAGTTCAGCAAAATCATGGCCACCGAAGAAAGCGTTAGGAGGAGAAGGTTTCAACAACAACGAAGACGTAGAGTAATTCGCGCGCGATTGGCTTCTCACCCAAGCCTGCATTTCCTACGAAACTGGAATGAAAAAGTTGGCAATCCAGCGGCAAAAGCGGAAGAACATAGAAAAATAAGCCGATTGTTCTTCTCGAAACATTATACCGAGATATAAATGTGCAAAGTTCGGTTTGCGTTTGACTGACTCTCGTACATAAAAAGTACACTCTCACGCACGTAGAAAGTTTCTAGAAGCGTTTGAATACTTTCAGAAGCCACTGTAAATGTCCCAAGTTAGGCTGTATACCTAACTTATTCGCGGAATGAAGCAGGTTTTAAATCCTGGGCAATCGGTGTTCCGGTTACATAAATTTTTCCGTGAAACGGATCGCGATCGATGGCCGCGCCCAGGGTGCAGGAAGTTTCAGGGCGCAGTCAAGCATCGAATCGTTTGACATTTCCGAACCGGCGAGTTAAATGTCCTGACATTTCACAATGCCTGTGAAGAGGTTCGAGCCGTATGTTCGACAGCGTTACCATTCGCTAATTACTGTTCGATCGGTGATCGCTTCGACTAATCACCATATTCGCCAAGAAATGCGACACGGAAAGCGGAAGCTGAGTGTCTGATCCATAGTTGGCCTCGATAACCACTCGGTTTACGAAAGCTCAAGTCGTCCGGATTCTATCGTGGCGTTGCGGTAGGAGCGACAGCCATTCCATCCCATTAACGTTACGATGCGAATCCGAAGCGGCCCGATTGCGTTTCGTTACTACGACACTACGTGGCCATTATATCGGCGATAACGTCGTGGCTGCGGTTAGCATTTGGTTTAATTCTGCATTCACGCAACGATTCGAGTTCACGTCATTCTGACCGACGAATAGAAATGCTCTCGGTGAATAATTGACTTCGTTCATTGCGCCTGATAGGCGCGCCGTTACGTTGATTAATCAGTTAACAGCGACCATTCGAACGACCAACTGATAAGTTTAATGACTTGCATGCGATCGTGTTAATGCACGCGCGTGTATTTATCAATTGGTCGGAGTTATGGTTCAATAAACACCCCTCGATGCAATTCGCAAGCTCGATGCATGGGTAGTTCGCGTCGTCAGTTAATAAATTTTAAGGAAGTATTTTACTCGGTTGAATATGCGATTTTGTATACCAATACTGGATTGACTATGTCAGTTACGATGCTGAAAATTTTGTCTCTGAGAACGAGTCTTCTACAAAATTCTAGAAATTTAATAAAAGTAGCTTATATTAGGTTGTCCGAAAAGTGTCTTTCTTTCGCAAACGTGTTTTTTTTACAACCAAGTGTGTGAAATGTCGCGGTATTTATTTCAACAGGACAAAATCGATCGTGCGTAATTCGATAAAATAATATAAAACAGAAAACGTTGTGCATCTATGATTTCCTTAATAATAAGACGAAAGAAATTTTTCGGACAACATAATACTTGCCTCGAGCTAGATATCCTTCGTTAATTTTGTTATAATTTTGCAAAAATCATTCATCATCGAGAGTAATATTTGTTACATTTTTTTTTTACAGCTTCCAAGTTATCGAAGCTTTTTCTATCTAAAACTTTTTTTGAAGATTGGAAATATAAAAATTTGTTTGTGTCAGATCTGACGAGTGTAGTGAATGGGAAATAAATTTCAATTTCCGTTTCAATATCCCAGCTCTATTTTCTCTTTCTTTTTTGCATTCCTGTTGTTACATCCGATTCTGCATTGTCGCAAAGATACAAAAGATTTTTTCAATACGAGAGAATAATCTTTTAATTTGCAATTCCTGCTACGTTGTATTTCATATTTTTGGTCCTGCAAGTCCTTATCGATAGCTTTATTTGTTAGAAATTTAATCTCGGAATTAAGATTAATAAACTGTGCAAGACACAATGTTTGTGTTGAAACAATACTATGTGATATTTATTAAACAATAGGTAACGATAAGTACAGTAAATATAGGTAAACGTTGTGAATATTGACAGTTGGCTAATTATTCTCAGACTGACTGACTTAGTGACTCATGACCCTTGAAAAGATTTTGAACCCCCACTCTCTATGCAGTAATGACTGTGACCTGTGTAGATGACTTTATGGCGACACGTGCCACGGAACCTTCCAGTAGCTTCGCGATACAAAGCGTTATGCCGTCAAAGCGAGACACCGACGTGCCGAATGTTCCATCCGTATCCTTATGTTTCTTCCGCCGAATTCTCGGAAATATAGCGACAGATATAGCAAAAGAGTCAACAAACACCGAAACCCCCTAATCACTGGGCTACTTGATGCGACGGACCAAATTCGCAGGCTGAAGAGGCACTACCCGCTAGACCTAAACGCTAGATTCAATTAGTTATCTAAATTAAGTAATATTCACTTATTTCTAACACTTACTTATAAATTATACTTATTTATAATAAGTGTTAACTTATTATAAATAATCAGCCATGTCACTGCGCCACGCCAGAAAAATTACTGAAAATTCTCAACGCGAAAATTGATTGTAATTGCAACAAATAAATAAAAAAGAAAAAAAAAAGAATTCTTGGAAGACCATGCACGTGTCACGACCGGCATACTTCAAATCCGACGGACTGACGATAGAGATAAAGATGTGGCGGCACTCGGCGACAATGTATATCGCTGAAGTGCCTAATGAACCATCAACATCCCAACGGTCCTTCCACCGAAGGTTCTAGAAGAAAGAGCACGTGGCAACGATCGCGGACGCCTAGCAAATGCATGGACGGTGGGGATGTTTAGGGATGGCAAAAGAAAGTAATCGGATCCGATCGAAAGTAAAATCATAAGAGTCAGTCTTAGAAAGTCAGGCCTAGAGTTCGGAAGTAGATTGTAAAATGTATTGATGTTAGAAAAAAAAATAAAGTTTTCTTTTTGTTGGAATACAACGATATCAATCGCATGCAGATAAGGTGTTTGATCGTACGGATTCTTCCGTTCGTTGCCCAGCGCCATCCCCAGTAGCGTGCGTTCGTGAGATGCACCACGGCAGTTAGCACGTGCATGCTTTTTCAAAAAACGCCGGAAGAAACGTGAGGATATGGATGGAACATTCTAGATGGGCACGTCGAGAAGCTACTAGAAGGTTGTGCCACATGTGACGCCACACAGACACCCACACAGGTCACACTCATTACTGCGTAGAGAGTGGGGCTCTAAACCTTTTCAAGGGCCATGGGTCACTAAGCCAGTTAGTCTGTGAATAACTAGCCAACTGTCTACATTCCAGAACGTACATTTATAACCCTTGAAATAATTGTTTAATAAATATCACATTGTATTATTTCAACACAAACATTGTGTCTTCCACAGATTACTAATCCTAATTCCAAGATTAACTTTTTTTTATTTTTTTATTTTTCACCTCAAATTCCTTTTTTATTTTGTTATTTTACGTGACACACGCGCTAGCAGCCGCGGTACATCCAACGAACGTACGCTAGTGGGGATAGCGCTGGGCAACGAAGGGAAGAATTCGTTCGATCAATCACCTCATCTGTATGCGATTAATATCGTTGTATTCCAACATTACTTCCACCGAATAATTTATAATAAATTGTTCCACGTATGCTCGATGCACAGAACATTATCTTTTATCGTTTAATTAGTTTAATGCTTCAAAAGCATCGTCCGCCTCTCGGCCAAGTTTTCTTCGTTTCATTTTATAATGTTATCCTGCTATCTAAGTAACACAAAAAATCATTTTTTAACGCTCTTTAAAAAGCTCATTGTTATTGTCTGATGGTTTGGAATGGCTTTCGTCAGATGCGTTATTTAATTACCACCAGACTGCAGATGTTTATGCATTTTTAGGAAATTTAAGATTCCAAAAATCTACAAACCGCATATGACGTGCAAAAATACGTATGTTATGCCATGCGGCTTACCATAGGTCATATTCTTAACTGTCGATCGCGGCATTATAATGTCGCGGACGGATCGTCGCGTCTGTCCGGCAAACAAACATTGTAGTGGCAAGTGCATGGTTCATTAAGCAGGGCGACTTCCAGAAACGTCGACTCGTGGCCGTTATTTTACCTCGCGTAAAAGAACGTGGCGTGATCCGAACGTAGTGGGGGTCGCCTTCCAGAAAAAACGAAAAAAATCGAAAGGCGTGAAGAACTTTTCGAGAAGTCGAACCGTCAACACATCTCATATATCGCGCATTACTTATCAACCAAAACGCAGTTACATTTTTTTTGTTCCATTTATATCTTTCTAGTTAATAAGTTGTTGAAATAAACGTTAATTTATTTGTATTAATTCTGTGGAATTTCATTGAACTACCCTTATTATCATAATCGAAATAAGGGGGTCGATCAGTTCGTGGCGTCGATTATTTAATCGTAACGGGAACTTACAACTCTCGTTGACGTGCTATCTCGCGATCGCGTCTCTCCGCGAACGGTAGAAACAACGTATTTTTAACAGTATTTGAAGTAGAGTACTCTGTATGATATTTAATGGACGGAAGAAATTTCTACTCAGATTCCATTTCTTTGATTATCTTCGTAAATGTATAAAGTTGCAAAAATGTCTGTAGTTTAGTTGTCAATTTTCAGTTGTCAAATTTAATTGTCGAATCAAAGGAATAAACGAAAATCTGTTCTTGGTGATTTTAATAAGGAATTAAATAAATCAAAATGTTTCCTCTTTATTACGTACTAAAATCTTCATTGCGCTCGTAATTCGCGATAGTTAAACTTCAACGTTAGACCATAGGAATAAATTGGACAAAAAGTGTCGAATTTGTATGTAACGTAAAATACAGACAGAGATGTGCTTCAGCGACTTATTCGGTTACATCTCGCACTTAATAATTCACGGGTTGCGCCTCGAACTTAATCTGTTTTCACGGAAATGCATATCTTACCTCCAACATTCGAGCCGCAGATTCAAAGTTTAGACGCAATGTTCCGGATAGGTGATTCTGAATTTTCTTCGACGAATTCGGTCTGCGCTAGAAACTTTCGTTAAACGTTCCTCTTCAGACTAAAATTCTCAGCACGAAGCTGCGCAAATCATTGCGGCGAGTAGGACGAGTAGAACACAGTCCGCCAAATGCAGAACGAACGTACATTGCTACATCTGTTGCACTGTGATCAACTTGAAACTCACGTAGCATGGAATGTCTCATATAAACTATACAACCATCCATTTCGAACTTCTAAGAATATTTCCGAATATCTATTTACCAGCAGCAGTATCTTACTCCGGTCGTTGTTAGAAACTTCAGAAACTACATTACGAACAGTTTTATAAAAGCACGTCACGCTCCGAAAACAAACCTGCCCCCCAGGTCACCATCAACAACACGACAATTCCTAGCGAGGACTCAGTCAGATACCTGGGCATGATCCTGGACAAGAGACTAACATGGAAAAAACACATCTCAGATAATACGAAGCAACTAAAGGACAAACTAAAAAAATTCTATTGGCTCACGGGCCGACGCTCCAAACTAAACATGCAGAATAAAATTACCCTCTGCAAGACCGTAATAAAACCTGTCTGGACCTACGGAATCCAACTATGGGGAACAGCAAGTAACTCCAACATTGAAATACTTCAACGCTTCTAATCGAAAACGCTAAGATCCTTAATAGATGCACCTTGGTATGTTACCAACGAAACAATACATCGCGACCTCAAGATACCCACAGTCAAAGAGGAAATAGCAAAATATAGCGACAGATATAGCAAAAGAGTCAACAAACACCGAAACCCCCTAATCACTGGACTGCTTGATACGACGGACTTAAGGGCGGAATTAAGAGGGGGGGGGTAAGGTTAATTCGTACAAAAAAGGCATGTTTTTGTGAATTTTTTCTGACGATACAGTTAAAATTTCTTTTTTAAAACCAATAGTACGTTAAAGTATGACATTCGAAAAATATTGTATAAAATTTTCACGGAGAAATATTAAAAAATACGGCAATGGCAACAATTATTCGGACGTGTCTCGGAAAAAAGTATAATTGCGGCGCCCCTCAGAACTTGGTGCTGGATCATCAAAAATCAAAAAGTTAAAGTTCATTCGTTAGGTAATAGTTTTCCCCAGGTAACGCTGCGAAGATTTTTTCGAAATTTCAATTTTTCACTTTTTTGGAATACTTTGAAAGGAAAAACGCGATTTTGTGCGAAAATTCTCGGCTAATTTGTTATTTTAACATAAAAATAATTAACAAATTTGAAAAAAACTCTACAGCGTTACCTCGCAAATTATATACAGAAGTAGGTTTCAAAATTTCAAAAGGATCGGTGCAGTAGTTTTGAAGTAATTGGGGGCACCGACTTTGAAAACGTGAGTTGTGGGGAAAACGCTTTAAAGTTTTGAACACTAAAAAATCTGGTATAAAACGTTCATAAGCGAATTTTATCGGTTTACCTCTTCACTAGCGTAGCAATTGTTGAAAAGACTAATAAAACATGAATTATCCTATAATATTTTTCACGATCCTTCGTAATTTGATCTTCAACAATCACTTTTATTTTTTTAGCTATTTGTTGAAGTGCTTTCGTATTTACGTTTATGCGGAGGTACAATTTTTCTAGGTCGATATAATCTCGAACCAATTGATTGTCTATCAGATCTAATAACTTTTTTAGGCATTTTAGTAATAATTTAACACAAAACTTAATGAAAATGCAATATTTACTCCTACGCTAAATTTTTTACTCTACACTGACAAAATATACAGTACAGGTATAAGGAGGTTTGTACTTAAGTCGTTAAGTACTATAAATAGATCTGGGGGTAAGATTATATAGAGAAAAAATATTAAATAGAAATTATTATATAGAGAAAAAAATGTCTGCGAAGTAACAATAGCACGCTCGGGTCGAGTAGGTAATATCATCCGACGTGTATAAAAATACTCGTAACTTCGTCAATTTTGCTCCAATCGAGTTGAAATTTTGACACAATATTCTTAACATGTTATGCATTCAATTAAAAAAATAAAAAAAAAATGCAAAAAAATCTTAAAACCTTACCCCTCCCCCTCTTAAGTAATATTCACTTATTTATAATACTTACTTATAAATTATACTTATCTATAATAAGTATTAACTTATTATAAATAATTAGCCATGTTACTGTTATAGAAAAATTACTGAAAATTCTCAACGCGAGAATTGATCGTAAATTTTAATAAATATTAAAAAAAAAAAAACCTTCTTGCACATCTCTAACGTGCCATGGGGCGTTTATTGTTCTAAGTAATTCGTATTAGTATTAGTCTTAGTATTGTTCTAAGAATTTTAGCTTGCATTGTCTCTATTTTGCTTATATGGCTCATTGCTGCTGTTCCCCATAATGGTATTCCGTACGTCCAGATCGGTTTTTCGATCATTTTGTATATATTTAATTTATTTTCTTTTCCTGAGATATAGCATAAAATAAAGAAGTTTCGTGCCTTATGAGTTTTCTCCGTGGGGTTCTAAAATACCTTAACTGTACAATAGGCCCACTGTTTATGATAGATCAGCACTCAGATAGCGTAGACCCTTGGCGGTCGACCTGCCCGAGGGTCGCATTTAAATCGTCCCGGTAATTACCAGGCGGTCACTCCAAATCTCAAACAATGGTACTTATAAACCGTAACTCTGTGATTGTCTTTGGCAATATATTGTTTCGTTAATTATTTACACACACTAATCGCATATCTGGAAATAGCTGAATATCTGAGAAATTATATTTTTATTCTACTCTACTCTCGATGTGTACGTTTTCAAATCTCTGTTAACGTTGGTTTATAACTGTAAATAAATCGCAAATTAAATAAGAATTTCGAATAGAAACCGAGACAAGATAAATCTTTCTCACTTCGTTCTTGAAAAGTAACGTTCTGTTTAGGAATAAAATTAGAGTCTGTTTCTTGGAAAGTTTAGTGTCCAGGAAACTAATCGAGTTGGTCGAATCGAGTTTAGCTGAAAAATGGATATGACGTAAAAGTACAAATAACGAGATTTATTATACGAGCGATATTATTTCTAACGCGAGACAATATATTTCTATAAACGTCACGCCTCCTATTCTTCATTCCACGCCATCCTTCACGGCTGGTTTTCTAAAATATTAGTTTTTCTTCCATATAGTTTCGTAAAAGAAAATCGACCGATGAACGATTGGAAGATTCTAGCTAGCTTGGTACGCACATCATTTTTCTTTTTTCCAAAACATTTGCACAGAAAAATATGTACGAAAAGCAACGATATTCGTCAAGAATACAATATCGATAAGTCATGATATATTTTAGTCATCTAAAAATTATTTGGCTGTCGAAATGTATTTTAGGTTTACGTGAACCTGCGTTTATTTATATTTCTATACTCCGAAGTGGACGTATTAAAATCCAATAATCGGATTAATATAAAATAGATTTTATGAAATGTCTATCTGAGAACGATGTTGTCGGTCGTCATAAGCTCTGATTAGTTGGCGATAACGCGAAACAGACAACGCCGTTATCGCGACAGGGCCCATCAGTCGTGTGGCAATATCGTGCCACACCCATGAGCAAAATGCACCGTTAGTTAACGGCCGTTATTCCTGATAATCACGTAGCATTTAATAGCGATTGCACGCAGCGACACTATAATCTTTGGATATGAGAATATTGGTAATTTCGACGTCAATTTAATTACAATGATTCCTCGCTTTAATGCGTCCCTTCCTTATAGCATCGTATTTCACGAAAGCACTAAAGCAATATTTGCACTGATAAAATTATATCATACAGAAACATTGCATTTCGAAAAACAAAATTTAACAATGACACAATAAATCTTTGTTATCCTTATCCTTTTCATAGGTAACATTTTCTTCTATTCTATGAAATTATTTACTCGGGCCCATAATAAACCTAAGCAACCATTGTGAAATTTAGCATTCCTTACGGTCGAGGCCCTTAATTACTACAAACAATATATTTTAGTTCAAGACGTACCTTAGGATTATACTTCATTCCGGCAAAACATATACAATACACATTTACATTTCCCATGTACAATGTTCGAGGGCCATTTCCACCTACGAGTGTCCTAGGGGTCACTGGTGGGGCATGGCCAGCACCCATCGCTAGTTCCTTATAAATCTCACCGTCACAGAAGATACTTCATTTGCTGTTAACTTTTAGATCTGAACACATGTCACTTGCTACTAAGTCTTCGAGTAGAAGACCTTGATTTGCTAAGAAATCTTCGCTTGGAAATAGAGGATCGGTTGATTCTTGGTGTCGGTTATCGTATCGAAACGAGAAGATACGCGTCTCTTCGCGAAACGATCGAACATCGTGATCCTTCGAGCCGGATACACGTGCACTAAACCTTCAAGACAAGTGTGTATACCAATGACAGTGACAACCACATAGTGCCACGTGACTCCATCATAATCATCAGCTCAGCAAGTCCCAATAACTTGAATCTCGCAGCGACTGTGTAAGCTCGTTAATTGCATCGCGAGGCCTAATTCCCGTCACAATAAATAGCAACTGTGCATCGCAAGTGATCTCACAATGAAGCTCTTCAAGATCCTCAAACGAAAAAAGCTCAATAAAGATTTAAAACTGAAACGAGAAGCGTTCAAGAGACAGTTAGAATCGTTTCAAGCGATACTTGATATCAATGATGAAAAAGTCTCCATAAACGCCATTCAAAATCTTTTATGCGATCTAGAAGAAGAATATATCGCATTTAAAAGTACCCAAAGCAAATTGGACGATATGGACGATGGTCAGATAATGCAGGAACGCATTGATCTAAAAAATGCATTTAATATATGTAGAGGACGTGCTCAAGATATAATAGAAAAGACAAAAATACGAACAAGCGAGTCTCTGTGCTCGAAGAAAGAGGAAATCTCAGCAGAAGAGATACTGCATCAGCAATCGATCTTCCCTGATATGGTGGAGAGCGTTCGTTGCTGTTCACCAATTATTCACAACGTGAAGAGAAACGTGCTGAGTGCTGACCAGAACACCGAAGACAACTTCGAGTCGGAAACCAAGACAAAGAGTTTGCAATCGATGATGGTCGACATATCCAACATTTCCAAGATGAATTTCCATCAAAATATGTCGACGTTCAATACTGTGTCCTCCAGCACGTTACCTGCACCACCTCAAATCGACAATACCATAGCGAAGGATGATTCTGTGGAAGAGAACGTACTAACGACGACATTACAATTCTTAGAAAGAGCATTTTTATCCTATTGCTGTTATTCTCGCATTTACAATCTGTAGCATGCACATAGTTAAGTTGGAGAAATTTTTCTTACTAATATTACTTACTAACTTTCGTGTGATAATATTTTTTTACTTAAAACATATAATATGACAATTCAAGATTTTTTAATTAACAACTGGAAATAGAAATGGGGATGTTCTTGTATGTTACAACGTAGAATATTCGTAGTAAATATGAAATTGTAACTAATAAACTTGTTTGTTCCTATTAATTTATTGTCTATGTAATTTAAAATAAGAAATTCATCATGGCAAAATTGTAACTGACAAACTTGTCTGTTCCTATTAATTTAATATCTACGTAATTTATGTACAAGTAAAATATTCCTTTATATAATTTAAAATAAGATATTCATCATGACAAAATTGTAACAATCAAATTCGTTTGTTCCTATTAATTTATTATCTACGCAATTTATATACAAATAAGATATTTCTTTATATAATTTAAAATAAAGTATTCATCATAACAAACTTCTAACTATCAAGTTTATCTAACTCTGCTTTATTAAATACGTAATTTATATGCAAATAAATTATTGCTTTGCAAGAAGAAAAATAATATATGCATTCTAAGGAAATTATAATTATCAAATTTATCTAACCCGCCTTTGTTATGTACATAATTTATATACGAATAAAATATTGCTTTATAAGAAAAATAAAATATTCTTTCTAAGGAAATTATAACTATGAAATTTATCTAACCCTGCTTTATTATGTACATAATTTATATACGAATAAAAATTTGTTTACAAGAAAAATAATATATTGTTTCTAAGGAAATTATAACTATGAAATTTATCTAACCCTGTTTTATTATGTACATAATTTATATACGAATAAAATATTGCTGTACAAGAAAAATAAAATATTCTTTCTAAGGAAATTATAACTATGAAATTTATCTAACCCTGCTTTATTATGTACACAATTTATATACGAATAAAAATTCGTTTACAAGAAAAATAATATATTGTTTCTAAGGAAATTATAACTATGAAATTTATCTAACCCTGCTTTATTATGTACATAATTTATATACGAATAAAAATTTGTTTACAAGAAAAATAAAATATTCTTCCTAAGGAAATTATAACTATCAAATTTATCTAACCCGCCTTTGTTATGTACATAATTTATATACGAATAAAATATTGCTCTACAAGAAAAATAAAATATTCTTTCTAAGGAAATTATAACTATCAAATTTATCTAACCCGCCTTTGTTATGTACATAATTTATATACAAGTAAAATATTGCTTTACAAGAAAAATAAAATATTCTTTCTAAGGAAATTATAACTATGAAATTTATCTAACCCTGCTTTATTATGTACATAATTTATATACGAATAAAAATTTGTTTACAAGAAAAATAAAATATTCTTTCTAGGGAAATTATAACTATCAAATTTATCTAATCCTGTTTGATTATCCACATAATTTACACTTTCACAGAAGGATGTGCTTAAATTAGAAGTCGTAGGGAAACGTATTAGGGAAGGAGAAGAAATCCAGCGTCTCGGTTTATCCGTTTCCTGCTGAATGCTTCAATTATTTCGCGACGTCAAATAAGGAGCGTAGCTTGCTGGAAAATCAAATTACAAGATCGTTTCACGAATGCGTCATACGTTCGAAGTTGAACATGGTCGTGGTGATAGTGTTCTCTTTATTCTCGATATTAGACAAGATCCAATTTACCGTGAGTTCGGAAGGTGTGTCAACTATCAATATAGAACAATATTGACCCAATTGTACCGTGGAAGGCAGTCTGTGTGCTAATGTACTATAAACCCGATAGATCCTGTTGTTCGTGGCCGGAAACGTAACTCGGAAACTCGGGATTAATAACGGCGGAACGTGTCGCAGCGAGATAACTATCTAAGACATTCTACTTTCCTAATAGTGATCTGGATCGAAGATTCGGAAACATTTTGCCAAAGATCAACTTTCTCGAATTGCCAGTCTAAAATTGAATTTGTATTGTTATTATTTTCCTAATGTTTAATTAACACTGTAATCACTAGGCTGGTTAGAACGAACAGTTTGTAATTTTTTGTAGAAATTTTGTAAATTGGCGGCGGTACATTTTGAGAGCTTCGAATTACATGAATTATTATACATTTATTATTTATGTTGAATATCATTCAGTTTGAAATGTAGAGCTTATCTTATACTTATTGCTTTCTTATTGTATTCTATATATTTTGATAACATATTTATAGAATTTATTTATTCAGAAATATTAAAAATTAGGATTTCTGTCCTATATAATAAGTTAGAAAAAACAGTTAGAAAAACGGCAGAAAAAAAGTTTATTTACATAATTGTTATAGTATCTTAGAGTTTATTTTTTTTTTTTAAAGAACACTTTTTTTTAAACCCGCCAAATTTTTTAATTTCACATTTCTCTCTGCCGTTGTTTAGTTCACCCAGAAGAAAAATATATAATAATTTAATCCTTTTTTGGTTTTTCGTTTCCGCGAAGAATTACGAGATGGATCTTTCCCGCCGATTGAAGACAACAGCGACCAGACGCCCATGAAATTGGCTTAGAAATCTGTTATAATTTTTTTTTTTACTTTAAAAAAAATCTTTTTGTATTCGTTAAATATATATATATAACTGTAGCGGCACTCGACAGCACAAATACCGCTACTCGACATAAACAACTAACGGACGACGGTAGCGCAGTGGTTAGCACATTAGGTTACGAACGTTCGGAACGCGGGATTCGAATCCCGGCAACCGAAGTCCGATTTTTATTCCACGATTCTAAATAGGAAGAAAATATAGCAGTACCCCCAGCAGAGAGCGACATCTACAGCCACCAACCACAATCATCACGGACTCGACTCATCCTCTACATAACCATACCTCAAAATTCTCAATAACTTCATTTCTTTCTTTCCCTTCTAAAAAAAATCACCAAAAAACGCTGTTTTAGAACATTCCAATTCAGGAACACCCCCTTAACATTTATAGATATATGCAAATTGATATTGCGAACTATCTCGTATACTAATGTATTAGTTGCAGTCCACGGATAATATGAATTTTTGAGAAATTTTTCGTATCTGTATAAAATCATCGAGTAACAGTAAACTTTCAACAGTAAAATCAATGGATCAATCAAAGAACCCTGAAGTACTTTCAGGAGCACACACGCGAACATGATCTTCCTTTTAGAGCTTCCTTTAAAACGTAATGTACGACCAAAGAGTGTCCGGGGCAGATTTAGACAGAACTCGACCGAACGCTCTATAATGAACTACATTTTCTGCCATTACAAAAGTCAAGAATAGCAACGCACCCAAACCGGCTGGCAGCGGAAACGGTCGACACATCAAGCATAAAAAGAAGATTAAAAAGGAAACACCCAACAGATCTCACAACAGACATAACCTAACAAACACGTATTATCTGAGATAATTAAAGAAATTGTTGAGGTTATTCGGTGTGTAAACAGAGAAAACACGTGGATAAATTGTAAGGTAGAAAATATATTTAAATAGAAGTGTAATAAGTAAAAATACAATTTGAGCTGGTCCAGATCCGCACGCTAGCTGTGTTACCTAATAACTGAAAAACCCCGAAGCCAACGTCGCCTGTCTACTGTTTATGGCCTGACTTCGTCGCAATCTTTTGTCTACACGCTGTCGATGGCTTCAGTGCTTGAGAAAACTAAAAAAGACCAGATGTAGAGTTTTCTTAGAAGTGGTAACCACTTCAACAGAAATAAATCAATCAAATTCGAAGATGGTATCCCACTGGGGGTAGCCATCCACATGTTATAATACTATATCACTAAGCTATAATATTTTACGAAATGTCCTACTGGACAAATTGTAAAATGTAAATAAATAAATAAAAAAAAAAGCCTTACTTAAACGCGTGGCCTTTGATATTTCATCGATGGCAAAATTCAGTTTTAAGGGAATAAATTATCATTACAGGTCACGCTCTCCATTTCCATTCTCATCAGCCTTCACGTGTTTTTCCTGCTGGTCGTCGAGATCATTCCACCTACGTCGCTGGTCGTGCCGCTGCTTGGAAAGTACCTGATATTCGCCATGATACTCGTCTCGATAAGGTAAGTGCTCGAAACATATTCCGAATAATTCAAATAGTCGTCTGTTAGCACAGACTTCTCCGGTATATCGCACTGTACAAAGGTTCCAATATGATCTTCGAGCGGCGCAAGTTTCGCATTTGCCCGGAAACACGTTCACCGAGTTCGCCGCGTATTTGCGGTTGCATCCAAGCAGAAACGTCAAGTGGTTTGCAGACAAGCTGCAAACTTTACCTTCGTACAAAAAATATTTATTCGTTCCCAGAGATAAATACGCTGGGAATCGAAGTTTTTCTCGCTTCCGCGAACCTGTAAATCAAATCTAGTTTATTGTAGCGATTCAATTTTTCCAATTGAATTTCACGCACGCGTAAATCTCGCTGCGTTCGATCGCCGCGTTTCGCTTTGCCTTTTCTCATATTATTCGCGAAAGTTAGGTTGCGGCTGACAGACATAACGTAATTTCGTTTCATTTGTTAACGGCCTATAGCCCAATTATACGCGTACCTGCCTGAATATTAACACTAGAACTACCGATAGTTAACGCGAAGCTATTTCTACGAAAGCCAGTGAAAATGACTGGTCTTTAAAAAATACGTAATAATAGAATATTTTTATATTTATTAATTTATTACTTTCTCACAGAAGAAATTCCACGTTATGTAATAGATTTTTGGTGTTATTAATCAATCTGGGATTCCTAAACGAGGGTTGACACATTTATAAAATTGTAGAACCAGTCGTTTTGACTGCTGTGGTATTTCTAGTGTTAGCATCTAGAATTTTCCTGATAACTGATATCATCATATTGAATGATACACAATAAAAATTTTCAAAACGTGTGGCAAGTTGTACAAAACGAGGAAACTGGTTAATTGGGGTTTGACGAACAAATTGCAGCACCCTTTTACACTTTGACAAGTACCAGTCATTTTGACTGGTATTGGTGTTTATTCGACCAATCGCGGGGAGACGTTGTCGCTAGGAGAGACGTCAACGGGAGTCGTAAATTCCCGTTACGATTATAACAATCGACACCACGACTTGATCGATTCCCTGATTTCCGGTGAGATAATAGGGGTGATTGAGTTTGTATAACACTGTGATTCACAGAATTATAAATTATATATTTCCAACACTTAGATTACACTGATGAGCATAGATAGATAGATAATCACTTATCGCACGAAGATAAGATATATATAGGTACGTTAGAGCTGGGCTCTTATAATTGGATTTAATGTATTAGTGGACGTAGCACTATAAGATATTTAGGAGAGGAAATGTAGGCTCGACAATACCGAGACCGACTTTCGCGTTATGCTTAAACTGCCCCGATTGGCATTAGCGGTATACTTAGTAGTTGACTTTTCCAACGATGTAGAAGAAGTGAAGTCGAGTGACGATGCTGTGTCAGAGGAAAGCTAAGGATGGGTGTGCCTAGCGCACGGGACCATCGGATTTGTTGGTGACGATTTTAGTTAGGAGAGTGAGGGAATTGGCTTCGTTGTTAATTGGTTAAACGAAGGGTCTTAACCGCCCTCGAGAGAAAGTGGTTGGTGGGAGGAAAGTTGCAGCATACGTGAGAAAAACTAACTTTCCCTTGTCACGCCGTGGTAGACAAGAGTCTTTAGAAATTCTTCGGAAACAGACGTTTGCTTGGTTTGAAGGACCTCTACTAGGAAATTCCTGAGATTTATGGAAGATACTTAAGGCTATTGAGGGTACGCCGTACGGAAGAGCGGACATCTGGTGTCCGTCTGGCCCGCGGTGTGTGACCTGGGCCAGGCAGAGGGTCGCCCGGCGTAACAATTGGTATCATTAGCCTTGATACAAAATTATTTTCAGTTTGAATACATAAGGAACAAAATAAAATTCATTATATTATTCTTTTAGTTATCGTTGCGAAAGTCATTACATCTGAAAAAAATATAACATAAAGTAGGAATTTTAAAATAAAATTGTAAAACCAGTCAATTTGACTGGTGTGGTAGTTTTAGTGTTAAGCGTTCATTGATGAAACCTCTGACTTCTGAATTTGAATTGCGTTGTCCAAGATATTGTTTCACATGCTCTGCCTCTATTCTTGTATCGTACGATTTGTCGTTATCGATGGATCTGAAGTTCTGTTAGCAGATTTTTCCGTAGAATCGAGAGCGGATTTTGAAAGCGAAACGCACCTGGAACAGGGAAATTAGTGCGATTACAATTACTGTGATTTTCCTAAGATACTTGAGAACACTTCAACTTATCTAAGATGCGATATACTTGATCTTCTTGTGTTTAGTGGTACTCGGGTGGTTTTGATCCATTTTGGTCAGCCTGAAGACTCGCAGATACCTGTGGCGGCATATTGTGTTCAGTCCGTGAGACCGAGCAACACTATGCAAAATTTCATTGTATTGTCGAGTGTTGAAGAAAAAGATCGTTTGAGAACAGGTTTCTTAAAATTCTTTCTACAGTTTCCTCGTTGTACTGTATTTTTATTGCATCCAATGGTTCAGCTTTGATCGATTATATATAAAACTAAGAAATGTTGAATGAACTTGAAAACTACACTTAAAATACATTATTTAAAGTGAGACAAGGTGTAGTGTTAATGTGTCATTTATGTTACTTCTGAATTTTTTAATCCTTTCCAATCGACCATTACTCGAATACAAATAAATATCCATTAACTTTGAAATATTTGGTATTTGTTTTACAAGCAAATGATATGATAAAGTGAGAATGTTATAAATAAATCGCAGAAAGTTTTGTTTTTTATGCTATACATATCTTTCCATCTTCAGGTGTATTAGCTTAGCTAATCGTAACATGGTTTCCATTGAACAAAATCGTTTCTGTGCAACTAAGATAAAGAAGCAGACTACTATATACTTTAATACGTTAATGAATGTCGAAACGAAAAGGAGCATTCGAAAGGAAAACTGAAAACTGTATGTTTTACTGCGGGACATAATTACAAACCACGCCTCGACGTTTCAGGAAATTATCTTTAATTGACTCAACTATAAACACTCGCACGAAACTTTCAGACAATATCTTGCCTGTAATCTAAATTAGACTTTAAGCTTGGATAACTTGTAAAAGTGACGTATGCTGATGAGAATTCTTAAATTGAAAGCAATTAACTTTTCACTTTAATTTATCATATATTTATACAAGGACAAGGAGTGGAAGAGCAATATAGTTGCTTGACAATTTTTTGAATAAGAAATAACAGAATAATTTAAAATGTTGAAACGAAATAATTCAAATCGATGATGCAAACTTTATATCGTAGGATGGGAATTCAAAACTTAAATGATCTTATGAAAAAGATACGACTGTGAGCAATGTTATTTTGTCCTAAATCTTATGAAAAAGATCTTTAAGACAAAATAACATTGCTCATAGTTGTACACGTATAAACAATGTTACACGAGTCCCTTCAAGTAGCGTAACTTTGTCCTGACTGTTTTCCTAAAACCATAAATAAAAGATAAAAGATACTTAAGTGTTTCTATTTACATAGATATCACACAACATATAGGCATATACGCGATAAAATTAATATGTATGTATTATGTATACAGGGTGGTTGGTAACTGGTGGTACAAGCGGAAAGGGGGTGATTCTACGCGAAAAAAGAAGTCGAAAATATAGAATAAAAATTTTTCGTTTGAAGCTCTGTTTTCGAGAAAATCGACTTTGAATTTTCGCTCGGTACGCGTGCACCTTATCACGTCTCGTTATAACGGATCTCACTGTAGATCGTTGTCTCGATTGACGTTATCTTTTGAATTTTTTAAATTTAAAAATTTTTAAATTTTTATTCTATATTTTCGACTTCTTTTTTCGCGTAGAATCAGCCCCTTTCCGCTTGTACCACCAGTTACCAACCACCCTGTATAACACAATATGTAGAAATTAAAAGAACAACTAATCGAATAATACCGAATAGCTTGAGTAAAAAATAACGACAAAATAATAATAATTAAATATTGCAAAAATTAAGCAGTGAAAGAATATTCTGTCTAAAAGTAAGAGAAAAAATAAAAGCAAATAAAAATGATTTATTTACTACTACAATTACCTGATGTTTTTATTCAATTTGAAAAAGGACGTATGTAAATGTATGTTCGTTTAAAAAGTAAGAGAAAAATTAAATCAGATAAAAATGATTTATTTACTACTAAAATTATCTGATGTTTTTATTCAATTTGAAGGAGGATGTATGCAATGTCATTGCCGGTTTAAAGAGATTTTCCAATATTTGATATCGAATATCTTAGAGAATCTTGCAGCCTATGAAATGTCTCGCTGTCAACATATTTCACCCTATTTCCCACTTTTCTGGTAACCGTCGTTCATCTTCGTGTATAGAAGCAAACATCTCTACATATTCCATGTATACACGAAACGTCTTGAATTACCGAGAGGGAGAAACAAGTAATGTATATTCTTGACTTGCTACTCGATTCCAAATTGAATTTGCCGGAAGCATACGTACGAAGATTCGAGTGCATAACATCTACCAGTTTGCTATATTTACAGATTTTTACTTCTAAGTTGTTGCCAATTTCTCCCAAACATTGGATTTAAGATATTTGTTTCTCAGCTGTGGAAATTCTTGGATTAGTATTTCAATGTTCGGACAAAATTTTAATCAGCTTGACTTAAAGTCAAAGGAAATTATTAATAATTTTGTAATCTAGAAAGTTACGAAATTAATTTTTCTCAGTCTGTCTGAAAACAAATCGATTCTTTTATAATCTTCATTTGTTTTATCGTCGAATTTATTTGTATTATTCCTTATCATTTCGACTTGAAGCTTTGAAAATATTATTTTCCAATACAATTTGCATGTTTTGTTACGAACACAAATTACGAATTACAGATACGTTATTTCCATAAATTCTTAAGTTTTAAATTACAGATTTTCAAAAATTAATAAAATTACAAATCACCGGTACAGGTTTTGAAACAATTTCATTATTATATAATATATAATATATTATTATATAATAATACAATTTCATATCCAATTGCAAAACATTCTACATAAATTAACTGAAAAAAGGAACCCAGTTTTTTCTATTTAATCTAATTCTTGTTTCGTCTATATAAACTTCAATTAATCCTGTTACATTAAAAGTATAATGTTTATTATATTATATTTATATATGAGGAATTATATTATGTTATATATAAGGATAATATTTATAATGTTTAATATATATGTTATATATTTTATTGTAATATTATTATATTAAATTATTATATTAATATAATAAAATTAATAAATTATTACTATATTAATATTGTAATATAATATTATGATGTATATTATATATTATAATATTATTAATATATATATATATATATATATATATATATATATATATATATATATATATATATTATTCAAATCTACGTTTTAAATAACAAGATTCAAGAGAAAGTAACAAATCGAATAGTTTTTTATACGATGCATTCAGACATTCGAGCAAACTAAAATACACAGAACATGAAAATAATCTGGTAGATTTATGATACGGATGAGTAAAATCCACTGTCTTTCGAAAGTATTTGCGGAGGACACATTATCTTCGTAATTGGAGCCTCGAAAGCCATGAATTACCATACATTTGGCAGTGCTTCCAATGCTGCAGTTTCTTCAGTTACAGAGATATCACGAACCTGAAATGTTCGTTCGGGTAACATCCCGTGGGCGAAGGTCAAGATTGACGTATTTGAGATATTGCACGAGATATATGCCAAGTTAGGAAGATTGGGTTTATTGTAGAATTGAGCATGGGCAGCTGGTATTGCGATTCCAATGATTGCACGAATTCTATATATAATCGAATATCGTGAGTAATGTTGCATTCAAGGTCGCCTCTTACATTTTTTTATTTTTCTGTAAGTGTATTGCAAGTTGATGTTGGCAAAGTAACGGTACGACTGGCGAACCCTTTGCTTTGAAACTTTTACGTTTAGGTCTTACAACCCCTGACCACTATGAAGTACATGGGGATGACATCTGTCACAGAAGGGGTTACAGAAGAGGTCACAGAAGGGGTCACGAAAGGTCAAGAAGTCTTCACGTACCTACGTAGACCTGTCTTAACGTTTACGACAAGCCCAAGATCCGTGGGATTAGATCAAACTAAGAGCGAAAAAACAGACTAGTCGACGTGGATTGACATCAGCATCGTTGTACAAACATTCAGAAGCATAGAAAAACATAGTACAAAAGTACAGAAAATAATGAACATGTATAGACAATGGTTCATTATATTGTTATACAGGGTGTTTCATTTTTACCCTGCCAAACAGTGTCAACATATTTTATGATTGAGAAAGAAAAGAATAAAATGTTGTTACTAAACATAGGGTCGTAAATGCTTTGCTACAGATTTTTGACAAAGATACCGAGATTATAGGTGACTGGTTCCTTGTTTGTGTTTACTATTAGCGGTCATTGGAACTGGTCATGTCATTGTGCGTTCTAATGCTACGTACATATATAGCTGGTATTAACACTAATTTATAATCTTGGTATTTTTGTTATAACCTGGTAATAAAACATTTACGGCTCCATGTTTATGGAATATCTTTCTCTTATTTTTAATTATTCGTAGAATATGCTGACGTTCTTTGGTGGGATCGAAATGAAACACCCTGTATTTATAACGTATAATGATATTCATCGGGAATACGTGTGCTATAAATTTCGTTTCGTATGAACATTTTTGTTGAGGTTGACTGACAGAGGAACAGGTAAAGGTTATAGGTATAAGGTATAGGTCTGAGTATAAGTAAAGGTTTAGTGTATGTTAATCCAGATCCTCAATCTTTCAGTGTTACAATACAATGGAATACAATAGGGAGCATGTTTACATGTTTATAGCAAAAAACATTACCAAAAAGTTAACCTTGGTGTGTAGTTATAACTGAGAGCTACAAGAAACAGCAATAGAAATCTCTTTCACTGTTTTAATGTTACAATACAATAGGAATATATGTATAGCAAAGAACATTATCAAAAAGTTAACCTTGGTGTGGAGCTGTAGCTGAAGGCTACAAGAAACAGCAATAGAGATCTCTTTCACTCTTTCAGTGCTACAATACAATAGGAATATATTTTCATTGTTCATATATTTATTACAAAGAACATTATCAAAAAGTTAATCTTGGTGTGTAGCTGTAGCTGAGGGCTACAAGAAACAGCAATACAAATCTCTTTCACTCTTTTAATGTTACAATACAATAGGAATATATTTATAGCAAAGAACATTATCAAAAAGTTAACCTTGGTGTGGAGCTGTAGCTGAGGGGTACAAGAAACAGCAATAGAAATCTCTTTCACTGTTTTAATGTTACAATACAATAGGAATATATTTATAGCAAAGAACATTATCAAAAAGTTAACCTTGGTGTGGAGCTGTAGCTGAGGGCTACAAGAAACAGCAATACAAATCTCTTTCACTCTTTTAATGTTACAATACAATAGGAATATATTTATAACAAAGAACATTATCAAAAAGTTAACCTTGGTGTGGAGCTGTAGCTGAGGGCTACAAGAAACAGCAATAGAAATCTCTTTCACTGTTTTAATGTTACAATACAATAGGAATATATTTATAGCAAAGAACATTATCAAAAAGTTAACCTTGGTGTGGAGCTGTAGCTGAGGGTTACAAGAAACAGCAATAGAAATCTACTTACAGCTCTTTTGTTTCTAGTCCTTGTAACCCAAAACAAAATTTATATTCAAGGACACAATAATAGGAACCTCCCCTTATTTTGGATTTTTTTCACTGAATTGTATTCTCTTCGTAACAGCAGTCTTCAGGTCACGGATATACAAAAGAAAAAGGTGTAGTGTTTCTTGAAGAAATTACTTCAACAATTTTTATATCCTGAATTTTCTATTTCTTCGATTAACTAAATTACGATTGAAAAAATGATGTAAAAGATCATGTGTATTCGTTCGAGCCACATAAAATCCGGCACAATGACCTCTCGAATTTGGCACTGAAGAAAACAACACACAACAATGTTCGAATATTTTTACACGATTAGTAAGAACAATGTTCAAGATTTCGTTTCTTCGTCGATTTACTGCCTCGACACGTCGTTCTAAAAACTATCTGATTTATTGCTTACTATCGATACATCTTACAGAATCTTGGAAGCACGTCACGTTCGCTGAGTTTCTCCACGGAGGAGGGAAATTAGGATTTTCGTATAAAACTCTTCTCACAGCCTGATCAGGCAATCCCACAGCGAGAACATGTTGAATACCTGAATGTTCTAGAGAATTGGTAATGGCTTTCCTCGTTGCTTCAATATCCCACTATCTTCCAACTCTGTAGACTCTAAGCATCGGTTTCATTTTTGAATCTACGCCTTGTGGTTTTGGAATTTTGCAGTCCAGAGTGTGCATATAATGATTGGGTTCCATTGTGCACCATGATAATCATTGAAATATACCGCTGTACGTGTTTCACGCTTTTGCAGCCAAACTTTTTGGTATATTTTATGGACATAAATAAAAAAAGAATGTTACGTAAATACACAGTGGCTTACTATAGTCTGTGAACACTGATCACAGGAAACATTATATTCATTTTGTACTTGTTATACGTATAAAGTATTTTGAAATTTTGTTAGCCCTGTACTACGACGCTATTTTGCCTGAATTGATGTCTTCGGTGTTCACAAAATGCGAAGAAGATATTTTTGAATTTACGAACGTGGATATAATGAACCTATTTCTCTAATATTTAATCTTTAGTGTACTTTAATGAAAAGAGGGATTATTTTAATAAGTGGAGAGATAAAAGGGAATTTGTTAGGAAGAAAATAAAAATGCTTTTATTTTACAACTTCCCAGTAACTTTTTAAATAAGCAGATTAAATCAGCGGGTATAAACTAAGGATTAAAAACTTTTTACAACGCACCATCGTTCCTGCAAGTACGTCTCTCCGTTAAAGAACATTTTTAAATACTATCAGAAAATAAACAAAGATGCGCATTATGTATCTCTTCGTATGAAACACCAAAAACAGTATTGTTTTATCCGATGCTCGAAGGATATTTCCTATAGACTTAATTTACGAGATTTTGCGAATTTTTATGAATTCTTCGCAAAATTACAAAACATTCACGTAATATGAAAAAATATATAAAATATCCAAAACATAGTGTTTTCTGTAATACCTGGTAAGCAGAACAATTTTCTACCTTTAGAAAGGCTTAAGTTTCTTAATTATATCGCGAAAAATATGAATTTCCGTAAAAGTCCAGTCTATAAACTACATTCTGCGATATATAGGGTGACATAAAATTACGTTGTAAATTTCCATTACAATGTACAACAATGCAATGTAAACTACGTAAATCGTAAGACTTACTTCTGTTACTGGGATTAGTATAAAGGGAACTATACACGTGCGTTTTATTGCCACGCCAGTGATTTGCCTCTACAGCGTGGGATTTATGGCCGAGTTGTCCCCCTTTCGATTTCCCGCTATTCGTCGTTTCGCCTTCTACGTCGTTTCCTCCGCACCGCATCGTCTTTCTTATCATCAAAATTTTGTGTCACATGCCGGATATATGTAGGTATCTGTTCGCGATTCCAATTTAATGGCGCGGTGTTCTCGTGTCGAGTGATCAAACCGACCGACTTTACACAGTCTGATTTAACTCTGATCTTTCTACTTCTCATGCGGCCGCTGTTCCCGGCGATAACACGAAACGACTCAACTCCGATTGTCCCGTATAATATTTTCCAAGATTCAACGTAGCCACTGAAAAGTGCCGCGTTCTGCATACGATTTTATCAGTTTAAATATAAACACGCGCGATCCTGAGAAACATTTGGAAATTATAAATGCAACTTTTGGCAATCTGACTAATGACAAAGGGAAAAATATACAGAGAGCGTTAGGCGGAGCTTTAGATTAAACAATCGCAAACAGCGATTAACAATTTAATTTATCAGTTTATTAGGTGTTCTAACGAATAATCGAAATATTTCAGTGAAACTCAAAGTTTGTTTAAAACAAAATACAAGTAGTTCGAGTTAAATATTTGCCGCTGCTTTCTACGACTTTAAGCCATCCATCAGGCAAATGATGATGAGATTCCATCACGGAAAAATGCTGTGTCTCTAGACGAGATCGATTATTCAGTTGTGCGCTGAATATATTAAAATATGGGTTGAACAAGTCGTAATTCATCTGTACTTCTGCCATTTATCGAATGCTGCTAACAATAGGTAATAAATCTTGCATTGTTTTTACCAATATGAAAATTACAATAGAATGTAATTTAGCATTATTTATAAAAATTTTAAAAAGAATTATATGTCTTGCATTCAGAGATCGTCTTTTCAACGTGAAATGTCCTAAACGACACAAAGCTACTTCACACGCCAGAAAAATCTACTTATAATTCTCAATGAGAATTGATTGTAAAATTCATCTAAATAAAAAAAAAACATTTTTATACAATGTGAAATACAAAATATACAGAACTTTGAAAATTTACAATTGTTAGCGTTTATCGGTATAATATAGCAACCTAGTACAGAAGAGAAACTATTGAATCACATACTTAACCTCTTAACCTACTATTTACGTTCGAGAATTTTGGTCCGCAAACGTAAACAAGCTATTATATATTATATTATATATTGTATTTGGCCCGATCATCGTACTACGAGCTATGCCCGTAATATTTACGTTTGGTCCGATCATCGTACTACAGACTATGCCCATAGTTGTAGGTTAAGGAGTTAAACTGCAGTATATTTATACATTACAATACATTGTACATTGCACAAATAAGAAACAACAACGATATATATCACAGATGAAATATAATTGCATTTGTATGTTGCATTGTACGGATATTTACAAATAAAGAACGTCAACGCTATATGTCACACATAAAATGCAACTGTATTTGTACTTTACAGTCATTGTACGTATATTTACAAATGAAAAATGGCAGCGATATGTAAACCACAGATATGTGTGTTTCATAACAAAATTCATAACATAATTCATCGTCTTTTTAATTGATCACCTGCTAATTTCTAATGTAATTTGTTTAACCCCTTAACCTACAACTACGGGCATTCTCGAACGTAAATTATAGGTTAAGGGGTTAAAGCAGCTTGTATGGAAAAATTATGCAAAGAATGCTCAAACTCTCATATGCACAACCGTTTTAAATATTTTCCTCTTAAAATCAAAAGAATCGTAGAATGCAATAGATAATAATAATAATCATAATAATAGGTAATAATAGTGTTGGAATACAACGATATCAGTCGCATGCGGATAGAGTGTTTGATCATACGGATTCTTCCGTTTGTTGCCCAGCGCCATCCCCACCAGCGTGCGTTCGTGAGATGCACCATGGCAGTTAGCACGTGCATGCTTTTTCAAAAAACGCCGGAAGAAACGTGAGGATATGGATGGAACATTCTAGATGGGCACGTCGAGAAACTACTAGAAGGTTCTGTGCCACATGTGATGCCACACAGACACCCACACAGGTCACACTCATTACTGCGTAGAGAGTGGGGCTCTAAACCTTTTCAAGGGCCATGGGTCACTAAGCCAGTTAGTCTGTGAATAACTAGCCAACTGTCTACATTCCAGAACGCACATTTATAACTCTTGAAATAATTGTTTAATAAATATCACATTGTATTATTTCAACACAAACATTGTGTCTTCCAAGATTAAATTCTAACAAATAGTAATCAGAACAATAATTACAGATAATATAATAATAACAATAATAATAATAGGTAATAATATGAATCATAATAATAATTATAGATAATAATATAATAATAATAACAGATAATAATAATAATCGTAATCGCGTGCACATTAGAAAAGAATAGGATTTTAACACGCGGTTTCGTTTGCTTCTCGTACTTTCTTTTATAGCTTTTCAGCATAGAACTAGAATTACTGATTAGAGTGGCGAAAACTATACATATGTATATATGTTTGGATGTAGAAAAAATGGCGAAAACAGTGGCCCGTTTTCATTCGTTGCGCCGGTTTCATTTTCCTTGCACCTTATCGGAATGCGAGTTGTCGAAAGTCTTCCTGATTATCAAAGTGCGTCATCGCGATATTCAACCGCCAAACAAAAGGTTTTTGTTTTCGGATCTGGGTTATCACACAAATGGACCGTGCGGCCCACCTTATTCTGAACAGGTAGACACGCTATTCGAACGAAACGTTTATAATGTGCATTGGCGATATTAATTCGAAACGAGTATGTCGACGATCACGCTGCTAAAGTTTTCAAAAAATACACGGCTTTCGCAGACAGCATTTTACACGAAGGCCTTTTAATCTGTCTCTAAAATAAAACGAAATATGGATATTTCATGTATTGTAATAAATTTCATTTTACAATTCGTTACGCGTTCATTTATTCGTACAAAGATATTTCTTTCATTATATATAGCCAGCGAGCAATATTATTTCAAAATTTCCATCCTTTATATTAATAAGTTTTTAATGTGCTTGCTATGTTTGCTGCCCATATTTCTGTGGAGCTGTTAAACCTGCTGTGCAAATAACCAAAGAGTTGAAGACTAAATGTCGACCTTTAACTTTCAAACCTGAAACTACTACCGGGAGATTTCATTCGCTTTTATTGATGTTTTATTAACGTTCTTATCAAACACGTTGTGATCAAACTGACATCATTTGGATTTATATTACAGTGAATAGGAATAATTGTTTTATCGCCGTTGAAAAATCTAAAGCGCAAACCATTCTACACAATTAAACCACTTGTTCTCCTTCATGGAAAAATAATTTGAAGAATTTTTTGAAACTGCTTCGTGCTTTTTGCAATCTTTTTAACGTGTTTATACTTTGAACTTGGAGTAACATAAATAAATTACAGTATAATAAACAAGCATACACAAACGGACTATATTATTTCATATAATTCTGCGTGCGATCCTAACTTTTGGAACTTTGCAAGCCCAGACATCGACAAATATGTTCGACTCTTCCTTTACACTGGGTAAACACGTTTGATCTAGCTTGAAACAAGTTTCGGGATTAGTTTCATGCTCGTTCCGCCTAGAGGCGATTATAGTGTGTAATTTAGAGTGCAATTTGAGTATGAGCCACAATTGCGATACTCCGCGAAATTGAGGCCATTAAGTATTACGATACGCTAATTCACCGAATTCACGAAATTTACTTTTCTTCCGAGAAATTGTTCTACGAATATTTACAACGAAATTTTTATTTAAATTACATCAAAATGTTCTGAATTATTTGCAATGTAAATTTATGCAGCTGTCGTTGCTCTTTGAACTCTGAAGTCATTCTGTCTTTGATTTTCGAATGCTTCTGTATCTCTTCAATGATACTATGATACTATGTTAATGATACTGACCAACTTACATTCATTGGACCATCACACTCATATAAGCTGAATTTATGTTTAAAATACATCATGTCGATTTTCAAGTAATTCACGACTCTGTATCTTAGAAAATAGATTTATTTTTAATACCATAGCTTTTTATTTATTGTCTTCAGTCGGCAGTTTTTAGATCGTGCAGGTTTTCATCATCAAAGTTCGAATGGTCAGTTTTAAATCTAGCAAATCACTAACAGACAATTCTTTCATGGCGAGCATCTTTTCTAGAAATAGCACACGCTTCATTCTCAATTTCTAGTGCGTTTCTCATTCTTCTAATAGGAAAAAAAAGCTTCAAATGCATCTTATTCTCTGGCACATTAAGTCGTTTGCAAATCAATTTATTTAAAAGATTTGCATATTTAATTCGGCATACGCGATATGAAATATTTTTGTACAGGAACAAAAAAGTTATTCAGATGGTCTGTTTCAAAAGCATAATTAAATCATACATATGTCTACCTATTCCTACATCACCATAAATCATCTGAAGATGCAGTTTAACGCTCTTCAACCTTCTGTTAGTAATTAACAAAACGTAGTGTTTTAAAAATTTCTTGAAATTGAAATATCATTCCACTATGACGCACGTTAAAAGGTAAACTGATTTTGCGCGAAGCGAAAATTACTCCTATCAATGAAACTTATTACTTAACACTAGAACTACCGATAGTTAGCACGAAGCTATTTCTACCAACGAGGGTTGACACATTTATGAAATTGTAGAAGCAGTCATTTTGACTACTGTGGGATTTCTAGTGTTAGCATCTAGCGATCTGGAATTTTCCTGATAACTGATATCATCATATCGAATGATACGCAGTAAAAATTTTCAAAACGTGTGGCAAGTTGTACAAAAGGAGGCAACTGGTTACTTGGGGTTTGACAAACAGATTGCAGAACACTTTTACACTTTGAAAAGTACCAGTCATTTTGACTATTGGTATTTGGAGCTTGAATACATAAAAAAACAAAATAAAATTCATTATATTATTCTTTTGGTTATCGTTGCGAAAGTCATTACATCATTGCGGAAAAAAATATAACACGAAGTAGGAATTTTAAAATAAAATTGTAAAACCAGTCAATTTTACTGGTGTGGTAGTTCTAGTGTTAAATTACCATCCAAGTATCTTCGAAGTATTCTCATTACGTAGTCCGAGTATCTCCTTAAAAATTAATGAATTTCGCGATTCAACAGTGAGCACCGAGTAACCGAAAACACGTCGAATCAACTTGATTAACATTTAAACGTTCGCAGCGGTGAGAGACGCGGATAAAACGAGGTATTAACAGCGAATTCTACCAATGGAATGCGCGCAGCGTGTTTTACATGCGTCTGACAGCTGCATATCCCAATTTTGTACAAATCTGCTGGTTGATAAACGACAGAACATTGACCTCTCGCTGGAAGCAGCGGCATTGAAGAATTTTCACCGTGTTGGAACGAAACTGTCGAAGACACTGCCCTTCCTCTCTCCCTCCCAACTCCCGAAGAAGAAAAGAAAAAAAAGAAATAAAAGTGGCGAGTATGAAACATAAAAAGAAGTTACGCGTGTTGCATGTATCAGGCCACGCTGAACGCGTTACAGGTTCGGTTTTTACGTGCAGTAAAATACACATCCGACGCGGGAGACAAAGAGACAGCGATAAAGAGGAAGATAAAGTCGGCGAGGAAAGAAAGGGCAGAGAGAACGGAATAAAGTCCTGAAAACGTTAATAACGAACGACCGAACGCGGAGACCGAAATCGTTGCGTCCCAGTTTGCGGCACATTGTTGTCGACTTTAAAATCTTGGTTTTGTACGGCTCTAACAACCGGCAACACGACCGACAGTTTCTGTAGCTTTGGAGAAGGTCCAGATCCGTGGTCACGGTCTTCTTTCTCTTTCTTTCCACTCTCCTTCCTCTCTCTCTCTCTCTCTCTCTTTCCTGTTTTTTCTTCCAGTTCATAAAGTTAATTTCTTGCTTCATCGTTTTTATAATCGGAGGTCGTTTGTTCGAGGTCGGTGTGTGTAGGTGAAAGAAACGAAATTTTCATCTGCCGACTACTCGCCCTGTCGCTTTATCTCGCCTTCGCCTTAAAACCTTTGCCACCTAACTCGCTATGAACTGCAACAGAATCCTTTCCCTCTTCGTTTCTTCCTTCTCGTGTCTCTTCTTTTCTCTTCTTCTCCTCCTTCTATCGTTCTCACTGCAATCGCCTGATTCGCTTCTTTATTATACCGTGTGTTTCGTGTCCAACCGCAATACAAGAGCCCTTTTACGCCTGTTTTATGTAGATTCGTCGTTATGGCATTCTCTAGTGGGCTTGGACGTTGTTTATTATTCGTACGGTATCTCGTCCTACAGTTTTCGGCAGACCGGAGCAGCAGGATGATAGTTGCTCGAAGGATGTTGCATTTTAATTCTCCTCGAATTCCTGAAAACAGTCTGAGACAGTTTTGGATGTCTTTCAAGCATTGTCCAATGGCGACTTTAGCGGTGTGACAACGACCATACCCAAATCCATGTCATTCTATACCAGCTGACAGTGAACCATTAGGCTTTGACCTGACCTTAGCATATGGTCCAACATTACACTTTCCCCATTACGTAGGGCAATCAGGATCCTCTCCTTGCTCCTCAATACCTACAAACGCAACATATAAAAACTGCAAGCATTCAATCATTGTAATATTGTACTTAATCATTTTCGTGAATACTATACCTACAAAACCTACAAAACTACCTACAAAAATATAAAAGCACAGTCAAGTTAAGCTATAGCTCAGCTACTCCTTTTTTTATCATTAATTTTACGTGACAGCGACATCGTGCTTCTTCCTCTACTGACCTGAGCTCACTGGCCTTTTCCGTGTCATCTCTTCTTACACTTTTACTTTTTTTTCTTCTTGTATTTTTCTTATTCCACCGCTTTGCGTTCCTCTGGTCCTGGTTAGCTGGCGTTCAACTGCTTCTACCGTTGCAGTACGATTCCGGAAGTCCATAGTGTCTCAATCACAACTTCGTACTAGGTTTACGGTTCGATCGCGATGTTCCTTCAATGAGCCAGCAGAATTTCCAGAATTTATCTAGCGTATCCTTTGCTTTCTGCCTCGTTCTATGTACATCCTGTTTCCTATGCGAGTCCTTTGTCCAAACTTATTCACAGACAGACTACCTCCTTCTTACAAAGTATTATTTCCGTCTGAAACTCTATTTTACATATGCTAATTTCGTGTCTGAAACTCTATTGTACATATGCTAATCAACTGTCCTAGATGTAATATCAAAATATACAACATCATCTAACTAATTACCTGAACATACTACAAAAGAAAGGCTCCATGGAAGAGACTCTAGATCTTCTGAAAGATTTGTACATATGTTAATCAACTGTCCTAGATGTAATATCAAAATGTACAACATCATCTAACTAATTACCTGAACATACTACAAAAGAAAGGCTCCATGGAAGAGACTCTAGATCTTCTGAAAGATTTGTACATGTGTTAATCAATTGTCCTAGATGTAATATCAAAATATAAAACATAATCTAACTAATTACCTGAACATACTACAAAAGAAAGGCTCCATGGAAGAGACTCTAGATCTTCTGAAAGATTTGTACATATGTTAATCAACTGTCCTAGATGTAATATCAAAATGTACAACATCATCTAACTAACTACCTAAACATGCTACAAAAGAAAGGCTCCATGGAAGAGACTCTAGATCTTCTGAAAGATTTGTACATGTGTTAATCAATTGTCCTAGATGTAATATCAAAATATAAAACATAATCTAACTAATTACCTGAACATACTACAAAAGAAAGGCTCCATGGAAGAGACTCTAGATCTTCTGAAAGATTTGTACATATGTTAATCAACTGTCCTAGATGTAATATCAAAATGTACAACATCATCTAACTAATTACCTGAACATACTACAAAAGAAAGGCTCCATGGAAGAGACTCTAGATCTTCTGAAAGATTTGTACATATGTTAATCAACTGTCCTAGATGTAATATCAAAATGTACAACATCATCTAACTAATTACCTGAACATACTACAAAAGAAAGGCTCCATGGAAGAGACTCTAGATCTTCTGAAAAATTTGTACATATGTTAATCAACTGTCCTAGATGTAATATCAAAATGTACAACATCATCTAACTAACTACCTAAACATACTACAAAAGAAAGGCTCCATGGAAAAGACTCTAGATCTTCTGAAAGACTGGAAAGATTGGTTTATGCAACTTGCTACAGATTCGTTCTGTCCCTGATCGTTCTTAACGTGACACTAATAATCTCCAAAGATGCACACCACCTTAAACACGCAATTGAAAGAAATAATATAAAATAAACATTTTTTAAGAAGATAAGAAACAACTCTGATAGGCGTAACCTGAATTTCATACGTCGATACGTAAACACTGGTCCCGCAGCAAACACGTTGCTTGTAATTTCTCGGTCGACTCCTGGTCAGTGGCACAGACTGGATAAGCAAGAAGTCATCGGCGAAGGTAATCTGACGAATAATGCAGATGAATGAAGGCGTCTGAAGGATCTGTTGTGCATATCGAAAAGAGCATGGGTCCTACTACGCTGGTCTGAAATACCACGGATCTTTCGTATTCGCCGATTTCAAAGGTTCCATCCAGCATTTCAACGAAGAAGGTTTTTTATTCGTCATTTTTCCAATTTCTGGAAATCGTTTTCTCCTTTTGAAAAGCCTGTTAATGCCGTCGTAATGAACGCCCCGCACGATTGATACTGACACTAAAGCGAAACAATGGTGCCGCCGATCGATCGTGTGCATCCTGGTTACGCTCCTCAGCTACGCGCTCTGAGACAATGCAAATGAAACGGAAGCCATGTCTGCCGCGGCAGGAAAAAATTTATGAGCATTGTCCGTGCTTACCGCGCAAGCTGATTCGACGAATAAAACAGATGAACGCCAATGGAAACGTAGATCGATGCCGGGCACGAAGGTGGACCTGCTGTCGGGGATCAATTTAATTTGACGCTGTTCGCCGATGATCCCGTGAATGGGGACGAACGAGTATTCTTTCAAGCCGATTGTTCCTTCCCTTCTCTTCTCTCATCGTGGTTCTTCATCGAGATTTTTTCGCCTTCTGCGGCGATTTCACATTGTTTACGCTTTGAAGGGAAATGTGCTTTCGCGTTAAAATTCACGATATTCGAATCGTTGATCGACGTTCGAATCGGATGGTCGCGCGAGGAATAGCTGACTCGACGAAAGTCTGCAATCAATCGGAACTCAGTAGTTACGTAAATGTGCCAGTAGATAACGTTTATTACGCGTGGATTTTGTTCTCTTCGAGGCTAATTTAATTTAGTAGCAGCAGGATTTAATTTAGTTCGAAAATATGTTGGAAAAAATTGGATATTGTACGTTGGAATAATTTACAGATCAGAATAATACTCGGGTGCGTTTCTTGCGCGATGAAAACTGGTTATAGATACGACTCTGGAAAACCCAAATAATAAAAGAGTGAAACGAGAAAAAGAAGAAAGTTCAGAATAAGAAGAGCAACCTGCTATTAAATATACCAAGAAATTATTAAAAAAAATTTTCTTTTTATATCTCCTATACTTTACATACTTTGCAATTTATCAGCACACATTTATCACATTAAGCACAATTTTTTCAATGTGACAAAATAGCACAAGCGGTGTCTTCATTGAGACAATGTTCTTATCATTGAGATCAGTCGATCTGAGTCATTTGCAGATGTTTGCTCGTTTATTAGGTTTGCAGGGTGTGTTCTTTTCAGCTTACGAGGATCACATATGTTATTATTACTATTCTTTTCTTGTAGCTGCTTAATTATGCCTCGATTGTTCCTTTCTTTACTTTGATGACGATTACAAATACAATCAGTCAGTGATATTAATTATAGTAATTGTAACGCTATTTTTAAGATAGTCAACATATATCGAAATTGTTAAAGCATACTTTTACTAATATTATTTTTAATAAAACTCTGAATGTAAGTTTCATCCTGAATACGATCGTTTCATTTTGCAACTAATATCTTTACACTAGCAAATTATTGGAAATATATATGCATAAAGTAGGCTGCAAAGGAAACTCTAAAATCTAATTTTGGTCTCTGATCTTATTTTAGGCAATTAGTAGGCATTAATAGAAACGATAATTAATATTAATTATTATAAATAAGACAGCAATAATCAAAGATACTGCACAGATACCTCAGTTAGGTTACAGACAACTGATTCAATGTGTCTGTTCGATGTCTTGTATTGACAAATGCATATTTCTAGTCGCATCCTAAACATCGATATGCATAAATTTTATAAAACATCAAATTAAAAACAAAGATAGAATATGAGTGACGCAGATGCATAAATTTCTTCCTTTCATTTGAATTTTAACTTATTCTACTTTACGATCAAGAGATATGGCAAGAGATACACAATAAACAGTAGACAAATGATCTCTAAGCGTCGAACTTTGAAAATATTACGAAAATATCGTTTCATGTAACTTTTTTCTGCAATAGCATTTGGTATCCAAAGGCTTACGAATGGCAGTGCATAAGTGAGAAAAGAGAAGAAAGGATGAAATTCAATTTAAAATTGAGCACAGGGAAAATTTGATTCCGTTCTTTACTAAAATTGATCGTTCAGCTTCTAACAAGTTCGTTATTGTAGTTTGGATTTCCCGTATTTTCGCTTCGAAAGATTCGTTGCGGTGGGCGAAGCCTCGCATTTTTCACTTGATCATTAAAATTTTCGACGTAAGCTGTGCGTGCTGGTTGCCTATTGCTAAGCTTTATTAACGCAAAACAACAGTAATAAATTTTGTATAGAACACCGCCCTGCCATTATTAAGCAAACCACGCCGCTTTCGTTAGAACTCGTTTCAAAAGAATCGTAGTGACGCGTGTTAAATTTGCTAAGAACTTATTGTTCAGAAATATGAATTCTGTGCGACTTGATTTTTATTTTAATTAGAACTTCGAGTTATGAAGATCGAGTACAACAGCAATACATCTCTATCGAGCTGTGTGTAAATGTTCGTTCAAAAAGTGGGAAAAATTGAACAGAGGAAGACTATTTTACAACTCGCTTAAAGTTCATGTCAAGTTTTTAATTAATAAACGTTGCTTTTCAACCGATGGCTCGTTTCAATTATTTTTTAATTATACAACGCTCGATAGTTGTTTCCATTTCTGTATTATTCTGTTGAAAATGCTTCAATCTATAAAATAATCGATATAATCAATCGATATAACATTTTGAGGAATAACACGGAAATATTATTTACGGTAGCCGCGGTGAATAAACGATATGACAGGATGTATAACATGAATGTGACCTGATCGAATCATTTAATAACGATAATGCAGGTAAACCAAAGTTTATAAATGTTTAGCGCATTCTACATATCAAATTTCTTGTATAACGCGGTAGAAATTATTCATTTCTTTAACATCATTCGATATTTAATACAAGATTTAAAATTATCTATTCTTTCACCTCGTAACATTAATTCTAAACAGGAGTTAACAATTGTTTAACAAAACTATACAAATTTCCTTCAGTTCTAATTTCCTGTTTTAATTTTTCTCACAGAGAAACGTCCCCGCATTTACAAAATATCGCTCGATGTTTCGATCGCAGATCGTTCTGTCAGTGTTCTCATAAAATTCGGATCGTTCGTTTGTGTACCGTGGTAGTCGCTAAATAACGTTCACAGGTACGTGCGACCTTAAATAAATAAAACAAAAAGAAAAGAAGGAGAGAAAAAGAAGAGCGAGAAGAGAAAAAGAAGGCAAAGAAGCACGGTGACCGAATCGAGGCGTCTCGTTAGTTAAATGTCGTTCATACGGAGCCGCAAATGCTGCTATTAATATTAAGCGGAGCCCAGTGCCAGTTTCAAAGAGATTTCCTTGCTCGTACGAGGCTGCCAGCGCCCTTTGAAAAGAGCCCTTACGGGCCAATGAACCTATGCAAGGGTGTGAATAGAAACACTTGTGAAATTAATGTGCCGGAATGTCGACGACCGGCTGACCCGTATATCGAACGCGAATCTGTGTACTTACGAGGAATTTTTGCCTCGCGACGAGGCCAGAGGTTGAATCCGGGTGGCACGTAATCAAGGCAGAAGGTCGCGCGCCAATTTTTCACGTCGATGTTCGAAATTAAACGGAAGACAGGCTGGCGCACCTGCACCGATTTTGTAGCTGTGTGCGCGTCGTCCAGAGGCAATTTTCTATTTCATTAATTCACATGATAACCAACTCTTCGACGGTCGCGAGAATAAGTCTCCTCTTTTTTTTAATTGGTGCTCGCTGGATCGTGACGCGTCCATTACGACACGGTCTGCATATACCTGTGAACATATAATTCATTTGCTATGAATTTAACAATTTGCGTTCTAACGTGAAACTTTGCGTCCCAGTTCTCATTCGATTTCCTTGCGTTTATCAGCCACTCGTTTATCTCTAGTTTCGCTGCTTCTTAAAAGTTCCGTTCTAAACATATTGGAAATTTATTAAAACAGTCAGCCCTACAGTATCACCAATTAAATTAGTAATAATAAATAAAAATAAATTTACCACGATGGCCAGTTGCATCTCGCTACGAAAAACGGAAGCAGCTTTCTCTTTAACTCCATATCTTCTAACTTGTGTACACATTTTCAGATCCGTTTCAAACTTGACCAATATGATCAGGATAGTCGTGTCTCGTCACGGTGTTCATGAAATTCCTAAACGTTCTGTACAGTACGAGCGTCGGTCAAATATCAACTGGACCGCGTGTGGCACATCTCCGCAGCGTCAATTATCCACATGGAACTGCGTGAGAGTACAAATAGTTTAGTCAAATGTTTCACAATAAAGCCATATTAAAATCTGTTTGTACCTATGGGATCCAACTATGGGGAACAGCAAGTAATTCCAATATAGAAATTCTTCAACGATTCTAATCAAAAACTCTAAGATCCTTAATAGATGCACCTTGGTATGTTACCAACGTAACGATACATCGCGACCTTAAGATACCTACAATTAAAGAAGAAATATCCAAATTCAGTAATAAATATAACAAAGAGTTAACAACCACCGGAATCCATTACTCAATTACTTGACACGGCGGATCAGATCCGCAGGCTAAAAGGGCATTACCCTCCAGATTTAAACATTAGATTCAGCTAGAATCAAACATACGATTGTTGAGAATTTTGGATCTTAAGAGTCGAAATAACGGCATAGAAACACTAAATTTACACTTAGAATTCATATTAGAATAGTTATATATTTATTGAATAAACGATTTCAAAGATATTCATCGATACACACTTGCACGCGTCTCACCTTCTTCCACAGCAGACTGTTAACTGAACAGTTTACGTTCCTTTGTTTTCGAGACGCCGCGCACACACACACTTCCACAAACTGATATTCACATACAAATATCACTACTGCGCAGCTAACCTAGTCTAGCACATAAAATTATACATATCTCAATAACGATAATCACTTATTATACACGTTATAGTACCACGCCAGAATAATTTACTTATAATTCTCAATAAGAATTGATTGTAAAATTCTTCCAAAGAAAAAAAAAATGTTTCACAGACGTTCCACTGCGCGTGCTGCACTGTTTATCGTTTCTTCGGTAGATAGCGCAATGAGCGAGGAAACTGTACGTCTTCGGTTACACAATGAACGATTATTAAGCTTACTTTATTTGAGGGCGCAAAGACCACTGGATTTTTTGCGTAGATCGCGATTACGGTTTGGGAATGAAACATTAGCAAGAAACGTTCAAAACACATTTTATCTGCGACGCCTCGAGACAAGTGTAACACCAGCAAACGTGGAAGCTGTTGGCAAACCGATCGAGCACGATCGACGCGCGAGGATCGACGAAATTTGCTCGAAAGTTAAATATTGGTCGTGGGAGCGTGGTTTCCATTATTCGGAGAGTTGGAGATCCGCAAAATCACGAGCACCGAAAGAGGCAGCAGCAGGGCGATGTTTCAACCGCAACGAAGAAGTAGAGCAATTCGCGTGCGATTGCTTTCTGACCCAGCTCTCCACTTTCTGTGAAACTGCAATGAAAAACTTAGCAATCCTACGGCAAAAGTGTACAGAGAAAAACGGGACATATACGTAAAAAAATAAGTCGGTTGTTCTTCTTGAAACATTTTACCTAAGTATAAAGTTAGCAACAGAGTGCGGTTTGTATTTGACCGAGCCTCCTGGTGATATACACGGTGATCTGGCAAATTATCTTCTTTTTCTCAACGTGAGAAAACCATCGCAATTTTAGACAATGAGGTCTAGTTATTGTATTGCAACGTACAGGATGTTCAAAAGAAGAGTCCATGAATTATAGTACTCACCAAGAGGAGCAAAAAATGTCCAGTCCACGTGGGTCCTGCGATCAATCCTTTCGACGTGAAATCGACTTTTATCATTTACAAACATTCGATGTCACGAGCGAGTTTCTTCTTCGAACGTAAACAGAGAGAGAGTGATTGAGAAGTGCGTTAGCTGAACATTGTCAACACAAAATCATTACTAATATCAACAGAGATTACTTCATAGAGCCAAACAAAATAAAAACCTTCTTTGTTACAGCAAATGTTCGATATGTTTTCCTTCCATTGCAATGCAAAGCTCACGTCCACGTATCATAGGTCGCTTGTGTTGACAGCCTTGAGCCAACGTACTTCTGAATCAATCTCTTTGTTTACGCTCGACGGAGGAACTCGACAACGACATTCAACGTTCTGAAATGATAAAAATGGATTTTACCATCGAACGGAATCGAACGGATTAATCGCAGCACCTGTGTTGATAGTACATTTTTTTGCTTCCTTCGATAACCACCATAAGCCCCGTAAAGGCTTTTTTTCAACAGCCTGTACAATGTCAGAGCCTCGTTAAGATGATTATGGTTTTTTTCCCTGGGAAAAATCATCGTTAAATCTCAAAAATGTTTTAACGAAATAAAATTTTAAGTC
The DNA here is from genome assembly GCF_024542735.1 of Bombus huntii. Classification (NCBI taxonomy): domain Eukaryota; kingdom Metazoa; phylum Arthropoda; class Insecta; order Hymenoptera; family Apidae; genus Bombus; species Bombus huntii. Next base: position 3,395,654 of record NC_066243.1, read on the forward strand.
GATGCTTGCAAATGACTGAAGTATTTTTGTTATAATTTGGGCTAGAGCTAGAGCTATAACTTACGCTAAAGAGAAGTATTAGGTTGTCCGAAAAGTGTCTTTCTTTCGCAAACGTGTTTTTTAATGCACCTTCATATAAACGTGAAATCAAGTCTGTGAAATGTCGCGGTGTTTATCTCAACGTAACAAAATGGATCGTACGTAATTCGACAAAATAATATAAAACAAAAAACGTTGTGCGCCTATTATTTCCTCATAAAACGAAAGAAACTTTTCGGACAACCTAGTAGTTTGCCTGAAATTTAATAATTTGCAAAAATAATAATATTATAATTTGTAATAGACGAGAAATTATCCACTGCTTACGTATTTAGTAAATTTGGAGTCATCTGATTCGTAATAGCATTAACAAGACGTTTAGGTACGTTACAATAAAATATAATACTTTTATTCACAGATAAGTATTTGATAGCTACAGGATATATATGTAACTAATGGAAGATGGCTATTTCGTAAATCGCTAATAGCAAGTGGATAAGTAACATAGTAATTACGAGGTACCTATAACATAGGAAGAACGACAAAACAATTTAATCGAAGCCTATTTTTAAAAACTACAGATATTATACGTGAAGAGTAAATTATTTGATTACTGCAGAAACAATTTACTAATTTTAATAATATGTATATATCTAAGCATTAAATACAGCTTATACAATTAACATCTGAGAATGTCGACAACGACAATTCCGTAATATATGTACACAGAATTATTTGTTGTATACTTTATTTATTTCTACAAATAATCAATTCTGAAATCCAATTATTTATGTAAAATGTATACTCTCCAAATAATATCTGGTGACGTTTATGCTACGTACAAAGTAATTGAATCTATTGTGCAGGAATTGCACTTCTTTACCTACTACAAAATATTTCCCATGAAGCTTTCACTTTTTATGCAGATGTAAACACATTTCGTTTTTGTTTAACATGCAAATCATGTTATTAAATAGGTTTTGGAGTTCGATATTTAATTGATTCACACAGATTTAGTTTTATATACTCTGTATTTCATCACCATGTACAACCATTTCAACATACTCTCTGATAATTAACACGTGGCACACGGGGAAAAACGAAGGAGCGTCGTTAGTAGTCGTACCAACTTTGCATGTAGGAACTAGTGATCATACCAACCTAACATTCTCCTCAACAAATCTCCCATCTGCTCGTTTCGTCTTCCTAGGAACACATAATTATTGCATTGAGCGCGATAACGAACTAATATAGAGTATGAAAATTTTTTAAAGTTCTTTAAAATTACAGTACTTTCAAAAATACGAGAACATACGATAATTGCACCCCAGTGCCTTTTGATGACTGTGGTACACGTTATATACACATATTCAGAACCACATGCATATAACATATAACGTCATATGAGAACGTGCAAATTTAGATGTTTATATATATACACACACACATTTATGTACACATGTATATAACCGCAATGCGGTACGAAGTGATACAAATGCAGCAGAAAATTGAAATGTAGTATTAGTGAAATAGTACTGTCCTTGTAATAATAAAATGTGTTATCAAGAAATTATTTCTTGCCACTTCACAATGAGTAATTGTACGTATATGTATATACTTATTTATTTCTTCTATTACAATATTATTTAACCATAGAAACAAGGAACTTTGATCGGTACTCTGTATATCGGTACTACGTCATTTTCTATAATGTGTTAGATAATATCATAAATTTGGTTCCAAGAGATAGTTATAAAAGATTGGTATTATGTGAGTATGCGAGACTGAATTTCGCAGATGGTAGAAATGGCCAGGAGCTATCGATACGAAGATACTAGCGTTGCAAGAACGATGATATGGTACGGCGGTGTATTTTATGCTTCAGACCTGGAGAATCATAGTGAGTTTTCGTGTATTCAGACGAAACATCTGCCATAAATGTTTTACACACATAAATATTTTACTATTGGGAAGTATTATCCATAGAATATTGACGACTATACTATGACGTACCTATAATACGACCTACCTATAGGTTACATTTAAACATTTTTAATTCCAAAATCTTTATAAATTACAAATATCTTCAAGCACGCTCCTATGTCCATAAAATTTCCATAAATCAGAGTAGAGAAAATTCGTAGGATAAGGATAAAATGAAATGTCAGGGAGCGTACGAGTATTTAATATTTCTCTGCGAGACGAGCTTGCAATATTAAAATTAAAAGGGATATTAAATCTATCAGAATATAAATGGTATTGATAAATCTCGTATCTCGAATTTGACAAAATATATTAAAGGGAGGGCGGAACGAAACGAAAGATGCAAAGAAATGAAGCGAATTCTACAAATACTCGATACTACGTGAACGAACGCTTAATATAAGAATCTTTAGCAACAACGCTCACGAGTTATTCATTTAACGCGTGTACGTCCATATTAGCGTTAAATACTCAGCTCACGTTTCTGCCAGATTACTCTGATTACTGTATTGTCCAACGGTCTCTGTGAGTAACGGGTGCAGCAGCGAACACAACGTTTTAACATTGAACATACGAAGCGGCAAATGCCTATCCTAAAATTCCCAGGATGTTGATGATAATTCGTTTCTCCTAACGAGTTTTCGTAATTTAATTTCTCAACGCGTTGCATTACACACACGAGCTGCGTAAACAAGGTGCAGCGATGTGTTTGATCGCGCGTTCGTGGTAACCATAATAGCGTATAATTCGCGTTAAAGGTTGCGAAATAATATCGATAAAATAAAATACAGAGGGAATGCAATCGTTATAATTTTTAATAATGGAAGCAACCTCTGCTCAGGTTCTGTGCCACTCTAGTCCTGTCTCTGTAAATATTAATTTGCATAAAAATTCGCAGTCTGTTTAATGCCAGAGAGATTACTTGTATTAAATTACGGATTTTACTTATTATAATTTTTATAGGTAAAACGAATCTCCGTGCAACTTCTATATCGCTCCATTCGTGTGTATAAAAATATTAATTTGTATAAAAACCCGAGATCAATTCAGTGCCAGAGGGTGGACTTGTAACTTACTGATTTTACTTATTATAATTTTACGTATCTTTAATAAATAGAAATATTATAAGTTCTGTATCGGTCCATTTGTATCTATAAAAATATTAATTTGCATAAAAAACCGCGGTCTAACGAATATCAAAGTTTTGCGTTCCATTGAATCAGATTATACGATCGAGTTGCAAGTTACTGAAATTTTATTTGCTACAATTTCCCGCAAATTCACAGTTGAGTCGAACAATTCTTAAGCATTAACTCGATTTAATAATCACGAGAGATTGTGTCATTTTTATGCATATTTTTATGCAATGAGAATTTTAACAGCTGCAAGAAGAAGAAATTTTCTCCTTTGCCAAGGGCTCTAAAAAAAGACTGACGTGAAATAACAAGGCTGAAAGTACTCCTGATACAATATAGATCAACGTAGCTGATCTTCCTATTTTCATTGTAGCTTTAACTTTCAAACTTAATTAACCTCAACGTATTAACTAAATGTACGTTGTTTAAGACATTTCGCAGACTTTACGTGAAATATGTGATATAAAACCAATTATGAACTGTTACGTTGCAGTGTATTTACACGAGAAAATGGAAGGTAGAATAATCGCGGAAATGTAATAAAGTAACACATTCCCGTTCGCTATTCACCGAGATTGTTGTTTGCTGAAAAGAAGAAAAGAACAGAAATATCTGTGTAGCCACCGGGGCTGGTTTCATAAGCGTAAAAAGAGAAGTCTTAATGAAAGAATTGTGAAATGGACTTTATTGTGAATTTAAACGTCCCTGTGCCCTGCTTCTACTACCAAAATATTTTACGTGCTGTAAGTAAAACGTCGAGAGCAAGTTTATCGAACTATCAGCCGTACTTCTATTAGGTTGTCCGAAAAGTGTCTTTCTTTTACAGACACGTCTTTTACACCAATGCATCTTTGTACAAACATGAAACCTAATCTATCAAACGTTGTGATCTTTATCTTGATAGAATAAAATGGATCATACGTAATTCGATAAAATAATATGAAACGAAAAATATTGTGCATCCATTACTTCCTTATAAAACGAAAGAAACTTTTCGGACGACCTAATACTTACGTTTTGCGCACACTGCTGTGAATAATTTATAGACTCAGTCACATTTTCCGTATTATTCCTTCGATATTTCCAAGAAACCACTGATCATGTCAAGAGAAATTCTTTTTTTAAAGAGTAGATTGAATATCAAGCGATGTTACATGGCGAATTATTAATATACTGCGCTATTCTCATTGATACGTAGAATATTTTCCAATGAAACATTTCTCAATTTTTGCGTTTATAGTGTTTTCCACGAGCACTGTTCAATTTTTCTTTGTTGTATCTTCAGATTTGTATTATATCACGACACGAAATTGTATAAACGATTTTGTTAATTTTTGTTTTAGTATTACGAAGAATCTGACAATAATCAGAGTTTATAGTTATTAATTTATAGTTATTATTCAGTTTTGAGTTTATAGTTATTCATACTATTATATATGTCGAGTTAGCATTGAGGGTAGGGGCGTTTAACGAACTTTCATTTGGCTCAGGCATGTTTAATATACATGTCGGAGATGAAAGGAAAACCGGAGCCTTCCCTTTGCAATTTTGGGAAAGTCTTCTAATGCTTTAGCCTAGATTTTATCATAGCTGTAATTAAGCAATTGTTGTCATTTGTAATTGTTCGATATTTGTGATAGCGAAAGTGGGTTCGAGGTGACAACTGGTCGCCGAACGTAGCCACGGTCACGGGATAAACGTTTTGCCTAACGAAGATGTGGATCGGTTGTATAGTTCTCCCTAGAAATCACATAGAATTGTACTTTGGAGACGTCGATATAATGGGACACACGTTGTATTAGGAATCAAACTCCAGACAGAAACTGCCTAGCAACGGCGTTTGGATCTTTCTCGATGCTTCCAAAGAGTATACAACAAACTCTTGGTAAAAACTGCCTAGCAACGGCGATTGGAACCTTCTCGATGCCTCCAGCGAGCATATAACAAACAAATGCAGTCGTACAGCGAAAAAGATTTTCATCAGATATTCATTCGTGTGATCGCCTTGGAAAGTGATACATCGAGCAATTTACCGAGTGTCTCAGCAATCGTATTTTTTTGTGCTTAAAATTATTCTGCGCATAGTAAAGAGTTATCCCGTTGACCGTGGATTCGTTTGAACCCAGGAACATTGTTAATAGCGTTAACTAAATTCATTATTCGTAAAACCTATTAATCGTTAATCTCATTATTCGTTAAATTTATTATTCGTAAAACATATTATTCGTTACTCTTATTATTCGTTAAACTTATTATTCTTTAATCTAATCATTAGTTAAATTTATCGTTTGTTAATCTTATCATTCATTAAACTCAATATTCATAATATTTTGTAAAATCTTGTATATTCGCGTAAATATAATCTCTGTTTCGTAGAACGATGGCTAATTCAAACGAAGAATCGTTACGCGCCTTAAATTCTAATGTTAACCCGATATACATTATAGATGATAGTTAATGGTATAAATATGATTATTACAGAATAAAGTTCACTAGCAATAAACAATTTCACTGCACAATAATAAGTTCTTACTACAGATTTATATTATAATAACAATGACTACTTAGTCACTAAATGAATATAATAATAATTCACAAGGTGATTATATGACTATTACGGAATTTGACAAACAACCGTGACGATTAGATACTCGAGATGCTAATGACAATAATCTTAGGTTCAATGACGAATACACAGCCAACAAGATAGCAAATGCACTTCCTTACTTGTCAAAAGTCCAGGTCGAACTGAACCCATGTACTTTACTATGTATCTTTCTGCACATACAACTATGTCTTTTAAGGATAGCTATACAACTACGTCACACCTCTTTTAGGTAAAAATTACGTTTTTAAAGCTACGTTTAGCGACCTTCACCTGTCACTTCGAGCCTAAGCCTCTTGTCACAAATCTCGGCAAACATAATCGAATTAAATGATAAACAACTACTTCTAAGTTTGATTATTTAAGTACAGCTATAATAAAAAGTCTAGACTAAAGTATTGGGGATTTTTCCAAAATTTACAAAAGAAAGGCCCCGATGTTCTTTCATCTCTGACATATATAATATAATTACTATAGTTAATAATAATAATATAATTAATATATATAATAGTGTGTATAATATATACATGTAAATTCTATGGAATTCAAACTACACGCCAATCGACATTTTTACTTTTGTTTGGTTTTACCGGTCGTCATTTGCTGAATAGAATAAATCACGAGAGAAGAACGGTAATTTAGGACTTAGAAAATCGATTCTCCATTTTCCAAGTAAAACTCGTAGTAGATTTGTTACTAACTGTTAGTGTATTTAATTTAATTATTCCTAAAATAAACTCGATTTTCCAGAATCGATCGTCTGATTTACCCTAAGGATTTACCTTATTACATATATAGCATAATATCTCATTAGCATGATCACGCGTTTCCCTCCAGACTCTCCATATAAATTTTATTACGCGTGGCTTGTACCTCGTCCGCGATTCCATTCAGTACCATGATCGAGCCAGAGACTGGCAAACGAACAAAAATATAACTTGACGCACTAATCTTCAAAAATATCTCGGTATCTACAAAATTAATTTCTCCGGTTGTACAGCCGGCGTGAAACGAAACCATAGCCGAGAAACAATTCGCCGAGATTCCCCCCATGAACGCATTAGCTGTGTCGTTTCCCGTGAATATTGCAAGCATCGAATTGACGTTGGCGAAATCACGTTTTAACGCAGCATGCGCTCGTCCTGTGCGTTCTGAATTTAATACGAGGGTCGTTCTAAGTATGGTAGCTTCCTCTCTTCGAAGCAGACAGGATTGGAAATTCCAAGCGGCCGGAGGAAGACGAAGCAAGTGCCAGGAGACTTCCGTTTGCCAACCGCGAACCCGTTAGCTCGGCTACTCCTTCGAGAATAGAATCCAATTTAAACATGGCACGATTCCCAAGTCATGACACCGACTCGGCCTAACTGGCGCATACTCGCCAGCTCTACTTCTGCGCCCGAAATGTAACAGCAAGATATACGCCACGAAATTCGGGCTTGTAAGTGTCAAGGGCTGGCACGTGAACGAAAAGCAAATATTACCGCCAGTGACCTCGTTTCACGCAAACGTCCTTCTCTTTTACTTTACAAATACGTGTTACAACTGTTACTCGTCCTCTACACGAGTTTCACGAGGATAACAAAATTGACGATCTTTCGTGTCGAACAAATATCGCCAATGATGCGCTTCCTATCACAGACGTTTGAGAGCTACGTCACGGAAATCCTAAGCTCGTGACGCGAATATTTTTGCATGCAACGTAATGATACGATATTCTTATCTAATGCAAAAATTGTAAAAATTTTCACGCCGTGAACTTGGAAGTTCCGCGACGTGCGTTTACAAGCATTCTGATGCAGGAGATTGCATTGTTAATGTTCGTTGAGGTTCTGAAATGATGAAAAGGAAGCAACGATTGGGATAATTCTTTTTATACAAATTCATCATAATCCTGTTGCTTTGAATTGTTTTAGAACTCAGCTGGTTTTATTATACCTGTTAGTTTATTAAACAGACGAGTGATAAAATTGTAATAGTCGGTGTATGTTAAAATCACTTCAATTCATCATAATCCTGTTGCTTTGAATTGTTTTACGACTCAGCTGGTTTTATTATACCTGTTAGTTTATTAAACAGACGAGTGATAAAATTGTAATAGTCGGTGTATGTTAAAATCACTTCAATTCATCATAATCCTGTTGCTTTGAATTGTTTTACGACTCAGCTGGTTTTATTATACCTGTTAGTTTATTAAACAGACGAGTGATAAAATTGTAATAGTCGGTGTATGTTAAAATCACTTTAAATACAAGTACAAAGATACCGTATGCAGGTCGTTATAGTTGCTCGCTCAATGTTACTGTTCAACTCTATGCTCGCTATTCGACTGTACGACTCGCTATAATGATTCGCCATAATGATTCGCTATAATGATTCGCTATAATGATTCGCTATAATGATTCGCCATAATGATTCGCTATATTGCTCCGCTATACTTTGATTGTCCTAGAGAGCACGTTCGTCTATTTGTAGCAACTCCGGTTGACGATTACAAATAACAGCGTTAATATTTTGTTTGGAGTTCGTTTACCTTTCAAGAAAAAATAATGTTGACACTCTAAAGCACAACAATATGAGTCACTCCCGATTCGAATCGTCCGTTGACTCGTGTGCCGCTACAGGGCCAGTCGTGTTTTCTTAAATAAATTTCCTGTACCGTATGAAGTTTTCCATTACGATGATACATAGGAAAATATAAAAATATAATTGAGGATCGATATTCTATTCATCTACCTCGTTTTCTGGCTGACTTTGACTAATTTGTCGCGACAAAATGATATAAAGGGTAGGAGACCCGGACCATCCAAGAACTTGAAAAATGTGACGTAAAAGAGAATAATTTGCGTCGGGAAAAATGTCAACAATTTTTCGAGGAAGAAATTAAAAAATCAGCGAGTACATAGAATGTTCTTAAAAAATGAAGGATAATAAATTATTAATTATTACGTAACATAGGAGCCATTTGTTCACTCTAAAATATACATTTAAATATCGTAAAACTTCAAAGCAGAAGTATGTATTTCGCGAAGATAAAAATGAAACATGTAATTAATCCTTGGAAGATAGAAACGACATATGTAATTAATTCCTAAAAGATAAGAATGACATATGTAATTAATTCTTGGAGGATAAAATTGCTTTTGAGATTTATTGGTCGCCTGCATTGTTAGACTTTATTTCTCCATGGCATATTAAAATGCTAAATTGGCCATTTTCAGTATAATTGAATCTAATTTGGTAAATAGAAATACGTTTTATAATGTTTTATGGTATCGTTGTTACAAGTATGGTTTTAAGTGGTTCCATATTTTCTACCCTAACATTTATTTCCACTTATGAGCTGCTCAATTCTATACACACTGTACACGGCCAACATACCAACAACTACCAATAGCAAAATACTGACATTTGCGGACGACACAGCTGTACTAGTCAGGCACACTAACCCTACAACAGCAGTCACATTACTACAAGAAAATATCACAAAAATAGAAAAGTGGCTTCAAGTTAAATAAATTAAAGCAAACCTCGATAAATGCAACCACATTACATTCACACTGTGAAAACAGATACCACCAAACATTATACTGAACGGCGCGCACATAATACAAACAAGGCAAGTCAAATACCTAGGACTCCACTTAGATACACGATTCACATGGAAACAGCATATTAAATCTATAATAGACAAAATACAGACAACAAGGAGACAAATGTATTGGTTAACAAGTCGAAAATCCAAACTAAGCATAGAAAACAAACTAAAAATATACAAAACGATCGTAAAACCAATTTGGACGTACGGAATACCACTTTGGGGAACAGCAGCAATGAGCCATATAAGCAAAATAGAGACAATCCAAGCTAAAATTCTTAGATCAATTGTAAACGCCCCATGATACGTTAGAAACGAGGACATACGGAAAGACCTTGGAATACCAACGGTCAAGGAAGAGATTAGCAGATTCGCAAGAAGGTACAGAGAAAGAATAGCAACGATAGGAAACGATCAACACAAGTATAGAAAGAAGACTAAAAAGGAAACACCCAGCAGATCACATAAAGGATATATCCTAACAAACACGAAGATGGTACCCCATTGGGGGTAGCCACCCACATGATAATCAAACAGCTAAAAAATTCTACCAAATGTCCAAATTGGACAAATTGTGAATGTGAAATATTAAATAAAAAAAAAAACTTATGAGCTGCTGGATAATAGCTACGTTTTTCACCCTGACGTTAATATGTGTAATAAGCATACCATCCTGTAACAAAGAGACTAAGAAACATATTCAATACGTATCAGAAGTAATATTTATTTATTTCATTCACATATATTGTAATTTTAAGTAGGAGCAATGAGCACTTATTAATAAAACAAAACATAATACCAAAAAAGAATTGCGATAAAACAGATCAAAACGATGAAACAAATAAATGGAATTAAATGGTAGTGCAAGTATAATTAAACATAACTTCTTTGTTCCATTTTGGTGAACTGAAAAAGTTGCATAGCACAAAATATGGTAATATGTATAATCATTAAACTACACAAGAGAATCATATGAGAAACCTTATTTTTCATTTTACATTGACACGTGTATAACAAACAAATCATACCATGTACACAGATAACAGGTAATCTTCATTTTCGATCATTTCATATTAAAATTCACTTATTTAATCGTAAAATATCATGAAAATGAAAAAAACCAATGAAAATGTACTTGTCGGAATTTTCTCCTCTGATCTCCGATTGTTGTCACAAGCTGACAACAGACAATCTCTTTGATTTAAAGAGGCGAGAATATAACATCTCAAGATTCTATAAAAATAGATTCAATTTCAAGCGTTCAATATTCAATAAAAAGCAATTCAAATAAAAGTCAATTTCTAATTGAGCGAAATCGTTAGCGTAAAATTCAATCGGCTGGATAAAATATGTTTTATGAATATTTCACGACACAATGGAAGACGAATGTAACAAAGAAGAATTTCAACGAATGGTTTGCTCGAGAGAACGGGAAACTTTTTGCCATTTAATGGCCATAGACACGTAATATAACGATAAAACTTTATTTCGCGATCATCGACAATTACACGAATTTTCCTTAAGGACAGGAAACTCGGCGAATTCTAAATTGCACGTCGAACGTTGCCGCGAATTCTAGCGCAGTTAATGACGATGACTTTCTGATCGTTGAAAAGACACAAAGACGTACGCTCGTTGAGGTTGAAGAGGTGCACGGGCCAACGTACCTCTAAAAACGACACGGAGGGAAGTTCTATTCATCGAGAAATTGGAGAGCAGTCTAGTAGCGAAGGCTTAACGAATTCCAGCTTTCTATAAATATTTAGCTTCAGATGTTGCTTTGGTTTTAGTTTGACCGTTTCACGATGCTCGCTCACTGCTACGATCTTTAGGACGAGAGGATTTATTCGAAATTCTTCGCGTTCAAGATGATTACACTCCTTCTCGTTATATATAATTTGAAGAGAGACGATGAGTCAAATTAGAAATGAAACAGAATTCTTAATTAACTCTGGTTCTGACGTTCGTGTTGAAAAATATAGCGAGAAGAATTACATTAGAGGACACACGAGGCGCGAATCGAGACGTAAATGAAATCGTGCAAATATACGATGCATCAAATATAACTTTTGCTTCTAATATAATTTTCATAAATATTTGACAAATAATATTTCTGCGTGAAATATTCTTCTATCGTTATTTTTAAATAGATTTTAATATACTATGATAAATTACTATTTAATCTATTTATAATTTATTTAATTTATTCAATTTATTTACGAAAAACTATTTATGCAAGTTCATATTTTTATGAGGAAGAAGGAAATGAAACCTAAGCAGAAGTTAAGTTAAATATTCTGGATATTTTTACATTTCCAAGTTTGCTATTACTACACGAAAATCTACTAATAACTATCGCTAATATCGCAACTAATATGCCACTTAATGAACGTAAATTGATGAATAATATTGAACACGATGTACGTAAATCTTTGAACGCAACAGTTTTGTTACAAGTCGAGTCCGCGTCTCAGAATCACAAGAAGTTTGCCGATTTAATTAAGAAAATAGCGTGCCTGGCGTTTTAAATCGAACAGTCGAACGAAAAACTAATAAGAAGGTGATACGTAGGAATTTGCATAAAGCTCGGCGGAAGCGACATCATGGAATAATAATCGAATTTAATTTCCACGTAACGCAGAAACGCGAGGAAAATGATTGGAAGGAAGTGGAAGCTAGCCAGTGGAAAATAACATCGTTCCGCATAAAATCCGTGATTACTCTGATGCGCTTTCGCTCTATCGTAAAATTGAACGAGAGAATATCGCGCTTTCTTTCTTTCGTCAATTCAGTCGCGTCACAGCATCGTTTAATTGCATCTAGTTTCCCTTCATTTGGATATTACTCTTCCTACAGTAAAATAAAATGCGTTTCCCTTTTTTTCAATTTACCTACTGACAGTTATTAATTATTAGCAACTACAGTTGTATACAATTGTATTTCATCCCGTTGGCCTACGACATAGACAATATTATGTTGGACTAGCACGCTACATATTTACCTTTGCTATCATAAATATGTACAACGTTTAGCAATGTGTAAGTTATTAAACGACTACAGTTGTATGCAATTGTATTTCATCTCGTTGGCTTACGATATAGACAATATTATGTTAGACTAGCACGCTGCATATTTACCTTTGCTATCATAAATGTGTACAACTTTTAGCAATGTGTGAGTTATTAAACGACTACAGTTGTATGCAATTGTATTTCATCTCGCTGGCTTACAATATAGACAATATTATATTGGACTAGTGTTTACTGTTTACTTTTGCTGTTTGCTCATACATATGTACGAAGTTTACGTTGTATTATTAGAAGTGTTGGTATACCTATAACTAGACTGCGGATGTTTATGAAAACTCAGAGTTTTGATATAAATACGAATAAAAAAATGGAACTTAATACTTTGACCGCCACGTTGGTCATATATAACCGGCTACGGTTTCTCCTATGACGCCACGGTGGACATTGATGACCGCTTGAACTTCTTACAATTGTAAAAATTGTATGAAAATTGACAGTTAGGTCATTTTGAATATAACCGATAAGTAGAAGACACTTTGAAATAGAAAGTGAACAATTGAACAATTAAACATTTTTATTAGAACATCAAAAAAAGAGTGAGAACAAATCTTGCATCTAACGGTGCACTGTGTTTACATGCATATCTTTGAAGGGTAATCTACGAATATTATTATAAACACACCTTACAAAATAATCGTAAATGCTATTTTATAGTCATATAATTGAGGTTAGAAGTGTGCACATACCTTACTATTATATGTAGAATGAGCGAATACTGTTTACTAATATCTTCCACACGTTTCAACGATATATTCTTGACGTTTTGCTTGCGACGAAATAACGAATGCGAATGGCTTGTTGAAATAAACTGTTGTTATTTCTGTATTCAGAGGTAGGATCATATTAACTGTTATTTTATTCTTTCGATAAATCTATCACACCGTTCTGAGCCGAAAAAACTTTATTGTACTTTCTTACATGGACTAGGGATAAAAACAAAAGAACATCTAAAACCTATCGATTAAATCTATCGATTGTATCTAGAACTATTTTCTAGTTACTATTTATTGTAACTAGCGCATCTGCATATAGATGGCGAGCGCGAACTCACGTTGTCATTTTCAACATAAACGAAGCCTTGTTATAATATGTCGCTATCAACTGTTATCAAGCCGTCACCCGTGACCACCAATAAGATAAACAGTCCATTGAGGAAGAATGTTGTCTTACATCATCAATTTATTATTATTTTGCCATTATATGCTTTGAATAATAAAAATACTCCCGTGGCGTCCTGAGCGAAACATGTGATTTCGGCGTGGCAGTCAAAGTGTTAAATTGAGATTTCGTTTATTTTCCAAATATTATAACAGATGCTTTACTTCGCACGTTTCATATATTTTCGTGTATTATATGAATTGCGTGCATTTCTGCACCTTCAAATTTACCATAAATGAATAAATATCCGCAGTCTACTTGTAACGCGTGTCAGGCGTAGTGAATGACGTTACTTCTCTGCGATTAGATTAGTTTAAAGCTAGAACTTTAGGGACGCGTCTGTTAGGAACAGAGAGAAACGTTTTATTCCTTTCTTCTTACATAGGATCCTCATCAAGTTGCTTGGAGTCTTCAGTTGTCGTCGTTCGTTAAAATGTATTCTGTTCGAGATTATAACTTTAGAGCTATCTGCCATTATAAATATGAATTAAGTTAAGTAATGCACATAAATGTATGAAGATAAATACTATGTATTTTGCTTCTCTTAAACAGTTCTATGTTTTGAGAGAAAAGAAACACGATTCTTTATATTTAATCTCGTCTAAAATACAACTTTTGAAGGCAAAATTTAACCTTCCTGCGATTCTGGAATTTTTATATTCCGATGTTACTTTCATTTTGGGTAACGAGGAAGATTAATGTTTTAGAAGAACGTTTAACATGGAACTGAAATGAGAAATCACGCAGACTAGCAACAACTTTTTCGTATATTGCTCAAACTTGAGGTTTGAAGATTATTAACGTTAGAAAAATACAATTAGATGGAAAATGATGATTGGAAGAAAAAAATGCAGTTTATTAGAAGGATTAAATACATCGGAAGCAAAATTACAAACAATTATGGTTTCTATTTATTTTATTTTTGATTATTATAATTACCATGTACTGGAACTTTAAATTCAGAAATTCTAATGTAGAAAAGATGTTCGATAAAGAATCGTGATCGAATATATTTACACGCGATTTTACAAGAAAATTAGATTCGTGTCGATAATTGTGTTCATTAGCTGTATATGAATAATCGATAATAATATTACGTTAAATGTGTGCTGGGAAAGTTCATAATAATATCAGGCACGATAATTCTATTGACCTAATACAATTAGACCACGAGTCAACGACGCGGTGAATTCGCGGATTTTTGCTTCAGCTCGAAATTGCACGGCCCAAGGTAACTTACGATACTCAATTGTATCGCAATTGGTTGCCCGCCAAATTAATTTTGGTCGTGCGTGTTATTGTATATTCTTCTCTTTCTCTCTCATTTTAATAATATTTAACGAGCAATTTTCTCCTTCTAATTTTAGATCATTCCCAAAGTTACTTATACTATAATTTTATTATTTCGTTTTTTTATTATAAAATCGTATATCATATAATATACAGGGTAGTTGGTAACTGGTGGTACAAGCGGAAAGGGGGTGATTCTACGTGAAAAAAGAAGTCGAAAGTATAGAATAAAAATTTTTCGTTTGAGGCTTTGTTTTCGAGAAAATCGATTTTGTCTCGATGGAAAAATTTAAAAAAAAAAGGATATAAAAAAAAATTTTATTCTATATTTTCGACTTCTTTTTTCGCGTAGAATCATCCCCTTTCCGCTTGTACCACCAGTTACCAACCACCCTGTATACAATATAATATAATATCATCATAATATTAATGAAATAAAAAGAAATAAAAAATTAAACATTGTTACAATATAATTGTAATATTAACACTAGAACTACCGACAGTTAAAACGAAGCTATTTCTATCAAAACCAGTTAAAATGTTTTTAAAAAATACGTAATAATAGAATATTTTTATATTTATTGATTTATTACTTTATTACAAAAGGATATCATATATTCTTACAAATGTTATGTAGTACATTCTGGTTATACCAATTGAATTATATTTGGTTTATACCAATCATTTTGACCGGTATTGGCATAAGTAGCCTTGATGCAGAATTATTTTGAATTTGAATGCATAAAAACAAAATAAATTTCGTTATATTATTCCTTTAGTTATCACTACGAAAGTCATTACATCATTGCGGAAAAAAACATGAAGTAGGAATTCTAAACTAAAATTGTAAAACCAGTCATTTTCACTGGTGTGGTAGTTTCAGTATTAATGTAATATTTTCTTAACACTAGAATAACCACACCAGTCAAATTGACTAGTTCTACAATTTTATAAATTGTGTCAATCTTCGTTTAAAAATTATGGTCCCAGATGGATTAATAATACCAAAAATGTACTACACAACATGGAATTGCTTCTGTAAGAAAGTAATAAATCAATAAATATAAAAATATTCTATTATTGCGTATTTTTTTAAAGACCAGTTATTTTAGCTGGTTTTGGTAGAAATAGCTTCGTGTTAACTATCGGTAGTTCTAGTGTTAATAAACACAGATTAACAGCGAAATTATGAAGAAAATATATCGATCGATGTAAATAAGAAGGAAAAAGTTGCTGATTCGAGAAACAGTTGAGTATGTCGTCTCTTGAAGACGCTCTGCACGGAATAAGATAAAATTAAAAGAGTAAAGCTGCTCTTGGACGACACTATAATACTTGCATTCGATCGATCGTTCAGATAATAGAAGGAATTTACTGTGCGATTTCAGTCGACTTTGACAATTTCTCGGTAATGATGAGGGCGTTCCAAGAGGAGAAAGAGCATTTTCCCTCTACACAGGAAAACGTATCTGAATCTTAAAATATTAGACTCACTGAAATTCTTGTAATCAGACATGGAATGATTTATTTTACGTGTCTTTTATTTTCTAGATATTTCGAGAAATAATGTGATATAAAGTTTTACATCTCTGCCAACTTTTTAAACAATCGCAATATACGGAAAAGGATTCAAGAGACCAAAATTTCTGATGTTAAACAAAATTAAAATTATTATAAAACGAGAGGAATTATTTTCTCTCCTTTCGTTTTTGTATTATTTTAATTGAGATCCACTTTTAGTTTACAGAAAGCATAATGTCGTGTAATTAAAAAATATCAATTTGCTAATATTTATATAAAATGACAAGATGATCCATGCGACTAACTACAAACACGTTGTCCAAAAACTTGCACAATTCCTATCAACAGCCATAAGATTGACAGAAGTAAAAGATTGAATTTAATTAGAATATTTCACTTATCTCCATGCAGTTTATTTTCATTTCAATTTGTTCTGTTTCAACGAATCGACCGTTGATTCTTCGTACCGACAGCGAGAGGCGTAAATTCTCGCTACGATTCTGATAATCGATGTGGCGAATCAGTCGTTCCTCTGTTTCGATTAGGATAACAGAGGTAATTCAAATGATTGTAACAGTGAATTAACAGGGTTAATATAAGCTTCTATTTTTGACAATATTTAAAATTATAATTAACACGTTACAAATGATTCAACGATGATACAACTAGTTTATTATTATAATTCGACTCGACTTTATGATATTTCTCGATGTATTTGTTTGACTAAGCGACCTCGATTTTATTCCTCTGAACCTTTCGACGCATTCGGTTCGAATCCTCATTTGCCACTGACTGCCCTTCAATTTTGTCCTTTGTCTTCTCTGGGAGACGACCCCCACCACGCTCGGGTCTCGCAACCGTTCGCGCCTATGGTCACGTATGCCACCTTTTTTGTGCAGATAAAATAACGAACCGAAGGCGAGTCGATGTTTCTAGAACTCGCTGCTTGACGACAACTATACGTTTATAGCTATTTTTGTGTATATATCTCTGGTCATGTAAAACGATCTGTCTGCGTCACTGTAGTACCAAGGGAGACGGTTAGGAACACGGTCTATAGTGAGTCTCGGGGCGTAACAGTGTGTATAATCTTTTGTTGCCTATACTTCTTCCTCCAAAATCAATTTTTCTGCAAAATTTAAAAATCAATTAGGTAACGCGAAACTCCCCTGATTATTTTCTAGATCGAAATATTCTTCCCTTTGTATTTCATGCTTGCGTTATGGCTTTCCAATAAAATCTTCAAACTCCTGTATTTGCATAAAACGTCGTCTTGTTCGTAACCATCGAACAGGTTACATTTCAAAATATTTTGGAAAGAACTGAAGTCCATTCAATGAGTCGATGTAAACAGAATATTTACGTGTCGAAGCACACGAGAAAGCTTGACAGCTATCGCCAAACGCTGGTCGTTTGTTTACATCGCAGACGGTTTCTCAGTCCCAAAAATCGTACTCAGTTCGCGCGGAAACTGCGATGAGTGTGATATCTAAGAACTGCCACTACGCCCACGTCTCGTTTACATGTCAGCAGGTGCGCATATCTGGTATCTCGACTCGTTAATCAGACCATTGCGAGAAAATACCACGGGCGAGTCCAGGGTAGTCGCGTTTACAGCAGGTTCTATGTTTTTTTCTTTTTATTTATTTAATTTGTACTTTACAATTTGTTCAGCTGGACATTCGCTAAATTCATCTAATTCACAGAGGTACTGTGTATAAAACTGTATAAACTCGCATAGTTTCGCTTCGACGATTGTACAAAGAATGCTCGAATCTACTAGACGTCGCGGTCACCAGACGTTGGAGTCTGCTAGCCCACAACGCCGCACAGGGGATGCCCTAATTTATAGCAAGAGTTTACGCTTTCTCTTGCCACAGTCGGGTGTGACGAAGGCCATGCGACTGTATCGGGCGTTCGAACTTCACATTCTCTAACACCATACAGACTAATGCTGTGCATGCAGCACCTACTCCTACATATCATACAAGGAGGGATTCGCCTAATTGCGATAAAAGGAGAGGCGCTGAAATCCTTACTGGCAGCAACAAATCTATCTGTACGCGATACAAATCCTTGAGTGCACTTGCGATTTGGCTTTGCTGCGGATTGCGGACGACTGATGTTTCTGGTCCCGCTGCTTTCCACTACTCGTCCAACGGAAGAAGAATCCTCTCCGTGACAAGAAAAATATATAAGGGATGATGGTTTTCTTTTACAGTGAAAATATGATATCACCGTAACTCAAAATAGATGAGACGATCGAAATGACAAACGTTCCACATGGGAATCCGCTACTATGTAATTGCGGCTGCACTTATTCCCCGAGATTTATCGTATAGCCGACCTAAACCGAACACTGCACGAAATTGTTATCTGGCACGCGGCAATAAACTTTTATAGCCAATTGTTTTTCTTTGGATATGATTTAACGATATACTAATTCTTAGACAAAGGAAGTATCGATTTTAAGCATTTGCCTGTATTTGCTTGGTGAATGGTGTTTGACGAGTGTAATGGTGGATTCATAACACGACACCGGTTTTGTGAAACGCTGTGGAAATTTATATGAAAAATGTGGCAGTCGCGTCTTTGAATATCAAGCGTCGTGTCGCTGTACTTTCTTATTTTGCTGGTGGAATTCGCGGAGGAAATCGAGGTCGCAATATTTTTAAATCATTGACGACCAAATAATCATTGACGATGAAATAACTTGTGAAACGTAGATAAACGTAACGCTATTAAGATACGTAAATGAAGCAAGTGCAAATACAAAGAACGTATCGGAATAATTATAATTATAAAATACCATTAGACAAATTGGAAATACAAAACCACTCTTTGTAATTTGAAGAAGATATAGTTCACCGTGATACTACAAATGCTTTAATTTCTTCAAAATTCGTAAAATTGTAGGACCTGAGTGGAAAAGAAGTAGCAGAACAAAAATAGAACAAAATATTCAAAAAATTCTTGCGTGTATGTGAAACTGTTTTGTAACGCAGATTTAATAGAATTCAATAAAATGAATCGATCAGAACGAAGCTGCAATGAAATGTTGCGTTAACGCGACGTTGGACTTTATGGGTTAATGCAGAATTAAGTATTCAATACTCAGTACAATGAGATATTTAATAAATGAAATATTTTAGATAGTGCTATATATCGAATTATTTGTTTCGTATATTAAATCTTTCGTCTTAAATTTCAACTTGTAATGTAAAATTAAAACAGTTAAAACATAAAATATGATCCAACATAAAATACATAAAACATGACAGATAAAGAGTAAATAAAAATATGAAAATAATTCGTGTTTAAATTTAAAGGAAATCTACTTTTGCAGAGTTAACATCTTTTTTTGTTGGTTACGCAACATCGTATAATCCGTGATTCCCTTGTAGAAAGAGATAGAAATAAGATTTCTAATTTTCTTCGGATACCTGCAAGCTCGATAGCGTTGCTAGCAACATGTTTTTTCCGTGAAAAGAGCGTTTCATTCGACGATTCACAACGTGATGTAACTTACCCCATAACTCTGGGATTAGATTTAAGCGGATTTTGCAGAAAGCTAGCCACCAACCGGGAAATCTTTTCAAGGCCTTGGCAAAGCTTCGCAACGATACTCATCTCTAATGTGTAAATATTATCAAGCTTCGCGTCTTTATTATGATAAAACCGTTACGAGCAGATCTTTCTCTAACTGGACAGAAAGTTACGTTTCTCATAACGTTCTTATCCCGTGACTTTTTCGCTACAGTGTCCCTTCGCCAACATGGGACAATTCTTTAACTGCTTTTGTTTATTTATTTATTGCTTATTTATTCTACTTGTTTCTCTGGCAGTGAAACAGATCATTCGATAGACAGAGAAGAGCTAAAGCGTTTAAAATTGGTAAATTTGATGGAGAAGAAGCTGCAAAAGCTCGTCTTTATGCTTGTATATTGATGAGATTGTTATTAATTAAACCAACGATATTTCAAGCGTGTAAAAAATATGAAGCATCGATTGTGAAAATATCGCAGATACT